>NC_133137.1:8667091-9269706 GCF_048418815.1 Hemitrygon akajei | reverse complement strand
TATGTTTCTTGGATTTACTGTGTATGCCCACAAGAAAATGAATCTCAGATTTGTATATGGTAACGTATATGTACTTTGATAATAAATTTATTTTGAACTTTCTATTTTTGAAATCCAGGTAATGGGAGGCTAATATCCATATACCACATCTACCACATCTCCCACATCTGTCATTTTTATTACTTCATCAAAAACCTTGCTGAAGACAACAGGGTATTTTTCTCCAGTCAGTCTGCCTGGTCTGGTATTTCCCCATTACTTCTCCTGATATTCAATATTATACATTATACATTTTTCTAATTAAAAAATGTGAATTAGAACTGATTTACCTCTTTATGATTTTTGGAACTTTCCTTAGTGCGTTAATGAATAAGGTTTGAACCTGTGAACTTCAGACTTCGGAACTTCGGAGGTGAGGGTGACCCTGTGGTTTATTCCCTCACGTGCCCACTTACCTATTGTAAAGGTCCATTTGTAGCAGCCACTTAAACGAACTGCATTTCATCAGGATGCAAGTGGGAACCAGTGTACCCAGTGCAAATACTCGCTGTCACGGGGTGAATATACTAACTCCAGACAGACAGCACTCACATTCTGTGTCAAACCCCGGCTCCAAATAGCTATGAAGCATTGGCTCATTGTTCTCATTACTCTTCATTGGAAATGGGTTAAACTAGGGAGATGAGCTAAATTCTTATTCACGCAGTGAGTTTTTTCTGATCAGGAATCCCCCAAAAGAATGAGGGAGGCAAATTTAAATGTCACTTCCAAAGGGAATTGGATAGATAGTCCAAAGGTTACAGGGCTGTGGTGAAGAAGTATGGGGATTGGGACTAGTTGAAGGATCCTTCAGTTAGCTGACATGGGTATGATTAGTATAATGGCTGCTGTACAATTTTACAAAGTTTTTGTGTGGCATAGTAGAGTAGTGCTTAGTGTAACACTATTACAGTGCCAACGACCTGGGTTCAATCCCGGCTGCTGCCTGTGAGGAGTCTATACATTTTCCCTGCAATCACATGGGTCTCCTCCTGGTGCTCTGGTTTCCTAAAAACTCGGGTTAGTAGGTTAATTGGTCACACGGGCGTAATTGGGCAGTGCGGGCTTTTTGGACTGAGAGGGCCTGATACTGTGATGTACCTCTAAACAAATAAAAATAATTCCAAGGAATCAGAGGGTATTGCCCGATTTGAACGGCAGCAGCTTGAGCAGATCCAAGGAATGAGTCATCAAAGTTTATAATTAATTTTATTTGATCCGTGCTTCAGCTGTTTATTCCAATAAAGCATGTTGAAATCCTTTAACACTTGCAGGCAGGATAAAGAGTGCCTGGCATTCCTTTCTGGTGAGAACTTAATTTAAGAAAATGTTAAGAGCTTAAAGACATATTGGAATTAAGATCAGCTTAAGCTGAGAGTGAATGACAGGCAGCATTTGATAAAGTTCTTGTTTGCTGATAGTTTTTATCATGACCAAAAATGAAGTAAAATCGACTGGTGAGTGCTGATGCCACAGTCTCTCAACTCCATTGACCTCGCATGTTGCCTCTCTTCAGGACTTACTGAGGGTGAAACTGGTCTCCAGAGGGAGGCCAATTGGAAAACAGTATTTGCTCCCCATTTCCACCCTGGCTTATTAATCTTTCAAGTACATCGGTAGCAGCAAAACAAGTTATAATCGGTTCAGAATGAAGGGCTAATTTATTTTCGCTGCTTTATACCAACTCCAAAAGCCAGATCAATCTTCAACAAACACATATATGCTGCTGGAGGAACTCAGCAAGCCAGGCAGCAGCTATGGAAAAGAGTAAACAGTCGATGTTTCAGGCCGAGACCCTTCAGCAGCACTTAATATCTTCAAGTATATAATTTATGCAGATAACGTTCAAAGCTAAAAAGAGTTAGAGCTTCTAATCTGTCTTCTGCTTTTTTTCTTTCTAAATGTTTTTCTCGATGTTTTCTGATTTGTTTAATAATAAATTTCCTCACCTGCCATTCAATTTATACTGAAAACTTTTAAAAAACTTATCCGTATTGATTCCTCCTTCTGCTCTACTTATTTCCCTCCTTGCTGGGAGGTGCTAACTCTCAATAGGTCACAGTTCCCTTTACACAGAGGGCTCAAATGCCTTATCCTAGGGGCTGTGTATGAATGTGTGAGCAGGAATAGGGAATATTTTCACTTGCTCTTTGCATGCCCCGCGTCTTCCTCGAACGTCAAGGTGTGGTGTGTTGTGTGCCTCCATTTCCATGGGGCATATCACCCAGATGTCATGTTGTCTCACAAACAGATGGAGACCATTGATGCTGAATCTCAGAGCAGTCTCGTTAATCCCACTATTCCATCTATCTACCTCCTGAAGGTTGAAGTCTTGATGTGGAAAGTCTAAAACGTCAAACACCGAAGTTAGTGAGTCCAGAAGTAGAGGGTGCATCTGTACCTTGCAGGCCCGATATCTTAACATCTGAGAATGCAGGCCAGAAACTGAAGGCTGGAGGACCAGTGGCTGTGAGACCAGAGACGTGGCAACAACCCAATGCATAAAAGCATGCCAACATGGTCAAGAGTTTCAGTTGTTGTTCAGACCAAGCATAAGCATGGGTAAGAAATATGATCTAAGTGACTTTGATCGTGGAATGATTGTTGGTGCCATGCGGGGTGGTTTGAGTATCTCAGGAACTGCTGATTTCCTGGAATTTGCACGCACAGCAGTCTCTAGAGCTGACAGAGAATGGTGCAAGAAGCAAAAAACCTCCGGTGAGCAGCAGCTCTATCGGTGAAAATGCCTTGAAAATGAGAGGTCAGAAGAGAATGGCCAGACTGGTTCAAGCTGACAGGAAGGTGACAGTAACTCAGATTACCATGCATTACAACAGTGGTGTGCAGAAGAGCATCTTGGAACATATAACATGTCAAACTTTGAAGTGGATGGGCTACAGCAGCAGAAGACCACAGACATACAGGAGGTTCTAATAAAACAGCCACTGAATGTATTTGAAGAGTTAAAACCCGCAGAATCAAGTGCAAGAAAGTGGGAATAGACTAAGCAGCTTCTTTTGACTTCTGCAGACATGATGAACTAAATGGCCTCCTTTTGTGTTGTAAGTTTTCCCATTGCCCATCTTAAGTTTCCAGTTTTGAACAGACAAAAGATCTTTCTTCAGAGAGAAAATCATTGACCTGAGAAGTTAAATGCTTTCCAAAAGCATTAAATGACGTAACATTAAATGTGTTCACGTTCAGCTAAATACAGATTTTCTATAATTTTGTTGAAAGTTGGCACTTTGGTCTTGTCGTTCAGTCAAGAGCTTATTGTTAGCATGTCACTTTTAATGACAAGGTTGCACTTTGGTTCCACTTGAAAATCACTACTGCATGTAATGACTTATTTTATGTTTGTGATTTGAATTTGGTTTACTGTGTATTCTGAGCATGACACAAATTCCACAATAGTTTGACAAAGTGAATTACTGTACAGTGGACCTTATGTAGAAAGCGACTGGGCAGTCTAAATGGGATGCGAAGGCAGAGATGCCATAGCCCCTCACGTCTGTGGTAGCGTAGTGGTTAGCACAACACCATTACAGCAACAGCTACCTGGTTTCAATTCCCACCACTGTCTGTAAGGAGTTTGTATGTTCTCCCTGTATCCATAAGATCATATGACCTGGGAGCAGAATTAGGCCATTCAGCCCATCAAATCTGCTCCACTATTCCATCATGGCTGATCCCGGATCCCACTCAACCCCATACACCTGCCTTCTCACCATATCCTTTGAAGCCCTGACCGATCAGAGAAAAATCAACTTCCACCATAAATATACACGCGGACTTGGCCTCCCCCACCGCCTGTGGCAGAGCATTCCACAGATTTAGTGCTTTCTGGCTATAAAGGTTCCTCTCTTCTAAAGGGTCGCTCACTTAATTTTGAGGCTGTGTCCTCTAGTTCTGGATACCCGCACCAAAGGAAACATCCTCTCCACATCCACCCTGTGCAGTCCTTTCAACTTTCCGTAGGTTCCAGTGAGATTCCCCCCACCCCCCTGCCCCTGTATTCTTCTACAGGCCCAATGCTGCCAAACCTCCTCACGTGTTAACCCCTTCATTCCCAGAATCAACATCATGAACCTCCTCTGGACTCTCTCCAATGACAACACATCCTTTCTGAGATGTGGGGGCCAAGACTGTATCTGCGTAGGTGTCCTCTGGTTCTGTGGTTCCTCCAACATTCCAACGATGTACAGGCTAGTAAATTAGGGTGTTATTATATGGTATGGGCTCATTCGGATGGAAAGGTCTGCTATTGCGCTGTATCGCTAAGTAAAAAAAAAATAGAAAGTTGCCTTTATTTTGTGATGAAATTCATGCACACCTCAAAAGCTCGGTTTGTATTATGATCATTCAACATTTCAGATTTAGTCAATTTGCAATCCATCTAAAAGAAAGAATCTGGTACCCGTTGGAATGCCTGTGAGGGAGGATATTTAACAAGGGGGATTAATTTAACACACAGTAACTGATCAATTTTTTGGACACCCTCGCATAAGTTCACATTTCAGTGTTTCTCGAAGGCGGCTCATCACAACCTTCTCAAACACAGTTAAGGAAGGGTAACCAGCACCCCCACATCCAGTAAATCAACTAATACAAATTTTAAACTCCTATGGAGGAAACCAAGAGCTCTTCCCACTGCATTGATTCAGTTTGTTCCTCAAGGAAAATTATTTTGCTTGATCACACGTACACTCATCTCCATCATCGATGACATCTTCAAGAGGCAGTGCTTTCAAGAAGGCTACTTAGGCCCTTCATAACCTAGGGCATGCTCTCTTCCCATACTACCATTGGGGAGCCTGAATGTCCACACTCAAATGATTCAGAAATAGTTTCTACCCCTCTGCCATCAAATATCTGAATGGTCTACAAAACAATGAGCTTTTTTGCACTTTTCTTTGTAATTTATAGTAATTTTATGCCTTTAAATTGTATTTCTGGTGCAAAACAACAAATTTGAGATTATGTAAGTCAGTGATAATAATTCAGATTCTGATCCTTGCCTCCTTGGCGTTAGTGGAATTTTACTGCTTCCACATTTTCTGTATTACAAAAATTACTCTATTTTTAAAAGTATTTGATTGGCTGTAAAGTGCGTTCAGCTGTCAATTGGTAACGGCGAACACACACAAAATGCTGAAGGAGCTCGGCAGGTCAGACAGTATCAATGGAAAAGAATGAGCATTTGGCGTTTTGGGCTGAGGCCCTTTATCAGCTTATCTGTAAAATCAAGTCTTGTCCTTGCTTTAGAAGCCTGATGAATATTTGGAGAATGCAAGCAGGGAGAAGTGACTTGCACAGGGCTAATAGCAGACGATAGAGCTGATCGCTCAACAATGCCAGAGAGTAGCTTCTGGCCTGAGTTTAGTTACTGTCAGTATGGAGCCTGTGAGTGCACAGGTTTCCTCTGAATAGTCCAGTTTCCTCCCACAGCCCAAAGACGTGCAGCTTGTAATGTTAATTGGCCACTGTAAATTGCCATCTCTGCATTGCTGAGTGGCAGATCCTAAGAGGAGATGATGGGAATGAGGGGAAGAATAAAATAAAGAAGGATTAATGTAGATTAGTGTAAATGGGTATTTGATGATTGGGATGATGGGCTTGCTCCCACACTGTAACCCTCCATGGCTTTTTCGGAACCAGAAGTAATTCCTATCAATGTGATTAGAAAATTCTATTTTTTTCAACTATAATGCACCAGGCTTTTAATGTGCACCTTTCAACTGGTCTATTATTGAGTCTTTTCTCTGGCCGTGGTTTGCAGGTTGGTTGACTGAACAATTATTTTGCCTGCAACAATTTCAAAGTAACCATCATCATCTTCTTTTATGATATGTCTCCTGAACCATGTAATCAGTGAGACAGGTGACTACTCGGAAGCTCTGGAAAAAAAATTGCATAAAAATGCAAATGGAGCCCATGTCAGATACTGATGTTAATATTTGCTCATCAGATGATTTACATGCTGGATATTAGATTAGGAAGTAATGTACAGTTAGTAATCACTCACTGGCCAAGCACATTAGTCTCATGACATAGAATGAGCTTTCTCATTTAGCCTAAGTGAGCACAGAGCTGATCGTTCTAATGGAGGGCTGGCACTTGTGTATGTGCACTATTTAGCACGTATTAAAAGAAAACTTTGGTCTGCAAAGTGCTTTGTATTAGATTTGATGGTAATTATATCTGAGCATTATTTAGATTTGATCGTGCAATACCCTTGATAGTTACTGGGCATATATTTTGATGAAATATTCTTACGTGGTACTTCATTTACAGACGATTTGTAGTTAGTTTAGGGATGATTTTGAAACCTATGCAATCTTATTCAAGCAAAAAATTTAATGATTTAATTTCTCATTAAAGCTGAATACTCAGAAAACATTACTGATTTACAATGCAGACTCCAGGAGGAACATTTCAGAATCAGAGTTATTATCATCAGCATGTGATGTGAAATTTGTAATAATAACATGACGTGAAATTGAATAATAATAATAACAAGTACTTCATTGATCCTGAATGGGAAATTATTTTGTTACAGCAGCATCATTTAAAAACACACTTAGCAATAAAAATAATAATAAAAATGAATATAATAATAACTAATAAAGTACTGAATATTTATAGTACACAATAATAATTTACCAATGTGCAATAATAATGTACAGAATAATAAAACAGAGACTATGTGAGAACAGGGCCTGGTTTGCTGGTTTTGGAGTGACTTTTGCTTCACTGCCAGTTGGGAGACATGGATAAGGGCAAGTATTTGACTGTGGTCTACTGTTAGTTTTACATTTGATCTTTAAACTTCTTTAGCACATTCCTCCTACTTCAGGGGCAGTTTCAGGATGTCTGGGAAATCCTCTGCCCCTCTGCCAGATACCAGTGAAAATCACAGCAGTCGAGATCTTCAGTTGTAGAGACCTGGAGACCTCAGAGAATAGATTAGACTGCTCCAGGATCACTGAGGCTCCAAATGAAGATGCAGATTTTTATACCTTGTGCTTAATTCAATTCGGCAACTAGGAAATCAACACATCAAACCTGATAAAATCTAGATAGTAGCTTGAGATTGAAAATGTTTGGAGGTTAACTAAGGTTGGTGGAAACTCAGAAATACTTGCATCTTAGAAGGCATCTCCCATACAGTCTCTGCTATTTCCATTTTCCACTTTGACGGTATTGTGCCCTGTTGTAGTATACCCTGACAGACAACTCTCAGTTGCCTATTCCAATATGTTCTCACTCAGCAAGAATGGAATTGGCATTGTCAGTGCTCACACGATGCAGCTGGTATGGGGGAGGGAGTGCAGAGGGAGACCACCGAGCACTCGAGCGTGCAGCAAAGCATCAGTAAAGACACAGGCTTGCAGTACCCCAAAGACTACTCGTTCACCCAGTAATTCGACATACCACAGGCTCTCTCTCTCCCTCCCTAATAAGGGAAAAAGAGGTGTCCCCGTTTCACCGCGAGAGGGGCGACACAACAGAACAGCTCGCTGATTTATGGTGTTAAAAGTCTGTTGTGTTGCTTCTTCCGAGTTCTGTGCCCGAAGAACTCGGGTCTCTGGGCACGCAGCCAGCTTGCTGCTTTCGATCTTCTGTCTCCCATAACACACCAGTTTTCTGTGGCAGCACTAACCTCGAATCCGCACGCCTCCAAAGCCACGGAATCCTGGTACCCTGAAGGCGCAATAGTCTTCTAGGCCGCGTCCTTGCCATTTCATATAGCAGCCAGTCATGAGACCCCGAGAGTGGGTCCCATTTCCGCTAAGGACTGGAGTCAGCATGTAACTCCAGGTCAGGGTCTTCAAAAGAACCCTGAAAGGAAAAAATAAAGATATTAAAGATAGAAATAGAGCTGTTCTTGAAGATGCAAGCAAAGGAGTCGCCGTTAGGTGCCATCGTCCTCCTAAGCTCTGTACTAAATGATTTTCTGTATTATATTGTTAGATTTACAACATCTCCATTGTTTAAATTTTGATTTACCGTACATTATCTTTGTTTTTTCTCTCTCTGCAAATGCTGTCCAGCCTATTGATTGCTTCCTACACTTTCTGTTTTTATTTCTTATCTGGTAATCTGGTTTCTATCTCAATGGTGACAAACATTTAACAAAAGAATTATACAGTTCTTTCCAAGGACAACATCCCCTTCATCGGGGTTTTAATCAGGCTTCACTAACTCTTGTGGATGTTGATGGGAAGGCACTGAGTATGTTGAGGTTTTCCAAAGAGAGAACATGGAGGCTGAGTGAACAGCCTTTGGATATATTTAAGGCAGTGGTTGATAGGCTCTCGATTAGTCAGGGCATGCAAGGTTACACGGTGAAGGCAGGAGACTGGGGCTGAGAGGGAAACTGATCAGCCATAATGAAACAGCGGAGCAGATGCGATGGGACAAATGGCCTATTTCAGCTCCTATATCTTATGGTCCTATGGCCTTAAAAATCCAGTAAATCAATGGACTTCTGAAGGGATTTCTTGTTTATCGGTCAGCCCTGGACATTCTAAAAAAAACTAGGAACGGGATGATAATTTAGTTGCATACTTCCAGAGGAAGGTGACCATCCCTGATGGCCTTTAGTGGTCTTGCTAGGGTTCATCTGCAGATTCCCCTTAGAGACAGTAAACCCAAGGAAGGAGACTCCAGAAAGGTGGAACAAACTCTTCTCCAGTTTGACAAATAGTTTATTCCAGAGTAAATATTGAAGGACTCATCGAACATGTAGGATGTGTTCATGGTAGGTGTTGGAAAAGATGAGTATGTCACCCAGGGGCACAAAGACAAGGTGACATAGCATCTCTCGGTGATTGTCGTTGATAAGGGCCTGAAAGGCCACTGAGACAATATCACAAGATACTCATGGAAGCCAGTGGGGATGTTAAAAGTGGCCTTTCAATCATCGCTGTCCCAAATGCAGACTAGAATGTATGGATTTCAGAGGTCCAGTTTAGTAAAGGTGGTTGCCCTCTGCCACAGCTTGAAAGCCATGGGTGTCAGTTGCAAGGGGTACTGGTTCTTCAATGGTCATGTTGAGAACGTGATAACTGAACATACCTGGAGTCCACTATCCTTTTTCTCCATTAAGAAGAAGCTCACAGCAGCAGGGGATGTGAAGGGGACGCATCATGATGTACTCCTCCATGACCACCCATTCTGGAGCTGACAGAGGGTAGAGTCTTCCTCAGGGTAGACAGGTTCCAGGTAGGAATTCAATTGCACAGTCGTAGGTATGATGAGGCAGGACTGTTGTAGCCCTTTTCTTACTGAAAACCTCTAGCAGGTCCGATTAGCTGAGAGGAACAAGGGACAGCTTAGGAGAGGCAGGAGTTAGCTTGGAAGAGGTGGGTGGGTTGGTGGCCTGGCAGCACGAACACCATCCTTGGAGTGCAGGAGTGGACCAGTCAACTTGAAGGTTGTGGATGGCCAACCAGAGACGCCCTAAGATCAGTGGGAACTGAGGAGATTGAATAAGGTGAGGCTGGATTGTCTCGGTGTGTTGTTCTATATGTAGACAGATGGAAGCAGTGAGGTGGCATATCCTACCATGGCCCGGAGGTCTTCCATCCAGAGCTGCAGTCATGATTCTCTGATCCAGACAGGCCAGGAGAACTCAGAGATGCCTTGCTAACTTGAGGTCTGTTGAAATTGCCTGCTACACCAGAATCCACGAAGGCTCCAAGAGCACGTTGTAGTTTGCCCCAGGAGATGGAGATAAACAGCACGACCCTGGATGAAGTGGACAAGAGAAGAATGGTGGAACTTGTCACAGACTGCCACTTTCAGGATGGGTCTGGATGTTTCCAAACGACTCCGGACAGGCAGAGTCGATATGGCCCAGCTCATCACAGTAGAAGCAGCACTTTCCCTTCGTTTTTTGGTCTGGCTCAGCGGGAGGAAATCAGGTTCTGTCCAGCTGCATTGGCTCCTCTGGAAGAAGTTGAGGGGAGCTGGAGGGTGTACATGACTGCAATGAGGACAATTATGCTGGAGGGGCTCGAAGAGTGGAAACCCCAGAAGAATCACTGTGGTGTTCTCTTCTCTCTTGGACGTGATTGTCAACCCAGATTCAGGTATTGATGTGAGTCTCAAGATCCTAAACTGGTTCTCTAGTTGTCAATCATCCTTAATCTCACCTGATAATCCGTGGTTAACCTATCAGGGCTTCAGTGTTCCATGGTGCAGAACTCGATTGCGTAATCAGCCACGCTATGGGTGCCCTGATGTAGTTGGAGTTGGCTGACTCCTGTCCACTGACTGGGTGGTCAAACACCCTCTTTATCTCCCTGGTGAAGAGGGATACATCTGCAAAACTTGCAGGGTTACTTTATATTATAATTTTGCTGCAGTCAGAGGGGAAACTTGGTCCGCTGCAGCTCAGAAGCCGGAGGACACTCGGTAAGAATGTTCCTGGGTTGCTCAGACTCCAGCAGGTTTGGGGTGACAGCATGGGTGTGCTGGCCCAGCCAGGTGGTTTTGGTGATGATGCTCAAGATCTGCAGGAGCATATACCCGTGTCTGCTCACCGTGACTTCCTGGCTGATGGGTCAAAGTTTAAAATCAATTTATTATTAAAGTACACTTATGTCACCATATACAACCCTGAGATTCATTTTCTTCTGGGCATACTCAACAAATCTATAGAATAATAACCATAACTGAATCAACGAAAGACCGTCCAACTAGTGGGTTTAACCAGAGTGCAGAAAACAACAAACTGTGCAAATAGAAAAAGAATAAATAATAATAATAATAACAAATATATAAGCAACAAATATCAACAACATGAGATGAAGAGTCCTTGAAAGTGAGCCTATTGGTTAAGGGAACATTTCAATGATGGGCAAATTGATTGAAGTTATTCACTTTGGTTCAAGAACCTGCTGTTTAAAAGGTAGCAACTGTTCCTGAACCTGGTGCTGTGAGTCTTGAGGCTCCCGTGTCTTCTCCCTGATGGCAGAAATGAGGAGGGAGACAATTCTGGGTGCCGGGGGGGAGGTGGGGGAGGTCCCTGATGATGGATGCTGCTTTCCTCCAACAGTGTTTCATGTGGATGTGCTCGATAGTGGGGAGGGCTTTATCTGTGATGGACTGGGCTGTATCCACTACTTTTTGTAGTGTTCAAGGGCATTGGTGCTTCCATATCAGGCTCCAATGCTGACCTATAGAAGTTTGTCAAAGTTTTAGATGTCATGCTGAATCACTGCAAACTCCTAACGAAGTAGAAGTGCTGCCGGGCTTTCTTTGTAATTCTAGTTATGTGCTGGGTCCAGAACAGCTTCTGTGAGATGATAACACCGAGGAATTTAAACTTGCAGGTCCTCTCCACCTCTGATCCTCTGATAAGGACTGGCTCATGGACCTCTGACCTCCTGAAATCAATAATCAGCTTCTTGGTCCTGCTGACATCGAGTACGAGGTTGTTGTTAAGGCACAACACAGCCAGATTTTCAATATGCTGATTCATCACTGCATTTGATTCAACCTATGACAACGGCATCATCAGCAAACTGGAATATGGCATTTGAGCTGTGCTTGGCTACACATTTATAATTGTGAAGCGAGTAGAGCGCGGGGGCTAAGTACACAGCTTTGTGGCGTACCCGTGCTGGTGGAGATCGTGGAGATCTATGAGCAACTCTGTAACAAGGGGTAGTTGCCAGGCTGGCTTTGAACTGGGGCTTTTATGGTGAAGTTCTGTATCTTTAACTAGTGTACTTCCAGGAGAAACTTAGACTAGCTTGACTCAAGTGTAGAGACGAGGATGGATTTGAACAAAGAATCTTGAGGATTGGTTTGTAGAGAACACAGGCAAAGACTCAAGAATTACTGCACACAAGCTAGGTAAGCTCAAAACTTGAAGGATCTTAATAAAGAGCAACAAAACAAAGTACAAATGCAGTGATAATAACAAGACACAACTGAAAATAATCAGGGGAGGAGGCGTGTCAGTGGCTGGAGAACTCTGGCATACCCTGGTGATGAGGCAGAAGCATGACACATGCAAACTTTGAGAATGCACAGGGTCAGGAGTCAAGTTTTATTGGGCGTGGTACAAAAGGAGCTGAACGGATATATAATAGGAATACAAAGGGGCAATTAAAATTTTTTTGAATGGTTAAAAGATACCATCGGTAATGCATTGGGTGAACAATACCATTGGAAATATAAATCCAGCTTTTGGGAAGTGTGCTGCTCTGCTTCTAGAACGTAGAACAGTACAGCACAGGAACAGACCCTACAGTGTATGACATTGTGCGGAACTAATTATTCTAGTAATTTAAAAGAACCTTCTGAACTAGTCCCTTCTGCCTACTCAAGAGCATATCCCTCCATTCTTTGCATGTTCATGTGCCTACCTAAGAATCCCTTAAATAGCTCTGTTGCATTTGCCTCCACCACCACCCCGATTGTAAAGGCCTTTCTATTTCATTGGTTAAAGTGATAGATGATTGAGACCTTTGTAAGCTGGCAGATGGGGTGATGACATTCTTATGCTAGTATTGGATGAATATTCCAGCAACATCTAATTGGAATGCATGATTTCAGTGATGACCATCAAATATCCAATTGACCCCATTCACCTTCCGGTCATTGAAAGCTTTCGGAAGAAGTAAAGCAAGATCTATGAATAAACGCAAGGGCTTAAACTTACTTGCCCAACTGTTGTTAAAGGTGGAATTGTGGATGTATGATTTGAGGAAGCAAGGCATTTTGCAGAAATCTTTTGCACTATGTATTTTTATATTATAATTTATATAGATTTTTTATGCCTGGCATGGTATTGCCACCACAAGACAACGAATGACATACTGCATGCCAGAGACAGTAAACCTGGTTCTAAAAATTCACGTTCCATTTCACAGGTCACCATCTGAAAGAGCAAGCAAAAAGATCAATGAGGAAATCTTGTTTAAAAAATAGTCAGCTGAAGCCTAAAGGGTGAGGATGGGAAAGAATATCTTCCAAAGGACATTGGAACATCTTTATTGGACCTAGTATACTTGAGAGGTGATAGTGGCTCAGGCTGTGAAGATCTGCCACTTCACGTGGAGTGAGCCAAGGAGACTTCATTCTGAGGAAAGAATGCTTCACTTATTTCCTTCACTTTTGTCCCATTCAAGCCCATGGCAGTGACTCTAGATGATCGATCTACTCTGGAGCCCTCTTCAGACACAGTAAGTAGGACCTGACGAATGGTTGCTGGTAAAAGACTCACTTACAGGAGCTAGTGTGAACGATTTGAAATCAAAAAATATGTGCAATAAATGTTGGGAAACCACAGCACTCTATGAATTATAAAAACAGAACAGGTTACTCTTTGGAAAAGTTGTGGTAGATTTACAAATTACTACTTGAGTGTAAAGCTGATGTTGTTGTAGATTGGTTGCCCTTTACTGAAACCCCCTGATTTACATTTTTATTGATTTTGTTGGAAATGAAAATTGGACTGTTTCAATAGCAGGAGATCGATCTGCGACATTAGACTTTCATACTAATATTTCAGTCTTTCTTCGAGCTCTTCAAATCCTTACTGTTTAGTAAAATTGTAACTATGTACTTATACATTAAGGTCTGACTGAATTCCACTGAGAGATTTTCTGCTGATGAAAGTTAACAAATGACCTGCACCATGAGAAGATACTTTTGAAACAGAAAATGATTCCTCATGCCAACTTGTAGTTTAACATTTGTTGCTCTGCAGAGGGTATGTTCCCCTGAAGAAATCCACATTATACAATGAATCTTTGCAATATAGCTGCACAATAACGTAGAGAAACTATTAATTAAAGTATATTCAATACAGAACCTGATATAAGGTGGCTAAACCTTCAAGATTGGCTTGGGGTTTCCAAGTGATGAATATTGATTTTCAGGGCAGCTCCTTGAGCTCTTCTGGAGGAAAATAATACATTAAAAAAATTCATTATCTATTACTTACATAAATCTTAGAAATGGAAAAAAGTGTTGTTGAGAATTGTTAATTTTGTGAGGTTCTGCTGGCCATGAACTTCTAAACTCAAAGAATAAACTTAAGTCCTGTCCGGTATAGACAGCTATGGGGATCTCCACTAAAGGGAGGTTATACTGTGACCATCCAATTTTCCAAGACTATTTCACTTCCCTGTTTATCCTCCATGGTGAGTTTAGCTGCCAATACCTACTGTAACCCTCTCTCTGGTATAAAATTTACAAAGGAAATGTATTTACCATTTTTTCAACTTTACCAAACAGTTACAGAAAACCAGAAGAAACATAAATGGGCCCATTGTAGTTAAACCCATCCACTGTGCACATAAACGTTGGAGCTCAGTTTTGAAGTAGCTGGGTGTTTTGCTTTACTCAATGGCTGAACCCACGTTCTATGTGAAAGATACCAGCCACTGTTCGAACTTCCCACGAAGACCATCTCAAATGAACTGGCTACCTTAGGAGTATTGGCACCACCTCCTTGGAGCCAATTTTCTGTCCAAAGCCCTTCTTACAATGGGGCCTCTCCTTCTAACAGCATTCAGTGGCATCTTCCCTCATTCCCTGCATTGCAGCCCCTGCTGAAAGACCCCAGACCAGGCTACTGTCCTTACGAATCCTGATCCTGCCCAGCTCCCTCGAATGCTCTGTGCCATTCCACTGGGCAGAAAGTTGCAACACATACCAAAACAATCTAACTGGGTGATACAACATTCCTAAATTGGACAACAAGGTTCTTTTTCTTTAGCCGAAGCCACACACTCTTACGAGTAGGACACAGTGTTTTTGTAAAAAACTGCTAAAATAAAAATACCTCATAGCATAACAGTAGAAATCTTAACTAGGGCATTGCACTACGATTTGAGAGGTGGGTTCCCCCACCTTGCCAAGGAAAAGATACTTGTAGCTAGCCAAATGGTTTGGACACAGTTCATTTATTCTTAGTAATACACTTTTAATTCAAAACAACAGTTTTAAAACACATTTAAAACTCACAGAGGATTTCTATCTAATGAAAGATTTTCAAATTACAAGGTATTTCTAAAACCCAAAGGATTTCCAAAACACATTACAATTCCTATAAGGTAAAAATACATATCAATGAGCCATAAAGGCAGAGGAATGGATTCCAGTTCATCCCATGTTTCTATCATTCTTCTTGATGTTTCTGGACCATTCCTAAGAAGCCTTAACTGCTGTGCAACATTGCTACTATTTCTTTGCCACTTGGGTAACTTCATACACATAAGTATTTTTTCAGACACCTTTTAACACAAGTGGTCCAAAATTTTCTGAAGGCAAAGTTCCCAGGTAACCACAATTAATTCTATGAAGCTGACTTTCTGAGTACAGAAATCTTCCAACTATTAATAAATCAGCCCATTTGATATGCTAAGTAATATTATCAATGTGGTCTGCAAGCTTCCTAGAACAAAACAATTTAGCCAGTTTGTCTACTTTGAAGCAAGCCAAATTAAATAGCCCATTGATTGAAGTTTAAAGTTCAAAGTACATGTATACAAACATGAGATTCATTTCCTTACAGGCAGCCACAAAACAAGAAACCCAAAGGAACCCATTAAAAAAAAGACTGACAACACTCAATGTGCAGCGAGAGAAAAAAACAACAAAGTGTGTAAGCAATAAATGAGAGCAAACAGCACTGAGAAGGAAAGCGAGTCCTCAGGCACGAAGCCCGGAGCAGTCGAAGCAGGCCACCACCACACCCTCAGTGCAGCGAACGGCAGAGTAAACATCATGGAGCAGCATGCAGAACTGGCCCAACTCTCACCTCTGGTCCTGACACCCTGCCTTTTCTGGCCTGGTGTTTAAATTGTCCAAGCTTAAGGCTGCGTGCTTACCTCCCTGCTCCACTTGCTTTACCCTTATGACTGTATGACAAAGCACAGCTCTGATGCCATATTTAAATTGCATAGAGGAAGGAGATGCCACGACAACAACCTGTTACTCAGTACAGCAAGACCAAGGAGCTGAGTATTGCCTTCAGGAGGAGGAAACTGGAGGTTCATCATCAGGGGATCAGAGGTGGAGATGGTCACCAACTTTAAATTCCTCAGTGTTATCATTTCAGAGTATCTGTCCTGGGCCCAGAACATAAGAGCAATTACGAAGGAAGCACGGCAGTGCCTCTACTTCCTTAGAAGTTTGGGAATATCCGGCATGACATCTAAAACTTTGACAAACTTCTATAGACGTGTAGTGCAGAGTATATTGACTGGCTGCATCGCAGACTGGTGTAGAAGCACCAATGCCCTTGAATGGAAAATCCTACAAAAAGTAGTGGATATGGCCCTGTCCGTTCATACCTTTGAACACATCTACACAAAACATTGTTGCAGGAAAGAGCATCCATCATCGGAGACCCTCACCACCCAGGATATGCTCTCTTCTCGCTGCTGCCATCAGGAAAAACGTACAGGACCACCAGGTTCAGGAACAGTTATTAATCCTCAACCATCAAGGTCCTGAACCAAAGGGGATAATTCCATGCAACATTACTGAACTGTTTCCACAACCAATTGACTCACTTTCAAGGACTGTTTATCTCATGTTCTCAATATTTATTTCTTATTTTTATGTTTTTTAAAAAAATTGTATTTGCATAGTTTGTTGCATTTTAAACACTGGTTGTCTGCAACCATTGCATGTAGCCTTTCACTGATTTTATTATAGTTATTGGATTTATTGAGCATGCCCACAAGTAAATGAAACTCAGGATTGTATATGGCGACACATGTTACTTTGATAATAAATTTACTTTGAACTTTTAAGTTTTAATTTATTCAAAAACAACACTTTAATCTTTGGAAGTGTTGGCTGCGGTGTTTTGAAAGCTGAGCTTGGCAAAAAAACAAGCCCCCCCTTACCTAGGACAGCGAATATTCATGCAACACAGACAAAATGCTGGAGGAACTCAGCGGGCCTGGCAGCATCTGTGGAAAAGAGTCCAGTTGACGCTTCGGGCCGAAACCCTTCGGCAGGAATGGAGAAAAAAAAGCTGAGAAGTAGATTTAAAAGTTGGGGGGAGGGGAGAGAGAAACACAAGGTGATCGGTGAAACCTTAAGGGGGAGGGATGAAGTAAAGAACATGTTCCCAGAAAGGATACATGGCTGTAGTAGCGGGTCTGGCTGAGCAGGTGGTCCAAGAGTTGGAGAGCAGCGGGGATCACAGAGGGGGAGCACCGAACTCCCGTTGAAGGGAAGATTTGAACTTCTTCAGGGCAGGCATCCCTGGAAGAGACTTCACAGTGTAGTAATCCAATCACAAACAAGAGATGCTGGAAATCTGAGCAGCACAATGACTATTCATCACAATTTGTAATGCAAAGTCTATTTACTTAGCGCATAGTTGAGGACGGTGGCTTGTGGTGAGGGGAACGTGACTGGTAATCAAAGGAGTAGATGAGTGGGCATGAAATAAATCTATGCACACAACAACTGCTGGAGAATCTTGGCAGGCCAGACAGCATCCAAAGAAATTAATAAACAGTCAGCATTTCTGGTTGAGACCCTTCCTCAGGATTTCCAGCATATCCAGGATCTCTCGTATTTATGAAATGAAGCTTCCTGAGATTTTGTCCAAGCAATGAAACATTCTCAAATACGCTCTTTGACCACTTAATCAGATAACGCTGTACCTTATAGAGCGGTCATTGAGTGTGTGCTTGTAATCTTCTGCTGCCGTAGGCCGTCCACTTCAAGGTTTGATGTGTTGAGCGTTCAGAGATGCTCTTCTGCACACCACTGTTGTAATGTAGAGTTATTTGAGTTGCTGTCATCTTCCTGCCAGATTGAACGAATCTGGCCATTCTCCTCTGACCTCTCTCATTATCAAGGCATTTTTGCTCACAGAACTGCTGCTCACTGGATGTTCTTATTTTTTTGTTTTTGCATCATTCTCTTTAAGCTCTAGAAGCTGCTGTGCATGAAAGTCCCAGGAGTCAGCAGTTTCAGAGATACTCAAACCACCCCGTCTGGCGCCAGCAAGCATTCCACGGTCAATGTCACTTAGATCACATTTCTTCCCCATTCTGATGTTTGGGCTGAATCTCTTGACCATGTCTGCATGCATAGGTGTACTTAATAATTGATTGCATGTGTATTACTCACCAGAAAAATAAAAGCTGCAAATGATAAAAAGCACACAGCATTTAAATAACTGCTAAGGGTTACAACCCAGGATAATGATCTGTTTTTTAAAAATTATTATGCCATATTTCTTTACAGCATAGAAGGATGCAATTTTGGCCCATTTAGTCTACAGTGGCTGACTGATCAACCCATTAACTCATTAATTTTCCTCTAGTGTATTCTCCCTATATTTTAAGCATGTTTTAATATTGGATTGTATGAGCTAAGTTAGAGGAAAATTGTTTGTTTAATGAAACTTCAGCCATCTGAGGACTAGAACTTGCTTGAACAATCCATATTTTTCCTCTGTTTGATATAGTTCATGCAGAAATCAATTTTATTTTCTGAGTTTTTCTGTTTTGTGGAAATATTTATTCTCCTTAAAGTTGAGCTACACCATCACTCATTTAGTTTAGTCTCAAGACTATAACAACATGTAAGAGAGAAAGTTTTTGACTGTGGTGAGCTTGGAAGTTATTTTTTGATGGTAAAGACACATTTAGAAGGGAAAGCTTTTCAAATCCCTGGTACTTTGACCACAGTTGTACAAGATCTACGGTGGCCTAGTGAAACATTTACGCAGTGGAAGACTAACACATGATTTTTGATGCATAGCCAATGATTTTGCATTTCACATGTGTATGCTTCCTTCCATTGAAAATGGCGACTCTCAGTATTTTAATTGCCTGCATTTTGCCCTATTTGAAACACTAAAACATGGACAATAAAAGCTTCTGTTAGCTCACCTGGCAAAGGCACAGAGCTGAATGTTAAGGAGTTACATAAAAGTAAGAAGGCGTTGATTTAGTTCCTCAGCTGGGCAAAATGGACATGGATGTTAATAGAAAGTGGCTGATGACTTTGTTCCTGGTCTTTGTCCAGTGGCTACTGTGAGAAAATGCACATGTCTGGCCAGCAGATTGATCCAGGGTCAAGATCAGTTATAATACCACACCACAGCTGGAGACTTCAGTGAGCAGACTAACACACGATGAATGCATGCCTCGGTGAAGTGAGGTCTCCGTCCTTGTTGCTTTAGGTAACACAGTGAAAATGTTCTGCCTGCATGTTGATGGATGATGTGATCAACATCTTAAATATGTTGACTAGGGCAACTACGTCGCATATTGGAGTCTCGTCACAAGCACAAGCCACTCAATCAACAACAAAATAGTGCTTAGTTCAGTTAGAAGACTTGAAGATGTGTGAACTTCACTGAGCTATTGAACCTTCAATAATATGAAGGACCTGATACTTTTCTATCACAGAGGTGTGAAATATGTGTCTTATGAACCATAGAACCATAGAACATTACAGCACAGAAACAGGCCTTTTGGCCCTTCTTGGCTGTGCCGAACCATTTTTCTGCCTAATCCCACTGACATGCACCTGGACCATATCCCTCCATACACCTCTCATCTATGTACCTGTCCAAGTTTTTCTTAAATGTTAAAAGTGAGCCCGCATTTACCACTTCATCTGGCAGCTCATTCCACACTCCCACCACTCTCTGTGTGAAGAAGCCCCCCCCCCAATGTTCCCTTTAATCTTTTCCCCCTTCACCCTTAACCCATGTCCTCTGGTTTTTTTCTCCCCTAGCCTCAGCGGAAAAAGCCTACTTGCATTCACTCTATCTATACCCATCATCATTTTATATACCTCTATCAAATCTCCCCTCATTCTTCTATGCTCCAGGGAATAAAGTCTTAACCTATTCAACCTTTCTCTGTAACTCAGTTTCTCAAGTCCCGACAACATCCTTGTAAACCTTCTCTGCACTCTTTCAACCTTATTAATATCTTTCCTGTAAATTAGTGACCAAAACTGCACACAATACTCCAAATTCAGCCTCACCAATGCCTTATACAACCTCACCATAACATTCCAACTCTTATACTCAATACTTTGATTTATAAAGGCCAATGTACCCCAAAGTTCTCTTTACGACCCTATCTACCTGTGACACTACTTTTGGGGACTTTTCTATCTGTATTCCTAGATCCCTCTGTTCTACTGCACTCCTCAGTGCCCCACCATTTACCTTGTATGTTCTACCTTGGTTTTTCCTTCTGAAGTGCAATACCTCACACTTGTCTGTATTAAACTCCATCTGCCATTTTTCAGCCCATTTTTCCAGCTGGTACAAATCCCTCTGCAAGCTTTGAAAACCTTCCTCACTGTCCACTACACCTCCAATCTTAGTATCATCAGCAAATTTGCTGATCCAATTTACCACATTATCATCCAGATCATTGATATTGATGACAAATAACAATGGGCCCAGCACTGATCCCTGTGGCACACCACTAGTCACAGGCCTCCACTCAGAGAAGCAATCCTCCACTACCACTCTCTGACTTCTCCCACTGAGCCAATGTCTAATCCAATTTACTACCTCATCATATATACCTAGTGACTGAATCTTCCTAACTAACCTCCCATGCGGGACCTTGTCAAAGGCCTTACTGAAGTCCATGTATACAACATCCACTGCCTTCCCTTCATCCACTTTCCTGGTAACCTCCTCGAAAAACTCTAATAGATTTGTTAAACATGACCTACCACGCACAAAGCTGTGTTGACTCTCCCTAATAAGTCCCTGTCTATCTAAATACTTGTAGATCCTATCTCTTAGTACTCCTTCCAATAATTTACCTACTACCGACGTCAAATTTACCAGCCTATAATTTCCCGGATTGCAATTCTGAGTCGGTCTCTGTATCAGGAGACACAGGTCTAGACACCATGAAGCCGCTTAAATGACACAAACAGGGCAGCATTGACTAGTGCTAGAGGGCATCTGTTTAAGCTGAGCGGAGTGAAGTTTAGGGGATATGTCTGAGGTACAGAGAGTGGAAGGTCCTTTTATTACACTGTCAGGGTGGTGGTAAAGGCTGATACAATAGGGACATTTTAAAAACTCTTAGATAGGCACGTGGATGTAAGAAAAATATAGGGTTATTCGCTCTGTGGGAGAGAAGGGTTTGATTGATTGTGGAGTAGATTTATATGGGTTGGCACAACAACATGGGCTGAAGGGTCTGTATTGTGTGCACGGTTCGGTAACTCAGGGAACCTCAACTAGAAAATAGCCCAATATGGAAATCCACTCATTGCCAACTTTATTAGGTACAGGAGTGGAACCTGGTGTGGTCTTCTGCTGCTGTAGGACATCCGCTTCAAGGTTTGACATGTTGTGCATTTAGAGATGCTCTTCTGCACACCATTCTTGAAAAGTGTGGTTATTTGAGTTACTGGCACCTTCCTGTCAGCCTGAAACAGTCTGGCCATTCCCCTCTGACCTCTTACAAGGCGTTTTCGCCCACCGAGCTGCCACTTACTCAATGCTTTTTGCACAGTTCTCTGTAAATTCTAGAGACTGTTGTGCATGGAAAGCTAGAAGATCAGCTGTGTCTGAGACACTCAAACCACCCTGTCTGCAACCAACACTAGTTCCACAGTCAAAGTCACTTAGATCACATTTCTTTCCCATTCTGACATTTGGTCTGAACAACATGCATTAATGAGCAGGTGTACATGTGCAGCTAATAAAGAGGCCACTGAATGAGGCAGAAGCTGTAACACTTTGCTCTCTCCTCATCGGCTTGCATCTGATTTCCTCTGTGAATGGATATATGCCTGAAAAACTGCTTTTCTGGACTGGCAGTCAAATTGATGATGGGAGAGATCTCAGGATTGCCCTGTACTTCCAAGTCCCACAGAAGGCATCAGGAATATGTCTGCCCAGTTCATTTCAGCTGGAAGACCCACTCCCCCTCCCCTTACCCCATGCCCTTTTCTCTCACATTCTTCTCCATTCCTCCTTTGTCCTGCTTCCTTCCCCATTTCCTTTCCCACTTCTCCAACCTCTTCACCCTTCACTCCAACCTGCCGCACCATTCCTCACCTGTCTCCTTCATTTTTCTTCACAAATTACCCTCTCTCATTATCTCTTGCCTCCTTCACTCTTGGTCCTCCTCTATTCCCTTCCATATGCCTGCATTTCCCCTCTAACTCCCCCGTTCCTCTCCATACCATCTTTCTCTCTCACTCCCTTCTTCTTCCCTCTCTTTTCTGCACTATCATTCTTCATCTTCATTCACTTCCCTTTTGTTTCTGCTTTTCTTTTCCATCTCTTCATCCCCTTCTGCTCTTTTCTATCCCCTCCTATTCAATCATATTCCTCACCTTGTTGTCTCGTAACATTATTCTTTCCCATTTATCTGTCCTCCTTTCCAATTCATACATTTCCTTACCTATCAATTATTATTATTACTTTTTATTACCTATCCTTTTCCTCTCCATTCTGCTTCTCTTCCTTTTTATCCCCAATTTTTCCTATCCCCTCCTTTTTTCCTATCACCTCTCTCATTCTGTTCTCTCCTACCATACCCTCCCCTCCCCATCCCCTCACCTCTCCCCTCCCTATCCCTCCAGACCCTTTCCTCACCATCCCTCCGCACCTCAATATGCCTCCACCCCTCCATCTCCCTTTCCTCCTTTATTGCACTCATCTCCTCCTCCCTGCCCTTCTTTGCAGCTGATACCTCTGAATCCACCCCTACCCGCATGCTCCCCGTCCCAGACTCTGCCGAAGGTTTGAAACTCATCAGTTTCTGCAACGGCTTAAAACCTTCTGGGAATGAGAATTTATATCACTATTCATGAAGGAACCACCACAAGATATATGAAATACATATATCACAGTTTTCTCTGTGTTGGAGAAAGACTCTGTAAATTGGTCCAAGGACTTTACTTTTGTTAAATAAAGTTTCTGTGTTGGTAATGCTCATTTATGGTATTTCTGGCTCTTGGCCAGCTGAGAAATAATTGATTTTCTATGCAGCTTGTTCGTTTGGTATTTATAGGCTGGTCATTTGTTTCCTGTAGAGTGAATAAAATATTTCTTAACTACAGATGGTGGACTGGGGTGTTTGAGAGGATTCACGTGCAGGTATAGAGGAGTACCAAGCTAACTTCTCTGGATGAGCTGCTCTTGCGACAGCTGGCTATCTGGGGAGGTAGATAGAGGATGGAGACAAGGCTAGCTTCCCACGTGCACTGAACTGAAATATCCGAAATCCTTCAATTAGTTCAGACATTTGCAAGCTGCCAGAGAAACCAACAGACATTAAAAATTTATTTGCAATTTATGCAACAACAAATTTTTCTTTATATGACAGAATGTAGCAAACAAATCTCCCATGTCATCTCCAGAGTGCAATTATAGTGGGAACATCTGCTGGGCTTCACCGGGGGACGGATCAGGCAGCAGAGTCTGTGCTGCAGAAACATCAGCTACACAGGGATGGAGCATTAATCCTTGCAGTACTGTATTCCTGGCCTAAATTACAGTTCCATCCAAAGCATAAGATGGTAAAGACTTCATGGCAAAATAAATGTGAATCTAACTGCCTTTCTTGCAACCTTGTTGGAGTTATTCAGCAATTTCTGAAACAGATAAAGATTAGCTTTATTTGTCATATGTACATTGAAGCGTCCAGTGAAGTGCATCATTTGTGCCAATGACATACACAGTCCAAATGTTTGCTGGGGGCAGCCCACAAGTGCCGCCATGCTTCTGGCACCAACGTGTCATAACCACAACTTACAACCTTAGCCCAAACACCTTTGGAAATGTGGGATCAATCTGGAGTACCCAGAGGAAACCTACGCAGTCATGAGGAGAATGCGTAAGCTTTTTACAGAAAGCACTGGGAATTGAACCCTGATTGCTGATTGCTGGCACTGTAGTAGTGTACACCAACCGCTATGCTACCGTGGTGCTCTTCCACTCCTGTACCACAATTTGTACAGACATGTAAATTAGGAGGGGGAGGACATTTTGAGTCTGCTCCGCCATTCAAAAAAGCTCACAGCTGATTTGACTGTAAGCTCATCTCTTCATGCCTGCTTGTTCTGTGAAACCTTTCACTCTTTTTCTTAATTAGAGTTTCTATCTCAAAAAAACTTTGCTTCCTTTGAAAGAGCTCCAAAGATTTATGACTCCATGAGAAAACATCAAATAGGTGACTCCTTATTTTCACAAGTGACGCAAGTTTTAGATTCCTGTACAAGAGGAGATATCCTTTCCAAACCTGGCCTTTAAAATTATATTTTATAGTTACCTGTATCTCCCATGTATAGAACTATAGTTTAAAAAGCTACTGTGAGATATGTATTTCAATTGTCGAGTATTACGTTTAAATGAATAGCATACTCTAGAATATGAAATTAACACTTTGAAAGTTCATTAGCTTTCACAGCAAACATCAAATACAAAAGCAGAATACTGCAGATGTGGGAAATCTGACATAAATATAGAAAGTGCTAGGTACACTCAGCAAGTCAAGCAGCATCTATGGAGAGAGAAACAGAGTTGACGTTTCAATTGATAAGCTTTCATCAAAACAGCAGAGGCAGAGAGAGAGAGAGAGAGAGAGGGAAAAGTCAAAGGGAATATCTGGGACAGGGTGGAATCCAAGAGTTCATCCAGAAAAAGGAGATGACTGGTCTGTCCAAGTACTTCTAGCATTCTCTTTTACTTTGATTACTTTTCCACAAAGCATCCTAGGATGTTACTATGTTGATGTGCTATGGAAATACAAGATGTTAATATCAGTGAAATATCAATATGCTGGGTTTTGGCTGTAACTTTATGATACAAGACAATAACACACCACACATCGAACAAGATCAGCACTAAAATAAGTTTCAGCATTAATCTAGAAACTATTTTAATGTTGCGCTTGAATACATACAACTCTAGGGAATTATAATTGTGCTCTTCCAATAGGCAAGTCCTTAATTGTACAGATCAGCCTCCAAAAGAGTTAAAGATAAGGCAAAATGTAATAAAAATCACAACATCGCTCAATCACAACTAATACTCTGAGTAAAGAGGCCTTTGATTATTAACAATGAATGCAACAAAGAACACCAACATATTAATGAATTATTATACTCAATTTGCATTATTGCTTTGTATATTCCATTGGATGGTTTAATTTAGCCTCAGCGGTAAATTAAAAAGCACAGAAAGCATGAAGAATGTAATTACTGAGCATTTAACAACATCTATCGGTACAATACAATTGATGATTTCATCCTTAAACATAAACGTTATGAATGCAAATTTTTATTATGAAACTACTAATTGGGGAACAAAGGGTATGAAATGTTGAATACTCTGGCTATTTGGACTTCTGAAATAAACATTGACTCTAATGCGCTGTTTTGTTGAGAGAATTTTAAATGATTGCAATTCAGAGAATATTTCTAATGTGTTTATGTTGAAATAATACATCTTTCCCACACATACTCAGAGTAAGAGTTTTCCTTTACTCATGTGTTCATTTCCTTAAATATCATCCTTTCCCGGTCTCCACTCTTTCCCTCTCATTGAGAAGCACCTGCTGTGCATTCTGTTAGGCAAAATCCTGATCAACTACCACTTGGGCCACCACTGACTACTATTGTCAAACCTTCCTTTATTTTTCTTAAATCGGCCATCTTTACTGCATCACACTCCTCTTTCCCTACCTTTGCAGTAGTGAGGCTCCGAATATTCTCTTCTGACTCTATAGCCCTGTAATGTCTTTGTCTTTGTCCTTGTCCTTGCCCTTGACAAGGCTTTCAAGAATTAGTGATTAGTTTAGGTGCAAAATTACTAGCTTATTGAGCTTGGAGGGCTGTTCTGTGCTGTGCTCTTCTACGCCTCTGTTCTATGTGCAAATAGATGTATGAATATTGAACTATTTCCCACTAAAAGCCAATCGATGCACCTCTGTTCCTAATTTTAAACATAAGATTGTAAGTTTAGGATATTAAAGGATTTGAAGCCCCAGGTAGATGATAAGCTGCGACACCAATAATCCAGGATATTACTGGATGGCAGAGCAGTCGCAGGGGTTTCACTGACTGACACTTGTTTTTATGCATATCCCTGTGCAATTTTCCAAAAGCACGAGAAGATATTTTAAAGACAAGCCATTCTGCAGATGCTGGAAATCCAGAACAACCTAGAGAAAATGCTGGAGAAACTTAGCAGGTCAGGCAGTATCTATGGAAACTAATAAACAGACAATGTTTTGGGCTGAGATCCCTCTTTAGAACTGCGAAGGAAGGGGGAAGATGTCAGAATAGAAAGGTATGTGGAGGGGAAGGAGGACTAGCTAGAAGGTGATAGGTGAAGCCTAATGGATGGGAAAGGTAAAGGGCTAGAGAAGAAGGAATCTGATAGGAGAGGAGAGTGGACCATGGGAGAAAGGGAAGAAGAAGGGGCAGAGTGGGGAATAGAAGAAGAAAGAAGGGGAGGGAAAAAACTACTGGAATCAATGTTCGTGTCATCAGGTTGGAGGCTACCGAGAATATGAGGAGTTGCTCCTCCACCCTGAGAGTGCCCTCATCGTGGTAAAAGAAGAGGCCATGAATAGACATGTCAGAACAGGAATGAAAATAGGAATTAAAATTGTTGGCCACTGGGAAATTTTGCTTTTGGGAGATGGAGTAGAGGTGCTCGACAACGTGGTCCCCTAATTTCTGCTGGGTCTCACCAGTGCAGATGAGGCCACTTCAGGAGCAACTGATACAGTAGACAACCTCAACAGTTTTGCAGGTGGAGTGTTGCCTCACCTGGAAGGACTGTTTAGGGCCCTGAGGGCAAGGGAGGAGTTAAGTGGGTAAGTGCAACATTTCTGTCGCTTGTAGGGATGTGCCTAGAGGAAGATTAGTGGGGAGGGACAAATGGACAAGTGAACCAGAGAGGGAGCAATCCCTATGGAGAGTAGGGGGAAGGTAAAGATGGGTTTGGTGGTAGGATCCCAATGATGATAGCGGAAGTTGTGGAGAGTGGTGTGTTGGATGCAAAGGTTCATAGAGTGGTAGCTAAGAACAAGAGGAACTCAATCACTGCTAAGGAAATGGGGAGATATGATGTGCGTGGATGTCCGGGAAATAGAGAAGATGTGGGTAAGGACAGCCTCGATGGAAATCCCATTCGTTGAAGAAGGAGAACATCTATGATGTCCTGGAAAGGAAAACCTCTTCCTGGGAACAGATGCAGCAGAGATGAAGGAACTGGGAAAAGAGAATAGCATCTTTACAGGAGACAGAACTTTTTTAACATTGGAAGCAATTCATTTTTATCAAAGACTGTACTTGGTGCTCAGATTTCAACTTGTGAATTAATTTCAAAATATCCCCTAAAACCAATTATGTATGAACTTCTAAGATGCTGGACTCAACAAAAACCCCAGATGGGCGAAAGGACACTGAGGATCAGGCTGGTTGCAGTTAACAAGTTAAATAAAGGAAGCATATCCTCATTCTCGATCATGGACCAGCTGCCCACTTCTGTTGGACAAGTTAATCCCCCTGCCCTACAGAGGAAAGCCAGGAACTTAAATAACACACCTCAGCACTGTTCTTGAATGTTGATCTTTATATTGTCCAGAGTTGATATCACACGCTTCTTTGGGATCATGTGAAGCTTTAGGTGTTTATTTACCAATTGTACGCTGGTAAAGGGCTACTGATAATGTCCAGGATAGATCCGCTTTTGTCAGGTGCAGACCTGGGTCAAGGGACACCCCCCCTCCAAATTACAGGTTTATACAGAGGCCAGAGACTGAATTTAATCGGGGTTTCCATCAAGGTGCCTGGAGGGATCTTCATAAATTACCAGAGACTCTTGTTCAAAGAGAAATATTTCCCATGTAAGTTAATGAGTGGAGTTTCCATTATGCCTTTGAGAACCAATAAGACAAATTGCTTCCTTGTAGTTTGGAGACACAGCAGATCATAATGCTCCTCAACTTGAACCTGCTTTAACACCTCTTTGTCAGCCAGGGGAGCAGCAGAATTCTGCAAAGCCTGAGGCTCCCTGCAGACACCATCACATCCTCTTTCTTTGCTCAGCAAGGAATCCCGGTCACAGCCTACTTCTCACCGCGTGCATTTGGCTGGACTGTTAACAAAATGGAAGGACGTTACCGAAAGCCTGCGTTCTGCAGGTTTTATGTATCATTGGCACTCCCAGATTTTGCTGCATCTCCACAGCTCCCTGTAAATGTAAGCTTTGTAGCGTTCTTGCTGATGTTAAACTGTAGGCTCATTTGTACCCTGCGTGCTTTCTTCCAGCATTTCATAGGAATGTCAGATCAGTTACAATTAATTCCTTCATCAGTTAAAGTCTCTCGTGTTTAATGCAAACATCTTTAAAGTGAATTCCTCAGTTTGGTTTGGTCTGCTGCAGTACAGAAGCAAGCTGCTACATTTTAGATGCTTTACAGTTAAATCAGTAAGAAGCCTGAGAAGAGAAATGATAGAAGTCAACATGGATTCAATGAAAGGGAAAAAGACATCGGGAAGGATGAAGAACTTGAAATCAAATAAAATCACACTGGGACAGTCCAGCAAGCAAAGCAGTGTCTGATGTGCCTATTGCGCTGGAAAGTTTTCATGAACCATTTACCCCTCCAAGACTCTGAGAAATTCCCCTGCCACCTCCTGACCTCAACTTTTCACTTGTCGTACCTCGCCACTGATTTCCATAGAACACAGAACGCAGACCAGTACAGTACAGGCCCTTTGGCTTACAGTATTGTGCTGGCCCTTTAACCTACTCCAAGGGGGTTGACTGTTCACTCTTTTGCACAGATGCTGCCTGACCTGCTGAGGACCACCAGCTTTTTCTGTGTGTAGCTTTGGATTTCCAGCATCTGAACACTTTCTCATGTTTGCCAAGGTCAATCTAACCCAGTGGTTCCCAGACTTTTATGGGTTTCCACCCTCTTGGCTACCAGACCACATCCCCAGCACCTCACCTTCCCTTTCCAGCCATTGCTTAAAAACTATAAAGAATTTTGGTTTACAATGCACAGTGAAAGAAAATAGAAATTGCAGATTCAAAGCATTGACAAATAATTGCAAAAATTATTCAGATCTATTTAAAGATACAAATAAAACTATTTCTTTATTTAATTACAGCAAAAACAATTTTCATCAGCAATTTTAGAGCAACATTAGTAGTCATTGCTTTTTCACCTTTCAATGAGATGGATGGGCTTGGTGCAGAGAAATCAGCTTCTCAACATCAGGTTATATGTCAGAAGGAGTCTCAGATCCCCACATTCAGTAATTTGCAATTTGTTACAATGCTTTTAAAGAAGTTGGGTGATTGCACTGAAACTGCACTCCATGAAGTATGATGTTGGAAAGGAACATTTTGACCTTTTTCCACAGTGCAGGATAGTGTTCAGAGATCTCTTTCTGCAACCAAAAGGTGTGATATGATTTTTTTTTGAACCTTGGTTTCATTTCAAAGTAATTTTGTAGTGAGATCAGTTCTTCATCCATCCTTTCTGTTAATTCCTCACTACATAGATAGATAGATACTTTATTCATCCCCATGGGGAAATTCAACATTTTTTCCAATGTCCGATACACTTATTGTAGCAAAACTAATTACATACAATACTTAACTCAGTAAAAATATGATATGCATCTAAAATCACCCTCTCAGAAAGCATTAATAATAGCTTTTAAAAAGTTCTTAAGTAGTTTACTTAAATACATTGAGTCCTAACCCCGGCACTTTAACATATCTTACTCCTGGCGGTTGAATTGTAAAGCCGAATGGCATTGGGGAGTATTGATCTCTTCATCCTGTCTGAGGAGCATTGCATCAATAGCAACCTGTCGCTGAAACTGCTTCTCTGTCTCTGGATGGTGCTATGTAGAGGATGTTCAGGGTTTTCCATAATAGACATGTATCCAAGATTAGGTTTATTACCCATTATGGAATTTGGATTGAGAGAAGATCCTGAAATCTCTCTGACATGTCCTTCTGCAGCTCACCCAGGAGGGCACAGTATACTTGAAGACCATCACCTGATATTTCTTCTTTCTCTTCTAACTCAGAGAAGCTTGGATCTTGGAAAAGGTCACGACAGCCAATGTTATACTTAAATTGGATTAACTTGGACTGAAATGCAGAGATGACTGATTTGATTTTGATAAGATTCACATAATTTCCTTGCAATTGAAGATTGATTTCATTAAACTTTGTGAATAATTCTGACAAATAAGTAATGTCATGCCTAATATTCTTGAGTTGATTGCTGAATAAACATTCGAGGCTTCGAAGGATTTTAATCACACTTTCAAAAGCCGCATGAAAGCATCTCAGGCAGTTTCTTTTCAAGAGCAAGCTGACCTCAGCGTGCAACAGCAAAGGTTCAAACTGTTCATCATTCTTAATACAACGCTCTCAAAATAGTTGATAATTGAGAGCATGGGACTTGATTTTATTTACCACTGTGATAACAGTATTTAATGATTTGTACAGCCGATCACTTAGGTCTTTTGCAACAAAATGTTGTCTATGAATTACACAGTTGATGGTAAATATATTAGGTAATGCTTCTTTCAAGAAAGTAATAGTCACACAATTAGCGTCTTGTCATTGGTGGTGCCTCATCTGTCACACAAGCAAGAATGTTAGTGAGTGGAATGTCCTTCTCTCTGAAAAATTGCTCAGCAACTTGAAATATTGATTCCCTCTTCACATCTGTTGCTTGTCACCTTGCAAATAACAACTTTTGAACTATGCTTTCATCATTTATGAAGTGAATATAACCAGGAAATTAAAATTCATTGTCTGGCAATGTTGACTCATCCAAATGCAGAGCTAACTAAGTACTGTATGCGTTTTGTAAATTCTAGACATTTCATTTATTTGTTTTTGAACAGAGTCATCGCTGAGTGGAATCACTTTAATTATTTAGTCAGGTAACTTATGCAAAACTGTACTCAGAACCTCCCTTAATGCTGGGAGAATAAGTTCTTCTCCAATTGTATGGGGCTTTCTAGACTTAGCAATGAGCACTGAAATGGTGTATGAAGCACGTAAAGAATCACTGTTTTGTTGTGAAGTGCTGGCAAGCATGTTCTGAAGTATTTTCCTGTTTCTGAAGGTTTTTAAGAAGGGACTGAAAATAAGCCAAGTTTTTTTTTATCAGAGTGTATTCTCTTCAAATGTTCAAGGAATCTGGATGATTTCAATGCCCCATTTGAGAAGAAGCTTTTTTACTCAACAGACTCATTGGCTGCTGTGGTTGTTAGATGTTTATATAAATTCATATTTCAGATACTCCACACTATACTGCCTTCACTTCTTTTTCGTTTTGTCTGCTTCTGCCATTTTCGTTATGGATTAATGACCACGGTCAATCACCTGTTGTTTAAGTTGAGTCTTAAGTATTGCACCCAATAAAGGGGAAAGTTATGATGTCTTCATAGCTCAGGTGAAACCTAACTCTGCCAAAGGTACATAAAGTGGGGCAGCAATATTTTGGTTGGTCTGTGGACTAGAGAAATGCGGTCAAAACCATTCGAAAGGGTAGATTCTGAACTATACCCCATTGAATGTAATACCCTAATTCATAGGAATTGCACCACTGCGTGATTAGAGTACGGGGAATTGTACTAGCAACACTACTACAGTAGTGAACAGCAATAATATGCAGGCCAGGTCTGGAAATAATGTAACTTCTTCAGTCCAGACTTCACATGGAAGTGTAACATTACTTGTCAATAACTATAACATGTTGGAGTAAAGTCTAAGAGAACAGTGGGTTAGCAAAGGATGAAGTGATTATGTGATCAGTTATAAGGCACTGAGGATCAAATGCTTATGATAAGTAATTAATTTCTTAAATTAAGCCTATAATTTCTCAGCTGCTGCCCTTGCTATCGAGTGCCCCCTTTATCTTCCTCAGCCCTTTGAAACTCCCACCACCCCCAGGATGAGGGGCAATATTGCCCAATATGGGAACCTTCCTGTTCCACATACCTCTCCATTTTTCTATCATCCATGTGCCTATCTAAGAGTCTCTAAAATGTCCCTAATGTACCTGCCTCTGCCACAAACCTGCATAGCATGTTCTACACATCCACCACTCTGTCCAAAAAAATCTGCTCCTGACAAGACTTGTGTTGGAACTCCAAATTCTTGTGCTGACTGTGCTTGCATGAATTACATAAGATGAGATGAATGGAAAGATGTAGAATACTAAAGTTATTTCACTATTTTTAACATATTACAATCTCATATTTTAAAAGCCTTACAATTATTTTACACACTTAAAATAATTTTTGTGTAACTTTTATCAAAATCTTCGAAGATAGTTACAATGCAAGGCAGTAAAATTCTATAAGAAAGTGAAGGTTGACTGAAAATCAGAGCTTTCCATATCTACACTAATCTATTGAACTGGTTATTATTGGGAAGAACATATTTTCATCTCATTGCACGTATTACACAGCTCAAGACTAATCCATATTCTGTGTTGGTTATTATGTTCTACACAAATTTTGCTCCCACTTTGCCTTCTCTAACCCTATATTTCTCCCTTACGTGGTTATCAAGCTTTCTGTCATGTACATCTGTATTGCTTTTCTCAGCATTTACTGTCCTACTGAGTTCCATTCTCTCATCCCTCACCAAGTAAAGACATTTCTTCTGAATTCCCTATTCAACTTTTCAAAGTCTATCGTGTTTTGTTACTGTCTAGCTTTTCTCTAACTTTTAAGTTCTTCTGTCTGTCAAAATTTATTGTCATTTTAAAGAACAACATTTGATCACCCATCAGCCTTTTTTTAAAGGGAAAAGAGACTGCCTGTTCACCCTTTTGTAGTATATTGCTTCGCATTTTTAGTGTCTGCTACAATAAACTTTAATGAACTTTTGCCAATGTGTATGCTTCTGATGATCTAATAAACTGGAGTGAGAAATTTGTTTCTGTAATGCTATAAGAAAGCATTATACAACTGAAAATCATATAAAGATAGAAAATAATTCTGCACATATATCTAGGTATCTGATCACTCACTAGTGTGTGGTCTAATTGTTAGGGTTGGTCAAATTATACCGGAAGTAACTTGATACATAAAATTCAATATCAATGAGATTTTCATTCACATTGGCATGAGAAGTGACAGCCACTGTGGGAACAGCTCCTTACTGATAGAAAACCTACAGCACAGTACAGGCCCTTTGGCCCATGAAATTGTACCGAACATGTCCCTACCTCAGAAATTACTAGGCTTACCCATAGCCCTCTATTTTTCTAAGCTCCATGTACCTATCCAAAAGTCTCTTAAAAGAGCCTATCATATCCACCTCCACCACCATTGCCGGCAGCCCATTCCACGCACTCACCACTCTCTGACATCTCCTCTGTACCTACTTCCCAGCACCTTAAACCTGTGTTCTCCTGTGGTAACCATTTCAGCCCTGAGAAAAAGTCTCTAACTATCCACAAGATCAATGCCTCTCATCATCTTATACACCTCTATCAGGTCACCTCTCATCCTCTGTCATTCCAAGGAGAAAAGGCCGAGTTCACTCAATCTGTTTTCATAAGACATGCGCCCCAATCCGTGCAACATCCTTGTAAATCTCCTCTGCACCCTTTCTATGGCTTCCACATCCTTCCTGTAGTGAGGTGACCAGAACTGAGCACAATACTCCAAATGGGGTCTGATCAGGGGACTATATAGCTGCAACATTACCTCTCGGCTCCTAAATTCAATTCCACGATTGATGAAGACCAATACACTGTATGCCTTCTTAACCACAGCATCAATCTGCGCAGCTGCTTTAAGCGTCCTATGGACTCAGACCCCAAGACCCCCTGATCCTTCACCCTGTCAAGAGTCTTACCATTAATACTATATTCTGCCATCATATTTGACCTTCTAAAATGAACCACCTCACACTTATCTGGGTTGAACTCCATCTGCCACTTCTCAGCCCAGTTTTGCATCCTATCAATGACCTGCTGTAACCTCTGACAGCCCTCCACACTATCCACAACACCTCCAACCTTTGTGTCATCAGCAAACTTACTAACCCATCCCTCCACTTCCTCATCCAGGACATTTATAAAAATCACGACGAGTAAGGGTCCCAGAACAGATCCCTGAGGTACACCACTGGTCACCAACCTCCATGCAGAATATGACCTGTCTACAACCACTCTGCCTTCTGTGGGCAAGCCAGTTCTGGATTCACAGAGCAATGTCCCCTTGGATCCCATGCCTCCTTACTTTCTCAGTAAGCCTTGTATGGGGTACCTTATCAAATGCCTTGCTGAAATCCATATACACTACATCTACTGCTCTTCCTTCATCAATACTTTTGGTCACATCCTCAAAAAATTTAATCAGGCTCGTAAGGCATGACCTGCCTTTGACAAAGTCAGGCTGACTATTCCTAATCATATTATACCTCTCCAAATGTTCATAACTCCTGCCTCTCAGGATCTTCTCCATCAACTTACCAACCACTGAGGTAAGACTCACTGATCTATAATTTCCTGGTCTATCTGTACTCCCTTTCTTGAATAAAGGACAACATCTGCAAACCTCCAATCCTCTGGAACCTCTCCCGTCCCCATTGATGATGCAAGGATCATCGCTAGAGGCTCAGCAATCTCCTCCCTCGCCTCCCACAGTAGCCTGGGGTACATCTCATCCAGTCCCAGTGACTTATCCAACTTGATGCTTTCCAAAAGCTCCAGCACATCCTCTTTCTTAATATCTACATGCTCAAGCTTTCCAGGCTGCTGCAAGTCATCACTACAATCACCAAGATCCTTTTCCATGGTGACTACTGAAGCATTAAGTATGCTGAAGCTCAGGAAACCGATGACGGCTCTCAGCCCGAAACATTGCTGTTTATTCCTCTGCAGTTGCTGCTGGGTTCCTCCAGTATTTGGTGTGTGTTGCTCAGAAACAATGCTTTGTAAAGGACCAACCACACACAGTCAGCCCACTGCACTCCATCCTACAGGCAGGAAACAGGCACTGCATACTGCTCCCACAGAATACGGACCCTTTTTCAAGCAGCTTCAACAATCTTCAAACTCTTTGCTGCAACAAAAACTGCATTTCAATATCTCAAGTCCACACACCTTTTCATGAACAATTTAGATATTCAACAGATTCTTCCTAGGCACCATACACACATACAGAGAACACTTTGCAGGAGACATGCAAGGTCTCATTATCTAAAAACCATATCCCATTGAATTTTGGGTGTGGCGGTGGAGGGAGGGTGTGGAAAAGAAATTGCCCTGGCCTTCACTGTCTCAGAGGAAAATGCCCATGCAGGCCACATTTCCGTAAATGAATCATTATTCACAGCTGTGACGTCTGCAATGTCTACAAGTTCAGACACGGACTTGCATTGCTCCACTGCCCAAGTCAAGGTTACCTTCACTCTCATCCTGTTAGTCTCTGGATCATTCAAGTCGACATACTGCAAATTGCTGCTCACTGAGGCATTCAAAAGATTATTGACCCACTGTACTCCACTTCCTTCTCTTTTAACATTAATATCAGTCTCTTTCTAGGTCACCCCTCAGTGTCAGACAGACCAGCCAATGGTTGCTGCAATTGGAGAGTTCCCAACATGCATACAATCAGAGAGACAGCACTCGTGCAGTCGTTCCTGCTCCCATTCTCAGCACTCAAATATTCCCTAACAAGAAGAGATTATGTTTCCATTGATAGGTGAGACTAGAACTAGGGGACATTTCCCAAAGAGTTAGGATGGCGATGAGGAGAAACAGTTTTTCCCAGAGAGTGGTGAATCTGTGGAATTCTCTGCCCAGGGAAGCAGTTGAGGCTTCCTCACTAAATATATTTAAGAAACAGTTAGATAGGTTTTTACATAGTTGGGGAATTAAGGGTTATGGGGAAAAGGCAGGTAGATGGAGCTGAGTTGACGGACAGATCAGTCATGATCTTATTGAATGGCGGGGAAGGCTCGATGGGCCGGATGGCCTACTCCTGTTCCTATTTCTTATGTTTTTATGTTCTTATCAAAGGACCTTTGCAATGGTCAATTCCAGGTTGTCTCACCTTTCTTATTCCTACTTAGCCAGTCACAGCTACCTCTTATCTTTCAGGGACCATACTGTCACCAGGACTGGTTTTAGAAACATAGCAAAACAGAAAACCTACAGCACAATACAGGGCCTTTGGCCCACAAAGCTGTGCCGAACATGTCCTTACCTTAGAACTACCTAGGCTTACCCATAGCCCTCTATTTTTCTGTGCTCTGTGTACCTGTCCATGAGACTCTTAAAACTGCCTCCACCACCATCGCCGCAGCCCAGTCCACGCACTCACCTCTCTCTGCGTAAAAAACTTACCCCTGACATCTCCTCTGCACCTACTCCCCAAGCACCTTAAAACTGTGCGCTCTTGTGCTAGCCATTTCAGCCTCTGACTATCCACATGATCAATGCCTCTCATAATTTTGAATACCTCTATCAGGTCACCTCTCATCCTCCGTCGCTCCAAGGAGAAAAGGCTGACTTCACTCCACCTATTCTCATAAGGCATGCTCCCCAATCCAGGCAACATCCTTGTAAATCTCCTCTGCACCCATCCTATGGCTTCCACATCCTTCCTGTAGTGAGGAGACCAGAACTGAGCACAGTACTCCAAGTGGGGTCTGACCAGGGTCCTATATAGCTGCAACATTACCTCTCGGCTTTTAAACTCAATCTCAGGATTGATGAAGGCCAATGCACCGTATGCCTTCTTAACCACAGAGTCAAGCTGCATAGCAGCTTTGAGTGTCCTATGGACTCGGACCCCAAGATCCCTCTGATCCTCCACACTGCCAAGAGTCTTGCCATTAAATTTAGGGGATAAGGTCCAAACCCTATTTAAATAGCCAATTATTTTACCAGCTCCATATATGCAGTGTAGACTGACAGCCACACACAGCCACCACAGCGTGGAGCATTTCAATGAAGAGCTGCACTAAATGAGATTTTACTGTCTCCACCACCCTTTGGAGCTTCTGTATCAGAGGCTGATGCAACCAGTCAGAATGCTCTCCACCATATAGAACCATAGAACATTACAGCACAGAAACAGGCCTTTTGGCCCTTCTTGGCTGTGCCGAACCATTTTTCTGCCTAATCCCACTGACATGCACCTGGACCATATCCCTCCATACACCTCTCATCTATGTACCTGTCCAAGTTTTTCTTAAATGTTAAAAGTGAGCCCACGTTTACCACTTCATCTGGCAGCTCATTCCACACTCCTACCACTCTCTGCGTGAAGAAGCCCCCTCCAATGTTCCCTTTAAACTTTTCCCCCTTCACCCTTAACCCATGACCTTTGGTTTTTTTCTCCCCTGGCCTCAGTGGAAAAAGCCTGCTTGCATTCACTCTATTGATACCCATCATAATTTTATACACCTCTATCAAATCACTCCTCATTCTCCTACGCCCCAGGGAATAAAGTCCTAACCTATTCAACCATTCTCTGTAACTCAGTTTCTCAAGTCCCAGCAACATCCTTGTAAACCTTCTCTGCACTCTTTCAACCTTATTAATATCCTTCCTGTAATTAGGTGACCAAAACTGCACACAATACTCCAAATTCGGTCTCACCAATGTCTTATACAAACTCACCATTACATTCCAACTCTTATACTCAATACTTTGATTTATAAAGGCCAATGTACCAAAAGCTCTCTTTACAACCCTATCTACCTGTGACGCCACTTTTAGGGAATTATGTACCTGTACTCCCAGATCCCTCTGTTCTACTGCACTCCTCAGTGTCCTACCATTTACCTTGTATGTTCTACCTTGGTTTGACCTTCCGAAGTGCAATACCTCACACTTGTCCGCATTAAACTCCATCTGCCATTTTTCTGCCCATTCCTCCAACTGGTCCAAATCTCTCTGCAAGCTTTGAAGACCTTCCTCACTGTCCACTACACCTCCAATCTTTGTATCATCAGCAAATTTGCTGATCCAGTTTGTCACATTATCATCCAGATCATTGATATAGATGACTATGTCTGTGGAAATTTGCACGAGTTTTTCTTAACATTTCAATCCTCTTCAAACTCTTAATGAAGCATAGCTGCTGGTGTGCTGGTGTTGGATCTAGCATACAATAGGTCGTCTGAGATGTTGACGTACAGTAGACCATCTGAGATGTGGATGCCTAGAAACTTCGAAGCTTGACACTGCTGTCCTCTCCAGGAAGATTGGTGTGTTCCCCTGACTTCCCCTTCCCGAAGACCATGATCAATTCCTCGGTTTTTGCTACAGCACCAATCAACCAACCAATCTATCTCTTTCCTGTACATCTCTTAATGCCATCTGAGATTCTGTCAGCAATAGTCGTGTCATCAACAAATTTATAGATGGTGGTTGAGTCATGCCTAGCCAAACTGTCATGGGTGTAGTGAGGGTAGAGCGGTGGGCTAAGCACACATCCTTGCGGTGCACCTATTTTGATCGTCAGGGCGTAGGAGATGTTATTACCGATCTTAGGAAGTCAAGGATCCAGTTGCAGGGGGAGGTAGAGAGGCCCAGGTTTTGTAGCTTGATGATTAGCACTGAGAGGATAAAGCTATTAAATGCTGAGCTGTAACCAATAAGCAGCAGATGATAGATAGATAGATAGATAGATAGATACTTTATTCATCCCCATGGGGAAATTCAACTTTTTTTCCAATGTCCCATACACTTGTTGTAGCAAAACTAATTACATACAATACTTAACTCAGTAAAAAAATATGATATGCATCTAAATCACTATCTCAAAAAGCATTAATAATAGCTTTTAAAAGGTTCTTAAGTCCTGGCGGTTGAATTGTAAAGCTTAATGGCATTGGGGAGTATTGACCTCTTCATCCTGTCTGAGGAGCATTGCATCGATAGTAACCTGTCGCTGAAACTGCTTCTCTGTCTCTGGATGGTGCTATGTAGAGGATGTTCAGAGTTTTCCATAATTGACCGTAGCCTACTCAGCGCCCTTCGCTTAGCTACCGATGTTAAACTCTCCAGTACTTTGCCCACGACAGAGCCCGCCTTCCTTACCAGCTTATTAAGACGTGAGGCGTCCCTCTTCTTAATGCTTCCTCCCCAACACACCACCACAAAGAAGAGGGCGCTCTCCACAACTGACCTATAGAACATCTTCAGCATCTCACTACAGACATTGAATGACGCCAACCTTCTAAGGAAGTACAGTCGACTCTGTGCCTTCCTGCACATTCCTGCATGGGAAAGGGGGAAGAAAAAATGGGATTGATGTGGGATTAGTGTAACCGAGTTGATGCTTGTGCAGACATAGTGCACCAAAGCTTATGTGACCCTACAACTGGATAAGTCACTGGACCAGATAGTCTTTCATCCCAGGGCTCTGAAGGAGGTAGCTGAAGAAATTGTGGAGACATTAGTAATGAGCTTTTAAGAATCAATCGATTCCGGCATAGTTCTGGACGATTGAAAAATTGCAAATGTCATTCTGCTCTTCAAGAAGGGAGAGAGGCAGAAGAAAGGAGATTATGGGCCAGTTAGTCTACTTCCAGTGGTTGGGAAGATGTTGGAGATGAGATGTAGTTTCGGGGTACTTGGAGGCACATGATTAAATAGGCTGAAGTCAGCATGGTTTCCTTAATGGAAAATCTTGCCTGACAAATCTAATTCCTTGAAGAAATATCAAGCAGGATAGACAAAGGAAAATTGGTGGATGTTGTGTTCTTGGATTTTCAGAAGGTCTTTGACAAGGTGCTACACATGAGGCTGCTTAACATGTTAAGAGCACATGCTTTTGCAGGAGAGATACCGAATGAATAGAGCATCAGATAATTGGCAGGAGGCAAAGTGTGGGAATAAAAGGAGCCTTCTCTGGTTGGCTGCTGGTGATTAGTGGTGTCCACAGGGGTCTGCGTTGGGATCGATTCTTTTTATATTAAATGCCAATGACTTAGATGATGGAATTGATGGTTTTGTGGCCAAGTTTGCAGACTATATGAAGAAAGGTGGAGGGGCAGGTAGTGTTGAGGAAGCAGAGAGGCCACAGAAGTACTTGGACAGATTAGGAGAATGAGCAAAGAAGTGGCAGATGGATTACAGTGTCGGGAAGTTACGGCCATGCACTTTGATAGAAGAAATAAAAGCATAGAATATTTTCTAAATAGGTTTCAATAGGTACATTTAATGTATACAATATACGTCCTGAAATCCTTTTTCTTCACAAACATCCATGAAAACAGAGGTGTGACCCAAAGAATGAATGGCTGTTAAATGTTAGAACCTTAGCTTCACCCTCCCACGCACAAGCAGCAACAAGGCAACAGCCCCCCCACCAGCAAAAAGCATTGGCACCCTCCACCGAGCACTCGAGCGTGCAGCAAAGCATCAATAAAGACACAGACTTCCAGTAGCCCAAAGACTACTCGTTCACCCAGTAATTCACCACAGGCTCTGTCTCTCTCATAAGGGAAAAAGAGGTGTTCCCGTTTCATAGTGAGAGGGGAAACATCAAAACAACTCGCCGATTTATGCTGTTAAAAGTCTGTTGTGCTGCTTTTTCCAAGCTCTGTGCCCAAAGAACTCGGGTCTCCGGGCAGACGGCCAGCAGGCAGCTCGCTGCTTTCGACTTTCCGTGTACACCCACGACACACCAGGCGGCAGCTCCGTCCTCGAATCCGCCCGCCTCCAGAGCCACGAAAATCCGGCACCCTGAAGGCATGCTAGTCTTCCAGGCCGCATCCTTGGAATATCAAAAAGCGGCCGGTCGTGAGGCCCCAAGAGTGGGTCCCGTTTCCCCAAAGAACCGAAGTCAGCGTGTAACTCCAGGTCAGGGTCTTCAAAAGAACCCTGAAAAGGGAAAAAAAGAGATATTGAAGATAGAAGTAGAGCTGTTTCTGATGATGCAAGCAAAGGAGTCGCCATCATCCTTAGTTCCGCCCTCTGTGGAGCCTGGAATGAACTGCTAGAGGAAATGTTTGTGGTGAGTACGATTGCAACCTTGAAGAAGCATTTGGATAGGTACATGGAGGGGAGAGGCACGGGCCAAATGCAGGCAAGTAAGACCAGCAGGGAGGATGCTATGATCAGCATGAGCTAGTGGGCTGAATGGCCTGTTTCTGTGTTGTATTATTTTACGACTCTGAATATGGGCATAACATTTGTGATCTGCCCACTTCCGGCATTACACCTCCAACTACTGAACAATTTTGAATGTAAAATAGTGCTTTTGCTGCTTCTTGTGTTTAGATGCCATCTGTCCAAGATCTGATCCTTTTTGACTTTATTTACTATTTTTCTCATGATTTTAAATACATTCTAATCTAATCTCCTGATGCTAGGCCCTCTTAATCAGGTAGCCTGATAAATAATGAAATAAAGCAATAATTTAATATTTCTATAACTATGTTATCTCTGTCTGTGTTTTTATCCGGTCCACCCTTTGCTCTCCTATTTTTGTACCAATTTTCCATATTTTGATTATGATATCCATTGCATATTCTATTACTTCATTTCATGTTTGTAGATAATATAATTTCGTATTTCCCCATCTCTTTCCTAATTGCTTTTTTATTGTTCTCCTGGCCTCTTTTCCCTTGCCTTTGGCCTTATGTTTAACTCTCTCATCGTTTTCAATACCTCCTGAGTAGTGTCTCATTAGTTATTGAATGATGGTGCATCCTGTGTCCTTTTGAGCACTGTTTTAAGAGCAACGTGCACAAAATGCTGGAGGAACCCAGCAGGTCATGGTTTTTCATCAGGGTCTCGGCCCAAAGTATCAACTGTTTATTCCTCTTCATTGTTGCTGCCAGACCTGCTGAGTTCCTCCAGCGTTTTCTATGTGTTGCTCTGGATTTCCAGCTTCTGCAGAGTCTCTTGTGTTTATAAGCACTGCTTTAAGTCTTTCTCCATTGATATTTTAGTAGTATTCTTCAATTTAATTTCTGACTCTTGATAGCTAAAAATTGGCTGTTTTCTCATCTTTCTCATCTTTGTTATACTGATGCCTCTGTCTATAATTGGCAACTAAATTAGAAGATTCTTTAAAAACATGATGGTTGTGCAATCAACCTTGTTTTGCTTGATCCAGTGTGGGTACTGTACCAAACGTGTTGCCTGCTAGCTTTATAAAGCTTCTGGCAGCGAACCAATGCTAACCAGTGCTTTACCTGCTTTAAAGCATCAGTAGGGATCCAGTCCTGTGAGTTGTCAGGAATGATGCAAACTAGCTTGCACTGTTTCGACCCAGCCCCCATTCCTTAAAGGGAAAGTGTATTTTGGTTGCAGGAGATAGTGATTGCAGTTAAAATATGTGGCTCAATGTGGAAAACATCGGACTGTGTTTTGAATATTGCACCTAAGGCCTGGAAGTGAAGGGAGGAGAGAGCAAAGATCTCTTTTATCTGTAATTATATTTGAAACCTGCAATGTGGTTCCTAAGTCAAATGAAATGAGGCTGAAAGGGGACAAACTAACCTGGTTTACAGCTTGGTCACTCCAGTGCTTGGAAATACCTACCTGTTGGTCTCCAAAAGCCTCATTGGGCCCTTTCATCATCCTCCAGACTAATTGTCTCTTTGACTCTGCCTCCCAGCCTCACACGCCCAATCAGAGACCTGACATTCCCTTCATCCGCTAAATGTTTGCTCCCTCATAAAGCCATGATCTGACCCTTGAGGTTCCCACTGACGGATGCCTCTGTTACTCTATTGTGCCGCCCGAGCCTTTTGCTATTGTGACCCCATGTGATTCACACCTTCCTAGAGTTCCACCTCAACTCCACCGAAGCACAAAAAGGCTTGATCTATTTTGCCAGAGCATTAGCTTGTATGGTACGGAAGAGCTGAGGTGGGCGCATGTTTTGAACCACTAACGATCTGCGCTGAGATGCCACTTTGTTGCCTCTTGTTCAGATGGAAGACTCTCTAACTCACGTTCCTTAACCCTGAGTCTTTCCTATCTATTTCTGTCGTCCCTTAGTGCACCATACTCTTTGGAGTTAACACAGAACTATACATGGGAGGGAAGAGTGGGTATTATTCTGTCAGTCTTCTGTGTTAAAATACCACTTAATTTTGAAGGCATATCTTGACTTGTATCATTACCTCAGAATAGATTTCAGCTAAGGCCACTGAATCATGAGGGGCATGCTGGCACAGTGGTTAGCGCTGATGTCTCATAGCTTCAGGGATTTGAGTTAAATCCTGGCCTTCATAGGCACATCCCAGTCCATCTTGGTGCTGCGTTATACCACGAAGGGTAACAGTATTGTCAAGGATCATTCTTGATGCCATCCTGCTTACTCCCTTTCCTTTATTCTACCTTCTAAAAGATACAGGAGCTTAAAAGCCAGATAACCAGAGCCAAGAACAACATCTCAGAGGAGAATCTCACCTGGTCCCTCAACACCAGCTCCATAGCAAAGAAAGCCCAGCAGCATCTCTACTTTTTGCGAAGGCTGAGGAAAGTCCATCTTCCACCCCCCATCTTCATCACCTTCTACAGGGGTTGTATTGAGAACATCCTGAGCAGCTGCATCACTGCCTGGTTCGGAAATTGCATCATCTCGGATCGCAAGACCCTGCAGCGGATAGTGAGGTCAGCTGAGAAGATCATCGGGGTCTCTCTTCCCGCCATCACAGACATTTACACTACATGCTGCATCCGCAAAGGAAACAGCATTATGAAGGACCCCATGCACCCCTCATACAATCTCTTCTCTCTCCTGCCATCTGGGAAAAGGCTCTGAAGCATTCGGGCTCTCACGACCAGACTATGTAACAGTTTCTTCCCCCAAGCTATCAGACTACTCAATACCCAGATCCTGGACTGACACCTTGCCCTACTGTCCTGTTTATTATTTATTGTAATGCCTGCACTGTTTTTGTGCACTTTATGCAGTCCAGTGTAGGTCTGTAGTCTAGTGCAGCTTTCTCTGTGTTGTGTTTTTTTATTACGTAGTTCAGTCTAGTTTTTGTACTGTGTCATGTAACACCATGGTCCTGAAAAACGTTGTCTCATTTTTACTATGCACTGTACCAGCAGTTATGGTCGAAATGACAATAAAAGTTGACTTGACTTGACTTCCTCACCTCTATCACACTTCCGAATCAATCATCTCTTTCACATCTCCTCCCCATATTTGAACCTTTAATTCTGAACTCTTCACTCATTATCACTTCAGTACTTCTCTTTGCAGTGCTATGCTTTGCACCGTTCCATTTTTTTGCATTAATCACTGTAATTATTACTGTATTTAGCTTCAACATGTACACCCTGTGAGTTTTGCCTGACCAAGGAGTTTCCTAGCACGCTTGTGTATGTGATAGTAAACCAATCTGACCTGGGTGCTGTCTCTGCAGAGTTTGCATATTTTCCCTGTAACCACATGGGCTTCCTCTTCCATCATGATGACATCTGGTCGATTGGCTCATCCCTTAGTGTAGGCAGGTGGAAGATGACATCAATGAGCATATTAGGGAAAAAACTAAAGTTGCAAAAGCAGGGAGAGGGCAAATGGGACTGTTTAGCTCTGAGATAACGAGATTGAGATTTCTTACTGCAGAGAATGAGAAATAGGACACAGGGCCATTTTGAAAACACTTTTTCTAGTGTTTCAGAATAAACCATGAAGGACTTCAGCATTACGTTTTCTGTCTGGGGACTGTGAACATGCGGGAGAATGAACTGCTGACCTTTTAGACTCTGAACATCACAGACACTCTCTGTGATAAGCTGGAGTGTCTGAGACATAGATCACTCTGAGAGGATGGTATCATATTTTGAGGCCAAATGGCCTTCTTCTAAGCTGTAATGAATAAAATCTATTTGTAGACAGGAGGGCTCTAGAATCTATTGAAATACCAAGATTCTGAGAAAATGTTTTAGGAATTTCAGACTGAGCCATTTTTCTCCCCCTTAAACTTTGAACGATTTCAGTTTTGTAAATATTGACTCTCAGTTCCCTACCTCAGGGATCAAATTTGATTTCTAAGCCTGTTCTTTAATGCAAACTGTGAGGATTGTTGATAATGCTGTCTCTGTACCTCTAAAGGTCAACGATAAGGACATTTCCATCAGAGATTCAAAGGAGCGAAGATTTATTTCAGACTGTGGTTGCAAAATAATTGTTATCCCTCAAGCATGCTTATTTTTCTTTTCCTTTAACGTAAAATGACAGCTGACCATAATATTTCTGTGCAAACCTTGCTGCAAGTCACCATTCTCATCAACTGCACCAGAGAGCTTATCTTGCCACATTTTTCCACTTGTTCCTGGATCATGTTAAAACTCGTGATGAATAACATGATTGGTCTCAGTCATGAGCAATGGGCCTTTGAGTATAATCTCTTTCACACACACACATACACACTCTCTCTCACACACGCACACACACACACACACACACACACACACACACACACACACACACACACACACACACACACACACACACACACACACACACACAAAATCAAGCTGCAGTCTGACACATGGACTAACTCTGCACTAAAGAGATGGTTTTCAAATGAAAGGCCATTAAGATCACAGTATTAATAGGCCATGGATTGAAAGGTGGAACAGAATTAGTCTTTCTCACTATGATATGATGCCGCAGTGCATGAGAGATAGACCACAGGACCACTGGAAAAACTGTTAAAGTGCTCCAGTATAAATCGAGAAAGATTTCACCATTTTGTTTGCAGTGTGGGACTGTTCACTTGCGAATATTTTTTACCACTATGTAGATTTTGTACTTTAAATGATTTTGTTCTACTTTTTACAGCACAGTTGGGTTCATGCCAGCTCCCAACAGAACACTTCCTTCAGCATGTTGCCACAGCAAGCAGCCTGCAGGAGGAACTCAGTCGGTTGAGTGGCATCTGTGGATGGAAAGAAACTGTTGATCTTTGGGGTCACAGCCCTGCATTCAGTCTTGATGCAGGCCTTTGACTGGAAACATCACCAATTCCTTTTCTTCCACAGATGCTGCTCTGTTCAATGAGTTCTTCCAGCAGGCTGCTTGTGGCCCCAGATTCCAGCAACTGCACTCTCTAGTGCCATGGAATAATGCTTCTAGTAGGAGCAGAAAACAGGCTCTACTGAGTACTGTCAATCTGAACTATCATCCTCCTTGAATATCCCTCCACACTAGGATCACTGGATTGGTGAGCAGAACCTAGACGATCAGACCGCTTTGCCAGGAGCCTGCTCTTTCTGTTGGTCCTTATCGGGGTAGTTTTGTCTTATAAAATCGCCATATTGCAGAAACTGAAAATCAAAAGACTGCAGACACCGGAAGTCTGAAATGAAGACAGAGAATGATGAAAACCCTCAGCAGGTCGGGCGGCATCTGTGGCCAGAGAACAAAGTTAAAGGTAAACTTTTCTCTATATCTGTAGTCTGGTTTTCATTTCCATTAGTAAAATGAGGCATGCGGAGCAATTTCTGATTAACACCATCCCTCAAAGTGAGAGTCAGATCATTGTGTGAGTGACGCTAGGTGGCTCTTCTTTGAACATTCTCCAGAGTATGGATAACTCTCTCCCATCCTCCCAATTCCCATAGTGAACTCAGGACAGCTTCAAGTGCTTTGCAGATAATAAAATACATTTGATCTTAAGTCTTGGCTGTAATATATGGAAAGGTCAGCCATTTAATGCACAGCATTGAGATAAATGAAGAGTTAACTATCAGTGTAGCGCACACAAAATGCTGGAGGAACTCAGCAGGCCAGGCAGCATCTATGCGAAAAGAGTACAGTTGACGTTTTGGGTCGAGACCCTTCATCAGGACTGGAGAAAAAGGATGAAGAGCTAGAGTGGGAAGGAGGGGAGATAACAGTCAGTTAATGGTGTGGATCCTACTGGACTGCTGCCAACAGTTCCACGGAGACCTGTAGGCTAACAGCATTGCGGGCCAATTCATTCCCGGTGTCCGTGTCCTTATATTGCTAGATGGAAATGACCTTTGCATCCATTGTTAGAGTCTGCACTGAGACCAGGTTCAGAGCTGAGGGCTGGATGCAGTCAGATCTACATCAGCCATGCCTGGTGCATCTGGTGTGGACCTTTACACTTCAATAGGAACATTGCATTAGACTGAAAAGAAAGGTGTTTTTAATTTTACTTAATAGTATTGGCTTCAATTAACTTACATCACTTAACTACGTTTAAATAAGTTATTCGTTTTTAATTTTCGATTGATTATTTTAATTCCATTGAACTGTTTTTAAATGCTTCCCTTCACCATTTTAAGGGCCTTTCATGGCAGTGGGCTGTGGGAAGACCACACAGGTGGCTTGGGGCAGGGTCTCGGGTAGAGGACCGCTCTGCTTTGCGAGGTGTTCGACTGGAGCAAAAGGAAAGCAAAAGGTCCATGTGGCTACTGGTATAATTGGGCAGAAAATTCTGGAAGCTGTCAGGATTGAACACAATCTGACCCCCAACATGTGCCCAGATTTCGGAAGCTGTCATTGTATTGACTGTTTGAAGCTGCAACACCTGACTTGCAGGAATGTAGCTTCAATTTAAAAAATGGATCAATTTCCATTGTTCCAGTCCCTGCCAGCAGCTGGGAAAAGTTAAGTAAACCGTGTTTGTTTACTAATGGCAGCTTCCAGATGAGGGGCAATCAATACAGGTGAAAAGACAGGCACCTGTATTGAGTTTAGAGTTCCACCTTCAAAACATAGAACATAGTGTAGAACAGCACCATACTGGAACTGATTCTTTGATCTACAAGGTTGTGCACAGTAATGAAAGACTAGGTCAATGTAACCACCATCTAATCCATTCATTCTATCATTTACCTGCATATAATATATGGTCTGGCCAATGTACATTGCCAAGGAGATAAAACTGACCAATAAAGAGAAATATATCACATTTTATGAAACTGAACTGCACCAGAGCAAAGAATACGATCCCACAAAACAGAAGTGTTTGACCTCAGTCGTAGCAGGACTAGGCCTCAAGCTGTGGCATCATCTGTTTACAACAGCCAGGAGAGAGGCGTCAAAGTTGGGCAGTGTGGTGTGGTGTCCAGGCTGGAAATAATGTTGCCCCCCCCCCCCCGCCACCCCCCGGTATTTGTTTGGCAGAAGACAAGCCGTATTGTGGTCAACTGCAGATTTCTGAGGCATTTGTGGACTTCAGGATCTGGACTACATTTTTGTGTGGCTATATTTGACTGATATCTTACATGTGCTGGCTATCTTATATGAGCTATGTCTGCTCTGTGCTGTGTTTTGCACCTTGGCCCCAGACTAATGATATCTCATTTGACTGTATTCATGGGTCTTCATATATGGTTGAATGACAACTAAACTTGAATTGAATATCTGTTAATGATCACATTTAAAAAGATTTCCCTAACTGGGTCCCTTAACTTTACATACATTTTTAGGCATTTCTAATTTGCAGAATTAACTGTTCTATTCTCACCTCGTAGCAATCATTGAGAACCAGACGTCAATTACAGCACAGAACTTATAAGTCAAGTCAATATATAAAGTGCCACAATCAGCTTCTCCGAGTCTCTGACTGGTGCAGCCTCCACACACACTCTTCTTAACTTCTATCTGCTAAGATCTTGTTCAGTAAATAAGAGTTATTTGCCTCTTTGTTAGAAAATCTAAGTGTGCTTCAATTATCTGTGAGAAGTAATCTTTGGCTGAGTGGTCAATATGAAGATAGATAAGAGCAACAGTGAGTGCAAGTCATCTGGCACGACATGTCTGCCCTGCTATTCAATGAGATTATGGAGGGTTCTTCGTAAATGCCATGTAACTGGCACAGTAACAAAACAGGCACATACTGATGGTGGCACAGTGGCATATCTGGTAGAGCCGTTGTCTCACAGCATCAGAGAACAAGGTTCAGTCCTTATCCTGAGTAATTTCTATGTGGAATCTACACATTCTCCCCATAGGGTTATTCCAGGTGCTGCAGTTTCTTCCCACATCCCAAAGATGTGTGGATTGGTAGGCAGACTGGCCACTGTAAATCACCCCTGATGTGCAAGTGATCTGGGCCGAGCTTCAAGAGAACAAAGAGTGGGATTAATGTCATGTTAGTGTAAATGGTCAATGTGACTCAGTGAGTCTAAGAACTTGTTTCTTTACTGCAGCTCTTTAAGATTCTATGAGCTGTGAACATCACAACACAGTTGTGAAGTACAGTTTCTAGTCTGAGCATTCAGATATGTAAATACTGGAACAAAGAATCAGCAGAGGCAATCTGGGCCGAACGGCCTTTATAGTTTATACTTAACAATAAACCAGACACTGCATGGGACTGAAATCACTAATATCTGAAGGAGAAGGCAGTGCATAATCACATACCCTAAGAAACAAGTGAAACACTGTACACGATTGTCTTTGCTTAAGTAAGGCATTTTGCCAGAGACCTGATAGGTACTTAATTGGACATGGAGGGCCAATGAGCCTATTTCCATGCTGCTTAAGTATGATTCTGTGGGCAGTGGAGGAAAGGATTCAACTTAATTAGAATAAATTGCCCATGTTAGACACATTTTCTTGTGTACTTTTTTGTATTTATTCTGAAATAGAAGAATTAAGGTAGTGAGGCCAACTATTGTTTGTAACTTTTCTTTATGGGTGATTAAAATACTTCTTTTGTAGTAACGTTTCTCAATGCAGTTTGATTCCAGAAGATGGCAGAGTTTATTTATGTCTGCATCATTGCAGTACAGTTCTCTCAAAGGGTGAAGTCAAAACAGTCCTGTTGCCTGCAGTCGATGCAACGTGTGGTTTAATTTCAGATATTTTTTTCTCTGCAATCTCTGTCATTCCGATGGGCTTCCTCATATCTTCCAACAAGTGCAGCGTCCTTGTTGCTGTATGCACTGGAAAAGTTGGTTCAACCCTTCCAAAATCACTACGTTGCCCCACACTGGCCTTCTGAAGATTGTTCGGCAGCTTTAATGCAGGTGCCTTTAGTCTCATGTGAAATGGACCATGAATAAGTTTACATATGTGCTAATAATTGGTTCTTAACAAACCAAAAATCCTTAATGATGCAATAAAATACATTACAGTAAAATCATTCTCCACAGGAATATTAGCCCTGCAGACAAAAATTACAGCTGTCTTGCCATGCACTAGAGACTGAATATTACTGTTAAAAATGGACAGGAGGTAAAGATAGTAGATGTATACAAACACACGTCTATGATTTCTTGTGCCCGATGTTTAACTGGAGTCATTAAACCATTTAAAATAAACAAGATATAGTAGGAGTCTGATAATTACTGCATGCAGACATGAAACACTCATGTTGCTACCTTTAATTTTTGGTTTCAAATTAATTCAAGTTAACAAGTAAGTTGTCTTGTATGCATGGACAAATGCCATTCCTCTAGAACATGAGAAAAGTACTGTATCTTAAATGAAGCACTCAAGCTAACTTATGTATCTATTGCAACACACACAAAATGCTGGAGGAACTCAATGAGTCAGGCAGTATCTATGGAAAATAATAAACAGTCAATGTTACAGGCTGAGAGCCTTCTGTCCTGAAGACGGGTCCCTGCCTGAAATGTTGACTGTTTATTCATTTCCATAGATGCCAACTGACCTGCTGAGTTCCTCCAGCATTTTGTGTGTGTTGCCTTGGATTTCCAGCATCTGCAATCTTTCTAGTCTTTAGGTATCCATTCTGTGGCTGGAAGCTGTTCATAAAACATTCACAGCACATTGCCTATCCTACACAGCTTTACTGAAGATTCTGGAGGGATAACTTTCACGCAGGGTTTCCCATTTCTCCACTGTAACTAAAGTGAATATGAAGTCAACCAACTGGTTCTCTGTTGCCAGCACCCCATCCAACTGTGAGGAGTTGTATTCTGCAAATGACGCATTAACACCGGTTCCCGCAGATGATTTGGAAGACTGTTGCAGTGGTGGAAGAGTGAGGCTAACACTTAGCTGTGGTCCTCATTGTGATTATAACACTTTGCCATTGCACTAAACTCTGAGTGAAATTCTGCCAGCACTTTAGAGTTTGAGGATAGCAGAAAATAACTCCACTACACTATTTAGCATTGGGCACATTGGAAATGTCATCCAGACAGAGGGAAGCACACAATTTCTTGGCTGGGGGAGTTATATATAGATGAAGAGAAAGCCATGGGTTCCAGTGTTGCATTACTCCTAATATTCCCACTCAGATTTTTCTATGTCTTATTGGAGAGCAATATTCGGTGGGAAATGAAATACATTTCAGACCTAATCTACAATGAGGTTGAGTTAAAAAAAAGCTCTGCGTGTTTTCAAGTAAAATTTGGCAGTGGGAGATAGTATATTGATCACTAGTAATTGCTTGCACTCAAGTAGGATGGATTGTTTGTTTTAAACTCTGCTGATCCTTAGTGGTTTCATCTAGCTTGGGAGAGAGTGTACTAAAATACATAGTGGAAGTACGTTAAGATATGCGGTGTGTATGAGAGCCTGCACTCACACGTACAACTAACTAACAACTAATTTAGGTTTTATACATCAAATATTGAACACACCTATTCAAACTCCTTACAGTCGATGGCTAATGTGTAATATTATTTGGTTGATATCATATTTATTTTGTTTTACTCTGAGTCATGGGCTTTTATTCTCATTCCTTAGAACGATGTCACATTCAAACATTAAATTCAATGAAATAAATTAAAGCTGTCATAACAGTGTAATGATATCAAAATGATTCCCATGAGGTGCATTGAATAGTATTGGATCCCATTGAACTTGACTTAAATACAATCGAGCTGTTTAAAAGTAATTTGCTTTGCTCTGTGCCCACTCATATTTATGAATAGTAATGGATATGTTTTGCGAGTTTAGTCAAAAGTCACCAATGACATTAATTATTTCTTTACAAAATGAAGCAAATTGTGATTGTGCAATTTAGTGTTGATTGAAATTGAAAAGTAGCGGTGAGTTGGTGAGAAAGGCTGGTTTGATGCATGACCAAAAATAAAATAAAATGGTAATCTTTGAGCTTTTATACACTTCAAGCCTGCTCATACTTATAATGGAAATACAGGCTATAACAGCTTCTGCTGATTATTGTAATTGAACACAAATAAATCCCGATAAAAACATAACTAGTTTGCCACATATTATTAAGCCTGAACAGGGAATTTGCTTGGATCAGGATTTCAGAATAATGGAAGCAAATAGAAATGGTAGATTGGAATGTTTTGCTTGACTAACAATTGTATTGGACAGGTACACATTCATCAGCTGTGAGATAATTTGTATTGTATCTGCAGCGACTCTGATCTCCTCTAACATTGGACTGTGATCAAGCTCTGGCTCAGTGATGCAGGACTGTGTAACAGATAATCTGCTAACTATTGTAGCCTGTCTTCAACCAATGGATGCATGTTCCTATTCTAGCACTGGAGAGTATTCAATCACTTGGGTTAGTTCATAGAGAGGAGCTGGGTGGGGAGGATATCATTCCAAAATGGAATCAAGCTACCTCTCTGTCCTTCAAAATAAATGCACAGGCAATGACATGAGCTATTTCAATGGGATGTAACATTTCCTGTCCTGAATTCTCTCTCAAGTGTAGAACCATATAAGCCAATACTACTTACAGTAGCAGAGCCATATAAGGTAACAATACAATGATTTAATTTCTTAGCTGGTGGGATATAATCCTGATGTCCTATTTTCATAAACTAAGGAAATTGAGTGGGGATTCATTTTAGTAGTTGAACAAGCTTATCGATGATAATTTAAGAAGTAACACACACAAAACACTGAAGGAACTCAATAGGTCAGGCAGCATCTGTGGAAAGGAACTTACTGGCAATGTTTCGGGTTGTGACTCTTCATCAAGACTGGTCTCAGCCCGAACCGTCAACTTTCCATTGATGCCACTTGTCCTGTTGAGTTCCTCTAGCATTTTGTATGCATTTCTTTGAAGTTCCGGCATCTGCAGAACCACTTTCGTTCATGATCATTTAGGAATACTTTTGTTATGAAGTTCATCCAGGCATCACCTTTTAATTGTCTGTAATGAGTATCCTTAGACCTCCAACATGGTGTACCAGTCACATTGGCTCACTTGTAGGATGGTTATGCTGGAAGCCCTGTTGGTAAGGATGATACTGGGCCACAGTGAACCCCACTGGCAGAACACAGAATGGGAAGATCAGAGCATTAATCAGTGTACAATGCTGTTTTCCAGTTGGCACAACTACTTTGGACCCCAATATTCCAGCCAAATTCTTAACCTTGTACAGTTAATAACCAATAGTAAGTCCTGACTCTGCTATTTAAGTAGGTCATTCATTGCTCATTGGCTGGATGCTGATTGATTCTGCAAGCCAGAAGATTTTTATTATCATTTCAGTTTGGTAAGGAATCCAAAGTAATATACACATCACAATGTGTGATGCTACCATGAAGATCATGATGGAACAGCTGTCAAACGCGGTGAAGTCAAAGCATAGGGAAGCTGATGGTCCCCCAGTGTCTGTGAATCTCTGAGTCTGCTGGAGGCTGAAGACAGCCTGACCTGGAGTTAGTGTACCTGGGTGGGTTGGTGGCTGGGAGGGAGGAATGGGGTTTATTTTGCTGTTGCTACTTTGCTTGCTTTGCTGTGATCTGTGGGTAAAAAGAGTAACAGAGAAGCTTTGTTGTAGGGTAAAAGTAAGAGGTGAAATGGCAAAGGCAGTGCAAGTCTGAGGTGATAGTTAGGTGTCAGGTAAGCAGACTTATGATGGGTTACTTAAAATGAAGGCATGTTATGTTAACCACTACTACAAAAAAGGAATGGGAACTGCAGTTATAATTGGAAATTACAAAGTCTAGAATTAAAAAAAACTCCTTTCTGGAATGTTGTTATGCTTATGGGGTAAATATTCATAGTCCACCTCTAGTGGCCCATGGACTGAATGGCAAATATATTATAATTGGAAATTAATGTGTGTGCCATTGAGAGAAAATAGTTTCTAAGCTATTGTAATGCTGGAGGGGTCAGTATTCATAGCCCACATATAGAGGCCTGTGAACGGAATATATTTTGGGCTATTTTGCTGGGAAGTTAAGAATCATTCCTATGACTGGGATCAGAGTAACAATGGCTAGTTCAGGCAAGGGGAAAAAATAATGAAACAGATGATTTTTTTTGCAATTAATGTAGTAATTTCATGGTAATGATTACTAATACTGGCTTTTATTCCAGATGTACTTAATGAACTCAATTTAAATTTTCATGTTGGGAGTTAAGTTAATGTTTCCAGCTCAATCATGTAAAGTAATATACAGTAATCATCACACTTTCATTTAGGCTTTAAAGTGCAAAATCAAAAAAATGGATTTCTGTTCATTGAACTTCCAATGAGCTCTCTTTGAAACCATGAAGGGGGCCAAGGTCAGAGGTCAGTGTGGGCATGCACCACAGTACTAAGGTCAAGCAGGCAGATATTGGGTATTTCTACCGTGGTGTAAATACAGATGTTCAGTATTGGGAATCACTCTTTCCTACATTGGCTTATGCAACTACAGCAGGTGTATGCAAATGTAACAGGTGTCTGCCGAGCCACTTTAGTCACGAAGACAGCAGTACCCTTTGTTATTATGCAGTTGGCATTTTGAAACAACAATAATAAGTAATTCCATCTACCCCCCCCCACCTTTTTATTTTCCTTTCCAGTCCTGATGAAGGGTCTTGGCTCAAAATGGCAACTATCCATTTCCATAGATACTGCTTGACTTGCTGCGTTCCTCCAGCATTTTGTTTCTATCCACTGTTATAAGACTATTGAATGTTTCCTTAATTAGATAAGATGGGCTCTTGACCTCTCAGTCTTGAGGTTGCACCTGACTGTCTACCTGCACTCCACTTACTCTTTAGCTGTTGCAATTTCTTCTGCATTGTGTCATTGTTTTACCTTGTACTGCCTCAATTCACTGTGTAATGATTTGATCTGTATGAACAGTATGCAGGACAAGCTTTGACCATAAAAAACCAATTCCAGGAATGAATACCTGTTATCTGTAAGTAGGGGCCGTGTACAATCCTGATTTGATGGAGACGGACGTGTGAAGCACGGAGGAACATCTGGTGGAACTTTTGAAATGCCTGTTTCACTGCCGCTGCTACTGTGCGATCGGAGAAATCTCCGTGAGGAAGGCCCCAAATCCTTGGCTTTGCCCGTTGCTTGGCGGCCGGTGCCGGGGTCGAAGTGCTCGGCAGAGATGGTGCTTGGTGCTCAGTGTCGGAGGGCTGGTCGGAGGTTCGAAGTTTTTGGACGGGCTTGGAGTTGGCTGTGGTCGGGGCTCCCAGAGTGCTGTATCGGCAAGCTGCGGCGCTGGAGGTTCATGGCAGGAAGAGTTTTTCTTCCTTCTACCGTCTGCGTGAGATGATGGGCTGTCGGGACTTTGAGACTTTCTTTTAAACCGTGCCATGGACTGCTCTTTATCAGATTACGGTATTGCTTTGCACTGTTGAAACTATGTGTTATAATTATGTGGTCTTTGTCAGTTAGTATTTTATCAATTATGGTATTGTCTGCACTGTTGAAACTATATGTTAACTATAACTATATGTAACTATGTGGTTTTGTGTAGGTCTTGTAGCTTTAGGTTTGTCTGATGGGTTTGTAGTTCCTTTCCGGGGAACGTGCTAAGACGGTAGCGTGATATCGATATGCAGAAGCCTCTCCGGACTCTGGATTGGGGATTACCAAACGTTATGTGGTTTTTCTTGTGTGGTCTGTTTTGTGCTTTTTCGTGATATCATTCCGGAGAATGTTGTCTCATTTTTTAACTGCATTGTATTTGTGGTTTATAAATGACAATAATCTGAATCTGAATCTGAAAATAAGAACACACAGAAAGAGTTAACACGCCACTTTTTAAATGAAAAAAAAGATGAAAACAAGAACTATGATACAGATCAACATATATTTTTTCTAATCACACAATATTTTTAGAACAAAAGTCTGAATTATACCAAAGGTCAGTGTGGGCTCCTATGAAGTATAATTGCAGTTCCTTTCTAAACAGATGAAAAGCTTTCCTATGATTTGAGTTGAAATTATTTTTCCAACTAAAACATATTAATTTTGACAACTGAAAAAGAATTAACATTGTCATGAACTTCCACAGCTTTGAAGTTTTTGTAAAGTCATCAAGACTTTGATGCCTGTCTAGACTGAGAACAGACCCCTGCCACTTAAAGAAACCATCCTAGCAGCCCAGCAATGTCATTCTGATCCAGACGAACAGTTATTTAGCACAAACAGTTGCAATATTAGCTCTACAGTGGAGAACGTTGCTTTAAAGTTTCAGGATAGTGGAAGTTAAATTAAACTATCAAACCCAAAATTCAAAGCATGTTGATTATTATAGAGTGTATAAATTATGCACCTTGTAATTTGTCTGCTTACAGGCAGCCACAAAGCAGGAAACCTGAATAATCCAATTTTAAAAAAAAGCACAAACCACTGCACAGAGAAAGAGAGAACAAAAAACACACATTATACAAACAACAGAAGCAGTCTGAGCCCCAGATCTGCTCCCAGAGCAGCCAAGCCTCGGTCCCCAGTCCTTCATACCAGCAGGGCAAAAACGCACAGCAGCCAGCTCAGTACACAGGCTTGGTGTTGCAGGGAATGGAATAAACATTTGTGGGAGAGCGAGGAAAATCAGCTCGGCCCTCACCTCCGCACCTGACACTCAGGCTTCCCGTCTACTTGGCTAGCGTTTAAGTTATACAAACACTGGGTACTGCCAATTTATAGGACCCGAATCCAGACGCAGCAATGCACCTGGTCCACCCAGCCCGAAGCCGTTCTCGATTTTGCCAAATTGGCGCAGTGCTTGGAGTGATCCAACCTCGTACCCGGATTAGGTGGATGGACGTCAAAACTCTTCTGCATCCACTCCTCTCCAGGTCTTTCGCTCCATCTCCGACAGCGATACCAACTCTGTCTGTGACACCGGCTCAAACACGTTCCGCCTCACAATGCCCCAGCAAGGCACATCCCCTGAAGCAGCCTAACCTCCGCCTGTCTGCAGCGATCGTTCGCCACAAATTGCTCCAGAAAAGATGTTATAAGTAATGTTTTTAGTCGAATCTTTTGCCTTATGACTTACCAGTAAGCTGTCACACATCTTTGGTAGTGCCTTCTTAAACATAAAAGAAAGTGAAGTGCGTATTCACTTCATGGCTGAGCGTGTCAGTTTCACAGAGCTAAAGAATGATGCAGAAACCGTGATTAACTATTCAGCCCATCGTTACTATGAAAAATCTGTGGAAGAGTTTTCCATTTAGTTCCTTTGCCTTCTCCTTGGAACTCAGCAGTTTTCTCTGATTCAATTGTTTTTTGAAAGATACTAAGGAATCTGTCATTTTTTGGCAAGGATCTTAAATATATAGTCACTACCTATTTGCAAATGGGAAAAATAGATCTGCTCTTTGACCATAAAATGAGAAATGAGCAGAATTGGGCCATTCAGTCCATTGAGTCTGCTCTGCCATGTCATCATGGCTGATCCATTTTCCTTCTCAACCCTACTCTCCTGCCTTCTCCCCGTAACCTTTTACACCCTGACAAATCAAGAACCTATCAACCTCCACCTTAAGTGTACTCATTGACCTGACCTCCACAGATTCATCACCATCTGGCTAAAGAAATTCCTCTTCATCACCATTCTAAATGGACACCCCTCTATTCTGAGGCTGTACCATCTGGTTCTATAGGAAACATCCTCTCCACATCCACTCTATCCAGACCTTTCAATATTCAATAGGTTTCAATTCGATCCACCTTCATTCTTCTAAATTCCAAAAGTACAGACCCAGAGCCATCAAACACTCCTCATATGATAACCCTTTCATCCCTGGTATCATTCTTGCGAACCTCCACTGAACCCTATTGAATATCTGTACGACCTTTCTTGGATAAGTGGCCCAAAATTGTTCACAATTCTCTGAGTGAGGCCTCACCAGTGCCTTATAAAGCCTCCGCGTTGCATCCTTACTTTTATATTCCTCTTAAGATTGCATTTGCCTTCCTCACCACCAACTCAAACTGCAAGTTAACCTTTAGGGAGTCCTGCATGAGGACTTCCAAGTCACTTTGCACATTTGATTTTTGAATTTTCTGCCCATTTAGAAAATAGTCTATGCTTTGTTCCTTGGAACAAGGTACATAAGCATACTTCCTAACACTGTATTCCATTTGCCTCTTCTTTGCCTATTCTCCTAATCTGTCTAAGTCCTTCTGCAACCTCTCTGCTTCCTTAAAGCTACCTGCCCCTCCACCTATCTTCATATCACCCACAAACATTGCCACAAAGCTATCAATTCCATCATCCAAACGATTAGCGTATAACATAAAAAGAAATGGTCCCACACTGACCCCTGCAGAATACCACTAGTCTCTAGCAGCCAACCAGAAAAAGCTCCCTTTATTCCCACACTTTGCCTCCTGCTAATCAGCCAATCCTCTCAGCGTGCTATTATCTTTCCTGTAATACCACAGGCTTTTAACCTGTAAGCAGCCTCACATGCAGCACATTGTCAAAAGCCTTCTGAAAATCCTGCTTGTTACTTACTCAAAGAATTCCAACAGATTTGTCAGACAAGATAATTCCTTAAGGAAACAATGTTGACTTTTGCCTATTTTATCATGTGACTCAAAGTAACCTAAGACCTTATGCTTAAAAATTGACTCCAACATCTTTATAACTACTGAGGTCAGATTATCTGGCCTATCATTCCTTTCTTCGGCCTCCCTCCAGTCTTGTCCTTGTCCCCAATTACTACCTTTCTTGCATTATTTTTCTGCAGTTCGATATCTACTTGACTCTCTTTTACTCTTAAATATATATGAGAAAACGTTTGGAATCCTCTTTGATATTATTGGCTAGCTTATCTTCATACTTCATCTTTTCCCTCCTTATGGCTTTTAGTTGCCTTCTGTCAGTTTTTAGAAGCTTCCTGATCCTTTAACTTCCCAGTAATTTTTGCTCCATTATATGCCATCTCTTTTGCTTTTATGTTGTTTTTAACTGCCCTAGTCAGCTTCAGTTGCTTCATCCTTTCTTCAGAATACTTCTTCTTTGGGATGTATCTATCTTGCGCCTTCCTTATAAAAAAATCAAGCTGTTCTGCCGTTGCCCCTGTTAGAGTCCCTTTCCAATTGACGTTGGCCAGCTCCTCTCCCTTGCTTCTGTAATTCCCTTTACTTCACTGTAATCCTTAATACAGCTTTGTCGTTCAATAGCTTCTCGCTTTCAAATTGCAGGGTGAAGTCTATCATAATATAATCACTGTAAGGTTCCCTTACCTTAAGCTCCCTAATCAAATCCAGTTCATTACACAACACCCACTCCAGAATAGCCTTTGCCCAAGTGGGCTCAGCCACAAGCTGCTCTGAAAAGCCATCTCGTAGGCATTTTACAAATTTCCTCTTATGGGATGCAGCACCAACCTAATTGTCCCAATACACCAACATATTGAAATTCCCATTGACTATCGTAACATTGCTCTTTTGACATGCATTTTATATCTCTGGTTGTAATTTGTAGCCCACATCCTGGCTGCTGTTCGAAAGCATGTATACAACTCCCATCAGGATTTTTTACCTTTGCAGTTTCTTAGCTCTACCCATAAGGGGTTTACATCTTCTGATCCAATGTCACCTCTTTCTAAGGATTTGATTTCATTTTTTAACAGCAGAGCCACTCCAGCCACTCTGCCTACATTACTGATCTTTCGATGCAATGTGTATCCTTGGATGTTAAGCTCCCAACTATGATCTTCTTTCAGCCAGTTTGTCTTGCCAAACAAACCCTCAGTTACCTGGAGCAACACACAGAGGAGTTGGAGGAACTCAGTGTGTTGCTTCAGATTTCCAGCATCTGCAGTCTCTCATCTCTCCCTCAGTTATGTGCCCCAAACCCTGTGCATTGCGATAGGAAATCTGGAAAAGGTCCTCAGATAGCTCCAGGAGGAACCAGGGTAGTGGAAACTTTGACGACTGTCAGCAAAGCATTGCTGCCTTTTCCAGTTGAGATCCAGGTTTTTCACAGGAAAGCTGGTTTTATTTACTCAGATCTTCATAGCTAGCAAGATTACTATTTATTGTACATCCTTGAATGCTCTTGACTTGGTCGAGATGAATCACCTTTTTGAGGTTTTGCAGCCCTTCCAGGAAAAGTACTTCCATGATGACATTGTGAAAGGGAGTTCCAGAATGTAGTTCTGGCCACATTACAGGAATGGTGACTTACCCGCAAATCAGGATAGTGCTTGGCTTTGGAAGGGAATCTGCAAATGGCTGGTCCTTCTTGATGGCTGAGCTAGGGCACCCCCACCCTGATCTGATTCTGTTGCACTTAAACAAGGCTTGCACAGTAGGAGTTGGGTAATGAAGCAGCTGTGAGCATGTGTAGGTGTATTTGCTGCCTTTAAAATAAAAGCCTTCCCTTGTTTTCTTTCTCACGTTGGTGTTAATGGCAAGTTTTAGGAAACCCATGAAACTGCTAAATAACTACTAGTTATGTTTAAAATTGAGTTGTGTATTAGTAGAGCTGACTGATTTAAAGTGCTGACCCACCTACTGTACTTTAAAGTGGTATTGTGCATCCAAATTGGCAGGGCTAAGTTAAAAGAAAATGTGTTGGAATGGAGCTAATGCGCTTGAATATCTGGAAACTTTGTTCTTTATCACAAATAAACCATCTGAAATTTCAGATTAAAATTCCTTCCAAACATCCACTATTTATAATTGCAAAATCATGTAAAACAGCCATTTCAACTTATCTTGACAACTTTTGACCATATATACTCAGTGTTAAAGTTGCACTTGTGGTGAGAGACTTCGACGAGGGTGGTTCAGACCCAAGTGTTAGAGTATCCGAGGCTGGAATTGAGACACAGTCTAAAGCTGGCAGGAAAACTGAGCAAAAGCGAAATGTTGGACGATATCTCTCGTTAGGCTTACGATTGAGCACTAAACCTTAGTTCAGGTGCTCTTTAAATACTCATTCTTGGCACCCAAACCCAGATTGCCAATAAGCAGGACAGTCCTGAAACTTTAAAAGGGCAATGTCAGCTATCTATATTCCGGAGAGTTAGAGCATCTAAATGCCGGAAGCTGGCACAGCTGGGTGCATGTCGTAACAGCATTATATAGTTTACTTTGACTGTCCACCTTTTACTATCAACAATTTCTCCACATTTTATCATTAAATTTGATGCATTTTCCTACCCTTTTTCAGTAGCCTGTCTTGATCATCCTGCATCTGCTTCTATTGTCCTCAGATTTTGTTTTCTTCGTTCGATATTTCTGGATTTTGTGTTATCCTCAAGATTTGGCATTCCTGTATATTGAAGTCCGGGGCAGAGATACGCAGCAGGGAGAGTTCAAAGTTCCAAGTAAATTAATGATCAAAGTATGTAGCGAGTATATCACAATGTACTACCTTGAGATGTATTTTCTTGCAGGCATTCACAGTAGAACGATGAAATATGATAAAATTAATGAAAACTACTCACAAACGAAGACAACCAATGTGCAAAAGAACAACTTCACAAAAACAATAAATGAATTAATAAATAATGCTGAGAGCATGAGTTGTAGTTTCCTTGAAAGTAAATCCATAGGTTGTGGAATCAGATCGGAGTTGAGATGGTTCCTCAGTGGTTCAGGAGCCTTATGGTTGAAGTCGTAGTTGATAATAATGAGTGCTGGTCCTAATTCTGAATGATGATGTAAGATACATTTCTCTTTATCTTAAAATACACAATTTTTACTTCAGTCTGTCCCTAATACAATTTTGCAACCTGTTACAATATGTGTCCGGCAACAATGAATATAGAATTGAGTCAGATTTTTTATAAACATATAAACATTTATTAAACTCTGCTCAACAAAAATGAAAAGTAAACAAATGACTAACTTAACCGGAAGTTAACTGCTATACGGCAACTCTGGAACAGTTCTTAAAGTGGTAAATGCGAACACAGTCTTAAAGTGGTAAATACGAAAGTTAAGTGATTTATACAGTCAATTAGGAGAGACTTTCCTGAAGTAACAAATTCCTCGACGACGTGACTTTACTGCTAATCCCAGTCGAAATATGCCTTGTCCAAAGGATTCACGACGAAGGAAATAAAAACAGCTTAAAGGAACTGACCTTTATCTTGCTGAATGAACACTGCACAACCCTTTCTACTCTTACAGATAGGGGTTATCTCAGATGCAAGTCACTATTTCCTGAACGAAGATTCAATAAAATCGATCCTATATTAAACTGCCAAACTTTACTCAATCCTTCGGGTTACCATACGTCAGTAAAATCTTTACTCTCCAATACTTAGACTTTAAAATTAAATCAAAGATACATCAAACAACTGGCAGTGATTGGCGAAACTGCTGGCACAATGATTCTGTACCTTACAGTAGAAAGTAAAACTCCACTTTAAAATGAAACTGCGTCATGAAACAAATATGCAGCATAACGGAGTAACTGATGAATTAAATGATGACTCAACACAAAAACTCCTGTGTCGCAGCAGGCTTTCCTGTTTTATACCTGTTGAGAACATGTCATCACGTGACATCACACTGGCGGGAAATTACATCAGCCCACCATCACAAGACCATTACATCATGCTCACCAGATACTCAATTACATCATGGTCATAAGACAGTCACAAGATACCCACGGGGTATGTAACAAACCATATTGAGACTTTCATCACATGGGCCCTGATTTTCCAACAAATCTATTATATTCCGCTTAGTCATATTTTAAAAAATCTTTTCTTTAAAATGAAACAAGGCTCACTGTGGGAGCATTCTATCCATTAACTGGAACTCACTTGATGAAAGAGTGATTGAAACCGGTGTTGCACATAAGCAGAACAAGGATCTATGCTTCAGCACGTGCGAGATGCACGGCTACAGATGGTGGGCTTTCTCTGAGGATGGTGACCTTGTCATGGTGGAGAGGCTTGTGAGTTACGAGGATCCCGAGAGTGATGCCGCCTGGAGCTTAGCTTCCGGTGGGGTCATCCATCGTGGGAAGGTGAAGGGAAAGGTTCCAGATTAAAAGTAAAATAACCAAGACTCCAGCAGTGGAGCTAATGTTGATCATCACAATGGCAGTGAAGAGACCCCAGTCTTGCATGCCAAGACTGGGGACCATGAGCCCGATCTGCCAAGCACCATGTGATGGCTGCCTATACATGATAACCAAAGTCTCTCATAGCAAGGAAATAACCCCTTGGGAGAACATCATACTTGACTTGAGCAGTCACACTACTACTACAGTTGGTGGGATTAGGATGGGCAGCTCTTTTATGACCAGTTTTCTAACTGATGCACAGTGGGCTCATGCCTTCTTTTATGTTGTAAGTTTTCTATGATTCTGTAATCTCATTTTCTTACCGTTCCTACATACCTCAGTAGAGCAGATAATTGATCAAAATTACAGGGAAGTAGTCACCCCGAAGTTGCAGAGTAGCTGGGTGACTGTCAGGAGAAATGGAAATAGGCAGTTAGAGCAGAATACACCTGCGGCCATTCACCTCAAAAATAAGTATATCGCTTTGGATACTTTTGTAGGGGTGACCTCGTGGGAGAATGCCACAGCAGCTGGGTTACAGGCACTGAGCATGGGTCTGTGGTGCAGAAGGGAAAGAGAGAGAAGAAGCAAGCGGTAGTGATAGGGGACTCAATAGTGAGGGGAACAGACAGGAGATTCTGTGGACGAGAACAGAACACCGAGATGGTATGTTACCTCCTGGGTGCTAGGGTCAGGGACATCTCAGATCGCGTCCACAACATTTTGGAGAGGGAGGGAGAGTAGCCAAATGTCTTGGTACATATTGGTACCAATGTCATAGGAAGGAAAAACAAAGAGGTCCTGAAAAGAGAATTTAGAGAGCTAGGTAGAAAGCTGAGAAGCAGGATCTCCCAGGTAGTAATTTCTGGATTTCTGCCTGTGCCACACGCCAGTGAAGGTAGAAACAGGAAGATCTGGCAGATAAGTTTGTGGCTGAGAAGCTGGTGCAGGGGGGCAGGGCTTCAGGGTCTTGGATCACTGGGATCTCTTCTGGGGGAGGTATGACCTGTTAAAAAGTGGGGTGTTGGACCTGGACACGAGGGGGACCAATATTCTTATGAGCAGGTTTGGTAGAGCTGTTGGGGAGGGTTTAAACTAATTTGGCAGGGGGGTTGGAACTGGAGTGAAGAGACTCAGGATAGGACGGATGGTAAAAAAGTAAAGGCAGCATGCAGTCAGTCGGTCAGGAAGGGCAGGCAGGTGATGGGACTTAGCTGCAGCCAACAGGCTGAGTGTCAAAACATTAGGGATGCAGAATTAGAAAGGATAGCAAATACGGTACTCAAGGTGTTGTATCTAAATGCGTGTAGTATAAGAAATAAGGTAGATTATCTTGCACCTCAGATTTCTCCTCAGTGTTGGCATCTGCTCAACTGGTGAAGAGTAACCTGAATGATATGTTTTGCTTTATAAGATGAAACAGGTGTAACAAGAGTTCGAATGACAAAATCTCTATATCAAGGTGATTGCATCTCCCATTGTACCATACATGTGGTGCTCTGCATTTGACAAACTAGAAAGTACTTAAACTCATTTGCTAATGTAATTTAGTACTTGCTTAACATTTATTCTTTGGGATTCTAAGAGTGGCAGTAATTATATCTCTGTTGACAGAAAATTCCAAAGTATTTCCAACTCACTTAACGTTTTTCTTTAGTATTCTAAGAGTGGCAGAGATTATATTTCAATACAGAGAATATTCCAAATAAATGAGTCATTCAAATTTCAAAGATGCTCAGAATTTTGAAAATGAAACCTAGCGAGATGATATAAATCTGAAATAAGAACAGAAAATATTGGAAACAGTCAGCAAGCCAGGAAAGAAAATCTCCCTTTTTGAGACTCCAGATTTTTAATTTACTTACAGAATGGACTAGTAATCATGGTCACTCATAGTTTGACAGTAAATGCCAACATTTTCAGTGATATATTTTATTATTAAACATTAAAACACCTTAAGCTATCAACTGCTTAATAAACTGGAAACCTACTATAACCCACCCTTACAGCATTTGCTATAGCTCAACATGAGGCTAACAGGTGACTTCTACTCTAACTGAATTACAGGAAAAATGAACTCATCAGATATTTGGTCAACCAATGGGCCGTTGACCTGAAATGTTGAATCTGTTTCACGTTCCAGAGATAGTGACTGACTTCCTGGGTACCTCCACATTTTCTTTTTTTCTCATATATATCTGTAAGTGAGGTTGCTTGCTCTACTTCAGAGCTAAAAATGCATCATTCATTAGGAAGTGTCTTCTCTGAAACAGCTCGCATAGTAATGTTTCACAATCTTTTCCAATTTCCATTCCTTTCCTCCAGGCATCTGTGTTTGTGGGATAATCCCTCTTATCTAGTCTGTGAAATGATCTTGCCTAACTAGCCATGGAAAGGTTTGAATTCCCACATTAAAAGCACTGTCAATCTTTTTGTGCACTGTACAGTGTATGTAGATGTCACTTGTGAAACTATTAGCATGCTTAAGACATATCATTATCTTAGATCTTATGGGGCTATAAAACTCAATGAAAAAATCTCCTTCAAAGTAAGTTTCTGTCTTTATTCATCAGGATCCTCTGAATGGTGAACTCTCCTTCTACTGAAGCTCAGGTTTTCCATTTGCAAAACTGGAGTCTGTCTTTTACAGTTAATTTTGTTCACACATTATTCAGGTAAAACCTCACTCCAAACACTATGGCTTACTAAAGATGTAAGAACCACATCTTGTGGAATATAAAACCTGTTAAAATTCAAATAATGTGGAGTTCAGTTCTTTCTTTCTGTACTACCCACATAAGAAGCAAAAGCTACCTTGTATTTAAAGATAATTCTCTTTCATCCCTTGCATTTGAACTTCATTTATTCATTTTTGACTATGCCATGAAAATATGCTTTCCATTATATTCACTGTCCTGTAATCCTTTCCACAACAAGAATACTAGGATTTTGTGCGGAATTCTTTTGAATAATATTATTGGATTTTACTTAGGTGTAAAGTTTTTTCTTCCCCCACCCCTCTCTCCCCACCAATTCAGTACCTTGCCATTCCTGGATGCTGTAATTGTTTTGATCACTTTATGTGAGAGAGGAAAACTTGTCAGATTTTATGGTCCAGATGAGTATCTTGATGTTTGTTCATGTTTTAAATACTGTATATACTTTCAAGCATGTTCACAAGTCTGGGCCCACCTGTGTATATGTGTATTAAACATCATGAGTGAATGAAGCTATTTGCACGTGATATTTGAGGCTTTCTGTTGGCCAAAGAAATCCTTAGCGAAAAGCAAACTTCAGGGGTGATGGAAGATCTATATGGATATACATGACTCCCACTTTAGAGTTGTAGAGTTATAGAGTTACAGCACAGAACAGGCTCTTTGGCCCATCTAGTCCATGCAAAACTATTCTGTGTAGTCCAATTGATCCCTGCCATACATCCCATACCCCTCCCATACATGTACTTATCCAAATTTCTCTTCGATGTTGAAATTGAACCGACAGCCACCATTTCTGCTGGCAGCTCTCAACACCATCTGAGTGAAGAAGTTCCTCCTCAAGGTTCCCCTTAAATATTTCACCTTTCACCCCTAACCTATGTAGTACCTGTGCCTCCAATTTACCCCCGTTTGCCTAGGGTGAACCGCCGTCGCCCCGTCAACAGTGTAATACTCTGGTGTAAATATGGTGTAATGCCCCCCCCCCCCAGTACACGCTCTCAACACAAATATCAGACAATACACCAAAGGCGAGTAAATAATTGCAACTTTATAGTTATTTCTTAGTGATTTCCTAGTGATGGGTTAGTAAAAACAGATAACCTAAAGGCACCAAATCAGTAAATTTATCAATTTGTGCACATAATACTTTAATACGTTGGAGTTCATGCCTCCGGTTCCATCCACAACGACCTTCTGAGCCTTCGGCCACCGTCCGAACCGCCGATGTCCAGTATCCGCCGCCCTGGAACCGCTGTCCGCTCCTCACACGTCCGTCCTCCTCGCCCGCCTCCCGAACAAGACCACAGACTCCTGCTCAGCTCACACATGCAAGATAGCATAACAATTCTCCATTGGTTAGTTCCCCCCTTATCTGCAGTTATAACCCAAAGATTCCAGATACAGAAACCATTACAGCATTAAGTAACATTACAGAGAAGTCATTTCATTATCCTGAACAGTTAACACCACAGTTACTGGTACTGAGAGCCCTACACCTATATCCTCTAGTCTCACCCATCCTCAGTTGAAAAACAGGCAAGAGAATATCTGCGGATGCTGGATATCCAAGCAAAACACACAAAATGCTGAAAGAACTCAGCAGGCTAGTCAGTGTGTATGGTAAAGAGTAAAGAGCGGACGTTTTGGGCTGATACCCTTCATCGGTACACCTTATCCATAGATGCTGCCTGGCCTGCTGAATTCCTCCAGCATCTTGTGCGTGTTGCTCTGTAGAAAAAGTCTGCTTTCACTTATCCCACATATACCCCACATAATTTTGTATACCACTATAAAATTTCCCCTCATTCTCCTACCCTCCAGGAAATAAAGTCCTAAACCGTTCATTCAACCATTCCCCATAACTCAAGTCCCGGCAACACCCTTGTAAATTTTGCCAGTACTCTTTTCAATCTTATTTATATCTGTACCTTCCATGCAGGCAGGTGACCAAAATTGCACACAGTACTCCAAATTTGGCCTCACCGATGTCTTATACAACTTCAACATAACATTCCAACTCCCGTACTCAGTACTTTGAATTTATGAAGGTCAAAGTGCCAAAAGTTCTCTTTATGAGCCTATCTACCTGTGATGTCATCTTCAAGGAATTATGGATCTGTATTCCAAGATCCCTCTGTTCTACCACAATTCTCAATGTCTCAAGGCTCACTGTGTTGTTCTACCCTGGTTTGTCCTCTCACACTTGTCTGCATTGCATTCCATCTGCCACTTTTCAGCCTATTTTTCCAGCTGGTCCAGATCCTGTTACATGCTTTGATAGCCCTCTTCACTGTTCACTATGTCTCTAATCTTTGCGTCATCTGCAAACTTGTAGATCCAGTTTATCCAGATCATTTATATAGAAGACAAACAAGAACGGACCAGGTACTGATCCTTGCAGCACACTACTAGTCATGGGCCTCCAGTTAAAAAGGCAACCATCTACTACCACTCTTTGCCTTCTCCCACAAAGGCAGTGTCTCATTGACTTTACTATCTCATCTTGAATGCCGAGTAACTGAACCTTCTTGAACAACCTCTTATGCGGGACTTTGTCAAGCACCTTGCTAAAGTCCATGTAGACAAGATCCACTGCATTTCCTTCATCAACTTCCCTTGTAACCTCCACAAAAACTCTATAAGATTAGTAAGACATGACATATCATGCACTAAACCATGTTGATTATCTCTAATTATTCCCTGTCTATCCAAGTATTGAAATATCCTGTCTCTTAGAATATCTTCCAATAATTTACCTGCTACTGACGTCAAATACACTGGCCTTTAATTTCCTTGTTTATTGTTAGAGTCTTTCTTAAACAACAGAACAACATTAGCTATCCTCCAATCCTCTGGCACCTCCCCATGTAAAGACATTTTAAAAACCTCTGCTAGGGCCCCTGCAATTTTTGCATTAACTTTCCACAAGGTTCGAGGAGACATCTTGTTAGGGACTGGAGATTTATCGACCCTAATTTGCCTCAAGACAGCAAGCACCTCCTCATCTGTAATCTGTTTGTAGTCCATGACTTCACTGCTGTTTTGTCTTAGTACTATAGACACTGTGTCCATCTCTTGAGTAAATACGGAAGCAAAAAAATGCATTTAAGGCTTTCCCATCTCTTTAGGCTCCATGCATAGATGATCATGCTGACCTTCCACAGGATCAATTCTGTTCCTTGCAATCCTCCTAATATATCTATAAAAGCCGTGGGATTCTCCTTCACCTTGTCTGCTAGAACAACCTCATGCCTTTTTTCAGCCTTCTTCATTTACCTCTTAAGTGTCAAGCATTTTGTACACTCTTCAAATACCTGATTTCTTTCTTCCTGCCTGTACCTGCTATGTACCTCTTCTTCTTAACTGAGACCTCAGTATCCCTCAGAAAACAAGGTTCCCTAAACCCGTTAGCCCTGTCTTTTACTCCAACAGAAACAGGCAAACTCTGTTTCACTTTTGAAGGCTTTGCACTTACCAAGCATTCATTTGCCGGGAAAAAACAATCCTATTCCACACTTGCTGGGTGCACTCTAGTACCTCAAAATTACCCTTTCTCAATTTAGAGTCACAACCTGAGGACCAGACTAAACTTCTTCATAATTATCTTGAAACTACTGGAATTACGATAACTAGATCCATAGTGTTCCCTACTCACTCTCCTGTCATCTGCCCTTTCTCGTTCCCTAACAGGAGATCAGTATCACACTCTCTCTAGTTGAGACCTCTTAATATTGATTAAAGATACCTTCCTGAACATTTCTGACAAGCTATATCCCATTCAGCCCTTTTACAGTATGGGAGTCCCATTCAATGCAATCACAACCTTATATTTCTTGCAAATCTCTGATATCTCTCGACAAATCTGTTGCTTTAAGTTCTGCTGACTATTGGGAATCTATAGTATCATCCCAGTGACTTGGTCATCCCTTTCTTATTCCTCAATTCCACCCGTATTTCCTTAGTAGATGAGCCTTCCAGCCTGTCTTGTCTAAACACTGCCATGATATTTTCCCTGACTGGTAATCCCATCCCTTTATTCCCTCGTGCTCTGTCATGTCCAAATGGAACCCTGGAACACTGAGCTTCCAGTCCTGACCCTCCTGCAACTCTGTCTGCCTGGAGAATGCTGACCAGTGGTTTGGCTGGGAATCTGTCCTGGGATCCCTACTCTTCATGATTTTTAGAAATAAATTGGATGAGTAAGTGGGAGGGCGAGTTAGTGAGTTTGCAGATGACACAAAGGTTGGTGGAATTGTGAATAACATGGAGGGTTGTTGTGGGTTACAACACAACATTCTCAGGCTGTAAAGCTAGGCTGACAAGTGGCAGAAGGAGTTCAGTCCAGAAAAGCGTGAAGTCATTTACTTTGGAAAGTCGAATTTGAAGGCAGAATACAGGGTGAATGGCAGGGTTCATTGCAGTGTGGATGAACAACAGGATCTTGGGGTCCATATCCATGCATAACTCAAAGTTGCTGTGCATGTTGACAGGGTTGTTAAGAAAGTGTATGATGTGTCACCCTTCATTATTCAGTGGACTGAGTTCAAGAGCTGTGAGGTAATGTTAAATCTCTATAAAACCCTGGTTAGACCACACTTGGAATATTGTGGTCAGTTGGGATCACCTCATTAAAGGAAGGATGTGGAAGCTTTAGAGAGGGCACAGAAGAGATCTACCAGGATGTGGTCAGGACTGGAGGGCTTGCTGAGACTTGATAGAGGTGTACAAGGTGATAAGAGGCATAGATAGTGTGGCCAGCTAGAGGTTTTTTCCCAATGCAGAAATGGCTAATATGAAGGAGTGTAATTTTAAGATAATTGGAGTATAGACTTTGAACTGACATTGGTACAGTTCAGAACCTTAGTCCACCATGCTCAACCTTTCAATTCCTTTCTTTGTATGTAGGCATAACAACATTTTCCCCCCACAACCATTCCACCATCTGCTCTGGCACACTGGTGCCCATCCCCGGCAAGTTGACAGGGTTGTTAAGAAAGCATATGACGTGTTGCCCTTCATTACTCAGGGATTGAGAGGCACGAGGTGCTCTTTAAAGTGGGGATGGGGTGCGTGGTAATAACTATTAGATTCTGACTTTCAATGAATTAAAGTTAGGAATGGAGGTTGGTGTGAGCTGAAGCAATTGCAGTGTTAATGAAGAAAGGTTTGAGTATTTTAGTCTGTAGATTCAAACTTAGCATACAACCTGTCTCTGGAGCAAATGGTACATTAGTCTAAATCATTGGTAATGGTTATGCTTGTCTCACACTAAAATTGCTGAGAAATTGTTAGGAATTGAGACATTTTGCAACTAGTGTCATCAATAAGAGCCGTGGTGTACGTTAGAGCTGACAGTCAAATATGTGTCAAATGGTAGTTAATGACTTAGAGCATCAAAGCTGTATTTACTCTGGACATACTATACATTAAACAGGAAGATAAGTAAACTGTGAGCTTTCCACTCACAAACAGAATGCTTTGGCTGTTCAACTAGGGGAGAAAAAGATAAATTGACTTTATACAACAAAACTATTAGTGGTGGCTGCAGTGTAAATGTAATCACACATGGGCAGACATAGCCAATTTGACTGGCATTTCATTTTGAATTGGCTACTCATTCCGTTACCCAAACGTTAAATCAATACTCTCAGGTAGGCTTGAACGTGAATTTCTGCGGCATGATTTCCATGCTCAGATCATAAAGTACTTACAGGATTATTTCACAAAATGAATACATGCCAACGTCAGGCACTAGATGCAGTCATGCTTGGCCATATCTAACAGTCATGCTATTTCCAAGTAGTCCTGCTGTCATTGTTAAGACAAGACCAAAGGATAGACAACTGCAAGAGAATGTTTCATGATGAGAATTTACACGCATTTGCAATCTGCAATTGAAATTCTCCACTATTCTGTACAGTCTCTTAGTTGACATTAGCACAATTAGACTTGGCGATTCTAGGCCGGTGCCCCTGACTGAAGCGTCGTGGGAGGACACGGAGCATCAGGAGCAGCAGGTTAGCTGCCGGGGGGTTATGTGTCCAGAGATCTGCGCCTTTAGGGGGCCGACTCTCAGGGCGCAGAGCTCAGAAGAATTGACGCAACAGACTTAACATTGTAAATCAACGAGTTGTTTGTTATGTCTCCCCTCTCGCTGTGAAATGGGGGCACGAGAGAGAGAGAGAGAGAGAGAGAGAGAGAGAGAGAGAGTGAGAGAGAGAGAGAGAGAGACTATGGTATGTTGAATTACCGGGTGAATGAGTAGTTTTTGGGGTAATGCACGTCTGTGTCTTTATGTTGAGGCATGCACCATGCTTGAGTGCTCGGTGGAGGGTGCTGAAGCCTTTTTCTGGTAGGGGTGGGGAGGGGGATCATCGCCTTGCTGCATATTGTATACATTTCCCTGACATTAAATGTACCTATTGAACCTATCGAACATTGTTTTGCGCGGTCCATTTCCCAGTGAGCGGAGACAATAAAGGCAAACGTCACGAACATGAACAAGGATAGTGAAGGTGACATTGAAGGTCCCAATAGCCATTGCAGGAACACTGACCTATTCATTTAGAGCAGGGGTTCCCAGCCTTTTTGATGCCATGAACCCAATACCATTAAGCAAGGGGTCTGTGGACCCCAGCTGGGAACCCCTGACCCCCGAGAGTCATTGAGCATCAACCCTGCAGACATTTTTTTGGTTAATTTATGTACATGTACAGGAATTCTCAAACCTCTTGGTCAGCTTGTTGACAAGTTTCTGATCTTGAGTTTAGGAACATAGCAGGTGCAGTAAGACAGATGTACAGCTCCTGCCTCATGGCTCTAGGGAAATGGGTTCAATACTGACCTGCTGGTGCTTTCTATGTGGAGTTTGCATGTTTTCCCTGTGACTGGATTTCCTTAGGTGCTCTGGTTTTATCCCACAGCCCAAAGTTCTGCAGGTTTGTAGGTAATGGGTCAACATAAGTCACTCCTACTATGTAGAGGAGAGGTAGAATCCTGAAGAATTGATGGGATTGTGGGAGGAATAAGATTAGATTAGTGTGAAATTAGCATAATTGTGTATTTGATGTAGGTTTGTATAGGAAGATGGTGAAGGAACATGGAGGAGATTAGATTATTGGATGCATCTGCTCTACAATGCAGGCATCAGCTGGCATTGCTACTTTTACTGGGAGAAAGGTTGGTTTGGGACAGGAGAGGCCAGAGTACCTGGGAATGGGACTGAGGAGTTTTGTTCAAACTAACTGGAGGTGAGGATAATGAGTGGACTTGGGGCAAATTCATTGAGTGGCTGGTGGCTGGAGAGATGGAGGAAAGTGCAAGGGGGAGGAGAGGGTAAAGAAGGTAGGGAAGGTGTTGGAGAGTAGTGGGTGTTGACAACGGTGGGGTGAAGAGAATGTGCTGAGAATGGGCAGGATGAAGAGAAGGACTGGAGAATGGATTCTAGAGAACAGGAGAAGTTGAATGGATGAGGAAAGAGGGATGGAGGGTGGCATGGGAGAGCAAGAGGGCTGGAGTGGGAGTCATTGAGATCGGAGAGACAGGAGCAAGGAGTGGAGGGCAAGGGTGGAGAACGGTGGAAGGAAAGAGGGTGGAGAGCAGCAGTGGGAGCCACCCCCGATTTAACCCTAACCTACTCACAAGGAAGGAAAGGAAAGGAAATGAGGAGAGATTGAGGGAGGGACCCTGGAGGTAGTGAAAGCGAGGGAATGAGCAGCAATTTCTTTAGCCAGAGGGTGGGGAACCTGTGGGATTCATTGCTGCAGAAGGCTGTGGAGGTCAAGTAATTGAGTATGTTTAAAGTGGAGCTTGATAGATTTTTGATTGGTAAGGGTGTCAAATGATACAGGGAAAAAGCAGGAGAATGGGGTTGGGAGGGATAATAAATCAGCCACGATGAGGTGGCAGAGCCGACTCGATTGGCTGAATAGCCTAATTCTTCACCTCTGTCTTACACTCTTAAGTGAGGGTTGAAGCAGGAAGGGAGGATGCCTATGGAGGAAGAGTTTGTAAGGGGTGGAAAGGAGGAAGAGTTAGGGAACGGGATTGGTGGAGGGAGGGAAGATCTTGGGGGTGAAGGAACTGAAGGATGGATTAAGGGGGGATAGATTGAGGGAAGGGGTGTGAAAATAGATATGATAAAGAGCATGTGTATCTGTATTCCGGAATGAATTACAGGTAACTTCCACCACCACCCTAAGAGCAGATAAAATACAAAGACCAAAACGATAGCTCGATCCCTGTAATCGCAACCACTTTCTTTATTTGTAGGAATGCATTTGCTTCTGTGTGATTTGTTTAACAAAAGACCAGAGAAAATATAAAGAAAGGGCAGTTTATAATTAGAATTACTCAGCCTTTCTCCTATTATACCTTTCAGCTTGTGCTGGGTAACATAATGAACCGTACCTTGTTGACAGGAATTTGAATCTAGTTATGTAGAGATACACACAGACAATTTTTCTATCAAGAACCTGACATATTTTATTTTACTTGTTTGAGAATGAAATAATGTTACAGAATGTTGCTTCAGCTTCAAGTCAGCAGAGGGTGTTGGGAACATTTGTGCTGTTATATATAATTTTAATTATAAACTGATTTGCATGCATAATTAATGTGAGCTTCTGCCTGTGAACAGATGCCAGTTGTTAATTTGATTATTCCATGACTAATTCGATGCAATGCAAATTCCTCAAAGGTATCTCTTCTGAAAGCAATAAAAGAAAACTGACTAATGTAAAGCAGAATTCACTTGGACAGGAAGAAAAGCCCTAGCTTACAACTGCCACCTACACCAGGCACTTATTGGCAGTGGCAGAGCACATTTGGACCATCTTTGGGACCCAAATAAGAGAGGAAGACCGCTGTGAAGAAAGCTACGTCATAGAGTAATAGAAAAGTATAACACAGAAACAGGCCCTTCAGCCCATCTAGTCCATGCTGAACCATTTAAATTGTCTACTCCTATCAACCTGCACTGGGACCATAGCCCTCCATGCCCCTCCCATCCACATACCAATCCAAACTTCTCTTAAACGTTGAAATTGAGCTCGCAGGCATGGCTTGTGCTGGCAGCTCGTTCCACCCTCTCACAGCCCTCTGAATGAAGAAGTTTCTCCTCACCTTCCTCTTAAAGTTTTGAAGAATCTTAGTGAATCAAATTGGAATCACAAATCCTGACATAAAGCATAGAGGTAATTAGAGTGTGTGAAGTGTGGATTGTTGATTTCCTGAAGTTGGTCCTTCTAGATCTGGGTTGATGTACCTTTTCAACATATTTGTATAGACTGATCCCGAAGACCATCAATGTTCAGAATAAGAACACTATTTTTGCCTTTGGATGATTGTATATGTTAGGGAACATGTAAAACTCCACTGGCAAAATAATTTAGATTTAATCAAGACCATTTTGCAGACTAAGAACATCAGAATTAGAATCAGGTTTATTATCACCAGCATGTGTCATGAAATTTGTTAACTTAGCAGCAGCAGTTCATTGCAATACATGATAATATAGAAAGAAAGAAAATCAATCTATTAGTTACAGTAAGTGTATATATGTATATTGAATCAATTGAAATAGTGCAGAACAGAAATAATGTATATTAAAAAAGTGAGTTATTGTTCATGGGTTCAATGTCCATTTAGGAATCATATGGCAGAGGGGAAGAAGCTGATCCTGAATTCACAGATAACTATTTACTCAACACACTTGTCTTTGACTTTAGGTGCTGCAGTGCAATAGAGGTGTTTTCCATGCTGCATTCAGTACCAATAAGGTGGGTTGGTATTGTCCATATGAGGCTACTTCATCGCAGGATGGCTGCTGTGCCATTGAAAATGCAGAGCACTATTATTACCAAATGGAAATCCCCAATTAGGTTATCATTGTTCCTGATGTAATTTAATCAGGCTTTGAACTAATGGAATTGAATGCTATGGAGAGGGACGCTGAACAGATTATGCTTGCAAGGGCTACGTGCATAATAGAATCATGTAATCATGTCAAACAGTTGCTGAAGTCAAGCACCTGATGAAGGCTAGCTTTCTAAATGTGGAGCCTTGCAATATTATCATGCATGCATTGTCTGTGTGCGGGGTGGTATTAGTGCAGGTAGTGGGGGCTATGGGCCAACTTTAAACGCAGTTATCGTGGCTGAGCTCTCAAAAGTGAATGCCAGTTTGCAACATCAGGCTCTGTAGGATGAACTCAAAATGAACAAGGAGCTTGGCCTTATGAGATCCTTGTGAATACTTCAGAGATTCACAATGTATGGTTTAGAATAGGAAGGGTTTCGAGGGTTATGGGCAAGATGCGGGCAAATGGGACTAGCTTAGACCACCATCTCGCCAGTATGGGTGAGATGAGTTAAGGGCTTGTTCCTGTGCTGTATTACTCTATGACTCTAATCTGCTGTCACTCAATGAGGAAGAATAAAGTAACGACAAAATCTATACCAAGGGTTGTGCCCTGGAGATCTAACATAAGTGCCTCATATTTCTTGCTTGTGAATGGGTACCCTCCAACCTGATAAAGTCCCACTTGTGGTGAATGGTGTGGGTGGCTTCTTGCAGCGAGGTTGAGGCTGCCGTTAATTCCACTTGCTGAAGTGGCTTTCCAGACCAACGTTTTCAAGTAAAGATCATTGAGATTTTCTGACATTTGCAATCAATGTGATTTAGCATTTCCTTTAAACCAGCTAAATCTTTTGTCAGCCTGAAATAAGAAAAAGAGACTTTACATATTCAATCACTCCAAGTATTTTCTACAAGAATAGAATTGCTGCTGCTTTAGTGAGCACAAAGAAATATTTGTCTTAGCATAAAAACCATTTGATGCCATTATTCTAATGAAACCGTGCCTATTTGATGGATGTGAAATAAAAGGAAAAATGAAAAGCAATACACACAAAATACTGTAAGAACTCAGCAGGTCAGGCAGCATCTATGGAAAAGAATGAGCAGTCAATGTTTTGGGATGAGCCCCTTCTTCAGGACTGAGAAGGAAGGGGGAAGATGTCAGAATAAAAAGGTAGAAGGACGGGAAGGGGGCTAGCTGGAAGGTGATGGCTGAAGCCAGATGGGTGAAGGGCTGGCAAAGAAAGAATCTGATAGGAGAGGAGAGTGGACCATGGGAGAAAGGGAAGGAGGAGAGGACCCAGGGGGAAGTGATAGGCAGGTGAGAAGAAGCAAAAGGTCAGAGTGGGGAAAAAAGGAAGGTAGTGGGGGAATTTGATTACTGGAAGGAGAAATTGATATTCATGCCATCGAGTTGGAAGGTATCCAGACAGAATATAAGATGTTGCTCCTCTACCCTGATTCTGGCCTCATCTTGACACAAGAGGAGGCCATAGATCGACATGTCGGAACGGGAGCGTGAATTGGAATTGAAACGTTTGGCCACCCGGATGCCCCTCTCGTGGCGGATGTTGCGGACGTGCTCAACAAGGCGGCCCCCCAATTTACCACGGGTCTCAGCAATGTAGAGGAGGCTGCATCAGGAGCACCTGACCAACAGACAGCCCCAGCAGATTCGCAGGTGAAGTGTTGCCTCACCTGGAAGGGCCGGTTGGGGCCCTGAATGGAGGTGAGGGAGGAGGTGTAGGGGCAGGTGGAGAATGTAGGCTGCTAGCAGGGATAAGTGGCTGGAGGGAGATTAGTGAGGAGGGATGAATGAACAAGGGTATCATGGAGCGAATGATATGTTTGGAGACAGGTGTATTTCCATATGAAGGGTATAAATGTTCACGGGTTAAGTTATTATTGTACGTGCACTCTTACAGTTTATCACATTGAGTAACTCGGGTCAATGTTTCAAACCCCCTCATGGATACATTACTTGTGATTGCCAAATGTGACTAAACTAGGGTGAAATGGAGAGCTGACTCTGCCCATTCGTGCACACTGTTGACTTAAGTGAGAAGAGCTCCTTTATAATAAGTACAGTATGGATTTTAATTTGCCAAATCTATACTGGTCTCAGAGTGTGGCTGATATACACAAATGTCACCTTTGTCAAGTGCCAATGAAATGTAAACAATATGAAGTAGGAGCTACACCATTGAGTCCTCAATACTTTGCCTTTCTTCACTGATGTTTAGATAATGAATCACCTCCAAGAGGACCACAACCTTGTCGTTGGGTTTGGAGGCTTGCATGCCTCAGTGATCCAGAGAACTTTACTGGCTGGAGTCAGGGCTTTAGGCTTTGGCTGTTGGTAGGGTCACCCATGTCAAACAGGTCAGACTAACAGTGGTCCACTGGTCCTCCAGGTTTCGTGGGTTTCAGCTCAGGACTGACAACCCAGATCAGTCAAGCAAAACTTATGAAAACGGCAATGAAGAATCCTTCTACGTCTGTGTGTGATGGTACTCCAGCATGACTGACAGTAAACCGAGAGGAAACTACTGACACGGTGAAGGAAGCAGTGAATGTCACCAGATAGGGAGGATCTTCATTGCTGCCCTAAAAGCCTGTGGCATATTGGGCAAAAGAAGAAGAAGGCAACAACAACACACACAAAATGCTGGTGGAACAGAGCAGGCCCAGCAGCATCTATAGGGAGAAGCGCTGTCGATGTTTTGGGCAACAAATCAGCTTTGCTATCTTACTCCAGGCATATTTTATATATATATATATTTAAAAAAATCTTTTTTTAATTAGTGGTTCATAGGTTCCCAAATTTCTCTTGGCATCTCCTCGAAATAAAACTTCAGAATGCCATAAAGGTACTGATATTAAGAGTATTTAGAAAATGTTAACATTTTTTGATGTGCAACATCCTTTGGGGAAGTTTTGGAAGTAAGGAGGCATGTGGTGCATCACTTAGTGCTACTAACTCACAGCTTTGGTAATCCTGACCTCATGTGCCGTGCATGTGGAGTTGTAACTTATACTATGGTCTTGAGATCTCTAGTTTTCTCCCACATCCAAAGACCTGCTAGCCGGTTAACTGTCTCTTGTAAATAACCCTTAGCCTACGTGGTAGGAGAGTTGTGAGGGCGCAAGAGAGAATTTGTTACAGGAATGTAAGAGGATGGGGCAGGGGGATTGGGAAAGATGAGCTGGCATAGACCAATGGGCTGACTGGACTCCTTCTATGTTATAAGGCAATGTAAGTATTGCCTTACACGGACACTGTCAAGCAAGTACTGCTTTATTAATAATAACATCTTTTTTCAAAGGATTTTTTAAACACAAGTAAGAGTTCCCAGAATTACTGCTGTTTTTTCAAGGATGTATAAGTGTTACTTATAGGTTGACCTCTCACCTTTGTTGAGGTCAGACTGATTGAATTTAAGTTTCCTCTTACTGTAAGCATTTTTTAGTGAATTTATGTCATCTCAGGACTGAATTGTCTGAATTTGTCAAAGGCTTAGACATCTGCTTTAGAGAAACCTGGAAGTGAATAATGTATGACATAGAAAATTGGTGCATAGGCAGAGGAGCTGTTCAGAGTCTGGTGCTGAAACTCTTCATGTTGGTATTGGGTGCCACTGATGTAGATGGATCAGCAATTTCAATTGTTATTTTCACTGCAAGGTCTACTCAATCTTACAATGCAACAAGGCTGTGAAGTCCCACATCCAATAGGTTTGTTAACTCTACTGGCATGTATAATATTCGATGATACCCGTCAAAAGTGCTGCCCGAACAAACAGCACATAATGCATGGGGCAACAGAATAGGGCAGCATGAGCTTTCCTGTCTATCACTTTCCCATAATTATAGCTGTCGAAGGGCACAGAAATGCAACAGAGGTGCAAAGTAATAGAAAAATAATCTGTACATTCTGATGTATGGAATTTGCATTCATATGGATGCTCTCTTCACAATATTAAAGGTTTCATTGGAGTAAGCGTCATATCATACAGCATTTATCCTTGCTGTAGCAGTTGTCCTTTCAAACCTTCCCATTTAGAGCCCATTCCCGTAAATAAATCACAGGGCTTTGAGACTAAATATTATTCAAATCCTTATGGACTCCAGTGATATATTATATTGTCTGATGATTTATTTATTAGACGTAAATGTGGTATTAAACTAGACTGTGCTGAAGCCAATATTGATGCTGAGATTTTCCCCGAGCAAGTAAAAAATCACTATATTTCACTGGGCTCTTGTGTATTTTGCAATATTGGTACCTGTAAGGTTCAGTAATTGCATTACTTTATGATGCATTATTACAGTCATTTATTTACAGTTTATAAATGCTAAAAGAAAACTTTCCATGATAAATGTAGAGTTGTATTACACTGTTTCTCCCTGTAGAGCAAGCAAGATTTGATTACTTCTAAATGGTTAAAACACAATAACAATTTGCCAGCTGAGACCCAGTGGGAAATCTACGACAACTCCACCCCAGATATAAGGTGACCTGATTTTTGTAGTTCTGTTATACCTGGTGACACTTGTGCTTACGTCCAGTGTCAAATCTCCTAGTCAGGAGTTTGTTGAATGGGTTTCAACATTCCATGGGGCAAAGGTTCTTGAACAACCTTCACCTATTGCACATCAACTCTCTCTGAAGGTAAAGGTTCATGGTGAGAACCTGGAAAATGTGGGTGCCATGCCTTGGCAAGGCAGAGGTATTCACCACCACCTTTCACGGGTGAGGACAATTTTCAGTTGAGTGAGGAAGAGGGTGCTAAAAATCAAAAGAACAATACTGGCATAAAACTCTTTGCAACTGGTGAATTCAGAAAGAATTCTGAGACCAGGATTACTGACAGAGGGCATCCTGGGACACTGGTGAGATATCAGCATGATGTTACTGGCAGGATAAGTGAACAGGTGTTGATGGCTTCAGCCAAGCCAGTATCCTCATTATTGTGATGTTAAATACGATCATTTGGCTTTGCTTGCCTTGCCTGACACCAGACTACTGGAGTAGACAATCTATACCATAATGTCTGTGGTAAAAGAGGAAAATGGAAGAAATGTTGTTGAGGAAGTACAATGTCTTGACTGGCTCTTGGGGATCCTTCTGCTCAAAGTGGAAAAGAAACCGAGAACCTTGATTTGAAGTTCCTGCATCGACAACAGAGACCTGCACAAGCAGAAGAAGTGTAACCCCCTCACAAACCACACTTCCACTGACCTCTGGGACCCTTGCCGCTCATCACTGGAATCATCTGCGCTCCTACACCGGCCCCATCAGCTGCTGCGGAAAACACAAAAGAAGAGTAAGGCAAGTCATCCTTGATCAAGAAGAAGAAGGCAAAGTCATTCAATTGCTTTTTTTCATTGCCTGAAACCCAGTTTAAAAGAGAAAACAACTTACATCTTTTATAAACTGAAGAATGTAAAAAGTTTTTTTCAGAGTTTGTGGTGTTTCAGACAAGATAATTTTAGATTATAGAACTGAGAAATCTTGCTTCACCGAAAGAGCTATTCAGTTTATTTGCTTGTGCCAGCTACGCGATTGAGCTATTTAATTAACCCTGCACCTCAGCTCTTTCCCCATGGTGCTGCATGTTTTCTTCCCTTTCAAGTAAACTTCCAATTACCTTCAGATGATTCATTTTATAACTCCTTCCACCACCTATTCAGCTTGCAATTGCAGATTGTAATAATCCATTTGCAAAATGAAATTCCTCAATCTCTTCTTAATTTTAGGCCAAATATCCTAAATCTGTATCGTTTGGTTGCCAACATTCCTACCAGTGGAATTGGATTCTCCTAGCTGCAGGCTCTAGAGGTAGAGCAAATGTATTAAATGTTTCCTTAATCTTATCCATTCTGAGGAGAACAATACTTGCTTCTTTATTCTCTTCACCTAATTGAAGTCTCTCTTTTAATATAAATGGAGAAAATGCTGGATATACTCTGCAGGGCAAGGGCAGGGTGCATCTGTGGAGTTGGGAACAATATTAATGTTTCAAGTCTCTAGTGCTTCTGCAGAGCTGGAAGGTGTTAGAGAGGTAACCGATTTTAAACCAACGTGGAGCTTGGAAGGAAGACTTGTGCTAATGGCTGGCATGAGATGTTAGCAGAGAAATGTCTGAATCCAAGATTAAAGGGAATGAACGGACCGCGTAAAGACGCAAAAAGTGGTGTTCCAGGAGACACGAATGGTACCAGCAGCCCATTACAGTCCTCAAAAAATGACCAGAGGTAGCTGAATACTGTTACTGGTCATGTGCTGAATGGAATGATGAAGAACTGTTCTTCAAGCTTCAGTCGAGGGTCATAGGGGCATCAGATATGAGAGGAATGGAGAAGTAAAGATTGCATGTGACAACAATCTGAGGATCTTGATTGTGATCTGATCAGGACTGTCCATCAAAGTGTCACCAAAGTTGTGCTTGGTTCTCTGTGTAGCAAACTGGCTAGCAGGTCTTTGGGATGTGGGAGAAATCTATAGTGTACAAAATGAGAAGAAGACCTATCTGAAATGCCTGAGAAGATGGGGAGGGAAGGTATGTTCATTTCATCACCAGCCTGATGATAGTCTGGCACACTGTTATATAAACTCCTCCCATCTCCTTATGAAACATTTCACCCCTTCCCATGTGATTCCAAGCTACATTTTCCAAGACTGACCTTTTTTTGAGATCTTTTCTCCAACATTAGTCCAGTCAGCCCATTCTAACTTTGCCAAGATACTTTGGAATACATTTTTCCTTTCTCTAACACCTCCAATCTCTTCCTACCCACTTCAGCCACTTTCTACTGTGCCTTTTGCAGCTAAGTGAAACACTCTTCTTTTCCTCCCTCTCATTTCATAGCCGCAAAGGGACTGTTGCCCCAATGTCTCTCTACCCTGCACTTCAGTTGCCTCTAATCAGCAGAAAATAGAAGAGTTGACAACTTGGTCCTCTGAGCCTGTCTACCATTCAATGCAATAATAGTCGATCTTACATCTTAATAGATACAGGAGGTACAGCAGATGCTGGAAATCTAGTGCAACACACACAATCCACTGGAGGAGCTCAGCAGGTCAGGCAGCATCTATGGATGGAAATAAACAGTCAATGTTTCACGCTGAGGCTGCGTCTGAAATGTTGACTGTTTATTCTCATCCATAGATGCTACCTGACCTGCTGAGCTCCTCCAGCATATTGAGTGTATTTATCCTAATACAATAATTCCTCACTCTCCATGTACTCCTTGATACCACTGAGATTTAGAAATGTATGTAGCTTTACTTAGATGAGTTCAGCAATGATATCTACACCAGAGATCCTACACTAGTGGGACCACAACTAGAGGTCATGTGTTAAAGGTGAAAGTTGAAAAGATAAGGGGAACATGAGGGGAAACCTATTCACTCAGAGGGTCATGAGAGTGTGGAATGAGCTTCCAGTGCCTGTGATGCATGTGAGTTTGGATTTCATCATTAAAGAGTAGTTTGGATAGGTACATGGATGGTAAGGGTATGGACCGATAGAGGTCAATGGGAGTTGGCACATACTTGATGGGCCGAAGGTGCTGATTCTATGCTGTAGTTTCCTATGACTCTTTGACACTATGACATCCTCTGATAGCGGATTTATCACTCTGACTGAAGCATTTTCTCCTCATCTCCAACTGAAATTTCTTGCACTGTAACCTGAGATAGTGAACTCTGATTCTGGACACCCCCACAAGGAGAACCCATTTTCCCTGCAGCCAGTCTGATGAGCCCTGTCAAAATGCTGTATGTTTTTATTAGATACCCCCTCATTCTTCTAAACTCTACTAGGTAGAAGTCTAATCAATTCATTCAGCACTCCTGCCACCTTAGTTATCAGTATGGGGAATCTTGTTGCACTTTCTAAGGCAAGTGTACCCTTTCTAGGGTAAGGAGTCCAAAACTGCACACAATTCTCCAGGTGTGATCCCAGCAAGGCCCTGTATAATGGTAGTAAAACATTCTTACTGCTCTGTTCAATCCTTCTGCTATGAATGTCAAATGACAAAGTTAATGAAGTCAACGAGCTCAGCATGCGTGTAGGAGGCAGTGCCAATGCAGTCGTCGATGTAGTGAAGGAAAAGAGGGGGATGGATACCCGTATGACTTGGAACATGGACTGTTCCACAAAGCCAACAAAAAGGCAGGCATAACTGGGACCCATATGGGTGCCCATGGCTACACCCTTGGTTTGGAGGAAGTGGGAGGAGCCAAAGGAGAAATTATTGACAGTAAGAACTAATTACACTAGATGGAGGAGAGTGGTGGTAGAGGGGAATTGGTTAGGTCTGGAATCCAAAAAGAAGGGAAGAGCTTTGAGACCGTCCTGGTGGGGGATGGAGGTATATAGGGACTGGATGTCCTCTTCTTATTTACCCCTTGATCCTGACCCCACTAAGGAGCAGTTAAAAAGACAAGTGCTACACCTGCCCTTACACTTCCTCCCTCACCACCATTCAGGGCCCCAGACAGTCCTTCCAGGTGAGGCGACACTTCACCTGTGCATCGATTGTTGTGGTATACTGCGTCCGGTGCTCCTGGTGTGGCCTTTTATATATTGGTGAGACCCGACGCAGACTGGGAGACCGTTTCGCTGAACACCTACACTCGGTCCGCCAGAGAAAGCAGGATCTCCCAGTGGCCACACATTTTAATTCAACGTCCCTTTCCCATTCTGATATGTCTATCCATGGCCTCCTCTACTGTCAAGATGAAGCCACACTCAGGTTGGAGGAACAACAACTTATATACCGGCTGGGTAGCCTCCAACCTGATGGCATGAACATTGACTTCTCTAACTTCTGTTAATGCCGCTCCTCCCCTTCTTACCCCATCCTTGATATATTTAGTTGTTTGTTTTTTTTCTCTCTCTCTGCCCATCACCCTGCCTGTTCTCCATCTCCCTCTGGTGCTCCCCCTTCCCCCTTTCTTTCTCCTGAGGCCTCCCGTCCCATGATCCTTTCCCTTCTCCAGCTCTGTATCACTTTCGCCAATCACCTTTCCAGCTCTTAGCTTCATCCCACCCCCTCCGGTCTTCTCCTATCATTTCGCATTTCCCCCTCCCCCCACTACTTTCAAATCTCTTAGCATCTTTCCTTTCAGTTAGTCCTGACAAAGGGTCTCGGCCCGAAACGTTGACAGTGCTTCTCCTTATAGATCCTGCCTAGCCTGCTGTGTTCCACCAGCATTTTGTGTGTGCCATTTATTCCTACACTTTTTCCCATTTGTCCGCCAAAACATTAAAGTTTTTAGGCTTTCATATACTGTCCAGATGAAGACGATTCACAACAATAATTTCCTTTACTTCCACGAGACCAAGTGAAAATTGTGTTGCGGAATCTGCAAATGTTATCCTAAACATCCAAATCCTTTGTCTTTCTATCTCTCTGTCCAATATCTGCTTTACCCTTGGTGTCCTGTACAGTTCTAGAGAACTCAGTGGAAGTCAGAGGGACAATTTTGATTAGATCTTTGACCTCTATGGAATTCATCAATTGCATGTCATCAACATTATTCTTTTTTTCTCTTTTTTTTCTAATTTTATCCTCAATTGAACTGCCCAATCTTTCTTTTTCTTTCCTTTTTTTCCTTTCTCTTTCTCTTTTTTTCAGTTTAGTTAGTGGGGTTTTTTCTTCTTTATCAATAAAATTTCCAATCTTTTTTTTATGATTGCTATGAGGAGTTGTAGTTTTTTTTTGACCATTGTATATATAACAGCATATTATTTTACCTATTTGATTTTGACATTATATACTTTCTGTTTTTATTATTGCTGTTTATATGTCTTTTATATTATCTGTTTGCTAAACTCCTCCTCTGATTTGTATATTCTTTATTTGAAAATCAATAAAAAGATTGAAAAATGAACATTATTCTTATTCGTTTGGACTCAATACACTTTTATTCTTGTTTGTATCATCTTTCATTCTTTCACTGGTCTTATTATCATTTCTCTTGCCTTGTATTTTAATGCTTCCTGCATTCCAACACAGCACAGACCTCACCTTCATTTCATTCCTAATTCGCTTCCGCAATTCACTAAAAGCTCATTATCAATATTTTCTGTTTTTATAAATAGTTTTCAACTGGAATCATTTATGCACATTCACATTTCTCACATAATGTCGAGTCTGCTGGATTTTTTTTGGCACTCTCTGCCTTTTTTTCCAGAGTTCCAGCATCTGCAGGACTTTGCTACTTCCCTTGATCATTAGGACGATTCATGAAAATCTCCTGTGTACCCACACAAAGCCTCGACATCTTTCGTAAAGTGATATGTCCAGAACTAGAAAAAAAGTCAGTCTTTTGATCAGGAGTTCAACATGGAGGTTTTCCTGTAGAAAATGGAAACCCTGCTGTTTTTAATTGATGCAACCAATTCTAATTTACATTGGTGCAGCAGTAGGATTCAAATGCGAAGGCTCACACTCAGCCTAACAACATTTCAGAGAACATGATGAAGCCATTAACAGTTTAATCACTGAAACAAATTGATCTGGGTTTAAAAAGTAATAAAACATATAAAATCCAGTTTTGTGACCAGACTTTTCTATTTTATACAGCATGCTTTTCAATGCAGTGCCCAGTGTAGTGAGGCCAGTGAAGGCTTTCAAGAGGGAGCTAGATAGGTATTGTATGGATAGGGGAATCAAGGGATATGGGGACAAGGCAGGAACCGGGTATTGATAGTAGATGATCAGCCATGATCTCAAAATGGCGGTGCAGGCTCGAAGGGCCGAATGGTCTACTTCTGCACCTATTGTCTATTGATGATTTCAACCATTGTTTTGGCTCTCACTATCCTGAAGTTACAACACTAAAGCGACTCTTTTGGCCCAACATGTCTCCTTGGTATTCACTTCAGTCTTTTCTTCAGCAGTGGTTGGTGCTTTAGACTTCTTTCTTGGTTCAGAGGTTAACTGGCCAGTGTAAATTGTGAATGTCACTAGTAGAATCAGAGGAGAATTGATGAGAATGCAGGGAGAATAATAAATTGAATTAACACAGGATTAATGTGAATGTCAATGGCTGGCCTCAACTCAGTGGGCTGAATGGCCTGTTCCTAAACTGTACCTCACTATGATTCTAATCACCATTACTAACTTCCTCTTCCTATCTTTTCTGCCGAGGCTGTAAACAATTTGCACTCTTGTCAACACGAGTGAATCTGCAGATGCTGGAAATAAATAAAAACGCAAAATGCTGGCAGAACTCAGCAGGCCAGACAGCATCTATGGGAGGAGGAGGTAGTGACGAAGTTTCGGGCATCACTCCTGATGAAGGGTTTCGGCCCGAAACGTCGTCACTACGTCCTCCCATAGATGCTGTCTGGCCTCCTGAGTTCTGCCATCATTTTGTGTTTTTATTGCACTCTTGTCAGTCTATTTGGCTGCAGACTGAGTTTAGGACTGCATATCTTTTCCATGACAAAGAATACATACTGCCTTCATCTCACCTGGTAAAACTCATGCCCACACCAATATTATCCACAGACCCAATCATTCCAGTAAAACCTTTCCCACCTCTGCTTTCAAATTCTGTAGCCTCCTTCAGCCAGAGATACCCCAAGCTAAAATCCTCTCCTTCATATCAGTTTGTGAAGGCAAGGACTGGTTAGGGAGGGTCAACATGCCTTTATGTGTGGAGAACTGTGACAAGATGAGAGGGGAAAGATTTGAAGGGATCAGAGGAAGTGATATAGGTAGGTGCAATTACAATTACAACATTAGAAAAGCATCTGGCAGGTTTGTGGTTAGGAAAGGTTTGGAGGGATATAAGCTAAAAGCAGATATATTGGACTGGCTCAGGAAGGCTCTTTGGTTGGCATAGATAACTCGCACAGAATGGCCCGTTTCCATGTTATATATCTCTATAGATCATGAGATTCAACTTCAAAAAAAGTGAAATGTAATTGAGAACATAATGCCAATCGCAGGAAGCTCCTTGTACGTCCTTCATCCTCACCCTTCTTTCCAAACAGCACCAAGAACTGTGCCTTTAGCTGTGAGAAGCCACAGGTTCTGGAAATTAGTCTCCAGTTCCTGTATCCCTCCACAGCACCATCCTCCTTTATAGTCTTCTTTATTAACCTATCTTTTCAACCAAGCTTCTGTGTAACCAACTGATACTTTTCCCTATAATCACAACAGCATTGGTTATGATTTTGCAGTGTTTTACAGTATAAATGCTGACCATTACTGTTGAAAGTTCATCCCTTGATTGTGTTGATATTTTTACATTCAGCAATTCAGATACAAAAGGTATTCTACTGAAGCTAGAAGAAGTGGCATGTATAAATCAGTGCTCGATGAAGAGGAAGAGAATATTCAAGGATAAACTGGAAAGGATGAGAGCAAATCAGCTGCTTCATCAAAACTGCCTTCTAATTTCACAGCGACTCCTCTCCTTTTCATTAGGTTTACCTAGGCATGGACTTTCCTGGTAAAGTGAAAATAAAACCTGAGATAATTTACAGAAGTGCTCTGAGGTGTTTCACTCTGAGCTGCAGAGGTAATCAAACAACTTCTGGGAAACTGTGGTTACTCAGAGATACGTTTTTCAATAGCAATCTATATTTTATACGGAGTTGTGTTGTCTATCCTGACCCTACACTGTGTATGCAGGCAACTCCCTGAAGCAAATGCTTCCTGACATTGAACTTAATGCACTCCTAACTGAATTTATACCCTGATTTTCCTTGACTATCTAACTCAAGTAACCACAGGGAATGAACATTTTATTTTGATTATTTTAGAAAAATCTTTACGTAATCTTTGAGCTTGCAAATGATCATAAGCCAAAGATACATTGGGACTTCATTACTACCATTATATAAGAACCAAAACTGAGCATGTTAAAATAGAGGACTCCTCCTATAGGAACTGTATTGGTATTGCAGTTAAAACACTGAAAAATCGTCACCCTTTCACGATAGCTTTACCATACTGATAATGAGTATTTGAGGATTTTTTTTGCCCCATCTTATATAATCAATATATAATCCATTTTCCTCATCAAAGTTCCTTTATATTTGCAGGTCATATCATGACAGTATGACTACATGAGATTCTGTCATAGGAAAGCAGCATTCATTATCCGAGTTTGCGCCCACCCAGGTCAGGCTCTCTTCTCGCTGCTGCCATCAGGTAGAAGGTACAAGAGCCTCAGGAGTTGCACCACCAGCTTGAATGATAGTTATTGCCCCTCAACCATCAGGCTCTTGAATAAAAGGGGATAACTGCACTCACTTTCCCCATCATTGAAATGTTTCTATGATAACAGACAGACAGGCAGACAAACTTTATTGATCCCGAGGAAAATTGGGTTTCATTACAGTCGCACCAACCAAGAATAGTGTAGAAATATAGCAATATAAAACCATAAATAATTAAATAATAATAGGTAAATTATGCCAAGTGGAAATAAGTCCAGGACCAGCCTATTGGCTCAGGGTGTCTGACACTCCGAGGGAGGAGTTGAAAAGTTTGATGGCCACAGGTAGGAATGACTTCCTATGGAGCTCGGTGTTACATCTCGGTGGAATGAGTCTCTGGCTGAATGTACTCCTGTGCCTAACCAGTACATTATGGAGTGGATGGGAGACATTGTCCAAGTTGGCATGATTTCACTTTAGGACTATTTACCTCATTATCTCATGTTCTTATGATTTATTGCTATTTATCTACAATTGCATTTGCACATTCTGTTGTCTTCTGCATTGTGGTTGATTTTTCATTGATCCTGTTATGTAGTAGTCAGTATTCCATAGATTCGCTGAGTATGCCCACAGGAAAATGACTCTCAGGGTTGCATATGGTGACCTATATGTACTTTAGAAACATAGAAAACCTACAGCACAATACAGGCCCTTCGGCCCACTAAGTTGTGCCAAACAGGTCCCTACCTTAGAAAATACTAGGCTTACCTATAGCCCTCTATTTTTCTAAGCTCCATGTACCTATCTAAAAGTCTCTTAAAAGACCCTATTGTATCCGCCTCCACCACCATTGCCGGCAGCCCATTCCACGCACTCACCATTCTCTGCATAAAAAACGTACCCCTGACATCTCCTCTGTACTTACTCCCCAGCAAATTAAACCTGTGTCCTCTTGTGGCAACCATTTCAGCCCTGGGAAAAAACCTCTGACTATCCACACGATCAATGCCTCTCATCATCTTATATACCTCTATCAGGTCACCTCTCATCCTCTGACGCTCCAAGGAGAATAGGCCGAGTTCACTGACCTGTTTTCATAAGGCATGCTCCCCAATCCAGGTAAACATCCTTGTAAATCTCCTTTGCACCCTTTTCCACATCCTTCCTGTAGTGAGGTGACCAGAAATGAGCACAGTACTCCAAGTGGGGTCTGACCAGGGTCCTACATACCTGCAACATTACCTCTCGGCTCCTAAATTCAGTTCCGTGATTAACGTAGGCCAATACACCGTACACCTTCTTAACCACGGAGTCAACTTGCGTAGCTGCTTTGAGCGTCCTATGGACTCAAACCCCAAGATCCCTCTGATCCTCCACACTGCCAAGAGTCTTACCACTAATACTATATTCTGCCATCATATTTGACCGACCAAAATGAACCACCTCACAAATATCTGGGTCGAACTCCATCTGCCACTTCTCAGCTCAGTTTTGCATCCTATCAATGTCCCGCTGTAACCTCTGACAGGCCTCCACACTATCCGCAATACCTGCAACCTTTGTGTCATCAGCAAATTTACTGACCCTCCACTTCCTCATCCAGGTCATTTATAAAAATCACAAAGAGTAAGGGTCCCAGAACAGATCCCTGAGGTACACCACTGGTCACCAACCTCCATGCAGAATATGACCTGTCTACAACCACTCTGCCTTCTGTGGGCAAGCCAGTTCTGGATCCACAGAGCAATGTCCCCTTGGATCCCATGCCTCCTTACTTTCTCAGTAAGCCTTGTATGGGGTACCTTATCAAATGCCTTGCTGAAATCCATATACACTACATCCACTGCTCTTCCTTCATCAATGTGGTTAGTCACATCCTCACACTTTGATAATAAAACTTTCTCTGAATTTTGAAATCAAACCTGTTGCTGCTTTGATGAAGTTAGTGAAGGGCAATAATCTTAACTCAGGTTCACTCAATACTCCCTGCCAGCAAAGTGGACTAGCTGTGGGGGTCACCATGAGAGTGTTGTGGTGGAAGGTCTTCTGCAGCTGTGAGAATCCCCACTCGTTCAAACAATGCAGAGTTAAAATCCATGTCTTCATAAGACAAGTTAGCGTAACTTGGCCACTGCTGAATCCACTTAAGGCTGACCATTTCTGTAACTGATTGGGGAATTATACATTGAAGTGATATCGAGTGCAGGGAGTCCTGAAGGAGAGGATGTGTCATCTGAGCGCTCTAGGCTGAGAAACCTAACAGCAGAATGGTGCAGCAAGGGTGTGCTGGGCCCATAACCCAGAGGTCAATGGAGTGAAACCACCTTCTGCTACTTGTCTTGGTATTGGCAACGATTCTCCATCCACCAATTTATCACAGAAGAGCGAATCAAAACATGTTTACACCATTAAGATAGGTAAAGAACTGATGTGTTAGGGACAAAAATGGGGATATTTCCATAGAGCCAACAGCGTGATTGGAGCAATTATTATAAAAGAGAGAGGGTGCAGGGGATACACAACATTCAATGTCAAAGTAAATTTAGTGTCATGTGTTACAGTGCCAACAACACGGTTCAGTTCCAGCTGCCACCTTTAAGGAGTTTGTATGTTCTTCTCATAACAAGATGGGTTTACTGCAGGTGCTCTGGTATCTCCTCACACTCCAAAGATATACAGGTTAATTGGTCACATGGGTGTAATTGGGCAGCATGGGCTCTTTAGACTGGAAGGACCTGTTCTGTGGCTGTATCTCTAAGTAAAATTTAAAAAGACAGGGAACAATGTTTGTACCAATTATTTTAACATAGGCAGGATCCTGTTATCTGTGTTGGGACTACATGTCAACTGGATCCTTCTGATAACATGTCTCTCTAAAAGGGAGAACCTTATTATGTGAGAAGTTCCTTGGGTGATGCTGGTGCTGCTCTGCTGTGCGTTTCCTGTAGCCTTTGATCTCCTGTTCCCCCTTTTGCTTCGGCTGCTTTCTAGGCTATGGCTCACAGCCCTCACCCTTTGGTCTTCCAGCCCTGGGACACCAGACGAGGCTTGCAGGGTGCAGTAACACATTAACTGAACTCCTTGCAAGTCTGCCTGACCAGTACTAGGGAGCACCTTAGGCTGATTCAGGCCACACAATCTCATTTATATAAGACCAACAGTACTCAGACGAACAGTGTGCTGTCCGTGGTATCATCTGCTCCAGCAGGACTGCAAAGTGGCATGAGGACATTTGAAAGTGCAAGGCAGTCCTTGTCCCTGGGTCCATCCATCGCGGGGGTGCCAGCTACTGTAAATGTTTGTCAGGAGTCATTTGTGTCCTCAGAAATATAGCCCTGGCAAAAAGGAATCTCTTCTCATGTTCAAAAAGATCAAGAGATTTACAACACTGAGGATGTGAAAATGTTTCCACTTTATAATAAAAAGCTTCAGGAACAGCTTCTTCCCATCCACCATCAGATTTCTGAATGACAATAAATTCATGAACCAATGAACTACCTCATTATTGAGCTGTCCTTTTGCAATATTTAATATTTTTATACATATTCCTTTTTATAATGTAGAGTTTTAAAAAGTACCGTACTATACTGCTGCTGCAAAACAGCAAACAGCATAGGTCAGTGACAATAAACCTGATTCGATTTCAGGGTGATGAACAGGAGTCTTTATTGTTACGAGGACGGTGAATGGCTGCTGGTACTCACAGAATGGGAGCAGTGCTGGCAGATCCTGGTGTCCGAGACACCACATCTTTCTCACGGAAATCAAAGCACATGGAATGATTTCTCTAACATACTGTGCCTGGTTGATTGCTCCGAAGCAGTGATAGGCTGCAGATTGCAAGGCATGGCGGGGATTGGCTGTGACTACTTGGAAGGGTCCTTTGATGAGGAATTCGACAATTGAAATCAGTGAAGGGAGCAATTCAGGCACAAGCCTGCACTTGATGACCTTTGCTCAGTAATGACAGTCTTGAGAAACGACGTTCAGGAAAGACATGATGATTCAGTAACATCTGTGAGATTAGATCTGTATGAATGAGCTGATCCTTGCTTCCAGTGCCGAGGCTCTGAGGCACCCGAGAATCAAAAAGTGGTACAGCGCAGAAACAGGCCCTTTCATCCAGCTTTCTCCGTGCTGTCCTTGATGCCTAATGGCCAATCCCATTTCCCTTCATTAGGCTCATACCCTGCTGCCCCTTTCCTGCTTAAGTCCCTGTCCAAAGACCTTAAAACTTTGTAGTTGTATCTACCTCTATCACCTTTTCTGGCAGCTCATTTCAGGTAATATCCACATTCCAAGTGGATATCTTACCTCCCAGATCTAAACCGAAACCTCTGCCCCTTAGCTCTCATCACTCCTGCCCTGGGGAAAAGATTCTAATTATTCTATCTAAGCCCTTGATAATAATATAAGCCTTCATTATTTCACCCCTCAACTTCCTACATTGCAGTGAGGGTGGTAGTAGGCAGCTGTCGATCCCAGGGTATCATGGGTTTGTGCCTCTGGTGGGCTGTGTCCTCTCCGGGGCGCAAACCTGGGTGGGAAGATTTGAAGAACCGGCTGCTGCCCATGTAGTGGGATCCCCCTCTCCATGTCACTGATGTAGTCTAAGGGAAGGACAAATGCCAAAACAGCCTGGCACCAGCGTCGTCGCAGAGGTTGCCAGAGTGAAGTTGTAAACAACATCAAACTGCCTCAGGGACCCCGGCTCCGGATTTCTTCCTCGAGGTTTACTCCCGAAGCCTTTCCCATGGTTGGGTATGGCCGCAAGGCAGCAGAGGTTTAAAATCAAAGTTTTCCTTCTCCAAGGTGGGTTGCTATTCAAGGCTGATGGGCTCCACCTGCCTGAAGCAACTGGTTTTGAGGCTCCAGTGGTCCGCTTTTGCCCCTTCTCTTGTCAGTAGAAACAGTTCCGCTGGGCCTAGTAGCTAAGCTGTTAGAGGTCTAAGCTGTTTTGGAGCACTTTATAGGTAGTGGGAGATAATGCCCACTAACACCCCTGGCTGTCACAACAGTCAGACTCAATGCTTCAGACTACAAAGGCCCACATACCAATTGCGTTAACATTACAATCACCAGTTTAAAAGGTACTCTGCATCATTATCAAATTAACAGCATCTGTTCTATTGGTAGCCTTTTAAAGTTTTGCTTCAACACAATTGTCAAACTTGACCTCAAAAATGAAATGCTGATCTAAAATTTACCCCTTGTTGAATAGATTCTGTTCCTTCAGAAGCATAACATTTTCAGAGCCTCACCCACAAAATGCTGGAGGAACTCGGCAGGTCAAGTAGCATCTGATTGATTCCTGGTGAAGGGTCTTGGCCTGAAATATCAACTCTTTATTTCTCTCCATAGATGCGGTCTAACCTGTTGAGTTCCTCCAGCATTTACCATGAGCTGCTCTGGATTTCCAGCATCTCTTGTAGAATCGCTTGAGTTAATGATGCTTTCACTAAGCTCTCCACTTTCAGTTGCTGCTTTCAGGGACCTGTGGCCTTGCATCCAAAAATCTCTCTGCACACCAAAGCTCCTAAAGTATCTTTTGCTTACTCCATGCCTGCTCAAAGTTCCATTGGCATCATCCCTTAACAGATGAGGTTGTGCATACTGAGGGAGACTGCATTTGACATGATGTTTTTCAAAGTTTCTAGTTTGAATTTTGAATCATATTCATGAGATGAAATGAAGCCTGAGTATTAGTTTAATATAAAGACATGAGAGAGATTAGGCTTTCAGAAACCTCTTTATATAAATCCCTGATCCTGGAACAGAACATCACTGAATTAACCAGATGCTAGCATTAACTTTACAATCACCAGTTTAAAATGTACGCTGTATCATTATTAACAATATCATATGTTCTATTGGGAGCCTTTCAAAGTTTTGTCTCAAAATAATTGTCAAACATGACTTCAGAAATAACATGCTAGTCTAAAATTTACTCTTTGTTCAATGAATGAATTCTGTTTCTTCAGAAGATACCCTACAGTCCCTTCATTATGAGGTGATTTAGAGGAGCAGGGTCTGTTTCCAAACACCATTGCAAGTAAAAAAAAAAGATGTAAAGATTAGAAAAACATTTTGGGTGCCAAGGAAGATCATGAGTCAAATGGTGACTTTTAATATTACATCAGCAGGTCTGAAAATATTCATAGAATAATTAAAATTCAATTTGAATATGTACTAAATGCATCCTTTGTGTTTCATTTGGATAGTATGATTGCTTTCATTATGGGATTTGCTATAAAACCTAAATTTAATTTTGGAGTAAACTATTAAATTGACTTTGCAAAATATTACATTTGGGAAAATAAGAGCTTAAGATCCAGTTTCCTATTATCAAACCCATTAACCATCAATTGTATTGTGTGCTTCCAGAAATGTGATCAGGGCCTGAATTGCCTTTGCATCCCTGATCCTTGAATCTGCTCCCTTCTTCAAACCAACTATCAATTTTGATATCCTGATTCCCTCCTCACCCTCCCCATCCTTCATATACTTCGTTCACCTATTTCTCTTCTACAATCTGACAGGGCTATCTATTTCAGTCTGCTGTGTAAAGTCTTTGTTACTCAGCAAATCAGTGGTCTTCATATCATCTGAGGTCATCCAGATCATAGGATGATCATAATATTTTGTCAAGTTATTCCCGAGAAGGTGAAGATGTGTTTTTGAAGAGTTCCTTGAGAATGAATGTTTTAATTATCTCTTCCAAGTTTTTTTTCACATACATTCCTATTGATTTCACTGCTCAGTTGTGGGTGGCAGCAATGATCTTTGTGTCACACTATCCTTGCAGAAAATTACTTTTGCCTTTTGAAGTGAAAGTTGTTTTTCATGAAGATTCCAGCATTTGATTCAAATGGAGTTTCATGTACGGTATTCCTTTCAGGATTACACCAATGGGTGGAATTTTCATTGGTAAGTGGAATAACTGGATTTCCATCTGAGTCTAACCTATACTCAGGACCTTCCACTTAGCATGAATTAATTTACCCAGTTTAAGTAAAAAAAAATCCTGACCATGGATTTAGTGTTTGCTACTATATGATATCAAAGTAAAGGTTTTGTCATGTTTTCTCTGCTAAGTTTGCATTTATATGTCATTCTCCAGGATGTTTTTTGTATCACCTTGAAAGCTTCTAGCTGGTTGGCTGAATTACATTGCATTTCCTGAATGCATACTAACAAGAGTTAACATGCAGTTGGATGAAATCCCCATATTCATCTTGACCAAAAAGAATCTGAAATGTTACAAATAAATTGACTGATTTATTATTTTGCTGCAATCCTCATTCCTTCAATTTCAAGTGTATTGTCATCCGACTATGCATACAACCAAACAAAACAACGTTCCTCCGGACCATGGTGAGCCACAGTACATATATCATGCACATAAAGCAAATATGTTAATAAAATATAATTTAAAATGCGTGTGTAGTGTACAACCCAGGCAAACAATACAGTAAACAGTATTCTGAATATGCATATTTCCTTGCAGTATACTATGGGCCAATATTTCTTATATTTTGGATTTGGCTTCCTTTGAAAAGTTGCCTGTGTTACTCACAAACTTGGCAGAGTAATTTCTACGATGTATATAAATCTGCTCTGATGAATAGCTTAATTGCAATTAGACTTGGGTGTCTTTTCATACACATTAAGGATTGCTTTAGAGTAATTTTTTAAAATTATAAGACATTGGTGTCCAATAAACTTAATAATTTGATTTATCCACTTGTTTGCATTTATGTTTACTTACTCTATGTGAATAATGCTGTTCTATTTTCCACAGATTATTTTGAGTGGCAGATTCAGTATAATGTACAGCTTGTATCAATACAAACTGAAGCCATTTAGATTTAATGGGAAATGCAGTTTGAAAGATTAGAACATGTAAAAGAGAAGTATCTGCTTGAGGACACATGCCGATGATGTCAAGTCAACATCTATACCGTACAGTCTAGGGAATATCCAACACAAAGTACACAGCAGATGCTGTGGTCAAAGCAACACGTACAAACAAGCTGGAGGAGCTCAGCAGGTCGGGCAGCATCCGTGGAAACGAGCAGTCAACGTTTCAGGCTGAGACCATTCGCCAGTCCTGACGAAGGGTCTCGGCCTGAAACGTTGACTGCTCGTTCCCACAGATGCTGCCCGACCTGCTGAATTCCTCTAGCTTGTTGTACGTGTTGCTGGGGAATATCCTTTGCCAGACTAAAACAGGCACCATACTCTGTACCTTTGGGTCTCTTCCAACCCATTGAGAAAACCCACAATTCATTCAGTTGCTTAGATCTCATGCTGAAGAATTTCATTCCTAAACTTCTCAGCCTCCCTTTCCTCCTTTAGGATATTCCTTAAAACCACATATTTGGTTACCTCAGTCAAATTTTGTATAATAACTTAAAGGTAATTCAAAAAAGTTTGTTGTTGCTCAGATCTTCCATTTGGAAAGGGGTGGGGTGGAAGGTTTCAAGCCAATTTCTCCTTGAGTCATTTCAATTGTCCCTCTGAAGTCCAGCCATAAGCTTGCTTTAGGGAAGGTGTTATTCATATCTGGCTTTATTCATTAATGTGAAGTTGCCCTTTATTCCCCTGATCTTCTTCCTCAAATCCATGTGCCTATCTAAACATCTTAAAAGCCTCTATGTTTGCCTCTACCACCATACCAAGCAGCGCATTCCAGGCACTTTCTACTCTCTGAGTAAAAAACTTACCCTTCACATCCCCCTTGAACCTACCCCCCTCACCTTCAATGCATGCCCTCTGGTGTTAGACATTTCAACTCTGGGAAACACCTACTCCCTGTCTCCTCTATCTATGCCTCTCATAATCTTATAACCCTCTATCAGACCTCCCCTCAGCCTCCGCTGCTCTAGAAAAACAACTGGAGTTTATCTAGCCTCTCATGATAACATGTGCCCTCTAAACCAGGCAGCATCCTGGTAAACCTCTCCTGCACCGTCTCCAGATCCTCAACGTCCTCCCTATAGTGGGGTAGTCAGAACTGTATGCAATACTCCACATGTGGCCAAACCAGAGTTTTATAAAGTTGCAGCATATCCTCTTCACTTTCGAACTCAATGTCTTGACTAATAAAAGCAAGAAATATTATAAATACAAGACATTTTGCAGAAGCTGGAAATTGGGAGGAACAAACACAAAGTGCTGGAGGAGCTGTGTCAGGCAGCGTCTGTGGAGAGGAATAAACATTTGACATTCTCTAACTATGAGCGGGGGTGGTTACATTTCTCCTTTCTTACAGTTAACTGGTATGCCATTGCTCTTAATGATAATGATTTAACAGTTATTATGTTGGGTTTTGAAAGCTAGAATTCTCTCAACAAAACACATTGAAAAGAGGTCTAGAATTGTACTGCTTATTCATTCCGAGAAAATGAAGCTGAAATTTAGCTGTAAGTATTGTTGCTTTGTTCTATTGAAAAGTAAGCTTAGTCACCGGATTTCAGTTTTCAAGAGGCTATCCCATCTTTTGTCCAACATTTTCTGACTTCATAGATATTGATTCATTTCTCCATCAAAAGCTGTCCTTGATCTGTTCTAGCAGTCACCATTTCAGATGGGTTTATGTGACTTTGACGCAAACCTAAATTATAAATTTCCTTGGATCTGTTTCTGCTGCAATCTGCACTTGCAAACAAACTGGCTAAGTCGTCATAATAATTTGATTATGCCAGCATCAACTCTCTTTAACTTAAAGTGATCAGCAGTGGCTTTCAGATTTCCGACCTCCTAATGATTTCCTGCTTTGTTTGTTTCTCTGACATGTTAAGCATCATGTTTAATCTGTAGGGCAGTGTGAACTGTGGAAAAAAAGTTATCATAAAGTTTGTGATTCAATTATAATTGTATATTGTTGAATTTGGATCATCAATTGCTAGATGAAGGCAACCATAATGAATTGTACTGTGTACTCAGCAGTTCATTAGAAGCAGACTAATGCAGTGGAACTCCATTAAGTTTAACACCACTTCTATTTGTTGTTTAAAAATAAGAAGCTACTATTCATACACAAAGATGAAATAGAGCTTTTCCTTTCAGAGGGCTGTGAATCTTTGTAACTGTTTTCCATAGGGGTAGTGGAAATAGAGTTTTCTATTATTTTTAAGGCAAAAGGGAGATAAACAGGATGCAAGGGATGAAATATTACAGCGTGTGGGTGGGAACTGAGGTTATATTTCGACAACAGCATGGGATCAAGGGGTTGCGTGACCTAATATTGGTGTTGATTTATCTGTTTGTGTGAAGTACACAAATTCTCAATGAACTGGGATCTGTTGTGTGACACAATTTTTACTTTGGAACCCCAAATGAGGAAAGGGGTCTCCACAAAATATTTAGCTTTTGCTAATGATTGTTGTTTCATTGGAAGCGCTTCTATCTACTTTGATGGATTATCTATAACGTTGAATAAATGCTTCCTTCCTGACCCTGTCACAGTTAAGTACTGCAGTAATCACACACTGGTTGGCAATTTCCATAGGTTCAAGACAACTGAAAGATGTAATGCTGAGGCTTTATATGGTCAGACCGTATTGTGAGTGCTGTACCCTTAAAGTTGTTATAGCCGGTGGTGGTAATAGGGACAAGCTCCCACTACACATTAAATGCTCCCAGTGGCATGTGCCTCAAATAGTCTCTGACAACCAAATCCAGCTCCTGGCCTTCACGTGTGGCTTAGGTACTAAACCTGGCAGAACTGTTTCTACTGATGGGAAGGAGCAAAGGCGGGTAACTGGTGCCTTAAAACCACTCACTTTGGTCAGATGGGTCTCATCAGCTGTGGTTGATAGCTCATCTAGGAGAAAGAAAATTCTGATCTCAGACCTCCGTTGGCTTGTGGCTATACCCACTCATGGGGAAGGCTTCGGGAGTAAACTCCAGGGGAAAATTCCGGAGCTGGAGTCCCTGAGGCAGTCCTACATTGAGTTCAATGCTGACTGGCAACTCCTGCGATGCTGCTGGTACCAAACTCTGTTGGACTGTGCTGTTCCTTTGGGCTCATCAGACACATGGAGAGGGGAAGCTTGCTACATGGGCAACAGCTTGCTCACCCTATTGACCTGCCCAGGCTTGCTTATCTAGACAGCTAGGACACAATATCCATGGTCAATTCTGACCAACGGAGGCTTCAGACAGAGACAGATAGAAAAAATGATGTGCTAGCATCAGAGAGGATCCAGAAGAAGTTCACAAGAATGATCCTGGGAATGAAAGGGTTAATGTACGAGGACTGTTTGATGGCTCTGGGCTGATACTTGTTGAGGTTTAGAAGAATGCAGTGGGATCTCATTGAAACATATTGAATATTGAAATGCTTAGACAGAGTTGTCATCGAGATGATGTTTCAAATAGTGGATGAGTCTAGGGCCAGAGGGCAGAACCTCAGAATATAAGGATGTCCTTTTAGAACAGAGATGAAGAGGAATTTCTATAGCTAGAAAATGGTGAATCTGTGGAATTAATTGCACAGATGGCCGTGGACGCCAGGTCATTGAGTATATTTAAAGCAGAGGTTGATAGATCCTTGATTAGTCAAGCATCAAAGGTTATGGGGAAAAGGCAGGAGAGTGGAGTTGAGAAGGATAATAAATCAGCCGTGATTGAATGAGAGAGAAGACCTAATGGGCCAATGGTCTTATGTACATGTTCTCTATTGCTGCTATGTCCTCAACTAACCCCAGCCATCACATGCCAAATCCCTTGTCAGACACATATTAATATTTTGATCATACAAATTTCTTAAAAATTGATATCTGTGTTCCTTGTGTATCAATACTCTGACTCTCCAATGTTATACTTTTCATCACCTAAAAACTTAATCTAAAATAAAGTACAAGTTAATTGGCTTCTCAGAATATGACCTTTGGGTAGGCAACCATGACCAATTTACTGTAGACTGTGGCTCAAATAGAATCTCATTTGCTTGCCCTGTCATTACCACCTCCACTGTAGGCAACTCAGCCAAACAGGGTAGCTTTTCATATTTGGATGAGTGGCTGCCCCTCCAAGAGATTCTGGTTGGGTGAGCAAATGAGATTCTGTTTGAACTACTGTCTGATAAATTGATTATGGCTGTCCACCCAAAGGTCAGATTTCAGAGAAGTCAATTACCTTATAATTTGTTCACAGGATGTGAGGTCATTGGCTTCTCCTGAACTCCTGGTAACCTTGGTATAAGATCAGCATTGCCATGAATTTTCTAGACTGAATGCTGTAGTTGTAAGCAGACAGAATTAAGCCCAATCTTTCCATTTCTGGTGCAGCTAATTTGGGAAATATTAACTTATATTTCAGAGCCAGGGGCTAATGGTCAGTTATGATACTAAAACTATGAGTGTACAGATATGGGTGGAAAATACTAATTCCAAAATTTAGGGAACAAGCCTTTTCTATGTGAGCATTGTTGCATTTACTGGAACAGAATGTGTGAGATGCAAATACAATAGTTTTCTCATTATTAGAACATGAGTAATCACTGCTTCAAAATCACACAAAAATACATTGGGGATTGATCTGATTGCTTTTGATACAAATGTAAAATTCTGTTCAAGCTTGCTTTACACAAAATAATCATTCACCCAATTCTCTCACCTCACAAGCGCATCTAATGGTGCATTAAAGTTTCCAAATTTTGTAAGAACTCATAAAACCTAACAAGTGCTAGAGTTTCAGGATGTCCTCTGGAATGGGAGCATTCAAGTTATCCTGATGAAGGGTCGCAGCCCAAAACTGTTTATTCTCCTCTATAGATGCTGTCAGACCTGCTGGGTTCCTCCAGCATTTTGTGTGTGTTACTCTAGTTATCTTTTGTTAGTTTATAATATAACCTAAGAGTGACTGGTTCAGCCTTGATCTTGGGTGTTGTGGAGAAGGCTGCACATTCTCCATAACTACATGGTTTTCCTCTGGGTGTCCCTGTTTCCTTCCGATGTGAAAATTGGTAGGAGAACTAGCCACTGTAAAGTTCCTTTATTATTTTAGTAAGCGATAGAATCTGGGGGAGTCAATCAAAATATGGGGAGAAAAAAATGAAAGTAACGTTGGATAAGTGTAAATGAGTACCTGATGGTCGGCATAGAGACAGTGGGCCAAAGAGCCTGTTTCTGTGCTGGATTTCTGTATGATGGCCTTCTGAAACATTGAACACTATATCCTTTTACAATCACTGGAGCACGTTAAGCTTGTCATGGGAGGATGCGAAGGAAGAGAGCTACCAGAGGGAGATGACGGGCAGCTGAGGAGAAGAGAAGGGGTAAGAGGGAAACCAGAATGGGGGGGGGGGGGGGGTTGGAACAGAGAGAAGCGTGAAGGGGTTGAAATGACTGAAAATTAGAAAAATCCGAGGTTTCCTGGTGGTGGCTGATGGTGGCAGCAATCTTCCATTGCTCCAACTCTAATTATCTTACTATTTCTAACCTGTCTTGAAACTTACTTTTTAAGTGTGATATTTTTTCATTATGGCTACATCAAAGAGTGGTAGAGGTACTAAAAAGGATGATCCCCCCTGCTTCTTTGGATTCTATTACGGATTTGTTGCAAAGTCATACACGAGAAGCCTCTGAGAAGTTTCAACAATTCAGCTCTGAATTTAAACAGATGGATAGTAAATTGGATTCTATTCAGCAAACACTTAATGAACATGATAAGCACGTAAAGAATAATGAAGCAATGTTGTCGTCTCTGGAAACGGAAGTGGATGAACTGCAAAAGCTTTGTGAACAGCAATTGAAGTCCAACGAAAAGTTAAGACAGAAGATTATTATCATAGTAAATAGAAGTAGACAGACAGACAGACAGACAGACATACTTTATTGATCCCGAGGGAAATTGGGTTTCATTACAGTCGCACCAACCAAGAATAGTGTAGAAATATAGCAATATAAAACCATAAATAATTAAATAATAATAGGTAAATTATGCCAAGTGGAAATAAGTCCAGGACCAGCCTATTGGGTCAGTGTGTCTGACACTCCGAGGGAGGAGTTGTAAAATTTGATGGCCACAGGCGGGAATGACTTCCTATGATGCTCAGTGTTGCATCTCGGTGGAATGAGTCTCTGGCTGAATATACTCCTGTGCCTAATCAGTACATTATGGAGTGGATGGGAGTCATTGTCCAAGATGGCATGCAACTTGGACATCATCCTCTTTTCAGACTCCACCGTCAGAGAGTCCAGTTCCACCCCCACAACATCACTGGCCTTACGAATGAGTTTGTTGATTCTGTTGATGTCTGCTACCCTCAGCCTGCTGCCCCAGCACACAACAGCAAACATGATAGCACTGGCTACCACAGACTCGTAGGACATCCTCAGCATCGTCCGGCAGATGTTAAAGGACCTCAGTCTCCTCAGGAAATAGAGACTGCTCTGACCCTTCTTGCAGACAGCCTCAGTGTTCTTTGACCAGTCCAGTTTATTGTCCATTCATATCCCCAGGTATTTGTAATCCTCCACCATGTCCACACTGACCCCTTGGATGGAAACAGGGATCACCGGTGCCTTAGCCCTCCTCAGGTCCACCACCAGCTCCTTAGTCTTTTTCACATTAAGCTGCAGATGATTCTGCTCGCACCATGTGACAATGTTTCCCACTGTAGCCCTGTACTCAGCCTCATCTCCCTTGCTGATGCATCCAACTACGGCAGAGTCATCAGAAAATTTCTGAAGATGGGAAGACTCTGTGCAGTAGATGAAGTCCGAGGTGTAGATGGTGAAGAGAAAGGGAGACAGGACAGTCCCCTGTGGAGCCCCAGTGCTGCTGACACACAGAGTTGCAAGCGCACATATTGTGGTCTGCCAGTTAGGTAATCAATAATCCATGATACCAGGGAAGCATCCACCTGCATTACTGTCAGCTTCTCACCCAGCAGAACAGGGCGGAGGGTGTTAAACGCACTGGAGAAGTCAAAAAACATGACCCTCACAGTGCTCGCTGGCTTGTCCAGGTGGGCATAGACATGGTTCAGCAGGTAGACGATGGCATCCTCAACTCCTAGTCGGGGCTGGTAGGCAAACTGGAGGGGGTCGAAGTGTGGCCTAACCATAGGCCAGAGCTGCTCTAGCACAAGTCTCTCCAGGGTCTTCATGATGTGGGAGGTCAATGCCACCGGTCTGTAGTCATTGGAGCCACTGGGGCGCGGTGTCTTCGGTACATGGACAAGGCAGGACGTCTTCCACAGCACAGGAACCCTCTGGAGACTCAGGCTCAGGTTGAAGACATGGTGAAGTATTCCACATAGCTGGGGGGCACAGGCTTTGAGCACCCTGGGGCTGACACCATCCAGGCCTGCAGCCTTGCTTGGGTGGAGACGTTTCAGCTGTCTTCTCACCTGTTAGAAGTAACAACCTACGGGTTCTGGGTCTCGAAGAATTAATTAAAGGTAATCATCCTATGGAATTCTTTGCTAACTTTCTGCAAGAATTATTTCCGGAAATTTTGGCCTCTTTGCCTATGATTGATTGAGTTCACAGGTCTCCTGTCTTTAGTCCTCCTGACAGAGATAGACCAAGATCGGTAATAATTTGTTTTCATGAATTTAAAACAAAGGAACTGTTAAATCGCGAATCTCATCGATGAGGCATGATTGATTATTGTGGCGGCAAGATTAGAATTGTTGAAGATTATTCACCTGAGGTTATGCAGGAATGTGCTAAGTTCAAAGAAGTTATGTCCGAGTTTTTTAACAATGGTTATAAACCCTCCCTTCGCTATCCAGCTCATCTCAGAATCACACTTAAAAATGGTTCTTTCGAATGGTTTTGATCGACTGCTGAAGCACAAAAGTTTTTAAAATTCGAAGGCTACTGATTAGTTTGTTCTTACATGAAGACACAAGATTAAATGAGAAATTTTTAATTCGCAAATCCTATCGAAGGAGAAGATTTGTTATAGGGTGGAATATTAGATTCTCAAAGACTATTCGCTTCAGGTTATGCAGGAATGTGCTAAGTTTAAACAAGCTTTGTTGGAATTTTTTTAACAAAGGTTTTAACATGTTCTTTGGCTACCCAGTTTGACTGAAAATCTCATTAAAGATGGACCCTTCGAATGGTTTCGTTTGAATGCTGAAGCATAAAGATTTTTTAAAATTTGAAAGCTAACTGCTTAGCCTGTTTTTTCATGAAGATATAAGATTAAATGTTCAATGTCTTTCTGTATGAATAATGGTATCTTTCACTTTTGCTAAACTTTTGTAACTAATTTACTTTTGTATTTTGTTAATACTGTATTTTTGATATACAAGAATTGAATTTCTTCTCTGGATATTGTTTCGTCTAGGTTGGAATATAACCAACCTTGAAACTACTTGGAGTGATCACCAGGTTTTTGGGGGCTTTTCCGTAGTTGTAGATGCCGGCTTTATATTGGTCAGTTTTCCTTCTTTGGGAAATGGGTGGGGGGATGTTTTTTTTTTCTCAGAAGCTGTTTACAAATTTTTTTAGCCAACTTGTTGCCTGGTTACCATTTCTCAAAGTTTATGGATTGGTTTTAACTTACATTTTAACCCTTCCTTTAAATAATACTAAGAATGGACCAAACTATTAACTTACTATGTTTTAATGTGAAAGGGTTAAATCACTCTGTTAAACGTAATAAGATTTTTGCTTATATTAAGAAATTTAAGGTCCCTATTATTTTTTCACAAGAAACTCACATACATAAATGTGATAATCTAAGTTCTTTTAGCCGTTGGAATGGACTTTGTTTTCATTCATCTTTTCAGGCCATATCTAGAGGAGTTTTGATTCTTATAGATAATACATTTTCCTTTGTCCAACATAAACTAGTGCCTGATACTAATGGATGTTTTGTTATAGTTTCAGGAGAACTAGATAATAAATTAATAGTATTTGCCAATGTATATGCCCCAAATGTGATTGATCCAGGATTCTTTGAGTATTTTTACCAGATCTGAGTCTTTATTCTTTGGTGATGGGAGCAGATTTTAATTGCTGGCTAGACCCAATTTTAGACCTATCATCTTCTAAACCAGCGTCCCTTAATAAATCAAATTTGTTTATTCAATCTTTTTTACTGAAATGTGGTATTGTTGATGTTTGGCATTTCTTACATTCTTTAGATAGAGGGTACTCGTTTTTTTCCCATGTTCATCATACATATTCTAGGATTGATTTTTTTTAATTGATAGTCAAATGATTTCATCAGTTCATTACTGTGAATATAAAGAGATTGTTGTTTCAGATCATGTTCCTGTATTTCTATCTTTAAATTTCCATAGTCTTCCTCAAACAAACAGAATTTGACATTTTAATACAACTTTGTTATCTGATAAGGAATTTTTAAAATCTTTAGAGAGGCATATTATTTTGTTTTTTGAAGAGAATGAAAAGGAAGTGACTTCTAATCTTATTGTATGGGATACCCTCAAGGCCTATATTAGAGGACAAATTATTTCTTATACTGCAAGTGTTAAGAATAAAGCTAATAAAGAAAGAATTGAATTAGCCAATCAATTGAAACAATTAGATTAAAAATATGCTATAGCTCCAGATCCTGTTTTATATAAAAGACGTGTTGAAGTTAAAACTAAATATGATCTTCTGTTAACATATCCAATTGAAACTCAACTTCTTAAAGATAAAGCTCAATTTTACATTCACAGAGTTAAATCAGGCAAAGTATCAGCCAACCAATTAAAAACTTCTGCAGTTAAACGACAAATTAAAGAAATTAGCAAAACTAATGGTGATAGGACAACTGATCACTCTGAAATAAATGATACCTTTGGAGAATTCTATTCTAAACTTTATAGTTCTGATTCCCCGAAAGATAATACTGTAATGAATAATCTTCTAGATCAATTAAATATCCCTGCACTTTCTGCAGATAATTGTAAACAGATGGATCAACCCATTTCTTATGAGGAAGTTGCCGAGGCTAAACATTCATTACACTCGGGGAAGGCTCTGTCCAGATGGATTTTCTGGAGAATTTTATAAGGCTTTTTCTTCATTAAATATACTGCAGTTACACTTAGTCTTTTTGGATTCTTTCAAATTGGGTAGCTTGCCTCAATCTTTCTATGAGGCTTCTATTTTGCTCATCCTGAAGAAGAACGAGGACCCAACTGAATGCTCTTCATATAGGCCAATTTCATTACTCAACGTTGATACTAAAATCCTTTCTGAAGTTCTGGCTCATAGGATTGAAAATATTCTACCTATTATTTCTGATGATTAGACTTTTTTTTATAGGCATCCATTAGTATCGTGAGACTATGGATATGCGCCTTGGAAGGTTTCCAGTGCGCAGGCCTGGGCAGGGTTGTATGGGAGACCGGAAGTTGCTCTAGCTGCAAGCCTTCCCCTCACCACGCCACCGATGTTGTCCAAGGGAAGGGCACTAGGACTCAAGCAGCTTGGCACTGGTGTCGTCACAGAGCAATGTGTTGTTAAGTGCCTTGCTCAAGGACACAATGCGCTGCCTCAGCTGAGGCTCGAACCAGTGACCTTCAGATCACTAAACCTGATGCCTTATCCACTAGGCCACGTGCCAACACAATGATGAGACTAGATTATTAAAAACCAACATTCCCATTTTAATATACGCCATTTATTAAATGTTATTTACTCTCCCTCCCAGGAGATATCGGAATGTGTGATATCCTTAGCTGCTGAGTAGGCCTTCGATCGGGTTGAATGGAATTATTTATTTAAAACCTTAGAAAAAATTAATTTTGGACCAGATCTTATTCAATGGATTAAATTACTTTATCTATCTCCTTCTGCTTGGGTTGTTACTAATTTTCAAAATTCCAAACCATTTAAGCTTCATTGTGGAACTAGACAAGGCTACCTATTAAGCCCTTTGCTCTTTGATCTAGCTTTAGAACCTCTTGTCATTGCTTTTCGAGAATCTAATGATATCTGTGGTATTTTAAGGAGAGGTATTACTCACAAAATTTCGCTTTACACTGATGATATATTGCTGTTTATCTCTAATGTTGAGACCTTATTACCTTGCCTACTTTCTTTACTCTCCCGTTTTAGCCAGTTTTCAGGATACAAATTGAACCTACATAAGAGTGAATTATTTTCTTTAAACAATTTTCTATCAATTAATACTAATCTCCCTTTTAAATTTTTAAGGAATCAATTTGCTTATTTGGGTTTAACAGTCACTAAGAATTACAAACACCTGTTTAAAGAAAATTTTCTTACTTTATTGAATCATTTAAAAAGGATATCATTAAATTAGTCACCTCTTTTAATTTTGTTGATTGGACAAATTAATTCTATTAAAATGAATATTTTACCTAAATTTATACATCTTTTTCAGGCTTTACCTGTTTTTATTCCTAAATCCTATTTTGACTCTCTTGATTCTATTTTATCCTCTTATATATGGAAAAATAAACATCCTCATTTAAGTAAAGTTCATCTTCAAAAATCTAAAAAGTCTGAAGGTTTAGCCTTACTTAATTTTAGGTTTTATTACTGGGCTGTTAATATACGACATCTTATGTTTTGGCTATATTATATTAATCGTGTAGATTGTCCGGTGTGGGTTTCTTTAGAAGCTAACTCTGTTATAAATATTCTATTATTTCTTTTCTTGGATTTTCACTTCCTTTATCTGTAAGTAAACATAATGGTTCAATATCTAATATTTATGGTATGTTACTGAAGATGAGGAATGTTCCTTTAGACAAAATTAAGAATCTCTGGGAGCAAGATTTACAGACATCAATATTTGAGGAAACTTGGAATGAAATTTTTAAACTGGTTAATACTTCATCGCTATGTTCTTGTCATTCCCTCATACAATCTAAGGTGGTACATAGAGCTCATATGACTAAGGATAAGCTATCTCATTTTTATTCGGATATATCCCCCTACAGTGACAGATGTAACAATTGAGAATCTTCATTAGTTCATATGTTTTGGACTTGTCCGAAGCTTGAAAAATATTGAAGGAAGTTTTTCAAACTTTTTCCTTACTTTTTAAAGTCAATGTTAAGCCTAACCCTCTGAGGGCCCTATTCGGTATTCTTGCAGGACAAGATATTATGCTGAAGGCATCTGATTTACATATTTTGGCCTTTAGCTCTCTTATGGCTGGGAGGACGCTTTTGTTTAAATGGAAAGATGATTTTCCTCCTACTCATGCTCAATGGTTATGCGACGTTATGTCATGTTTAAATTTAGAGAAGATTCATTGTTCAATTTCTGAATCTCATCAAGACTTTCAAACATTGCGGGGACCTTTTCTGAATTATTTTCAAAACCTTCAATTTGTTGTTTAACCTCAGATGTTGGCTATTATTAATTTTTATTATATGAGAAGGTATTTTACCTTCTTTTCTCCTTAATGAACAGCTGCAGTCTTGGTAGGGGTTAGATTGTTTTTTTTGTAATAAGTTAGTATATAAGTTGATTAACTTATATGAATACAGGGTAATGGGATTGTTATTATGAACAGATATAATGTAATTGGTAGTTTTTAAAAATCTTTTTTGACCTTTTATATTCATTTTCTTGTACTCTGTATTCTATGTAGAAACTAATAAAAATATTGGAAAGAGAACAATCCATGGTCATACCATCAGATGGAATATGAGGGGTTGCTCCACCAGCCCGAGAGTGACCTCATTGTGACCATAGAGGAGACTATGGACCGACATGTTGGAATGGGAAGTAGAATTAAAATGGGTGGCCACAGGAATATCCTGCCTTTTGAGGTGGTAAAAGCAAAGGTGTCGACAAAGTGTTCCTCCAATCTACGTTGGGCCTCATGGACATAGAGGAGGCCACACCAAGAACACTAGATATAGATGATCTTGACAGACTCACAGATGAAATGTCTCCTCTCTCCTGGGAGGACTATTTGGTGGTGAGGGAGGAAGTGTAGGGGCAGGTGTAGCACTTGTGCTGCTTGCCAGGAGGAAGATCAATGGGAGGGATGAGTGAACAAGGGAGTTATGTTGAGAGTGATCCCTTCAGAAAATGGAGAGTGGGAGGGAATGGGAAGATGTGCTCAGTAATAGAATCCCAATGAAGATGGTGAAAGTTGCAGAGAATGATGTGTTGGAAGCAGAAACCCATGTGGTGGTGGGTAGGGACTAGGGAAACATTATCCCTGTTATGACAGTGGGAAGATGGTTTGGGGCAGACATTTAGGTAATAAAGGAGATGTTGGTGAGGCAGCATCAATGGTACAGGAAGGTATCAGTAAAAAGATATCAGAAGACAGCCTTTCTCCAGAGATGGAGAGAGAGAGATCGAGAAAGGGGAGAGTGGTATAAGAGATGGTGACATTTGTTGCTGCTTCCTGCACCAGTGTTGAGCTCATCAATTTCATCAGCTTTGGCTCAAGCTTACTTTGTCCATCTCTGACACCTCTCTCCCCTTCCTGATCTCTCTGTCTCCATCTCTGGAGACAGACTGTCTACTGATGTCTTTTACAAACCCACTGACTCTCATAGCTGCCTTCACTATCTTTCCATTCTGACATGTTAGCCCATGGCCTCATGTACAGTCCCCTTCCTTGCCAATAATGATCAAGGGCCACTGCTTGTAGTGTCAACTGTTTATTCCTCTGCATAGATACTGCCTGACCTGCTGAGCTCCTCCATCATTTTGTGCGTGCTGCTTTGAATTTCCAGTATCTTCAGAATTTAGAAACAAAGGCAAAGTGTTCTTAATTTACTGTAAGCGATGTCAATAATGTGGAAGTCTTTAATAGATTATTTCCAGTGAAATTCACAGATGCAGTCTGAGCTTGGTGGTGCCAAGACTGGCCCCAGTACTGTGACATCAACAAATGGAAGGAAACTGGGCATCTGACGTCCAGACAGACAAAAGGAATTAATGTAATTAAATTGGGGCTTTGAGTAATATCTAAGGTAGGGGAAAGGGCAGCCTCTTTAGTAAGGGGCTTCTGTCAGAGGGAAAAGTGTACTAAGGGGGGAAAATGATAGCAGCTGTTGAACTCCTTCAAGTTGACCTCATGTGGGTCTTGAGGAAAAAGAAGGAAATGGTGGAAATACATTAGTGGATTGTTATGGAGCAAGGGAATCACTTACACAGCTCGCTCTCATCAGATGGAGACAATCAGTCTTTTTCCTTGAGCATAGAGGGAGAAATGTATCTAAACACCAGTGCAGTACACACACACTCACTCACAGAGAATGGTGCTTAAATGCATGCTTAGGGATAGGGAAAACCATCTCCGCCAATGCACAGACATTATACTATCACCTTTTAACCGACACAAGATAAGAAGATGCTCTGACATCGTCCCTGCATGGTCATCTTGTGCTTACCTGGTCCAAACGTCTCACGTCTACAGTATCCCTTTGCTCTGCTAGCATCTTTGTTTAACCAGTGATGGGTATTAGGATCAGGCCCTGCATTCCTATTTACTACATTCCTCATTAACGCCTAGTGGTAGCCCTTATCTTGTAGACTGTTGCACGGACCATGTTCAATTTATTTAAAGGGGTAGAAACAGACTTTTCTCTCACAGATTTGGTGAGGTAGAAATACATTCTGTCTTCATAAGATTGCAAAGTTACCCAGCAGGGTGTGTCTCTGTATCTGACCACTGAAAGGAAAAAAAAGAAAGAAGTTGGGTGGACTGCAACTAGAGTTCAAAGGTCAAGGGTGAAAGGTGGAATATTTAAGGGGAACACGAGTGAGAACTTCTTTACTCTGAGTGGTGAGAGTGGAATGAGCTGTCAGTGGAAGTGGTGGATGCAGGTCCATTTTCAACATGTAAGAGAAGTTCGGATAAGTTTGGATGGGAGGGGTATGGATGGCTATGGTGCAGGGGTGGATCCATGGAACTAGACAGAATAATGGTTCAGCATGGCATTGATGGGCCAAAGAGCCTTTTTCTGTGCAGTAGTACTCTATGACTCTAATTAACATTTCGGATTGATGACTTTCCATGCTGTGATTGTGAGCTCTGATTAAACCTGAAAAGTTAACTCTGTTCCTGTCTCCACTGATGCTGCCTAATGTACTGCATATTGATTAATCAGCCAACTGATTAATCATTTCTCAGGGCTCCTATGTACATGATTATTCATTGTAATAATTATAATATCTGTCATTTCCATATGAGCAAAATAAACAGAGTCATAGAGAAGTACGACACAGAACTGGGCTATTTGGCCCATCTAGACCATGCCAAAACATTTAAACTGCCTACTTCTATTGACCTGCACCAGGACCATAGCTTTCCATATCCCTACTATCCATGTACCTATCCAAACTTCTTTTAAATGTTGAAATCAAACTCACATGCACCACATGCTGGCAGCTCGTTCCACACTCTCATGACCCTTTGAGTGAAAAGGTTTCCCCTCATGTTCCCCTTAAACTTCTCACCTTTCACCCTTAAACCCATGACCTCTGGTTGTAGTCCTACCCCACCTCTGTGGAAAAAAAGCCTGCTTGCATTTACTCTATCTATACCCCTTATAATTCTGTATACATCTATCAAACCTCCTCTCAATCTTCTACGTTCAAAGAATACAGTCCTAACCTATTAAATCTTTCCTTATAACTCAGGCCCTCTAGAACCAGTAGCACCCTCGTGAATTTTTTCTGTACTCTTTCAAACTTGTTTAAACCTTTAGGTGGTCAAAACTGCATGCAATACTCCAAATTAGGTCTCACTAACATCTTATACAACTTCAACATAACATCCCATCTTCTGGATTCAGTACATTGATTTATGAAGGCCAATGTGCCAAAAGTACTTTTGACCCTATCTACATGTGATGCCACTTTCAACAAATTATAGGCCTGTATTCCCGAATCCCTTTGTTCTATCTCACTCCTCAGTACCCCTTACTGTCACTGTGCAAGACCTCCCCTGGTTGGTCCCACTCAAGTGCAAAACCTCGCACTTCTCTGCATTAAATTCCATCTGCCACTTTTCAGTCCACGATTCCAGCTGATGCAGATCCCTCTGCAAGCCACAATAGCCCTCCTCATTGTCCACTGCACCTCCAATCTTTGCTGATCCAGTCAACCACATTATCATCCAGATCATTGATATAGATGACAAACAACAAAGGACTCAGCACCGATCCCTGCGGCGCACTACTAGTCCAGACAGAGAGGTGACCCTCTGCTATCATTCACTGGCTTCTCCCACAAAGCCAATGTCAAATCCAATTTACTACCTCATCCTAAATGCTGAGTGACTGAACCTTCTTGACCAGCCGCCCATGTGGGTCCTTGTCAAATGCCTTGCTAAAGTCCATGTAGACAACATCCACTACTTTGCCTTCATCCGCTTTCCTGGTAACTACCAGAGTCTATACTGATACCCTGCACTAAAGTAAAGTCAAAACTGAATGCTCCAAAATGTGATTGACTATCACTTTACAATCAGCTCATACATTATCCACTACCATTTGGCTTTAACACTACCGCTATAAAAGTGGACGTACTTTTATCCAGTCTTGAAAATAGCATTTTCAAGGCGCACATCGTGCTTGCCCTACTTTACCTTCGGAGCACAAGGTGTCAGCTGTGATTTGTAATGTACTGGCCTTGAATTCCTTGTAAAGTTGGCTTAATTCCTTGAATTGGAATTTGACTGAAAACCTTTGGGTGTGACACATCACCTTGAGATGTGAATCTCACATTAGCACAAAACACCTTACTCCATTTAGTTTCAATGAGCATTCCCAATTTCTTTTATAAAGGTTGGTTTGTTTCCCCTCACTAATCAGTAATAGGAATTTAGATATATGTCCTGTTGGGAGCATCTTTTTGCCATGTGAATCTCTTCTCCTATCTAAGTGGTGTTATCCTACCCATCATTTCTTCAACCTTTTACAGTAAAACATTTATTAAATATCATTAACTGATACATTACAATGTAATTGAAACTCCCAGTAACTTTACCAAGTCCTGTATGTTAATATTGAATATCCTTGTAGCTGTGATGTTGTGAACTTCAGGTGATTCCTGTATGTTTTTTGTTCTTTGATGGTGTGTAGTGATTGTTGATGTCACTCTCCACTGTTTCTATAATATTCTTCTTACGTGCTGAATCCAGATGAGTCCTGATGAAGGGTCTCAGCCCAGAACATCGACTGTATGTTCATCAGTAGACGCTGCCAGACCTGCTGAGTTCCTCCCGCATTGTGTGTGTGTTACTCTAGATTTCCAGCATCTGCAGAATCCCTTGTGGTTATTCTTTCATTCTCAGGAATGAAAGGGTTACCGTATGAGGAGCTTCTGGCAGCTCACGGACTTTATTCCCTGGAGTTCAGGCGAACGAGGGGGGGGATCTTACAGACACATTCTGAATGTTAAAAGGCCTGAACAGATTAGACATGGCAAAGGTATTTCCCATGGTAGGGGAGTCTAGGACACAAGGGCATGAGTTCAGGATTAAAGAACATTCATTTAGAACAGAGATGTGGAGAAATTGCTTTAGTCAGAGGATGGTAAATCTGTGGCATTTGTTGCCACGAGCAGCCATGGAGGCCAAGTCATTGGGTGTCTTTAAGGCAGAGATAAATAGGTTCTTGATTAGCCAGGGCATCAAAGGATATGGGAAGAAGGCAGGGGTGTGGGGATGACTGGAAGAATTGGATCAGCCCGTGATTGAATGGCAGAGCAAGCTTGATGGCTGGAATGGCCTACTTCTGCTCCTATATCTTATGGTCTTATAGTCTCTTTTTACTACCACATGCTTTTTCATGACAACCTGTTTCCTTGTTACAGAATTCTGTCTTCGCTTGCAGGCACTTCTGTGCCAAATGCTAACAGTGACACTTACAGCAGGGTCTCAACTTGGCTACACTGCTTCCAATATTATCACAACTTACAGTCTACTCATGGATAGTCAACATGGCTTTGTGAAGGGGAGACCGTGCCTCACGAGCCTGATTGAGTTTTTTGAAGAGGTAAGAAAAGAAATTGATGAGGGTAGGGCAGTGGATGTGGTCTACATGGACTTTAGCAAAGCATTTAACAAGGTCCCTCATGAGAGACTCATCCAGAAAGTCATGAGACATGGGATAAGTGGAACCTTGGCTGTTTGGATAAAAAATTGGCTTAAAGGAAGAAAGCAGAGGATAGTTGTGGAAGGAAAGTATTCTGCCTGGAGGTCGGTGACTAGTGGAGTGCCGCAGGGAGCTGTCCTGGGACCCCTGCTATTTGTGATTTTTATAAATGACCTGGATGTAGAGATGGAAGGATGGGTGAGTAAGTTAGCGGATGACACGAAGATTGGAGGAGTTGTGGATGGAGCTGTAGGTGGTCAAAGGTTACAAGAGGATATAGACAGGCTGCAGAGTTGGGCAGAAAAATGGCAGATGGAGTTCAATCCGGACAAGTGTGAGGTGATGCATTTTGGAAGGACAAACCAGAAGACTGAGTACAGGATTAATGGTCAGTTACTTAAGAGTGTGGATGAACAAAAGGACCTTGGGGTTCAAATCCATACATCCCTCAAGGTCGCTGTGCAGGTTGATAGGGTAGTTAAGAAGGCCTATGGGATGCTAGGCTTCATTAACAGGGGGATTGAGTTCAAGAGTAGAGAGGTCATGTTGCAACTCTACAAATCTCTGGTGAGACCACACTTAAGAGTAGTGTGTTCAATTCTGCTCACCTCATTACAGGAAGGATGTGGAAGCTATGGAGAGGGTGCAGAGGGGATTTACCAGGATGTTGCCTGGTTTGGAGAACAAGTCATATGAAGCAAGGTTAGCAGAGCTGGGACTTTTCTCTTTGGAGTGTAGAAGAATGAGAGGCATAGATAGGGTGGATAGTCAGTACCTGTTTCCCAGGGCACCAATAGCAAACACCAGAGGGCATATGTACAAAATTAAGGGAGGGAAGTTTAGGGGAGACATCAGGGGTAAGTTTTTTACACAGAGGGTTGTGTGTGCCTGGAATGACTTGCCAGGGATGGTGGTGGAGGCTAAAACATTAGGAGTATTTAAGAGCCTCTTGGACAAGCACATGGATGAAAGAAAAATGGATGGTTATGGGGTAGTGTGAGTTTAGTACTTTTTTTAAAAAGGATTATATGGGTCAGTACAACATGGAGGGCTGAAGGGCCTGTACTGTGCTGTAGTGTTCTATGGTTCTATGGATCAAAAGCCCTCCAGATCTCTGTGAACCATGATCCAGTCGCAGTCTTGGGAGCTAGCTGCCACCTTATTGCAACTTATTCGTGGCTGTAAAATTCTGTTGAGTATTTTAGGCATGGCACTCACACGTTGTATTGCCAGAGTTTGAGATGTAAAATCAAACGTTTAATTGTCAGCAGTTTACTTCAAATGCATTTTGTATTTCATCCTGTGCACAAAATTTCCTACAGAAGCATTTTGTGCAATCTAATATTATTTTCCCGTTTGAGAGCATATTCCCAGTCCCAAAACAATAACCTTCAGTAATCTCCAGTGGCTCAGGTTTGTAAGGCTATTCCAATCTTTTCAAGATGTCATTCAGTGATGTTTCTTTCAGCCTTCCTGGGTTAAGGTAATCTCTTTCAGAGTCTCATAAACCTCAGTCATGACGATTAGTCTTTCACTCTCCAATTTCAATCTGGATCATTGGGAACTTCCAAGATATTGTTTGTGGAGGAACACATCTCTATTGCTCCACATGTGAACCAAAGGTCTCTCAGCTTCAGCTGTATCCTTCCATTTCTTTTAATTGTTCCCAAGGGCATAGCTACCTTACAAAGGCAAGTGACTGCCTTTTACTAGTGAAATCAGTGGCAGGCTACACTCTGTAGCAAGGGCCTTAAAATAAAAGTAAATTTCTTCCACATTTTGCAAAAAAAGCATCAACACACCTATCTGTCGGTTAGCAGCTTTACCCTCCAACAGGAATCTGTGATCGCATCTAGGCTGCGATCTTTTCCCAGTACTACATATCACATTTGTGCACACAATGACTGCCCAGAGCAGCTGTTTATTCTGCCAGCCATAAGAGGGTGCTGTTAAAGAACATGCTGGCTTTATGGGACCTGAGTATATTGTCCTCTCATGAGTTTTTCCTGAGGGCAATTTTGAAGATCCTGATATCTGGAATTATTTTCTTCTCACATTGGTAGCCTCTGTAATGCTGCAATTTAAAGCCTGAAAATACTGAAAATAACCCCAAACAACATACCTAGGATTGGTCATATGACAAACTCTCTGCAATTCATGTGGAACACTGTTGAAAGAGGCTAGGGAGGTGACAAGGTGTAAAAAGGAAATGGAATCAAATGCTCCCAAAAAGGACCATTGTGGAGCCACAAAGTCTAATTTGAATAACTCCATCTTCTGCTTGTTATATAGGTTCAAGCAATTCTTTAGCACCAAACAGGGAACTTTCCAGGGTTGTGACCAAAATCTTTCCTCAGCCACTATCACCAAAATCAGACTTAAAAGTTCAGTTCATCTGGGTTGCCTGTTATGTGGTCGTCAAATGCAAAGCTATTTAATAACTATAGTAAATGCATTTTGGAAAATAATTCATTGGATTTTTACTTTATTGAGAATGTTTGAAAGAGTATTTGAAGCCTTCATAGAATAAGAAAGGCTTGAAGTTTTGTAATGCCTGTCATGACTTCAGAGCACTCAAAGTGGGTACAGTCAATGAATAACTAGAAAGGAAGCCTGCATTGAAGTGTCAACCAATTCATGCACGGCATTTGCAGCAAACCAGAACCTCTAATGAGCAGATTCTCCACTTTAATGATACCATGTTCTTTGTCTAACACAATGATTCAGTTGTTCATTTTACAGCTCCTAATTACACTATTTTCCTCTTATTTTTTGATTGTTAAAATGATTATGTGTAACCCCTTGTTTCTCTACTGCAATGACTTTAGCACTCGGATGTTTTCCCAGCTGATGGAGCCGGACACATTTCATTAGGTGCTTCGGTTTCCTCCCATGTTCTGTAGTCGTATGGGTTAGCAGGTTAATTAGTCATGGTAAATTTCCTGTGTGGCACAGTTCCTTAGGGAGAGCCTGTTTTGCTCGAGATCGAGAAGGAAATAAATAAAAATAAGTGTATGGAGGTTGGTCATAGTGCTGTTCAGATACTCAACTTGTGCCTGTTCTCTCCGACGCAGGGAGTATATCACCGGACTTACCACTCATTCTCTGATTTACAGCTACTCGTCTTTGATTAAGACTGACTGTAGAAACGGCATATCTCTCACGATCAGGTATCAGAGCTGGCAATAAAAATAGGTTAATAATAATGACTCACAAGATGTCACACATTTGGGATTAAACTTTTGTCTCTTTGAGGTGTCTCTGAAATTGCAAGGGGACACCTCTGCCCACATCACTTTCTGTGCTGTTGTTGGGCAGAGTGTTGCTAATAACTCCACATATGTCAAAATATCAAACCGTTTTTTTATGGCAGGGATCAAACTCTCCCTGATGTGGTGGATTTTGCAGGCCAATATTCAATTCACTTTATTGGATTTAGGGATGTGTTTGCTCCGTCTTGCCTGATTAATGGAGGTATAAATTTACCCAGCAAAACCTCTTTTGGTTCGCTAGATGCTCTTTAAATGGAGCTTGAATTTATCTCTAAGAATTCCACAGGGAAGTAAAAATTAACAGGTTTTTAACAGGTTTTATGGAAAAATTAACAGCAGTTTGGATAGAAGTTCTCATCAGTGGCTTCTACAACAGCGTTTCTGAAGTCATACACATAGTGCACAGTTCATAATGGTACAACTTTCTTTATATATCCTTCCTTTCCCAGGGGGTTGAATATAAAGCAATAAAGGGCCATGAGATTATTTTAACCAACAGAAAATAGTTAAAATATTGGTGAAATATTGGTTTTGGAAAGTCTTTGCTTTCTGTAAGGTTAATTTATTAATCTGAGTAATTGAGAGACATTTTCAAAGCAGCCAAGATTCAATCTGAATGATGTCATAAAGGTCCTATTGGAATTTTAACTGAGCAGTAACTTTGCTGCAGCCTCTCCAGTGTGTCAGCCTGGGAAATGTGCTCTGTTAGGAGCTGCAGGGCAAGACGCATTAAGAAGTTCCATACAAACGTGCGACCTCTAACAGCCCAAATGACAAGAGCAACAAAAAATGTGGGAACACCACCAGAAGGAGTCCTCCAAGTCACACACCATCCCGATCAGGAAATGTATTGCTGTTCCTTTGCCATTTCTGGAACACGATTCTGCAATTCTCTTCCAAGTAACATTCTGGATAAACCCTACCTCAAGGATTGAAGTGGTTAAAGAAGGCAGCTCACCATCAGCTTTACAAGGGCAGCAAGGAATGGGCAATTACACAGAGTAGCCACTTATTAGGTACATCAGTGGAACCCAATGTGCTCTTCTGCTGTCTATCCACTTCAAGGTTTGACGTGTTCTGCATTCAGAGATGTTTTTCTGCACAGGCGTGGTTATTTGAGTTATTGTCATCTTCTTGTCAGCTTGAACCATTCTTCTATGACCTCTCTCATCAAGAAGGTGTTTTTGCCCACAGAACTGCCACTCATTAGATCTTTTAAAAATTTTTCACACTATTCTCTACAAACTCTAGAGACCGTTGTGCATGAAAATCCCAGGAGATCATCAGTTTCTGAGATACTCAAACCACTCCATTTGGCACCAACAGTCATTCCAGACTCAAAATCACTTAGATTACATTCCTTCCCTGTTCTGATGATTGGTCTGAACCCCTTGACCATGTCTACATGCTTTTATACACTGAGTTGCTGCCACGTGATTGGCTGATCAGGTACTTGCATTAATGAGCAGGTGGCCACTGAGTGTAATTTTGTGAAGCTTGAGTGAATAAATATAAGAACAATAAGTATTGTTTATGTTGAGCATGGGGGACGACTATATCTCTGGAGTGTGCAAGCAAATCCATTTCTCCTTGTTCTGATCTGAACACCTTTTCCTTCCTTGTTAGTTGAACACTGTGCGGACCAGTGGTTAGTGGTATTCGCACTTGATTTTGAGGTGAATGGTCCCAGGTTCGAATTGAGCTGGCTCCTTGCAGGCTTTCCACCTGTATTGGGTTGAGCATTGATCTAGCAACTCAGCCTCATAAAACAACAGTCAAATGATATGGAAACAGCAAAAATGCTGCCACAAGGCACAAAAAGAAACAACATCAATTACTTGAATGTTGGTGTCAAAAAGTATCAATCATACTTCCTTATCTCTAGGAGAATGGGTATTGCATGATAAAAGTGCTTAGCATCAGGGAGCTGTGGAAAGAAGGGAGTTTAGTATTGTTTATTCTCTACCGGCAATGTTTGTGCAAAGGAATAAATCACCAGGGTGACACCCATCATCAGAGATTTAGTGGATATAATAATAACCACAGCTAGGGAATCACAAAAGTTTCTGTCCAGAAGTTTCAATTAACTCTAGTGTAGGAAGGTAACTTTTCATAAATCTGCTTTACAAAGTATTCTGGAATTCTTAGGTTGGGAAGACCTGTTTATGAGAAGCATTCATGAATAATGGCATATATACATAAATAAATTATTTTCAAAGCATTCCAGACCCGATGAATGATGAAACCATATCTAATTTACCTTTGAAGTAGGCACATTACAATGCATTGAAGGGAGTTATCTTCAATCGTTATTTCAAGGACTCAAAGGACAAAAAAATAGTCAAATTGTACTTTCTGTAGAAAAATAATTGATTGCCTATGTTGTGTATGAACAAACTCAGTCTGTTCCCTTCACCATTAAGTGTCCTCTGCTTACTTGTAGTCTATCTTCGTGAACCTAGGAGAAAAGGTGCCCTAGAAAATTGGCACCGCAGTCATTATTGACAGACTGTCCTACTTTCTAACTGTCCTAGTCGGGATCCGGAGTGAAGGTGTATTAATCAGGCCAGGAAAGACAGGAATGTTGGATTTACTTCTAGAGCAGCAGGTTAGTTTTCAACTACCCAAAACCCATCCTGCACAAATATTGGAGTCATCAGAGTAAACAGTTAGCTGTTGCCAGGAATGTTGATGGAAAAAAAAAGATGGTATTCTATGTTGGGGGAGTACATATTAACGTTCTTTTGGGTCTGGAAACCAAGGGAATTCAGTTTTACAGCCTGCAGCAATTTTAATAGAGAATTAAAATGGTCAAGCTATAAAATCCGTGGTATCATGATCACGGAGACTTCTGTCCTGAAGTTTCAGCTAAAATTAGCTCTCCGAGGATTAGAAAAGAAAGAATCACTAAACACTGAACCTCAAAAAAGCACAAGGGGCAGAATAAATTCCACCAAAAGATTTTTTTCTTTCCCTTCTACTTATTACAACATTGTAATTCTTCCTTTGAGAAAGCGTTAAAATTGCTGCAAATGCAAATATTATTGTGTTGCAATATTCCTGAAAATCTGTGAATGAAGTGAACTTGCCACAGAGCATGCTTAACAATTGATGTTTAAATAAAATATTTTTATAGGTGTTCATGCTGGTGATTTACAGCAACTGTTGTATTCTTTTTGTCATCTCATCAAATAAAATTGATGGAGTGTTACAATAATCTCTCCTCAAAAGATCTTGGAGGAATTGAAGCAACAACTCCTGCCGATCTGCTCATTGACTGGAACCATGTTGACATGAAAACAAGTGTTTTTATCACTTTTGTTTCAGCACACAGTACCTACTTTAGGACAGTTTTACACAATGAATAAACTCTTCTCGGGCTACTGGCTGGGTACAGGTATCGGTTATAACTGCTGTTTCGATGGTGGCAGAGCTTGTCATAAAAATGTCGGTTATAATTGATACCTATACCCGGCTAGAAGCTGAGAAGAGTTTATTTGCCAGATACCCTGGGAAAGAACTAGATCCTGTTTTACACGATTTCACTCAGAGTTTATAAAATTAAGTTAGGAGATAAATGAGAACGCAGCAAAGCAAGGGAAGTCTTCCACACTTTGAATGCAGTTCCATCTGGATTGTATCTGGTAAAAGTCATAATAATTATCCCAGGATTGTCTACAATGAAGTAAAACACCGGCTGATGAAAGCAGGTACATTTGCCTTGAGTTTTAATTAGCTCCAATATCCTGTTTTATCACAGAGCTTGTCAATTCATTATGACCTTAACAAAACACACTTCTTCTTCTGCTTTTCAGCCTTTTTTCTTCATTAGCAGTGGTCTATAATTTAACGTAAAGCTGGGAATTATTAAGAGTAGGCGAATGCTTAATATATTTATATTGTGGTTCTTAGAATACCCTTCTTACAAAGATTTGCCTTAATTAAAATATCATTCAGTCAAGAAAGCTGCTTTTCAATTTCCTCGTTTGACTCAATGTGACTGCAGTTTACGAAGTCACTTACCCAGAAGTTCCCTGTTAAATGGCACAGCATGTTACTCAGCTGTCTTAAGTCATCAGAATCAGATTTATTCTCACTAACATATGCCATGGATACAATGCAAGTCATAAACAAAATCTATAGGTTACAATACATAAACAAGGAAACATATAAGTAAACAGTGCAAGAAGTGGGATCATGAAGAAGTGCTTATGGACTGTTTAGGAATCTGATGGCAGAAGGGAAAAGGCTCTTAAAATGCTTTGAAATGTTCTTAAATTATGTAGGAGCAAAACTGAATGAACCATTTGGCATAGATATGGTGCTGGATAGAGCTGAGACATAAGCAGCCTTGTCAACAATCTACATTTTCACAAATGGGGATTTGTGCCAACACTGGAAAGTTCTTCCATAATGCACTTGTCATTATCACAGATTTACATATTTAAGTCAATTCCCCAGATTCCCTCTTGATCCCCGCTGGTAAGATAGCTGGTAGCCTTCTGGTACGAGTCAGCTTGGAGTGGGTTAGGGTCTCACAGCATTGATACATGGTATCAGCTGACCGGTAACTCGTTTCCCTCCTTCAACAGCATGGAACAGTTCCTCTTGGAAGTGATTCTGAGGCAGCAGTTCTGAGTGAGGACGTTGAGTTGTAGAGACTGAACTGGAGTCGCCCGAGGTCATAGCTTCTCCTTGATGAGATGACCAACATGAGTGAAATCCCCACTTGACCTTGTCATCAACAGTTCAACTGCAGGAGACACGGTCATCCATGATGGGTGTGTAGTCCTTATACTCAATGTTTTTGTCTGGTACTGCCACTCTGTGTAGGGGGCAGTCATATCAGATCTGGTGGCCCAGTACTGTACATGTTGTTATGTGCTTCATGGTCACTGGCATTCTTCAACAATGTGTATCCTCATAGTCTGGCACGTCTCATCCCTTACCATGATGACATTGAGCCTGGAAACCAAACATCGTTCAACAGAGGAGTTCATAAGAGCATGTTGGGACGTCTTCCCCGATATCCACAAGTTGGACTGCCCAGGTAGCTCCTGTCCTTTGGCCTGCTCCTGTCCTGTAAAATGTATTTCTTTGCATCTTGATTCTAATCTCTCTACTCTTATCTAGTATTTTTCTACTTACAGCTGAGTCATCTTAGATCCCTGAACTACCATACCACACTAGGACTCTTCATTTCCTCATTGAACAGCTCTCCTTCTGCAGCACGTCTATTCACCTGGCTATACTGGTCCCTACATTGAATAACCTTGTCAGCTCTGCTCACTTCCTCTGAATCGAAGATGTCCTGTGCATCTGCCATGCTTCTTTGTGGAATACATAGTAAAGACCATTCCACAATCCTCCTCAGTTCTTTGTCTGTTACGTTGATGACAGTGGCAGTACTTCTTCCAGCACTTATTCAGAATATAAAAATTGCTTTCGCTTTGCTGCCAATCTCCAGCCTGCTTTCATATTTTCAAGTTCTGCATTGATGCTTCTTCTCCCTTTCCTGACTTCTCTGCCTTTGTCTCAGGGATAGTCTCATGCCTAATATCAATGCAAACACAGGTACCTTCTCCTGCTCTGTTTCCTATACAGATTCCTCCCCATTGCCCTAATTTCTCAACCTCTGTCATGTCCATTTTGATAATGTGACTTTTCAGCACCACTGAGATGTCTTAATTCTTCCCAACTATAGACTCCCCTCTTTATTGTTGATGGGGTACTCAACTTCATCTGTTCTACTTCTGTATGGCTGTTCGGAAGAAGTGATGGAACTTCAGACAGGGTTTGGAATGTCCAGGTTCCTTTTGACTTTGACTGAGTCCTCTACTGGTAGTCAATCTGATTGGGAAGGTTTACTTCCACTCAGGGGGTGAGCATATGGCAAAAGACAACTGGGTTATGGGTTTGCCTGACCTAAAGATGGGGGCTGGATACATTCTCCCACCATGAGGCTGTGAGTTATAGGAAAAGGATGAATAATTGTGGGAGAATGAGAGAACTGTTAGAAGTATACAAGTTATGAGGGTTATAGATAGGATAAATACAAGCAAACACGAGGAAATCTGCAGATGCTGGAAATTCAAACAACAACACACACAAAATGCTGGTAGAACACAGCAGGCCAGGCAGCACCTATAGGGAGAAGCGCTGTCGACGTTTCGGGCCGAGACCCTTCGTCAGGACTAACCGAAAGGAAAGATATTAAGAGATTTGAAAGTAGTGGGGGGAGGGGGAAATGCGAAATGATAGGAGAAGACCGGAGGGGGTGGGATGAAGCTAAGAGCTGGAAAGGTGATTGGCGAAAGTGATACAGAGCTGGAGAAGGGAAGGGATCATGGGACGGGAGGCCTCAGGAGAAGGAAAGGGGAGGAGCACCAGAGGGAGATGGAGAACAGGCAAACAACTAAATATGTTTATATGTAAACAACTAAAGAAGGGGAGGAGGGGCATTAACGGAAGATAGAGAAGTCAATGTTCACGCTATCAGGTTGGAGGCTACCCAGCCGGTATATAAGGTGTTGTTCCTCCAACCTGAGTTTGGATTCATTTTGGCAATAGAGGAGGCCATGGACAGACATATCAGAATGGGAATGGGACGTGGAATTAAAATGTGTGGCCACTGGGAGATCCTGCTTTCTCTGGCGGACCGAGCGTAGTACAAGCTGTAGTAAATACAAGCAGGCTTTTTCCACTGAGGTTGGGTACGATTAGACCTAGAGGTCATGGGTTAAGGGTGAAAGGTGAAATGTTTAAGGGGAACATGAGGGAGTGCTTCTTCTCTCCGAGGGCAATGAAAGTGTGGAACAGCTTTGTGGAATGAAGTGATAGATACATATATAGTTTCAACATTTAAAAGAAGTTTGGGCAACTATATGAATAGGAGGGGTTGGGAGGGCTATGGTCTGGGTGCAGCTCGACGGGACTAGGTAGAATAATAATTGTGCATGGACTTGATGGGCTGAAGGGTCTATTTCAGTGCTTTAGTGCTCTATGACTATATGTCAAGGTTCAGTCTCAGTGTGGCACTCAGATCCCTAAAGGGTGGAGTATATCCAGGAGAAAAAGGAGAGGTCCCAATTCCAATTAGAATGGAGAAATTATTCTTGAATATTAATGAGTAGGAATTTGAATGGGTAAAAGTTTCATGGGGGAAGATGGAAATTTTCTGATCCTCCTGTTCCATAAGCTCTGAAAACAATTACAGTATTACATTTGCCCCTCCTCCCCTTCTTACCCCATCCCTGATATATTTAGTTATTTTCCCCCCTGCTCTTTTTTTCTCTCTCTCTGCCCATCACTCTACCTGTTCTCCATCTCCCTCTGGTGCTCCCCTCCCCCTTTCTTTCTCCCTAGGCCTCCCATCCCATGATCCTTTCCCTTCTCCAGCTCTGTATCACTTTTGCCAATCACCTGTCTGGCTCTCAGCTTCACCCCACCCCCTCCAGTCTTCTCCTATAATTTCGCGTTTTCCCCTCCCCCCTCCTATTTTCAAATCTCTTACTATCTTTCCTTTCAGTTAGTCCTGACGAAGGGTCTCGGCCCGAAACGTCGACAGTGTTTCTCCCTATAGATGCTGCCTGGCCTACTGTGTTCCTCCAGCATTTTGTGTGTGTTACAGTATTACATTTCTTTGCCTTTCACAAGGAAAGGAGTCCAGCACTCACTAAAATTATACATTTTAAGCAGCTCTGGTAGAAAAAATATAAACTGTAAACCTGCATTCTGGTTGGCTTCCATGCTGATCCAGGATAGTGATGCCTGAATTTAACCCTCCAAGATTTCCCAATTTTTCCAAACTTAACCCTCCCACTTCTAGTTTGTACCTCAAGTTCCCCCATTAGAGTATTTATTTTTTAATACAACATGCTTTATCATGACTGATATCCCAATATAAAAAAGGCAAGACAGTGGCTATATTTCATTAGGAGTTTGAAGAGGTTTGGTTTGTCAACTAAAGCACTTGAAATCTTCTATAGATGTAGCATGGAGAGCATTCTGATAGACTGCATCACTGTCACAGGACCAAAAGAAGCTACAGAAAGTCGTGAAATTAGTTAGCTTTATCTTGGGTACTAGCCTCCGTAGTATCCAAGAAATGTTCAAGGAGCAGTGCCTCAGAAAGGTGATGTCCATTATTAAGGACCTCCATCACCTAGCAAATGCCCTCTTCTCATTGTTATGGTCAGGAAGGAGGTGCAGAAACCCAAAGGCACACACTCAGCAATTCAGGAACAGCTTCTTCGCCACTGCCATACGATTCCTAAATGGACATTGAACCCATGAACACTTAGCTTACATTAAAAAAAAATATATATATTCCTGTTTTTGCTCTATTTTTTAATCTATTCAATATGTATGTATATACTTATGGTAAATGATTTACTTTTTTTTTCTTCTCTCAATATAATTAGGTATTGCATTGTACTTCTGCTGCTAACTTAAAAAATTTCACAACGCATACCGATGATAATAAACCTGATTCTGATTCTGATTTTGAAAGTTTATCCTCAATCTGCCTGTTTACTTACTGTGATATTAGCATTTGCTCTGGTATCCAAGGATGAGGGATGAAAATGGAAAAAAAAGTACCTGCCTTAGGGAGACTCAAGTTTTCCTGTTCGCACCTCAAGGTCATTGTGTTCATACAACGTACTCCAGTAATTTCTGTCTTGTAGCTAATTTTAATTGCTTGTTGTACATTGACTAAGGAACATTTATTGAACCAAAAATCAAAAGGGTTTAGTTATTTGATTAATGAATGGGCCATTTTTATTTGTTTGAATATCCAGAAACAAATGTAGTGTTCTGCTTCATAGTGTATGTCTGTGTGTATTTTTGCCAATTCAATAATTAGCATGACATTATTAACTCCAAATGGAGATTCCCTTGTAAAGAAATGATAGGGAACTGTAGGTTAATCCTTAAAAGTAACAAAAAAAGGATTTTCATTTGCGTTGAAGTCTTTCTGAATTGTATTGGGTTGGAATGTGTTCAGTAGTGAACCACAGCCCTACTCTTCCACCAGCAAGTAGGACACACAAAATGCTGGAGGAACTCAGCAGGCCAAAGGCTCTCGGCCTGAAATGTCAGCTGTTCTCTTTTCCATAGGTGCTGCCTGGCCTGCTGAGTTCCTCCAGCATTTTATAGGCGCTGCTTGGATTTTTAGCATCTGTAGATTTTGTGGTTGGACCAGCCAAGTAGGATCTGACTTTCTGTGAAGCCGTTGCAAGACCTGGGTATGCCAAGAGGCAGGTGACAGCACTTCTCATGTTGATTTTGGATTCCACCTGCTTTGCCTTATGCCAGGGAAAATCGAGCCCTGTAGTTCTGCACCAGGCACACCTGAATGTAACAGGTCACATTATAATGGGAATCCCTGATGTGGAGATTAGGAGAGAAAAGGTAAATCAAGTCACCTAATTTTACTTTGATTTCTTCAAAGTTCCTTCAGACTTCAAACCCTGTTGCAGCGTTCAGTCCTTGGAGTACCAAAGCTGAGGTAATGAATTTCCTCCAGCCCAGGGGGAGGTGTGGAGCAGGACTCATCATTTATCCAGATGGAGGGTGTTGGGGTGCATTCTGGAGTTAGGGTTTAGAGCAGCAAATAATAATTTCAACAGCAGTCATCCTTCAGATTTGAATGTGGATTGCAGATTGAGTTTAAAATGCAGCTCAGAACAATGGGTTTCCTGGAGCTACAGGTTGGGGTCAATCACAAACAAAGAAACACTCTATGTGGACAGGACCACAGGCGGTGCTCTGGATAAATGATACCTGTGTTGGTGTACGGTCCCGACGAGGCAGCCAGTGGAAGAGGTTAAACTGTATGATCCACCTTTTTGCACCCTCACAGACAGAGCAAGAGATCAAGTGCACTCTGGAACAGTGTCATCGCAGAGTGATGAACCCCAGCCCGCCACATCAGTTCTGACCACAGCTGACGGAAGCAGACCCACAGCAAATGCAATGTGAGAGAATGTGACAGCCAGCCGTAAGCAGTATAATGGCAACTGTTCTCTGTAATGAAGGCTGGTTGCTGAAGGCAGAAGCATAGAATAGAATAGAAAAAAAATATTGGGAGAGATAGATGGGAAGGGATCTGAGTTACAGCAGAGACATCAGGCTCCACAACTTTGATGGCGAGGAAGACACACAGAGTCTGAAGACAGTCAGCCCACCCTGACCGGGGAGTGAATACAAATGAGTCAGTGGTTGGGCCAGTGATTGAATGGACAGTCCGAAATGGGGTTCTACTGGAGTGGGGTCCTTGCAATCATTCAAGTAGAGATCAGTCCAACTCCTCATGTACATTGAAGAGAAGGCCTGAGAGACAAGTTGTCAAGACTCTGACAATCTTGTATGCAGTATGTGGGAGGTCAGGGTCAACACAGTTGTCCCTGATGACCACACCTGCAATAGGTGCATCCAGCTGGAGCTCCTATCAGACCGAGTTAGGGAACTGGAGCAGGAGCTGGATGAACTACGGATCATTCGGGAGGCAGAGGCAGAGATAGATAAGAGTTATCGGGAGGCAGTCACACCGAAAAGACAGGAGGTAGGCAAATGGGTGACAGTCAAGAGAGGCAGGGGGAGCAGACAGAGAGAGAAGAGCACCCTTGTGGCCGTTCCCATCAAAAATAAGTATACCGTTTTGGATACTGTTGGTGGGGATGACCTACCAGGAACAAGCTGCAGTGGTCCTGTCTCTGGCACTGAGGTTGGACCCGCGACTAGGAAGGGGAGGAGGGAAGAGAAGAGAGTGGTATTGATAGGGGATTCTATAGTCAGGGGGGCGGATAGGAGATTTTGTGGGGAAGATCGGGAGTCTCGGATGGTATGTTGCTTCCCTGGTGCCGGGGTCCGAGACATCTCAGATCAGGTGCAGGTTATTCTCGAGAGGGAGGGCAAGAATCCAGTTGTTGTGGTCCATGTAGGGACCAATGATGTGGGTAGGATGAGTCAGGGGGTTCCTGCGTAAGGAGTTCAGGGAGTTAGGTGCGAAGCTGAAGAGCAGGACCTCCAGGGTAACAATCTCAGGAGTGAGGCAAGGAACAGAAGGATCATAAAGATTAATACATGGCTGAGAGGATGGTGCAGGAGGGAGGGCTTCAGGTTTGTAGATAATTGGGCCTTGTTCCAGGGAAGGTGGGATCTGTTCCGAAGGGACGGTTTACACCTGAACTGGAGCGGTACTAACATTCTTGCAGGGAAGTTTGTTAGTGCTTCTTGGGGGGGTTTAAACTAAATTTGCAGGGGGCGGGGATCCAGAATGTGAGAGAGGATAGCGAGAGGAAGAATAAAGGACGGGTGGGGACTACACGGTTCCGGAATATTAAGTGTGTAGTAGAGAAAGGTGAAGCGGAACAAGTGATAAGGAGGACACATGTACAGAGGGGTGGTCTGACGGAACATGGAGTTAAATGTGTTGAAAGAATAAGTAAATTTAGGAAGGACAACAAAATTCTAGGGGCGTATAGCCCGATGGGAGTTTGGGGAGCTGGGTTAAGCACAATAGGCAGCAATTCAAACAGAGAGAGGAGAAATGGGATAAAAATTCTATATCTGAATGCACGAAGTGTCAGAAATAAGGCAGATGAGCTTGAAGCTCAGGTGCGAATGGGTAACTATGATGTTGTTGGGATAACAGAGACATGGCTGCAGGGAGATCAGACCTGGGAAATGAATGTACAAGGGTATACGTGCTATCGTAGGGACAGAAATGTGGGCAGAGGGGGTGGGGTGGCCCTGTTGGTGAGGAATGAGATTCAGTCCTTTGCAAGGGGGGACATAGGGTCAGGAGAAGTAGAGTCTGTGTGGATAGAACTGAGGAACAGTAAGGGCAAAAGGACCCAAATGGGTGTTGTCTACAGGCCACCAAACAGTAGCATGGATATTGGGTGCAAGTTGAATAGGGAGTTAACATTGGCATGTGGCAAAGGTAATGTCGCAGTAGTTATGGGGGATTTCAACATGCAGGTGAACTGGGAGAATCAGGTTGGTGCTGGACCACAGGATAGAGAGTTTGTAGAGTGCCTACGGGATGCATTCTTGGAACAGCTTGTACAAGAGCTGACCAGGGACAGGGCTATTCTGGATTTAGTGTTATGTAATGAACAGGATTTGATAAGCGATCTTGCAGTAAAGGAGCCATTAGGAGGTAGTGATCACAATATGATAAGCTTTTATCTGTAATTTGAGAAGGATAAGGGCAGCTCGGAGGTGTCAGTGTTGCAGATGAACAGGGGAAGCTATGGAGCCATGAGGGAGGAGCTGGCCAAAGTTGACTGGATGGATAGCCTAGCAGAAAAGACAGTGGAACAGCAATGGCAGGTATTCTTGGGAATAATGCACAAGGTGCAAAATCAGTTCATCCCCCAGAGAAGGAAGGATTCAAAGGGGGGAAAGGGGCCACAGTGGTTGACAAAGGAAGTCAGAGATTGCATAGCATTAAAAAAAAGGAAATATGACAGAGCTAAGGTGAGTGGGAGGACAGATGATTGGGAAGTTTTTAAGGAACAACAGAACTTAACTAAAAAGACAATACGGGGAGAAAAAAATGAGGTATGAACGCAAGCTAGCCAGGAATATAAAGGAAGATAGCAAAAGCTTTTTTAGGTATGTGAAGAGAAAGAAGATAGTTAAGAACAATGTTGGGCCCTTGAAGAATGAATTGGGTGAAATTGTTATGGGAAGCAGAGAAATGGCAGAAGAATTTAATGAGTACTTTAGATCTGTTTTCACTAAGGAAGACACAGGCAATCTCCCAGATGTATGGATGGGCCAAGGACATAGGGTAACAGAGGAAATGAAACAGATTGACATTTGGAAGGAAACGGTGATGAGAAGACTGATGGGACTGAAGGCTGACAAATCCCCAGGTCCAGATGGTCTGCATTTTCCAATGTTCCTTAGATTCAGGATCAGTTCCTGAGGATTGGAGAATGGCTAATGTTATCCCACTTTTTAAGAAAGGAGTTTGGGAGAAAACAGAGAACTATTGACCTGTCAGCCTGACATCGGTGGTGGGGAAGATGCTAGAGTCCATTATTAAGGATGAAATAGTGGCATATCTAGATAGCAGTGATAGGATTGGGCCGAGCCAGCATGGTTTACCAAGAGTAAATCATGCTTGACTAATCTGTTGGAGTTTTTCGAGGATGTAACCAGGAAGTTAGACGGGGGAGATCCAGTGGATGTAGTGTACCTCGATTTTCAGAAGGCATATGATAAGGTCCCACATAGGAGATTGGTGGGTAAAATCAAAGCTCAGGGCATCGGGGGGAAGACATTGACACGGATAGAAAACTGGTTGGCAGATAGAAAGCAAAGGGTAGCGGTGAATGGGTGTTTCTCGGAATGGCAGGTGGTGACTAGTGGGGTGCCACAGGGCTCGGTATCGGGACCACAGCTGTTTACAATTTACATCAACGATTTAGATGAAGGCATTGAGAATAACATCAGCAAATTTGCTGATGATACTAAGCTGGGTGGCAGTGTGACATGTGATGAGGATGTTAGGAGAATTCAGGGTGACTTGGATAGGCTGGGTGAGTGCGCAGATACTTGGCAGATGACGTTTAATGTGAATAAGTGTGAGGTTATCCACTTTGGGAGTAAGAACAGGAAGGCAGATTATTATCTGAACGGTGTAGAGTTAGGTAAGGGAGAAATACAAAGAGATCTAGGAGTCCTTGTTCATCAGTCACTGAAGGTGAATGAGCAAGTGCAGCAGGCAGTGAAGAAGGCTAATGGAATGTTGGCCTTTATTATAAAGGGAATTGAGTACAAGAGCAAGGAAATCCTCTTGCATTTGTACAGAGCCCTGGTGAGACCACACCTGGAGTATTGTGTACAGTTTTGGTCTCCAGGGTTAAGGAAGGACATCCTGGCTGTAGAGGAAGTGCAGCGTAGATTCACGAGGTTAATTCCTGGGATGTCTGGACTGTCTTATGCAGAGAGGTTGGAGAGACTGGGCTTGTACACGCTGGAATTAAGGAGATTGAGAGGGGATCTGATTGAAACATATAAGATTATTAAGGGATTGGACAAGATAGAGGCAGGAAATATGTTCCAGATGTCGGGAGAGTCCAGTACCAGAGGGCATGGTTTGAGAATAAGGGGTAGGTCATTTAGGACAGAGTTAAGGAAAAACTTCTTCTCCCAGAGAGTTGTAGGGGTCTGGAATGCACTGCCTCGGAAGGTAGTGGAGGCCAATTCTCTGGATGCTTTCAAGAAGGAGCTAGATAGGTATCTTATGGATAGGGGAATCAAGGGATATGGGGACAAGACAGGAACTGGGTATTGATAGTAGATGATCAGCCATGATCTCAAAATGGCAGTGCAGGTTCAAAGGGCTGAATGGTCTACTTCTGCACCTATTGCCTATTGTCTATAATCTTCTGTCATGTCATGGAGTGTGAACAGTTGCCTGTGAGACTGATACATTTACCCGGCTGGTGCCCCTGACCAGAGAGTAACCACTGATAACCACTGCTGAATATTAGCTATCAGAAAATGAAGGGGGTGAAGATAAAGAATGCGATTGAACTGCAATCAGCCACCAGGAAAGGAGGCAACAGGCTTATGAAGGACAAAGCTGCTTTTAAAAGACTGTTGGTCAAATTTCTGGGACAATCTCTGCTTAGCATCTTGTGGGATAATAACGTAGTTGTAGATGAACATAGGGTATTATAGGTAATTGGGGAAGGGGGTCCAATGTACAAGATATTTTGCAGCCCTATTTGATTAGATTCTCCTTAAAGCTTGGCCTTTCCTGCAACAATTTTTTTTGTCCAGTGGGGCCAAGAGAAGAGACTGTTAGGGCGTATTCTGGAGTTAGGGTGTATAGCAACTATTACTTTCAGCAGCAGCCATCATTTTTCAGATTTGAATGTGGAATGCATATTGAGTTTAAAATGCAGCTCAGAACAATGGGTTTCCTGAAGCTGCAGGTTGTGATCAATCACAAACAAAGAAACACTCCACTTAGGCCTAAGATGCCTGTATAGGCATGAATGCAGCCTAGAGTCAGTGGGGATTAACGTTCATTTTGGACGTCTGGAGTGTGGGTGCGAAGAGGGAGGTATTTGAAAACTGTATGTAATTCAAAGGAAGCATTATAATAAATTGCAACTATAGAATTTTCCTGCTGTTACCGTTGATCTTCAGCATATAACATTTTCATGAAATATTGGGTCAAGAGGGCCTCTTCTTCCAAAAGTGCCTTGCGTTTTTCCTAAATAAATTTATCTATGTTTATCTTCAGCGCCATTCTGGTGACTTCGTTCATGCCACAACAAAGGGCAGGGCCTGAAACAGACTGGCACAATAGATAAGGATGTCCCTTTAGAACAGAGCTAAGGAGAAATTTCTTTAGACAGAGGGTGGGGAGAATGGGGTTGAGAGAGATAATAAATCAGGGCTGAATGTCCTAATTCTGCTCCTAGATCTTAAGACCTTATGGTCTATTAGCTCATTTGCTCTCTTGGTTTGATTAAAACATGTTGTGGTACTAACAAAAGATATCCTCAGTGTCATGTCTAATGTCATACTGCTGTTTGTGGAAGCTTTCTGTGTCCAAATTGATTGTCAGTTCTCCTGCGATACAGCACCTATATTTCAGAAATACTCATTTTTATGTTGGTATATACTGAATGTGATGTGAATTTATTCTGTGAGGTGCAGCATCTTCCATCATGATGACTGTTGTCAAATGTGGTTCATGGTTGGCTTATTTCTGCAGAAATTTGGGTATGAGTCTGCTCATACAAACTCTTTCTGCTTTATTTTGGTCCGGAAGTTTTTCTTTTTAAATCAGGAACAAACATCATGCCAGCTTTTAAAAGCCCCACCCGCTGTCTGTAGTGTATTACAAAAGTACTTTGCTGTTGTTTCCCTGGAAACAAGCCTGAGGACTCTACACTATACAATTTTCAGCCATTATTCATTCTGTTATGAACATGACAGATTGTAATTTTTGAATGAGGATGACGGTTATAAATTTGTAATAAGCTTTGGCAGCAAGCTGAGAGCTATAAAAAGGAGCAAGTCGTAAACAATTCAGTGTGTGTTTAAAATGACAAAATAAGGTCTGTGCTGCAAGTGGTGTATGGGCTTTAGTTAAATCCGTTTCTACAATATTTTTATGTATTTTCTTAATTTAGAATTTTAAAACCAGCTTCTAAGGCTTGCAAAGAAGCAGGGCAGTTCTATGTATTTGGAAGACCTTGATATTGCTTTTAACTTTGTGATACCTAGCTATGTTCCCAATCAAGTAGTTGTGATTTTTGCTGCAGAGTAATTATACATACTAGTATTATATACACTTTTTTATTCATCATTCAGCCAATGCATTTTAACAGGGAAGTTCTGAAGAGCTAAATGAACATTGAAAATAATTCTTGGGGAGATAGAAGGATTGGTTGAATATAATTCTTCACATTATAGTGTATTCACATCACTTTCTCATCATGAAGAATATTCTCAGGATATTCTCATCATTATCCTGGGAATATCATTGAGCTAAAAGATCAACAGATTTTAGAAAAACTTGAAAATCCAAGAAGGGAAGGCCTATTTTTTCTTGAGAAAACCCACCCAAGTATGAGCTGGCAGAGAGAGGGCTGCAGAGTAATGTAATGGATGATAAATGGCACATATTGTTCTGAATAGAAACTGTTCTACATAATTCACAAATGCTGTCATTGAGTTGTTCACTTTAAGAGTTGGTGTCTGATATAATAACGTCAGTGTAAGGCGACTGTTTTTGGTTTGTTCATAATGGAAGTAAAGGGCTATAGCTTTTGTTAAGCATATGAAATGACTCTCTTCAATATTTTGGGTTGACTCTGCTTCCTTTGAGTTACATATATACAGTGGCAGATGTCTCAAATGTTCAAACACCTTTGCTGGGACAAAGTAATTCACACAGATGGTCTAAAAGCTTCTGGGGACAGAGATCCCAGGTTCCCAAATACTGTGAGGACAGACTCTCTGAATACACAAATATCCCAACTATTGATTGATTAAAACTGGCTATGGCCATGCTGGATGTGCCAAGTGACAAAATCATTCTGGACTGACACCTTGAACTCAATCACAATGCTGCAAATAACTGACGCAGGACAATTAATATAACCCCATTGTCTGATTCAGGCAAAGTTGTCTCATGGTCACTTCACTTTGCAAATCATGTCTCTAAGCAGCCAACTCCTCTGCTGTGGGCCACCAGCTAGTGCTCTGTAGACAATGTTTGTTTGCAAAGCTGTTCTTTTAAGCTTCAATATGATTACTGCTTGCAATTTACATTAAAACTGAAGACTAGTTTTTGTTTGAATTAGCATATATTTTATTCATGTAACTCCAGAACACTCCCTAAGAGTGGTTAGATCAAGAAACTGAGGAGAGTCACGACACAGTCCATCACGAAAAGCAGTCTTCCCTCCATGGACTCTGTCTACACTCCTCACTGCCTTGGAAAAGTAGCCAACATAATCAAAGACTTCTCCCATGCTAGACATTCCCTCTTCTCCCTGTCCCATTGAGCAGATGATACTAAAGTTTGAAACCACGCACCATCAGGCTCAGGGACAGCTTCCATACCAGTTATAAGACTCTTAAATGGAGCTCTTGTACGCTAAAGTCTAATTCTTGACCTTACAATCAAGACCCCATCATGACCCATACATATCATAATCTACCCACATTACATTTTTTCTGTAAATATGATATTATATTCTGTATTCTGTGATTGATTTTCCCTCAAATTACCTCAAAGTACTTACACTTTTAAATAACCTATATGGATACCATGCAAAACAAAGTTTTTCCACTTTATTTTGGTACACATGACAATAATAAATCAATGTCAGTTACTCCTGAGTCTGAAAACCAGCAGTAATGTTTGCACTGTATTAACTAACAAAATTTCTGGATGCAAACATTGGACCCTCACTTTAATATTAGTCTGAGACCTGTATCCATTTCAGATGAGTGCTTGCATCATCATAGAGAAATTGAATAAGGGGCCTATAGATTTAGATTAATAAATCCATTTCTTTGTCAACAATGTCATTGGAGTGGTTGCATTCTGTCTGATGATTTGACATTATATGTTAAATGTTTCCGATCTCTTTTCCCTGTTACAGTTGAAGTATAAATATTCAGTTGTTACCCTCATTACAGTGGAGGAAGATGCCCACTTACCTTACATTTTTCATTTGCTCCTACACTTCTAAGTAGATAAACTTTCAATCTTTCTTCAGATGCAGCCAAATTAGCCATCATCAGAGGCCAATTTGATGCTGGTATCTTAGCATATTTGCATACACAAAAGAAAAATGTAGACAGGATCATGTTCACCATAAACGTTTAGCTCTTATGCTAACACCATAGCTCATCTTACTTGTTGCAGTACTTATGGGCCAGGCCCTGAGGACTGATGTGTGGACCTTATGTTACAGTTATATTAGTCATTGATGAGGCTACACTTGAGTAGAGATCGCCTTGTTATAGGAAACACATTGTAAGGCTGGACAGATATACCTAATAAAGTGGCCATTGAGTGCATATTTTACGTTTATAGAAAGGTGTTACATTACCAGCATCAACTTGGCCTCTGATGACTGCTAATTTGGTGAATTGAAGTGTCTGTATTAAGTAGAGCAGATGAAACCATAAGGCATAGGAGCAGAATCAGGCCATTTGGCCCATTGTATCTGCTCTGCCATTCAATCATGGCCCATATACTATCCCTTTTAATCCCATTCTCCTGCCTTCTTTTCAACAGCCTTTGACACCCTTAATAATCAAGAACTTAGCAACTTCCACTTTAAAAATATGGAATAATTTGGCCTCCACAGCCACCTGTGGCAATGAACTCCACAGATTCGTCACCCTTGGGCTAAAGAAATTTCTCCTCATTTATGTTTTAAAGAGACATCCTTATATTCTGAGGTTGTGCTCTCTAGTCCTAGACTGCCCCACTATTGGAAATGTTCACTCGATCTGGGCCTTTCAATATTTGGTAGATACTTTTGTAAATGATACAGAATGCCCACTCTGCTACAAAGTTCACCTATTTTACTTACAGCAAGTTGGCTACTTCCAGTTCTACTCGTCATTTCTGGAACAATCATTGATCTGAAAAATCACCTCCAGCCTCAACTTTGCTCTTCCAAAACCAAATGCTCTCAGGTGACAGAAATCAGAAATGTGGAGAAAATGCAGCAGCTCTGGGAGAATGGGTGCAGAGAGAAAGAGGTTCAACGTTTCAGGCTGATGATTGTTCCTCAGTTCATTGTTAAGCTGAGGCAAAGTAGCATAGTTGAAGAACAAATTATAAAAACACAAAAAAAAAATTGAATACTATAGTGAAGAAAATGAAACATTTGATCTTTGAGCATTTCTCTTTTTGCTGCTCCCAGTACAATTCTCTGGATCATCAACCTGCTTGTAAAGATGATAAAGTTGTAATCATCCAGTTCAATGCTTCTACAGCTTGCTTACACCCTTCTACACCTTCTAAATGCCATGATTAAGCTTAAATGGATTTAAAGTATTAACAGCAAAGAGCTCATTACTTTTTCTATTGTGCAGTACATCCTGCAAAGGTGAAGGTAGCTTCTATTTAAAGTTACATGTCAGCAGCACAATACATGTAGATTTCTGGAACAACTAATATAATTGGCTGTGTGTGTCCCTTGTAAAAATGAGTAGAAAATGCAGCCAGAATCCTGCATGAAGCACAATGAAACAGAATTATTGTTCGCTGAACTGAAAGCTTGAGCGTATTTCAGAACATTTCTCTTGATACATTTGCTTGGAGTAAGCAATGATATGCATTAGCTAATCAGATCCTCAGATGCAGATTTTTAACAGTTAATCAACATGATGTTTGTCCAAATTTGGCAACCCTCAGAAATTTGGTTTCAATCTATTGTTTGTCTACTCATCATCAATATGCAGAGAGCCTCATTTAAGTGGGAATGTCTGATTACTGCACTTGAGACTGTTTTCATCCACGGAATATGTACGTGCTTTGCAAATTTGATACAGAAAATCCCACTGAAATTATTTTCAGCAAGCCGCAACCAATTTCAAATAATCCTCAAAGTACTTATCAGTTGTGCTTATTGCCTTAAGGAAAAGCAATCAATGTGGATCTGGCAGCTTTCAAGCAGTTTCAGCTTTGATGTGATGGCTTTGATACTTTCTTCCAAATTTTAATAAAGCTAGCCATACTTATTTTAGCTAAATGCATTTTACAATATCTTTATCCATTTCCCTTAATGCATAATTCTGCCTCTTCCATTACAGTTGCACACTGCCATTATTTTCCTTTAACATGGATGAGATCCTCTACTCCCTGTTAAAAAACATACTTTCATCAAATTGCAATACATCCTCGTCAAGATGATATGTTCTTCTAGTGCATTGGTAGAATATTCATCAGATGCCTTGATCTTGAAACAGTTTTCAGGGATTCCTCTGGTCTATCGATAAGATTGTGACTGGGAATTGTGAGAACTCCTATGTGATGTCATAGCACCCAACCTTTGGTAGCATAGCAAAAAGGCTCGAGAGGTCTTTTGTAAAATTACATTAGATTGTCCACATTCTACTACAGGCATGCATCATAGAATCTCAGTCTAAATCTATATTCCTGTTAATTTTGCATGGCTCTTAATTTCACTGGATAAATGGGTCTCTAGCCTTGGATTTAGGCATAATAGGACAACATTAGCTTCATTGTTATCAGAATAATTAAAATGAAATTCAAGCAGAATGAGCAGATAGTGAAAAATATCATTACATTATATGTGATTCAAAGTGAGTTGCTAAAATTTAAGGGGTACATATTTTGTCAGTAATAGGCTGAATATTTAGGTAGCAACAATGGTGAATTTGGTATTTTTCCTGTGAACTATGTGTAAGAAAGTTTCCAATCGTAAACAAGAGAAAATCTGAAGATGCTGGTAATTCAAGCAACCCACACAAAATGCTGGAGGGAGTCAGCAGGTCTGGCAGCATCCATGGAAAACAGCACAGTTGATGTTTCGGGCGGAGACCTTTGGAAGGAGAGTTTATCAGTTTCCTGAGTGGTTTTGATTGTTTGTTACATATTTGTATGATACATACTTTGCTAATAAATTTACTTTGAACTTTGAAATTCATTTTTTCCCATCAGAGAAGTGAATGTGTCTTGCAAAATATTTCCAGTTATATCTAACATGACTCCCTCAGAATATGATAGTGTATCTTCTGGGGGGCTTTATCTGGAATTTTAACAATACGTGAATGGAAAGGATTTGAAATTATTCTTCTTAAATTGGTTCAAATACAAAAGGTCTGTTTTAGTTTTCAAATCTTATGGCAGTATATGTTTTTTATATTAGATCTAAACCCAAATTACTTTTACAGATGTGGATGAAAGTATAACCATTGTATTTATGGAATAGTGAAGGCAGTTTTGTTTCAATTTATTTATGACCACTTTTACACACTGTTCCATTAAGCCCCTTTGATTCTGCTAAATAAATTGAGGAGAATATGGTGAGATGATCATCAGCCCTGAGTTCTGAGCATGAAACAGAAGCATAAGAAGTAGGAACAAGAGTATATCACTTGGTCTGATATGTTCCTTCCACGGTTCATCATTTTAGCTCACAGCCATTTCTGCATTGTTGACACATTCACTTAATATTAAAAAAATCTGTCGATCTTTAGCATGAATATACTCACCTACCCTCCCACCAGGAAGAAAGTTTCAAAGATGCACCGTCCCCTGTGTGAAGAAATATTTGCTTATTTCTGTCCTAGATGGCCAAGTCCTTATTTGAGAATGTTACCCCAGTTCTGAATGCCTAAGTCATGTAGAATATCAACTCGGCACCTGCATTTTGAAGAATTATGTATGTTTCAATTAATGAGCTTGGATCTACCACATCTGATCCCATCATTGAAATTACTGATTGATATAAATTATTACAGTTGGTCCCTGTGGCACCTCGCTTGTCATTCCTCCAAACTCGAAAATAATCCATTTATTTCTATTCAAAACACCCATTGACACCTCTTTTAGTTTATTTGCGACTGCCTGATTATAGGGAAGAGTTGTTATTGGTATCTGATAAAAAACAACACAGTCAATAGATGTGTCAAGTATAGTTTTTTCATAGTTTAGTATAATCACAATATAGTGTTTGCACATATTGTAGATGGTGCATCTGGAAGAACAGATATTGATAAAAATGTTCTAGGATTCATAGCACATCATGTATAATTGACTTGGAGATATTAAATCCAATTTTATGCACACATGTTTTATAAATAATAAGTAATAAAATTACTGATTTAGTGTGATGCACTGCAAACTGGTTAATGTGGTTTAGTCATTGTGTAGAAATGCATTATGATTGTGTTCAATTAATCATGGATGATGTCTAACTTCAGTAATTTAAGGCAATAAAACTGTTGTATGTATAACCATGATACACCCTGTATGTTAGCAGTTACTGCTGTTCGTGTTGTCTATTTGATATTTTTGTAATATTGTAATTATATTGTTTGATTAAGCATTCTTCGTTGTTTACATAATTCATTATGGGTTATATGTAGAAGTACGTAAATAGTATTCACCATTACGCCATCAGATCACAATTGAGCACATCACTATAGTAAAAATGAAGCGTACATGTTCTCTTAGGCTCCAGTGTTTTTCTTTTGTGTAGTTTCTGGAGTTATAAAGCAGAATAATAGTGATGAATAAGTTTTCAAATGAACCTGAGACAACTACCTACCAAGGGAGGCGAGAGAGAGGTTTGAGTTGAAAAAAAGCAAAGTACGTTTTTCTTCACAAGGGGTGAAAGATGGTTCAGTTAAAAAAAGGCAGAAAATTTATCAAATTCATGGGTTCATAAACAGTGAGTACGGGATATTAATAATAATGATCTTAAATATAAAAAAGCAGAAATGGCTGTCTACATTGGAGAGATAGACATGTTTGATTACACAGCAGATAATTGGATCATCTATAATGTGGATATCATGAAAGTAATACAGGAGTATTTAGAACTCAAACCATTGTTGATTGCAGAATTCTTTAAGTTTCATAAGTGGAATCAAATGGAAGGGCAGTCCATTTCAGCCTACATGGCTGAATTGAAGAAGCTGACAGAGCGTTGTCAATTCAGTGGTGGGCTTAATGATGCACTGAGAGATTGTTTAGTTTGAGAAAACTTCCAAGAAAGCATTCAAAAACAGTTTCTAACTGAAGTACAACTCATATTTAAAAGAGAAGTTGAAATTGCTGTATGAAGGCTGAAGGAATTCTTTCCGAGGTTGAGTGGAGCCCATGGGCAATGGCAGTGGTCCAAGTTGCCAAGAACAATTGCAACTGTGGTGATTTTAAGGTTACCGTCAACCCTGTACTGAAAATAGATCAACGCCCTCTGCCCAGGATACAGTGAATTGTAGAAGACTTCGGCCCCAACACTTTGTTCACATAAATAAGCATTACAATCAGGGATTTTGATCAATTTAATTAACAAGTTTTATTTGTGAATCAGATGCTCCTTTTGTCACAGTAGAGACAAAAAAAACCAGGGAAAATCGTAACGAAAAATGAAAAATTTAAAAGCTGCAATGTCAGCAGTTCAAAAGTATTCATCCCCATTTGCTCAGTATTTAGTTGAACCTCCTTTCGCATCGATTACAGACAGTAGTCTTTTTGGATGCAGGTAAATCTCTATTAGTTTATCAGATGTGTTCGATCAGGTTAAAGTCAGGACTCTGACTGAGCCACTCAAGGACATTAACTTCCTTCAGGGTCACTCTGGCAGTGTTCTTGTTGAAAGACGAACATCCTCCCCAGTTTAAGCTTTCTGGCAGACGTTAGCAGTTTTATTTTCCAAGATCTTTCTGTATACAGCAGCATTCTTCTCCCCATCAACCTTGACTAGATCTCCATAGCATGATGTTACCTCCACCATACTTTGTAGTAGGGATGGTGTTCCCTGGCTAATGTGCAATGTTAGATTTACACTACGCATACCACTTAGTGTTGAAGCCACAAATTTCCACTTTAGTCTCATCCGACCACAAGACCTTCTCCCATATCTTTACAGTATCTTCTAAGTGATGGTTTGCAAAGTCTTTACAGGTAAGGATATGTTTTTTTTTAAGGTAGGGCTTCTTCCTTGCCACTCTTCCATAAATACTTCTTGTGTGCAAGGCCTTAGAGATTATTCATTCAAGAACTTCATCTCCATCATCAGCCACTGACTTCTGCAGCTCACTCAGAGTGACCGTTGGCATGACAGTAGGCTCTTTTATAAATTCCAATCTTCTCTGGTGACTAAGCTTAGAGAGACACCTGGCCTATGCAGTGGGCCTGTGGTTTCATATTTTTCCACTTTTTCATGGTAGATTGAACTGAGCTCTGAGGTATGTTCAGTGCCTCTGAGATGGTCTTGTACCTTTGCCCAGATTTGTGCCTCTCTATTATCATTTCCCTGACTTGTCTTGAATGTACTTTAATCTTCATTTTAGTTTGGTCTGTTAAAAATCTTCCATTTTTGTTGGACCTTACAAAGAAAGGGGGTATTTATTCTTATGAATTCATTGAAAACAGGTGATCCTCCAATTTTCTACATCAACGAATTGTACGAGTTGGTAAGGTAATATACAATATTGCACCTGAAGAAAGTTACCATACTAATTACAAAGGGGATGAATACTTCTTTCAGACTCACAATTTTGTTTTTTAATTTTTAATAAATTATTGACAGGTTTTGGAATTTTCTTTTGATTTGACATGATGGACAATATTTTGTAGATTAGCTTAAAAATCCTACTTTAATATATTTTAAATCTTGAAAATGAGGCAGTAGAATGTGAAAATAGTTGTGGAGGGTGAATACATTTTCAAGACTCTGTAGAGGATGTCTTTGCAAACCTTTCTGAAGGGAAATACAGCAAAGTGGATTTAGCTGAGGCCGACCTACAGATGCAGATGGAGATAGACCTGTCTCAGGTCTACATGGCCACCAAAAATGGCTGGAATATGCAGCATAAACTCCAGTTCTCCCATTTTAACCAGCGCCGGGTTGAACTTGCCCTTGTTTGGGGTTGCCTTATGTGGGGGTTGGGAGTTGTTGTATCATCCAAACTGAGAGATAAGGTGTTGGAGGAGTTACAGGCTGGTCACCCAGGCATGGTCAAAATGAAAGTGTTGGCTGGAAGCTTTGTCTGGTGGCCTGGGATAGATCAGAGATCAAGCAGTTTGCCGTGCACTGTTCGGGATGCCAGCACATTCAGAAGACGCCGAGAGCAGTGCCCCTTCATTTCTGGGAACGGCCTGTATCACCCTGGGATTTTGCCATGGGCACTAATTGTTTGGTAGTAGCGGGTGCAGCTACAAAGTGGCCAGAAGTGTTCCCAATGGTCTCCAATAAAACCTTGCACACTGTTAATGTACTGAGAAGCCTCTTTGCAAGGACTGATGTTCCAGAGCACTTAGTTGGAGAAAATGGACCACAGTTCTATAGTTCTGTATATCAGTTACAATGCATTCTATATTGAGTTGGAGTTTATAGCTAAGCAGAGAAGAGTGTTGTGTATTTAATATTTCAGTAATATTTGTACAATATTGCAAGTATATTGTTCGATTAACCATTCTTTGTTGTTCCCATAATTCATTGGGAGCTATATGTAAAAGTACATGAATGGCATATGTCATTACACCACCACGTCGTAAATGAGTACCTCACTAAAGTGAAAACAAAGTATACACATTCCCTCGGACTCCCGTGTTTTTCTTTCAGTTAGCTTCTGGAGTTTCAAAACATAACTATTAGCAGAATGCAGATGACAATCTAACACTGATTGTACCATTTCAGTACGTATTGCAAGGGGCACGATATTTGGATCTATTTTCATGTGACCTCTTCTAGCTATCTCTTCAGATGTTGGTTACTTTAGTTAGTGTAACTATAGGGTCTCCCTGGGTATAAACCAACTGCCTAATAGCGATCAGACTTTATGTAAATTCTGCCATGCATTTTTAAAGCATTTTTTTCCGGACATTTGTAAAAATAAAATGTTTCCTGGTATTCATTAATGACTTGGTACAGTATATATTCTATTAGTTTAAATATGGATAGTGTTAGGATGAATATTTCAATGAACTGAAAGACATATAGCAAGTGTACCTAAAGCAATACAATGTAGGTATGTGGAGAAAATTTATTTCTTCTTTACAGAGAAGTTAGCTTATGGACAGTTTTCAGAAGCTGAATTCTTGTGGAAAATGGATTCTGCCTCTAATTTATTAATTTTTCGTAGTGTAAGAGTGTTTCCTCTCCTTTGGTTTAACAGATTCTATGAAGAGTTTACTGCTCTGTTTTTGCACAGAATTATTAATGATATGTTATCATTCATGCATTATAGATTAGAAGGTGTTAATTTTCAATTCTTCCCTGAAGAAATTAATTTTGTGCACACATTTCTATTCAACATCATTCCCTTGGTTCAACATGTGCCTCTCATAAGGCAAAAGGGTGCTTCCTGAGGACAATTTTATATGTTCAAACAGTGTTAGTGAAAGGTGAGCTTTAGCAGTCTGTTGCCTAGAAAGAGTGAGGCCAGCATGCAGTTACAGTGTGAGACTTACTGGCCCTTTTCCCCTCAGCTCTCACCAGCTGCCAAGTGATCTTTTGGACATCTGAGATGCTCATTGGAAGTTGGGCTAAGCTTTGTGAACAGATATAAATCAGCATCCTGTGATATCATTAAACTCTCTAATCTTCAGAATGGAAATCTGATTTTGTGTCTAATCCATTTAGAAAAGATTGTGAAATTATCTTCAGAGTGCCTTTTGAAGTAGTGCTTAAAAGAGATACTTGCGTACAAGTATATGTGCCCAGAATATAGCAATTTGTTTGCCGTTGAAATATTTAACATCTCCAAGGATAGCTTGATTTGGGGATTGATTCTTCAAGGGTTAACTTTGCCTGGCCAGCCTTAATTAGCACTAAAGAATAAATTAGAAACACTGTCAATGCAGGAAATACAAAAATGCTGGAAGTACTCAATAGGTCAGGCAGCACATGTGAACAAAGAATTATAGCTTTTGACAGTTCTCAACCTGAGACATTAATTCTGTTTCTCATTCCACAGATGCTGCCTGACCTGTTGTGCATTTCCAGCATTTGCAATTTTTGTTTTAATTTTCACTCAGCTCTGCTGTGTGTAGTTCTTGTGATAAGTGTTCAAGAGAAACAGGCAATGTTAATTAACAGTGAGAGAGGTAATAGAATTGCTCAAAGATTTGAATTGGCACCTTATTAGTGAGAATAGTGCATTTTACTTGCCATGGAATATCTATAAATGAACAATCACTTACAACACTACACAGGTAATTAATAAGCAATGGGAGTAGTAGAATGCCAAATGATTGCTCGAGGCTGTTCTACCAATTACTAAGGACATCTTTGATCGGATCTTGTCCTCATTTCCTCTTTGCTGTTTTTTTCTCAGACTGACTGACTTCCTTAGAGACTAAAAATCTGTCCACCTCCTCTTTGCATATGTTCAATAGCTCAGCCTTTCCACCTCTGGGGTAGAGAACATTAAAGATCCATGTACCTCAGGGATAAACTTCTTCCACGTCTTCATGTTAAATAGGTGACCCTTCATTCTGAAACTATGCTCCCAGTTTTGCAACGTATGCTTAGTAACTACCCTGTCAATCTACGTCATAAGTTTTGATAAATTCTCCTCTTTTTCTTCCATACTCTATGTATATAGACCCTAATGTGGAGATGGTTGAACACTCCTAGGTGTAAATATTACATCACAAATAGTTTATCCTGGTCCAACCATGTTGATGCCACTGCCAAGTATGCTTATGGGCACCTCAATTTCCTCAGAATGTGAAGACATCAGGCATGTTCCTGCTGACCCTCACGGTTTTTATAGAGACTGTATAAATCATCCTTTCTGGATGTACCACAGCTTGGTATGGCAGTGGCTCTGTCCAAATCTGCACAAATTTGCAGCAAGTTGTGAACACATCTCAGTTCATCAGGAAAACCATCCTCCCATGCCAAACATTCTTCTTCCCTTAAACAGAAAATACAGAAGCTGGAAAATCCAAACCAACAGGCTCAAGGAACTTTTCGATCCTTCTGTTCTGATGAAGGGTCTCGGCCCGAAACGTCGACTGTTTACTCTTTTCCATAGATGCTGCCTGGCCTGCTGAGTTCCTTCAGTATTTTGTGTGTGTTACTCTGGATTTGTTGCAATTTTTTCAGATCTGAAATCAAGATCACATGTCTCTTCGGTCTCCAACATACGTTGATAGAGTCTGTATGGGGTAAGGTTTGGGTTCCATCAAAACTGGTGTTACACCCTCCTGCTCCAATCACAGCTGCTAAGTTCATGTCATGCTCCCACTCACCAAAACCCTATCCAAGTTGAAATTCCAATGAACTATCAGCATGTTATTAATCTATGCACCACCAGAGCAAATAAGCTCTGTCCATGGACTATGAAGGTTCATGAACTTGTTCTAGCAGAAGTTACTAGGTGGTGATCAGCAGTGGGGATTCTGGCTGTTTATTCTTCTCCCTCGCTTATAATTCATTTTTCTTACCATCATCCAGACTGAGATCAGATGGTTCAAGATATTGAACATTGGCAGCTAATAAAAATGTGACATTTCCTCTAAATTAACATGCTTTGCTCTGCTCAGTAAAGCACATCACAAAAAACAGCGTTTGTGCTTAAGTATGCTGCTTGATAAAATAATTTGTCTGCAATGCCATGTTTATGCTCTGTATTAGGATTGCTGAATGCCAAGGCATCTTTGATTTGCCTGCAGTGATCCTAAATAAATTACTTCAAACCTTTTGGTATCTTTCAGAGTTGAGGTTATTGCAATAAACATCTTTGTTACCATTATTTTTCAGTCTGTTTTTCTGTCACTCGATATATAACAAATTGGAAGATACTTACTTGGATTTGAATCAGCGTATCACTACTCACACAAATTATCATTGGATTGACTCCATCAAAAGAATGATAATCAGTTCTATTTAATAAACTCCTGAAGTCCCACATGCTGGCACTAGAAGATAGCAGAATGGTAACTGGATAAATTCATGGCAACTCGGATAATTGTTAAATTTGTACATGAAATTCTGAGATAGACAAAGTTTCAAACATGCATTCTGAGCCATTTCCTTTGGATTATTTTCACATAATTTTACATGTCTTACTCTCTGTGACTGAATGAAATCTTGCCTTACGCTGCTTTGTAAATCTTAATTGGAAATTTTAACAGCTAAAACTCCATTTTGGTTCCACTTAGGATAACATCTCAGCTTGTTGCCTGAGGGTAAAACTACAGTGAAATGCAGGGCATCTTTCCCCCCTACAGGGCTTTAATATAGAGTGCCAGTCTTCTATCCAAACAATAAGTTGACAATCTACTCAGTTAGCTTCAAACTTTTCTTGAACTGACTCAGCCACAGAATTGAGTATTTCAAGAGAATGAGTGATTTTCAAGCATTACTTTTGTATCTGGTGGAAAGTCGGTGTAAATCAATCAGGAAATGTCAAAGACATTTGGCCCACTACAGTTCTCAATACTTACAAAGCAAGAATATTGAAAATCTTTGGCAATCCTCTGGGTTTTCGAACTACTGACAGATACTTTGATACTTATAGTTTCTCTGCTTGTATTGATCAATGACCAATAATCTTGAGCCATTGTTTGATCCCATTTTCCTGGCGCATGAATCATTCTCCAGTTCTGAGGAACAGGACAGTTGTGTTCCCAGATTTCTATAACTTTCATAATAATGCTGGTGTGTAACAGAGTATGAAGCTTTGGAAGTAAATTGGGCGAGGTATTTTACTTTATCTTCTAAAGATGGTGATAGAGCAACTTGAAATGGTTAAAGGAAAACAGATGCTTTTAAACCTTTTAGTACTGAATATAAGCTTAAGAAAAAAATATTGTCAGAGAAACAAAATTTATACTATGGTTGAGGCACATTATAAATATATTCGAGTGTATGGCATTGAAATATTTTATTACAGAAATGAAGAGGAGTTACAAAGAGATTGAAGCCAGTTTTGGTTAAGGTTGTAATTGTACAATATTAGAATCATAAAGTCATCGAGTTCTGCAGCATAGAAGCAGACCTTTGGCTTAACACGTTCATGCCCACCAAGTTGTCTACTTGAACTAATCTCATTTTACTGCTTAAACCCTCTAAACTAGGGGTTCCCAATCTGGGGTCCATGGAAACCATGGCTAATAGTAGAGGTCCATGGCATAAAAAGGGTTGGGAACCCCTGCCCTAATCTATTCGTGTTCTTAAAATATTCTAATACACACATTGCTCAAAATTATGCAAGACTATGTCAGTTCTTTCCCTCATTCTCTTCTACTATAGAGGCAGAGCACTATTGAGGGGGAAGTGTTGGGCAGGAACTTGTGAGGGTGAGATGATTTGAAGGCGTAAAACCAGTGGGAGAGTGGAAATCACTAGAATCAGAGATCAGAAACAAACTGTGGGAAAGGTGGGGTGGGGTGAGGATAAAATCAAAAAGCGATGAGGTGACACGAGGAAATCTGCAGACGCTGGAAATTCAAACAGCAACACACACAAAATGCTGGTAGAACACAGCAGGCCAGGCAGCATCGATAGGGAGAAGTGCTGTCGACGTTTCGGGCCAAGACCCTTCGTCAGGACTAACTGAAAGGAAAGATAGTAAGAGATTTGAAAGTAGTGAGGGGAGGGGGAAATGCGAAATGATAGGAGAAGACCGGAGGGGGTGGGATGAAGCTAAGAGCTAGAAAGGTGATTGGTGAAAGTGATACAGAGCTGGAGAAGGGAAAGGATCATGGAATGGGAGGCCTCAGGAGAAAGAAAGGAGGGGGGGAGCACCAGAGGGAGATGGAGAACAGGCAAACAACTAAATATGTCAGGGATGGGGTAAGAAGGGGAGGAGGGGCATTAACAGAAGTTAGAGAAGTCAATGTTCATGCCATCAGGTTGGAGGCTACCCAGCCGGTATATAAGGTGTTGTTCCTCCTGATGCACCATCAATAACTCTCTCTGAGACGTGAAGTCGAGATATCGGCTTTTATTGACTGGAAGAAAGAACAAGCAGTAGTTGACCACCATACTACATCCTGGAGAATGAGGCCGGGCTCAGACCTCAATCACCTTTATACCGGGGTCTGTGGGAGGAGCCACAGGAGCAGTCAGCAGGGGGCGTGTCCAGACAGGTGTATGTAGTTCACCACACCTCCAACCTGAGTTTGGATTCATTTTGACAATAGAGGAGGCCATGGATAGACATATCAGAATGGGAATGGGACGTGGAATTAAAATGTGTGGCCACTGGGAGATCCTGCTTTTTCTGGCGGACCGAGCGTAGGTGTTCAGCGAAACGGTCTCCCAGTCTGTGTCGGGTCTCACCAATATATAAAAGGCCGCACCGGGAGCACCGGACGCAGTATATCACATCAGCCGACTCACAGGTGAAGTGTCGCCTCACCTGGAAGGACTGTCTGGGGCCCTGAATGGTGGTGAGGGAGGAAGTGTAAGGGCAGGTGTAGCACTTGTTCCGCTTACAAGGATAAGTGCTAGGAGGGAAATCAGTGGGAAGGGATGGGGGGGACGAGTGGACAAGGGAGTCGCGTAGGGAGTGATCCCTGCGAAAAGCAGAAAGAGGGGGGGAGGGAAAAATGTGTTTGGTAGTGGGATCCCGTTGGAGGTGGCGGAAGTTACGGAGAATTATACATTGGACCTGGAGGCTGGTGGGGTGGTAGGTAAGGACAAGGGGAACCCTATCCCGAGTGGGGTGGCGGGTGGATGGGGTGAGGGGAGATGTACGGGAAATGGGAGAGAAATGCTCTCAGACACGCTTGCACGCATGCTGAGCTCATCAACTTCATTAACTTTGCCTCCAACTTTCACCCTGCTCTCAAATTTACCTGGTCCATTTCCGATACCTCCCTCCCCTTTCTTGATCTTTCTGCCTCCATCTCTGGAGATGGCCTATCTACTGATATCTACTATAAGCCTACAGACTCTCACAGCTACCTGGACTATTCCTCTTCCCACCCTGTCTCTTGCAAAAATGCTATCCTCTTCTCACAATTCCTCCATCTCCACCGCATCTGCTCTCAGGATGAGGCTTTTCATTCCAGGACGAAGGAGATGTCTTCTTTTTTTAAACAAAGGGGCTTCCCTTCGTCCACCATCAACTCTGCTCTCAAACGCATCTCTCCCATTTCCCACACATCTGCCCTCACCCCATCCACCCACCACCCCACTCGGGATAGGGTTCCCCTTGTCCTCACCTACCACCCCACCAGCCTCCAGGTCCAACGTATAATTCTCCGTAAATTCCGCCACCTCCAACGGGATCCCACTACCAAGCACATCTTTCCCTCCCCCCCTCTTTCTGCTTTTCACAGGGATCGCTCCCTACGCGACTCCCTTGTCCACTCGTCCCTCCCATCCCTTCCCACCGATCTCACTCCTGGCACTTACCTTTGTAAACGGAACAAGTGCTACACCTGCCCTTACACTTCCTCCTTCACCACCATTCAGGGCCCCAGACAGTCCTTCCAGGTGAGGCAACACTTCACCTGTGAGTCAGCTGGTGTGTGGTATACTGTGTCCGGTGCTCCCGGTGTGGCCTTTTATATATTGGTGAGACCCAATGCAGACTGGGAGACCGTTTCACTGAACACCTATGCTCGGTCCACCAGAAAAAGCAGGATCTCCCAGTGGCCACACATTTTAATTCCACGTCCCATTCCCATTCTGATATGTCTATCCATGGCCTCCTCTATTGTCAAAATGAATCCAAACTCAGGTTGGAGGAACACCTTATATACCGGCTGGGTAGCCTCCAACCTGATGGCATGAACATTGACTTCTCTAACTTCCGTTAACACCCCTCCTCCCCTTCTTACCACATCCCTGACATATTTAGTTGTTTGCCTGTTCTCCATCTCCCTCTGGTGCTCCTCCCCCCTTTCTTTCTCCTGAGGCCTCCCGTCCCATGATCCTTTCCCTTCTCCAACTCTGTATCACTTTCGTCAATCACCTTTCCAGCTCTTAGCTTCATCCCACCCCCTCCGGTCTTCTCCTATCATTTCGCATTTCCCCCACCCCCCACTACTTTCAAATCTTGTACTATCTTTCCTTCCAGTTAGTCCTGACGAAGGGTCTCGGCCCGAAATGTCGACAGCGCTTCTTGCTATAGATGCTGCCTGGCCTGCTGTGTTCTACCAGCATTTTGTGTGTGTTCCAGCGATGAGGTGATCTTTGAAGAGTCTAGGAAGGGACGCCTACAAGAGAGACAACAATTACTGGTGGGAGATCAGAGTTGAGGAGATATGTTGTGATAGTGAAGGACAGAGAACAGATTCTGGAGCATTTTTAAAGATAATGTGGAGTGAGGGTGGACTCTAAGATGAAGGAGAGTGGGACAGGGCTGAGGGAAAGGTTAGAAGGGGTAAAGCTGATAAAAATCAAAAAATTAGAGAGAAGGTCGGCAAACTTGGAGACAATTGTAGGGAGCTGATTGGGAAAAGATACACAGAATAATAGGGACATTAGATCTAAGTGGTAACTGACGTGACAGAGAGATGTGACGTCCAGGACATGAAAAGGCAAGAACTAGCTTAAGTCAGCCCAGAAAGGATGAGGCTAAAAGGGAATACAGGACCATCCTCAATCCTCTAACTGTTAAAATAGGCAATGAATCAACACATAAAGCAATGGAGGAACTTGTGGAAAGGGTTAAAATGGAGTGCTAACAGAACAGAGCACAGACACTTTGTATAGCTTTTCAATATGTTGAATTCACCTTGGTAACAGAGTAGATGATAAGCTGACATAGACAGTGTACAGAAATAGTGCAGTCACACAGGCTGAACATATGGATGAAGCATTGTGACCCAAAATGCTGACTGAACGTTTCTTTCCTTAAATGATGCCTGACCCCCCAAGTTCCTGCAGTGCTTTTGCTGTTGCTTCAGATTCCAGCATCTGCAAACTCATGTGTCTCCAAAATATACAATGACTTATCTACGATTATGTTATTTTTAAGAAGCAGTGTCTTTCTTTTTGACACTGTGAATTTATGAAATACATTATCATTAAATTCAGATACATTGTCTCCTACATTATTTGAAGTACAGAATGAAGCTATCTGGACTCATTTTCACTGTCTGTGTTTATGGTCCACACAATGTTCCTCCTACTTTATTTCATCTCAGCTCACCAGCATACTGTAACCTTCTGGCCCTCACTCCCTACAAACATACATACTCTGCTGGCAGAAGAAAATCAATTGCAAATCATGATATTGCTACAGCAAATGATAACTAGAGCATCATAGCTTCTTGTCTTCACTCCTTGCAACCTTGTTAAATTAACATTGAAACAATCAGAACTATAATAACGTCACCTCACAACATACAATAAATACAATGCAAATTTATGCATAATGCTTTTTAATCCTATTCTCTTTCTTTCCTGTATACAAGGTAGCTTTGCCCATTTGCCATATTGCTTTGGTGTTAAATTAACTGAAAAGAAGGAAACTGTAAAACCTTTGCTAAAATATTTACTGTGGTTACAGATATTGACTGGGATATAATTGCCAGGCAATGTACAATTTATTTGCTACTTACTGACTATAAGCCCTGTGAAACCAAAGTAATGACAATACACAAAATCTATTGCTAAATACACTGAGTAGTGAGTTCCTAACAGAAGTATTCAATGTTTTCTGATATCCAACCATTTTTTTTAACCTCTTGCTTCACTGACCAACCTTTCTTTCAAGTGCTCTTCAGAATCAGAATCAGCAACTGGTTTATTATCACTGGCATGTGTTGTGAAATTTGTTAACTTAGCAGCAGCAGGACAATGCAATACATGATAATATAGAAAGAAAAAATATTTAAGTAAATCAACCACAGTATGTATGTATGTATGCATATCTATCTATCTATATATATGTACACACACTGAATAGATTAAAATAGTGTAAAGGCAGAAATAATATATATTAAAAAGCGAGGTAGTGTTCAAGGGTTCAATGTCCATTTAGGAATCTATGGCAGAGGAGAAGAAGCTGTTCCTGAATCACTGAGTGTGTGCCTTCAGGCTTCTGTACCTCCTACCTGATAGTAACAATGACAAGAGGGCATGTCGTGGGTGACGAGGGTCCTTAATAATGGACGTCACCTTTCTGAGGAACTGCTCCTTGTAGATGTCTTGAGTACTACGGAGGCAAGTACCCAAAATGGAGCTGACTAATTCTGCAGCTTTCTGTAGCTTCCGTTGGTCCTCTGCAGTACAGCCCCCAAACCAGACAGTGATGCAGCCTGAAAAAATGCTGTCCATGGTACATTTATAGAAGTTTTCGAGTGTTTTATTTGACAAACCAAATCTCTTCAAACTTCCAATGAATTATAGTCGCTGTCTTGCCTTCTGCATAGCTGCATCGATATGTTGGGACCAGGTTAGATCCTCAGAGATATTGAACCCAGGAATTTGAAATTGCTCACTCTCTCCTTTTCTGATACCTCTGTAAGGATTGGTTTGTGTTCCCTCTTCTTACCATTTCTGAAGACCACAGTCGGCTCTTTTGTCCTACTGACATTGAGTGCAAGATTATTGCTGCATCACCACTCAACCAGCTGGTATATCTTGCTCCTGTACGCCCTCTCATTTCCATCTGAGATTCTACCAAACATCAGCAAATTTATAGAGGGTACTTGAGCCCTAGCCACACAGTCATGGGTATAGAGGGAATAGATTAGTGGGCTAAGCACACAACCCTGAGGTGTGCCAATGTTGATCATCAGTGAGGAGGAGATATTATCACTAATCCACACATATTGTGGGCTCCTGGTTAGGAAGTCAAGGATCCAATTGCAGAGGGAGATACAGAGGCCTAGGTTCTGTAACTTAATCAATCAGAACTGTGGGAATGATGGTGTTATACGCTGAGTTATAGTCAACGAATAGCATCCTGACATAGGTGTTTGTATTGTCCAGGTGATCTAAGGCCGAGTGAAGAGTCATTGAGGTTGTATCTGCCGTAGACCTATTGTGGCGATAGGCAAACTGCAGTGAGTCCAAGTCCTTGCTGCAGCAGGTGTTGATTTTGGTCATGACCAACCTCTCAAAGCACTTCATCACTGTCGATGTGAGTGCTACAGGGCGATAGTCATTAAGGCAGCTCACACTACTCTTGTTAGGTACTGGTATGATTGTTTCCTTTTTGAAGCAGGTGGAAACTTCTGATCATAACAGTGTGAGGTTTAAAACGTCTTTTAATACTCCCGCCAATTGGTTGGCACAAGTTTTCAGAGCCTTACAAGGTACTCCATCGGGACTTTCTGCCTTGCGAGGGTTCACTCTCTTTAAAGACAACCTAACATTGGCCTCTGAGACAGAGATCACAGGGTCACTGGGTGCAGAAGGGATCTTCATAGCTGTAGTTGAATTCTCCCTTTAAAAGCGGGTATAGAAGACATTGATTTCGTCTGGTAGTGAAGCATCTCTGCCGTTCATGCTATCGAGTTTCGCTTTGTAAGAAGTAATGTCTTGCAGACCCTGCCAGAACTGACATGCATCTGATGTTGCCTCCAACCTTTCTTGAAATTGTCTCTTCACTCTTGAAATAGCCCTCTGCAAGTCATACCTGGTTTTCTTGTACAGACCTGGGTCATCTGACTTAAATTGCACAGACCTAGCCCTCAACAGATTATCTACCTACTGGCTCATCCATGGCTTTTGGTTTGGGAAGGCAGAGCAAGTTTTTGTAGGCACACACTCATCCACACAGATTTTAATGAAGTCGGTAACAACTGTAGCATACTCATGCAGATTCAAATACTGTATGAATCCCTGAATACAGTCCTGTCCACTGATTCAAAGCAGTCCTGTAGGCACTCCTGTGCTTCCCTTGTCCTCACTACTGGTGCAGCAGTCTTCAGTCTCTGCCTATACTCAGGGAGCAGGTGTACTGTCAGGTGATCCAACTTTTCTTTAGTCCTATCCTAATTTTAATCATGCAAATGGAGGAACTGACAGAAGTAAGAATATGTTTGAAGCAAAATCATGTACTTTAAAAAAAAAATCACCCTGTGCTATCAAAGGCAAGGTCGACATCTGTTGCTCTTGTGGTGTGGAAGGCTAATGGAGAGCCAACCATCTTGACAGGTCTAGAGCTGCACATGGGTCAGAACAGTCCTGAAGGACATAGGGTTTATCATCAATCCAGTGGTTTTGTTATTAATTCCACTGTGCCATGATGGATTTGAAAGCAGATCTCTGGATTGTTAGCCAGTGTCCAGTTCATCTCAGCCACACCATCTTAGTTAAGGTATTCCTTGACTAAGAGTGGTCCACCAGTCCTCCAGGTTCAGAGGTTCAGCTTAGAACTAACAAACCAGACTGGTCAAACAACACTATTATGGATACAGCAATGAATGATCCTTCTACAACTGAATGTGGCAGTATTCCTGAGTCTCCACCCAGAACTTGCATGACTTACAGTAGTGAAAACGGAGTTAATGACATGATGAAGGAAGCCTTGAACACTACCAGAATGGAGGAGCTTCACTCCTGCTCTGAACACCAGCAGTGTAATGGGCAGTAGTAGTAATATAGAAGATTTAGCTCATATCTGGAAGGAGAAGAGAATCTAAAGGATGTGAAGTTGACAAATTGCTTAAAAAATAAAAGGGGAAAAGGATGGAATTTTTTTTGAAGAAAATGAAGAAACAAAAATCAAAAATGAAACCTTCCGTGTTACACATCTTTAATCTTTTACATTTTCTTCATTTCCAATTTATTGTAAGCATTAAACACTAAGTGAAAGGAAATTTTTACAGCGAACATAATATTTGTCCTTTCAGTTCATCACCAGAACTACAATCTTGTATTACAGTTTTTGCAGAATGGAGATGACAAGCACTTATTTTGCAGTCAATTTGTGGTGTTGGGCAATGTGAACATTACCTTGACTTTGAAATATTTCCTAACGCCTTGAAAGCCATATGACCAAATGCAATGAAATATCTATGAGGAACAATCTTTATAAATCAACTATGCTACTTTCGACCCATAGAGCAGTCAAACAATAAATATTTATTACTTGAGACCTTGTTTAAGAATCATGAAATGCCCATGAACTGAAATCATGTGGCTGTATTTATTTGAGGTTTTACACAGGATGCATATACAGTATGTAACTTTATTAAGTTGCCTGTAAAGAAATATGCACTGATATGTGTAAGATCACTTTCATCATTTCTTCCAAAATTATCTTACCAGCCACATCTTTTTACTTACACCTTGGAGCAGTTATTGCTAATTGCTAGTCATTTTAAAACTTGATGAGGTTATCAGGAATTATAGCATCATTCTCGAACTTGACAGGCAGATAAAGTACTCCTGGAAACTAATTACCTGTTTATCTGCTGTGCCATTATCTGTTTTCTTTAAAGGTCATCCCTTGTCATTTCCCTAACATTTTACAGATTTTACTGAACAAGTTGGATGGAATGTATTTTCTAAGGAGTTCTCATTCATAAAATACTTAATGAAGTTTCATTCAGGGAAATTTTACAATTGTGAAGGTGTGGGTTTACATTTGGTGAAAACATCAGCATTTATGAAAGTCTATTTCTTAGTAGCATATTTGAATGACTACATGTACACCAGATGATCACGTTAAAGCTTGCAATATTTAATTGAGAACATTCCTGTGATATTCTAAGCAACATTTAAATTTAACAGCTTCTTGGGTTCCTGGGACTTGCCATTGAAATCAGGGTGAGAAGATGAAAAGGCATTTCATCAGGGTCATTAAAAGTTAGACTACATCAGTAACTGATCGGTGTCCCCAACATGCACAAAATGCTGGAGGAGCTCAGCAGGCCAAACAGCATCTATGGAAAAGTGTACAGTTGATGTTTCGGGCTGAGACTGGTGTCCCCAGCTGGCTTTGGGAAAGGTTTCATGAAAGCATTTGTATTGAGAAGGTTATTTATGTATTTTGAAGGTACTGAGTTTCAAGATTAGGATTGTTCCTGCCATGGTTGCCATAAACCTGTGTCAAATGAGAAAGAAGCTATCCACCAGCTACTAGCCACCAGCCATAGTAATATCTAGCTGTAGAGAGAAATGTTGACAGTCAACAGAGGGATTGAGGTCATTGTGTAACCAGCAGAAGCTCAGTTTCATTGTCTGTTCCAACAGGTGCTCTTCAGGACATTGAGACAGCCATTTTAGCTTGTCACAAACATCTGCAGCCTTCTAAAGGAAGAGCATCTCCTGATGGGCCATGAACCACTTTGTCCATGACCATCATCTTAACATTTGACTTTGTCTTCTGATCTTTCAGGTGGGTTGCATGAGATACATCCAGTATGTCTGAGCTGACTGTACACAAACACAGAACAAGTGTCACCTACAAAGGCAAGTGGGATTTGACTACTGACCACTGAGTTGGTTGTAGAGTTGGAAAGCTTGTAAAGATTATTTGTGGTGTCACTAGGCTGAAATCTTGCAGTTTGTCCCCTACATGCAAGTGTTATTACTCCACACAAACAGCAATGGACACACCAGGTTCCGTAGGGACTGGTTAAATATTCTGCTGCACCACCATGCAATAGAAATAAAGAGTTTATAGAAAAATACATCAAATCTCTTTGGAAGGGTTCTATCCTTTTGTACCTGAAGCTCCCTAATATGTGTTGACCTACTTTTAGTTTACTTGGAGAATGAGGATATACCATTCAGACATAATTAAAACATTTGGAAGGAATCTTACAAATGAAGCCCAGATAGAGAATGACAACCATATATTGACCTCTTATGCACACCATTCAAAAAACAATCGATCTGCTCAGCCGATACACTTGGAAGAGTAATATCTGGAGGGTTCCTTTATCTATTTATTCTCATCTGAACTCATTGGATCCTGCAGAGATGTTTTTCCCATTCATCCACCAACAAATGGTTAACAAAAAAGGAAAATGTACAGCTGCCAAACAATAAGGGAAAATGGTACCTATACTTGTGATTCTAGTAAAGATTGAGAACTTAATACATAATTAACCAAAACTCGGTCAGTGGAAGGCTCTGACTCCTGATTATTATCCATATATCACAAATGAACTCACACACAGTCACTGATTTGGCCAAAGACAATGCTCCTATACTATTAGGCTAATCAAAAGCGATGCAAGTTATTTTTAAATCTTTTCAAAACTTCTACAGGACAAGCAGCAGCTCATTATTCAATTTCCTAGTCTCCCTCAAAGGTGAAGGCTTTTCCTCTGCACAAATGGCACAATATCTGGTAATCCTTAAAGTTCTCAAAGTTCATTGGGAATATCTCAGCAGGCACAACAACAACCTATACAGCCTGTCTCTATCAGATATGAAGCCTCTGAGATCGCACCACAAAGGAATGAGAGGAAGTGGAGGAGTCTGTCTCCCTCTTTCTATCGCTCTTTCTCTCTTTTCTCCAAATTCCATCCTTAAAATGGAACTTTAATACGGCAATAGACATCACGTAAAGCAGCTCTATGCTCAGTCCTAAAGTGAGGTGACTTTATTAAAATACCATCGAGATGGGCTTAGTCAAATCTTCTTTATTTTCCCATCCATTATCATAACTCTTTTCTGGCTTTGAAGATTCCTCAGTTGTTATCCGGTCTGGTATCCTTATAAGTTAAAAGTCATTGTGTTGCTGTTTAGCTAATTCTGAACCATTAAAAATAGGCTAGAAAATGAGCAAAAAGGATAACTTGCATTTATATTGTATATTTAATGCAGCTGAAAATTTCAAGGTGTTTTGCATAAGTATTATCAATCAAACTTTGCCCTTGAGGAGATATTGGGGCAGATGGCTGAAACCTTGGATACAGAGGTAAGAGAATCTTGAGTCAAGAGTAATGTAGCATGGAAACAGGCCCTTTGGCCCATCTAGTCCATCAGACTACACCATCTTCCCTGTTAGTCTCAGTTACCTGAATTCAGACCAAATTCCTCCCTTCAGTGTACCTATCCAACTGCCTCTTAAATGTTTCAGTTGTATCACCTTAACCACTTCTTTGGCATCTCATTCCAGGTACTCACTGCCCTTTGTGTAAAAGAGTTACTTCACGAGCTTTTTGAAATATCTTCCCTCTTAGCTTGCATCTGTTCCCTCTAGTTTTGGACTCTCCATACATGATGGACATCCTTCTAATTTCCCAGTTCTTGCCTGATCTTCTTGCTGAAGATCTCTTTACCTGGGTAGCTGAGGGAAATTAATATACCCTCCTTCAACTCCAGGCTCTTTTACAATCCTAATGTTAATCACTCCACCATTAGCGACAGTGCCTTCTGCTCTCTTTGTGGATGGAAGTGGGCAGTCAGGATCTTCCATCAGGACTGAAGACCAGGTCAGAGCCCTATCTTAATGACTTAGTTTGTCTTCATGAAAGGAGTGCCTGCTGAGGTAACTGTATGGATTGCAGGAAGATTGAAGGTTGATGGAGGATTAGCTAACCTCAGTAGATGCATTACATCTGCAATGAAATGGAGGAAATGGAAAATGATTTCAAGATAGCATCAGAAATTGTGTACATCGCTGTTCTTACAGAGCTTCAAGCGCGCCTTTGTGGCAAAGACCGGGATTCCAACTAGGTTGGGGTGAGACTCCTTTCAAATAAACTTACATAGGTACATGGATGAGAGAAAAATGGAAGGTTATGTGGGAGAGATAACTAGATTGATCTTCGAGTGGGTGAAGAAGTTGGCACAACCTTGGGGCTGAAGAGCCTGAGCTGTATTGTACTGTTCTATGTTTTATACTCTATGTAACACACAAAGGTGCTGGAGGAACTCAATGAGTCAGGCAACATCTTTCAGAGAAATGGATGGTCAGTGTTTCAGGATGAAACCCTTCATCACAAATGGCAAAGGCCAGTTTTTTTGCTTTACTCTGTGGGAATGCTGAATTTCTTGCAGCCCTTTTTGGTCTTGTACTTGAGCTTTGAACTTCCTCTGCATGGAAAACATTCTTTAATTGGCCAAAGGCATAACCCTTGATAGATAACGTTGGAGCCATCCAATTTAATCAGCATGGACTGTTGGTTGGTTTCCCATGATCCCAAGTAACTCCAATGACTTTTTTGAGACAGTGAAAATGAAAGATCTTCAGCATCCATTCCTGTTTGGAGACCACAACCAAGGTTTCACACTCATCAAGAACAACACTGAGGAAACACACCTGATCAACAGATCCCTGACATTTCAGTTTAGCTGCTGTTGCTCCAATCTTGTGAGGTACAAATGCAAAAGATGTGCAGAAGTTTTATCAAGGTTCTTGTCTCTAGCTGTTTACTCAGCCTAAATTGATCCAAGATTGCAGAAATGATTCTTGCTGTCTACTGGTGCAGATTTTCTCTGGCATATTGGTACTCTGTGACATTTTAATGGTTTTCCTGATACCGATAAACATGCCTAGCATGAAGCATGAATCAGCAAACGTTCGTTGTAATCTGCAATTCATTAGGTGAGTTAGAGACAAATGAAGCACTTTCAATGAAAGGCAGATTCTAGCTGGTGATTTAGGTGAACCACCTTTTGCTTTGAAATCATCAGATGCTGAACACACTGTGGTCCATTCTCAATTCAATTAATTGCTAGATTGATTGTTTCAGAGCTTAATAAAGAAAGAACAGAGATGATGCCAAAGACAGTGGGTGATAGGACACTGCTTTACTCCAGTTGATGGCTCACTCTCGTGTTGGATGCCAGCCTCTAGTCCCTATGATGATATCCTTGAATGGGGACAGACAGATTTTTGCACAGCCAATTTTCAACAGGATTTTGTTTATGTCTGTCCTGCTACATTGAGTGTAGCTACTAAATAAATTAAAACTAGAAAGATTATTTAGGACCTAAAAGCAGGGTAACAGGATGAATAGCCATATAATCTTGCTGAAAAGTGTGAGGATACAAAATTTCTCCTTGCAGAACACCCCTGTGAAAATATCCAAACATCCACATTCCCATTGTCAGCTTGAGATTCAGATCACCACATTTTCCCTCAATTTAATCGGTTTCCATCATTCTAATACAAGAAAATATGCAGATGCTGGCAAGTCACAAAAAAAAAATGCTGGAGAAACTCAACAGGTCAGGCTGCATCTACGGAAATGAATAAACAGTCGACATTTTGGGCCAAGAGCCTTCATCGGGACTGGAAAAAAAGATGAGAAGTCAGAGCAAGAAGGTGGGAGGAGGGGAGGAAGAAGCACAAGGTGGTAGATGATAGGTGAAATCGGGAGAGGGGCAAGGGGTGAAGTAAAGAGCTGGGAAAATGACTGGTGAGAGAGATAAAGGACTGGAGGAGGGGCAAACTGATAGGAGAGGGTGGAACATCATGGAAGAAAGGGAAGGGGGAGGAGCACTAGAGGGAGATGATGGAAACAGAAATGGAGAATGGTGAAGTGGGGGGGGCATAATTAGTGGAATTTCAAGAAATTGATGTTCATGCCATCAGGTTGCAGGCTTCCCAGATGGAATATAAAGTGTTGCTTCTCCAACCAGAGTGTGGTCTCATCGTGGCAATAGAGGAGGGCAAGGACTAACATGTTGGAAGGGGAATAGGAAGTAGAATTGAAATGGGTGGCCACCGGGAGATTCCATTTTTCCAGGCAGATGAAGTGTAGGTGCTCAGAGAAGTGGTGTCCTAATCTATGTCAGATCTCAACGGTATATAGGAGGCCATACCAAGAGCACTGGATGCAGTAGATGATACCAGCAGACCCACAAGTGAAGTGTTGCCTCATTTGGAAAGACTGTTCTGGGCCCTGAATGATAGAGAAGGAGGAGGTGTAGGGATAGGTGTGGCACTTGTTCCACTTGCAAGGATAAGTGCTTGGAGGGAGATCAGTGGGGAAGGATGAGTGGAGAAGGGAGTCGCATAGGGAGTAATCCCTAAGGAAAGCAGAAAGATGGATGGAGGGAAATATATGCTTAGTGGTGGGATCTCATTGGAGTTGGTGGAATTGATTGAGAATTATGTGCTGGATGCAGAGGCTAGTAGAGTGGTAGATGAGGAGAAGAGGAATCCCATCCCTGGCGTGACAACTGGAGGGTGGGGTGAGAGCAGATGTGAGCGAAATGGAAGAGATGAAGGTGAGGTCAGTGTTGATTGTGGAAGAAGGAAAGCCCTTCCTTTGAAGAAAGAGGACATCTCATTTGCTCTGCAATGAACAGCTTTATCCTGAGAGCAGACGTGGAGGAGATGGAGGAACCGAGAGAAGGGGATGGCATTTTTACTGGTAGTCCAGGTAGCTGTGAGAATCAGTGGGTTTATAAAAAGTATCAGGGGATAGACTGTCTCCAGAGATAGGAACAGAGAGATCGATAAAGGGGAGGGAGGTGCTGGAAATGGATCAGATAAATTTGGGGGCAGGGTGGAAGTGAAAGGCAAGGTTTTTAAAGTCAACAAGCTCAGCACGGGTGCAGGAAGCAGCACCGATGTAGTGTAGGAAGAGTTGGGGAGCGATACTAGTGTAGGCTTGGAATATAGACTGTTCCACGTAGCCAACAAAAAGGCAGGCATAACTGTGACTCATGCGAGTGCCCGTGGCTACACCTGAAGTTAGAAGGAACTGGGAGGAGCTGAAGGAGAAATTATTGAGAGTGAGGACAAGTTTCACAGATGAAGGAGAGTGGTGGTGGGGAGGAACTGGTCGTGTCTGGTGTCCAGAAGGACGTAGAGAGCTTTAAGGCTCTCCTGATGGCAATTGGAGATGTATAAGGACTGGGCATCCATGGTGAAAATGTGACGATTGGGGCCAGGGAACTAGAAGTCTTTGAAATGATCAAGGGCATGTGAGTGTCATGGATGTAGGTGGGAAGGGACTGAACTAGGGGGGAATAAAGCAGAGTCGGGGTATGCAGATATGTTTGGTGGCATCAGGAATGAGATCACCTGGCACTCATAATGACTGCCTGTATGCCAACTCAACCACAGACGACTTCAGGTCTTCTTTGTTTTGGCACCATTCAGCCAGACTTTCAATCTCCCCCTATGTGCTGATTTGTCACAGCATTTAATTCAGCCAACAAAAGTGGTGTCCCATGGGAGACAATCATGCCACCACTCATCAGTCAGGGAAGCATTCTGAGCAGCCTTTAAGGAGCGGTGAAACTGCTTGTGTAGCCATTGGGCTGCAGGTGATACGCTGTGGTGTGATGTAGCCTGATGCTAGGGTTCTGGGCCATTGCAGTCCAGAGGTCTGAAATGAATTGGGGAACAGGGTCAGAGGAAATATCAGGTGGAGTGACAAACCAGGCAACCCAGGTGCTGATGAACACCCGAGCCATGTCTGCAGCTGTCGTTGATGCTAGAGAGGCGACCTCTGGCCCCCTGGTGGTACAGTCCACCATGGTAAGAAGGTGAGTGAAACCACAGGAGTGGGGAAGGTCCACATTGATATCATCAAACCGTTGCTTAAGGACCTCAGAAGATGCCAGTGGTGTCTGAACATGACGGTTAGAGTTTGCCGGCTGGCACTCCACACAAACTGCAGTCCAATCACGCATGTCCCTTCTGAGGGCGTTCCACACAGACTTTAGTGCAACCAGTTTCTGTGAGGCTTTCTGGCCCGGATGTGAAAGGCCATGCATGGAGCTGAAAACAGCCCGACTCCAGTTTGCGGGCGCGGTAAGGTGAGGGTGACCGGCTGAGACATTGCAGTGGAGAGAAAACGCAGCTACCCTGAACTTAATGTTGGTGGTTGTGAATTATGTGCCTTTCTCCCAATTACTTTACCCTATAGCCTCCTCTACTGCTGTGATGAGGCCACAGTCGAGTTGAAGGAGCAATACCTTATATTCCAATTGTGTAGCTCCATGAACATTGACCTCTCAAACTTCTGGTAATTGTCCTCCCCCCCAACCATTCCCCATTCCTGTTTCCCTCTCTCTCCTATCTCCTTATTTACCCATCCACCACCCTCTGGTGCTCCTTCTCCTCCTTCCCTTTCTTCCATGATCTGTTACCCTCTCCGATCAGATTCCCCCTTACCTCTATCAACTTCCCAGCTCTTTACTTCATTCTTAACCCCTTTCCTGTTTTCACCTATCACCTGCTATCCTGTGCTTCTTCCTCCTCTCTCCCCACCTTCTTACTCGGACTTCTCATCTTTTCTTTCAGTCCTGATGAAGGGTCTTGGCCTGAAATGTCGACTGTTCATTTATTTCATTAGATGCAACCTGACTTGCTGAGTTTCTCCAGCATTTTGTGTGTTTTCCCATCATTATAATATGCTTCCTGTGTGCAAACTTATTGAAGGTCTGCACTAATCCTCTTTGCCTGTAGTTGCCCTTTAACTATTTAATGATCACAAGGCCTATTGCAGAATATATTGGACTCACTCCAAGGGAAAGAGGCAGGTTATGGATTATGCACCACAAGCAGATTGTGGATTATGCATTCAATGAGTTCAATGCTGTTTTTGCTCACTTTGGCCAACAGAATATGGAGGTACCTTCATGAACTCCCACAGCCCCATATGGCTCTATAATTTCTGTCCCTCAGGCCAACCTGAGATCATGCTTCAAGAAGGAGAACCTAGAGAAACCATCTGGCACAGACAGGGTACATGGTCAAGTCCTGAAGATCTGTGATGATCAATTAGCTGGAATGTTCATTGAAATTTTAAGTGCTTGCTCCTGAAGGCTGTGTACTAATCTGCTTCAAGGAGGCTTCAATTATGATGGTGGCTAAGAAGAACATGCTGACCTGCCTCAGCAACTATTACATCCATGGCACTTGTATCCATGGTGATCAAGTGCTATGAGAGGCTGGTGATGAATCATATTAACTCCTGCCTGAAGAGTGACTTGGATCTGTTCCAATTTGCCTACTTTCACAATGGGTCAACAGCAGATGTCATTTCATTGGCACCTCACTCAATCCTGGAATATCTAGACAGTGAGAATGCTTTTCATGGACTACTGCTCAGCATTTAATGCCATCATCCTCTCAAAACTTAACAATAAGTTCCAAGACCTAAGCCTCAATGCCACCTTGTGCAAATGGATCCTCAATTTCCACACTTGCAGACCCCAGTCAATTCAGATTGGCAACAAAATCTCCTCCACAATCACCATCAGTACAGGTGCACCACAAGGCTGTGTGCTTAGCCCTCTGCTCTACTTATGACAGTGAGGCTTTGTGCAGCTCCAATGCCATATTCATGTTTGCTGATGACACCTCTTTTGTTGGCTGAATTAAATGCTGTGACAAATTGGCATACAGGAGGAGATCCAAAGTCTGGCTGAATGGTACCATAACAACAACCTCTCACTCAATGCCAGCTACACACCAAAGAGCTGGTTACTGATTACAGGTGGAGGATACCAGAGGTCTATAAGTGAGTCCTCCTCAGAGAATCAGAGGTGAAGAGACCATAGGACCATAAAAATATAATATGTAGAAGCAGCCGCTTGGCCCATCAAGTCTGCTCTCCTATTTAATCATGGCTGATCCCTTTTCCTCTGAGCCCCTTTCATGCCCCAACTAATCAAGAATCTGCCAACCTCTGCCTTAAATATACCCAATGACTTGGCCTCCACCGCAGCCCATGGTGGATTAGAAACATTAAATTCCTTGGTGTTATCATTTCAGAGGATCAGTCCTGGGTCCAGCATGGAACTGCCACTGGAAAGAAGGCATTGTAGTGCCTCTGCTTTCTAAGAAGTTGGTGAAGATTCAGCACATCATCTAAAACTTTGATGAACTTCTATATATGCACGGTGGAGGGTATATTGACTGGGTGTATCACAACATGCTATGGAAACACTGATGTCCTTGAATGGAAAAGCCTACAAAAAACAATGGATATAGCCCAGTCCATCACGTGTAAAACCTTCCCCACCATTGAGCTCATCTTCAAGGAGTGCTGTTACAGGAAAGGCACCATCCATCATCAAGGACTTCCACTATCCAGACCATGCTCTCTTCTTATTGCTGCCATCAGGAAGAAGGTACAGAAGCCTCAGGTCCCACACCACCAAGGTCAGGAATAGTTATTTCCCCTCAACCATTAGGCTCTTGAACCAGAGGAGATACCTTGATTCGCCCCAACACTGAAATTGTTCCACAGCCCATGAACTCACTTTCAAGGACTCTACAACTTGTATTCTTTATATTTATTGCTTATTTATTATTATTATTATTTTTTTTGTTGTATTGCACAGTTTGTTGTCTTTTGCACATTGGTTGTTTTGTTTTCGTTGTGTGTGATTTTTCATTGCCTCTGATATGTTTCTTTGTAGTTACTGTGAATGCTGCAAGAAAATGAATCTTAGGATAGAATATGGTGACATACGAGGGGTGATTGATAAGTTTGTGGCCTAAGGTAGAAGGAGTCCATTTTAGAAAATCTAGCACATTTATTTTTCAACATAGTCCCCTCCTTCATTTACACACTTAGTCCAGCGGTCGTGGAGCATACAGATCCCTTCTTTGTAGAAGTTGGCGTCTTAGACCTTGGGAAGTGGTCCACAGCAGGGGTGATTGATAAGTTCGTGGCCCAAAGTAGAATGAGATAACTTATTAACTTCAAACTTTCTGCATTTTCACTCAAAGAGTTGAACTGCACGTGCATGTAATGAGAGCTCATCTCCTTCTACCTTCTACCTGGCAGAAAATGATTTACTGGCAACACCTGTTACATGATGCTCCATTTCATACCATTTATGGGCCAGGATGGCGTTGTGTACTTGGAGGACGCAGAATGATTTTGCCATCCTAGTAAACATGGCCAGCTTCACTAAACTTTGGTGTTTAGCTTTTGGAATTTTTTAAAAACAGTATGTAGAACACAAAAATGATGTGCATCATGAGAGAATTTCTTACCTCATGCACAGTCTTAATTGAACTTCTGTTACCTTATCAATCCCATTTTCCAGCCAAAAGTACATTTAACAAATCCATTCTCACACACTTAATTATTCCACACTTTTCCAAGTTAAATCTCGGAGGTTTCCAGCACCTCCCCTTGCATTACAGTTGGACAGACTAATATACTGTTTTATGCTTTGTCTGTTTCCACTTTCCTTATTTATTGCTATAAGAGGAGCAGCTCACAATCTACCTTGTTATAACCTTGCTCTTTATTGTTTCCCTGCATTGCATTTTCTCGGCAGCTTTTACACTTTATTCTGCATTGTTACTGTTTTACCGTATTCTACCTCAATGCACTGTGTAATAATTTGATCTGTGTGAACAGTATGCAAAACAAAATCATCTGCATCTTGGTACATGTGACAATAATAAAAAAAACAATATCAATACAAATCTTGCAATCTCTACTGCTACTCACAGAAGAATTTTATACAATGCCATTGCTCTGCCAACTTTTAACCATCCTGGATGCATTCCATTTGGATCAGGTAAATTATTACCTTTCAGTAATTCTAAACACTTCAGTATGACTTCCCCATTTATCGAAAGTTACACTCAGTTATAAAAGGATGTCCATAAACACCCTTCTATATCTGAGTGCGACTTTAATTCCAACTGTTTCCTTTGTGAAGAAAAATTCAAAGTTAATTCTTCAACTTTGCCCTTTGCCTCTGGATAAAGATTTGCTTTTGGATTTTTTGAATGGATGCCATATTCCCAAGTTAGTCATTTACACATTTTCCAATTTTTAATAGCAGTGGTAAATACGCACTTGGAATTGTGTGGTGAAACTATTCAATCAGTGTGGGAAAAGCATGAAACGCAGACTGTCTGCTCTTTTTCATAGTGTTAACAGCCAGTACTAACTGCAGAGTTCATTGCTTCTTCTTATCTTCATGGTTCAATTTAATGAGCTGAAGCCAGCTGGCCCTCTTTTAATGTCAGCCTTCACTTAAAAGGAGCCGAAATGTGATTGAAACGGCTGGAGAAACTGCCTTGCAATTTATTGGAAGCAAAAGTGCAACATGGATGAAAGTCAGAAGATGGAGCACTGAAGACCTTGGTAGTGGAAAGGTTGCAACACCAGGCCAGGAAAGATTGAGGGTAATGATGCAGCCTTGCTGAGACTGGACTTCAGTGAGACTGGTTGTGTTGTAGGCTCATTAGTCACCTCCAGCAAAATTCTCAAGTGAATGGAACTAACTTTCAAATCTAACGGGGAACAGTTCAATCTGCAGTGATTACACCACAGAACCAAAATTGCCTGATACTCAGTATTTAAGTTGCAGTATCCAGATAATGTTTGGTTTCGCATATGCAGGAGGCTGAGATTCAAGACTTAGTGATTTTTTTTGCCATGACATATGCAGACCATATCTTGGATACCACCTCTCAAGGAAGGCAGACTGATGATGAAATTCGCTATCACACTTGATGTGCCAGAATTGCCTTTGGAAGATTGGGAAAAGGATATTACAAGATTAAGATTTCAGAGCTGGTATAAACCCATGGTCTATAGAGCAGCAGTGACTGTATGCTTCTGAGGACTCATCTATCTACAATCGACTCTTCAAAATTCTGGAAAAATATCAGCAGCATAAACTCAGCAAAACCTTTCAAATTTAGTAATGGAAAATGATAAAATAATCTATAAATATTTTAAGGGTATAAAGGGAGAGAATGAATTCCTCTAAGGATATATGCATGGAGTATGGGAAATGAGCAAAGAAATGGATATTTATCAAATGTATTTACTGTGGAGAAAACCATGGAAATTAGTGAGTTCTCGGAAGAGAGCAATGATATTCCGAAGTAAATCAGAGGCATAGTTTGAGGCATATTGCCTTTGTATCTATAAAGGCAAGGGATAATTAGGAATAATCAACATGGACAGGAGGGGGAAACTGGAGTTCCATGAGCTAATCCACATTGGGGGATCAAAAGTGGAGAGGTCAATAATTTTTAATTCTTTGGTGTTATCATTGGAGAGGATCTGTCCTGGGCCCAGCACATAAGTGCCATTATAAAGAAACCATGACAGCGCCTTTACTTCCTTAGAGCTTTGTGAGAACTTGGCAAGACACCTAAAGCTCTGACAAGCTTCTATACATATGTAGTGGAGAGTATATTGACTACTTGCATTATGGCCTGGTATGGAAACACTAATGTGCTTGAATTCAAAATCCTACAAAAGGTAATGGATATAGCCCAGTTCATCACAGGTAAAGTCCTCCCCACCACTGAGCACATTGACATGGAGCGTTGTCACAGGAAAGCAACATCCATCGTCAAGGACCCTCTCCACCCAGGCCAGGTTCTCTTCTCATTGCTGCAATTAGGAAGAAGGTCCAGGAGCCTCAGGACCCACATCACTAGGCTGAGGAACAGTTATTATTCTTCAACCATCAGGCTCTTGAACCAGAGGCATTACCTTCACATGACCCATCACTGAACTGTTCCCACAAGCTACGGACTCACTTTCAAGGACTCTTCATCTCATATTTTCGATATTTATTGCTTATTTATTATTATTTGTTTACATTTGCACAGTTTGCTGTCTTTTGCACATTGATTGTTTGTCTATCCTTGTTAGGTGTGGCCTTTCATTGATTTTATTGTGTTTCTTTGACTTATGGCTGCAAGAATCTCAGAGCTGTCTATGGTAACATATGTACTTCGATAATAAATTTACTTTGAGCTTTGATTTTGCTCCTGGAGGATTATTTCTCACAATTTTAATAGAGTTTTTGAGGCTGTGACCAAGAGGATTTTGAGGGCAGGGTGGTGGATATTGTCTACATGGATTGTAACAATTCCTTTGTCAGTGTATCATTTGGTAGGTTGATTGAGAAGATTAGAATAGATGGATCCAAGGTGAGATCGCTAGTTGGCTTGGTGGTAGGAGGCGGAGTGTGTAGTGGAGGTTTGCCTTTCACATTTGAGACCTGTAACCAGTGGTGAGTTGGAGAGATCAATACTGGGACCCTTATTGATCTCCTAATAATGATTTGGAAGAGAATGCAGTTGGTATGATTTTTATGTTTGCAGATAACAGCAAAATAGCGGACAGCGAAGAAAGTTGTCCAAAGTTACAACAAGCTCTAAGTCAACTTGGAAAATGGGCAAGGGAATGGCTGATGCAATTTATCTTAGTGCAAAGTGATGCATTTGGTAAATTAAACAACACTAGGCCTTAGTCAATTAATAGCAGGTCTCTGGGGTGAGTTATTGAAAAGCAAATCTTAGCAGTACAAATAAATAGTTTCCAGAATGTGGTGACACGGGTGGACAAAATGGCGAAGAAGGCATGATATTCTTGCCTTCATTTACCGAGGAGATAAAAGAGCATGATACGTTTGTACTGTTAGGCCACAGTGGGAGCACCGGGTACTGTTTTTGATGCTATGCTATGGGAAGGCTGTGATATAATCTAGAGAGGGTGAAGAAAAGTTTCACAGGAAGATTGTCTAGACTGGAGGGCTTGAAATACAAGGAGAGATAAGGTTGACTAGGACTGTTTTCCCTGAAGCAAAGACTGAGGGGTGATCTAATGGAAATTTATATATATCTATAATTAAAATGTTAAATTAGGTAAGTAGTGCAATAAGAGAAAAAAAAGTAGTGAAGTTAGTGTTCATGGGTTCTTTGTCCATTCGGAAATCTGATGGCACAGGGGAAGAAGCTGTTCCTGAATCATTGAGTTTGTATCTTTGGGCTCCTGTACCTCCTTCCAGATGGTAGCAATGAGAAGCAGACATGCCCTGAATGATAGGGGTCCCTAATGATAGATGCTACCTTTCTGAAGTATTGCAGCTTGAAGATGCCTGTATACTATGGAGGATAGTCTCCATGATGGAGCTGACTGAGTTGACAAATTTCTGCCGCTTGTATCGATCCTGTGCAATAAGACTGTTTCATACCAGATGGTGATCCTGCCAGTTAGAATGCTCTCCATAGTATATTTGTAGAAATTTGAGCGTGCTTTTAGAGACATACCAAATCACCTCTAACACTTAATAAAATAAAGCAACTGCCATGTCTTCTTTGTAACTGCATCAATATGTTGGGCCCTGGATAGATCCTCAGAGATGTTGACACCCAGGAACTCGAAGCTGCTCACCCTTTCCATTCTGAACCCTCGATGGGGACTGCTGTGTTTTTCCTGGTTTAACCTTTCCGAAGTCTACAATCAAATCCTTGGTCTTACTGACATTGAGTGCAAGGTTGCTGCTGTGGCACCACTCAGCTAGCTGATCGATCTCACTCCTGTACATGTTCTTGTCGCCATTTGAAATTCTGCCAACAATAGTTGTGTAGACAGCAAATTTATAGATGGTGTTTGAGCTGTGCCTAGCCACAAGGTCATGGGTGTAGACAGAGTAGAGCAGTGAGCTAAGCACACATTCTAAGCGACATTATTATTTGTCACAATGAGTGCTGGAAATATCAGGACCCAAGTGCAGAGGAAAGACAGTCTCCAATGTAGAGATAGAGGGCATTGGGCTCTGAGGCTTTTAGAGCCCCTGAATTGGTTGTTATTTAACAAGAGCTATTAATCGCTTAGAGATGCGGTCTCCCGGTGCTTTGTGTTTAAATTTGTTATGTTTATTTTGATAGGTTTGGGGATTCCATGCTACTTGTATTATTTAAGTGGACACCCAATGTGCACTAATTGCGTGGTCCTAGTTTTGAGAATATTATTTCTTACGGTGTCTATCGGCTGAGCCACCGATGTTCTTTTGAAATTATTATGAATAAACTCTCATCGCCGTCTCTACATTGGAGACTGTCTTTCCTCTGCACTTGGGTCCTGATATTTCCAGCACTCATTGTGACAAATAATAATGTCGCACTGCTGTTTATTGACTACAGCTCAGCATTTAACACAATTATTCCTACAGTTCTGATCAAAAAGCTCCAAAACCTGGGCCTCTGTACCTCCCTCTGCAACTGGATCCTCAACTTCCTCACCAGAAGACCACAATCTGTGTGGATCGGAAATATCATCTCCGTCTCGCTGATAATCAACACTTACAACCATTCAGGACCCCAAACAGTCCTTCCAGTTGAGGTAACACTTCACTTGTGAGTCTGTTGAGTCATCTATTGCATCTGGTGCTCCCGGTGTGGCCTCCTCTACATTGGTGAGACCCGATGCAGATTGGGGGACCGCTTCGTCGAGCACCTCTACTCTATCTGCCACAACAGACAGAATCTCCCGGTTGCCACCCACTTCAACTCTGCTTTATATTCCCATTTGGATATGTCCATACATGGCCTCCTCTACTGCCATGATGAGGCCAAACTCAGATTGGAGGAGCATCACCTCATATACTATCTGGGTAGTCTCCAGCCCCTTGGCATGAATATTGATTCTCTAACTTCCAGTAATTCCCTCCCCCTCCCTACCCCCCATCCCAGTTTCACTCTGCCTCCTCCTCCAGCTGCCTATCACCTCCCTCATGGTTCTGCCTCCTTCTACTACCCATAGTGCTTTCCCCTTACATTCCTTCTTCACCTTTCCTGCCTATCCCCTCCCTGCTTCCCCTCCTTGCCACCCCTTAATCTTTCCCCTTACTGGTTTTTCACCTGGCATCTACCAGCCTTCTCCTTCCCACCCTCCCCTTAGAGTCCCTGCACCCTCCCTATTCAGTCCTGACAAAAGGTCTCGGCCTGAAACATTGACTGTTCGTTTCCACGGATACTGCCCGACCTGCTGAGTTCCTTCAGCGTGTTGTGCGTGTTGCTTTGACCCCAGCATCTGCAGAGTATTTTGTGTTTAGTATCGTCCAGGTGATACAAGGACACATGAAGAGCCAATGAGAGCGCATCCGTTGCAGACCTATTGTGGTGATAGGCAAACTGTGATGAGTCCAGGTCCTTGCTTAGGCAAGAGTTGATTCCAGCCAATATCAGGCCTTGTCACGGTCCACCCTCTTAAAAGATATTCTGATGTCACTCTGCAAGTCAGAGATCACAGGGTTACAGGATGCTGCAGGTATCCTCATAACTGTAGTTTTATTCTCCCTTTCAAAGCGTGCATAAAAGGTATTGAGCTCTTCTGCGAGTTAATAGTTTCTGCCATTTATGTTTTGCTTTGTAAGAAGTAAATGCCTGCAAATCCTGCCAGAGCTGATGTACATCCAGTTCCACCTCTAACATCAATCAGAATTGTTCTTTAGGTCTTGAGAAAGCCTTCTGGCCTTCTTGTGTAGTCCTGGATCACCAACTTGATTGCCTCAGATCTCGCTCCCTTCACCGCGAAAAGGATCTGGGAAGTCTTCATCCAGATTCTGAAGTGGTAGTTGGTAGAGATACTTATCGAAGTCAATGTAAGGAGTGCAGCACAATGTATTATTCAATGCGCAGTGCAGCTACCAACTATCACTCAGTGTGATATCACCCACTAACCACTGCCTAAGCCTTACACCTACATCTCATAGCTTGCACATATTGCTTGCTATTTGACAAACACAGGCATAGTACCCAAACATATCATGTAGCAGTCATTAATACAGTTCAATCTCTCTTTCAGACTATGGCAATTTTATTAGCAGTAAGTTTGAAGGTCATGAAAGTACCTGCCATGCCTCTCCCTGGAGGCCACTGTGCTAACCATCGAGGGCATGGTGATGGCAGATTATGTAGCCAGCAATTAAGCTTATGCACTGCCCTGGTTCAAATTTCTACTGCAATGCTGTGAGGTAGTTTTTAAAAGCAGTGTGCCATGCTGGAAAGTGCATTTTAGCTTTGGCTAAGATAAGGCCACATGTTGTCCAACTTAGGAATGTGAGTCAGCCAGTTGGGATTGTGGGATGTGAGAGAAGTTTCTGGAGAGCTGTGGGGAAGAGTTTTCTGAAGGACAGTAGTCTGGTTTGGGGTCTTTTTGCGGGAGCCGCGGAGCGGGACAGAAGGGAAGATGCTGCAGAATGCCTTTGGAAGGAGAGTCCTCGTTGCAAGAAATACTTTGTGTAGATGAATGGTTCCTAGGCGGAAGGGCCAATATTCCAGAAAGAGAGAGCTAGTTTGCTCAAAAGGGTCTTTGAGGGGAGTTCCCAATGACATAGGAGCAGCATTAGACCCCTTGGAGCGTTGAATCTGCTCCCCATTCAATTATTTATCCCTCTTAACCCCATTCTCCTGCCATTTACTCATAATTTTTTGAAACGATTGAAATTCAAGATCCAATCAACCTGCACTTTAAATATATCCAATGACTTGGCTTCCAAAGCCATCTGTGGCAATGAATTCCACAGATTCTCCACCCCTTGACTGAAGAAATTCCTTCACATCTCTGTTCTAAAGGAAGTTGTTCTATTCTGATATGATGCCCTCCGATCCCTGACTCTCCCACTATTGGAAACATCGTCTTTGTGTACTCTCTCGCTAGGCATTTCAATATTCATCAGGTTTCTTTGAGATCCTCCCTCACTCTTATAAACTCCAGTGAGTACCGACCCAGAGCCATCAAACATTAACCCTTTCAGTCCTGCGATAATTTACATGAACTTCCATGGAGCCTCTCCAATGCCAGTACATCGTGTCTTGGATATAGGGCCCAAAACTGCTCACAAGTCTCCAAATCTGGCTTGACCAATGCCTTATAAACCTTGTTTTCATATTTAAGTCTGCTGAAAATTAATGTCAGCATTGCATTTGCCTTCCTTACTATGAACTGAACCTGCAAGTTGACCTTTATAGAATTCTGCAGCTCCCTTTGTATCTCTGATATTTGAATTCGCTTCCCATTAAGAAAACAAAATATTCATTTATACCCTCTACATACACATCCCTATGTTGTATTTTGTCTGTTCTTACAATCTGTTCATGTTCTTCTGCGGACTCTGCTTCCTCAACACTATCTTCCCCTCCACCAATCTTTGTATCATTCAGAAATGGCCACAAAGCATCAATTTCATCATCCTGCTCATTAACCACAAAAAGTATCAGCCCCGTGGAACACCACGGGTCACTGGCAGCCAATCAGAAAAGGTCCCCTTTGTTTCCACTCTTTGTCTTCTGTTAGTCAGCCAGTCTTCTATCTATGTTAATATACTTCCTGCAGTATAATGTGCTCCTAGCCTCATGTGTGGCACCGTGTCAAAAGAATTCTGAAAATCCACGTTAACGACATTTATTGACTCTCCTTTATCTCTCCTACCTATTACTTCCTCAAAGAATTCCAACCGATTTATCAGGAATATTTCCCTTCTTTATGAAACCATGCTGACTTTAGCCTATTTTATCATGTGCTACCAAGTACCTCATGCTTAATAATGGACTCTTAAAATCTTATCAACCACTGAAGTCAGGCTAATGAGCCTGTAGCGGTGTGCTACACGCAGCGCTAAAATAACGACATGGAGTCAGTAAACTGTAATCGAAGATCATTTTATTCGAACTTCACAGCCTTGCTTTAAAGCCTCCCTCATCCCGCCCTCCCCGGGCGCGGATGCTCTAAGGGACACGTACTCACAAACCCCCGCAGGCTTTTTCCCTTTGTTGCGGACCTGGCCTTTGTGCCTGCGTGCTGGCTATTTGTGAGCCGGTTCGAGTGCGCTAGGAAGTGGGTCACCACATAACCCCCCCCCCCAGAACCGGCGATACACCCCCCAATGTCCACAGTCTGGGCCGGACCCTGTTTGGGAGGTCGGCCTTTGCGCCGCGGTGCCAGAAACTCGACCAGTTGCGTCAAGTCCACATGGGCCGGTTTGAGTCGGTCCACCGTGAAAATCTCCTCTCTCCCCCCAACGTCCAGCACGAACGTGGACCCGTTGTTCCTGAGCACCGTGAACGGCCCCTCATAGGGCCGTTGCAGTGGTGTCCGATGTCCGCCCCGTCGTACAAACACAAACTTACAGTTCTGCAGGTCTTTGGGTACACAGGTCGGGTTCTGCCCATGCTGCGAAGTGGGTATGGGGGCCAGGTCACCGGGCCTCTCGCGTAGTCTGCCCAGGACTGCTGCGGGTTCTTCCTCGTGCCCCCTTGGGGCTGGTATGAACTCCCCGGGAACGACCAGGGGTGCGCCGTACACCAACTCGGCCGACGAAGCGTGCAGATCGTCTTTGGGCGCCGTGCGGATGCCGAGTAGGACCCAGGGAAGCTCGTCCGCCCAGTTGGCTCCTCGCAGGTGGGCCATGAGAGCCGACTTCAGGTGACGGTGGAAACGCTCCACTAGTCCGTTCGACTGTGGGTAGTAGGCAGTGGTGTGGTGCAGCTGTGTCCCCAAAAGGCTGGCCATAGCAGACCACAGGCTGGAGGTGATCTGGGCGCCTCTGTCGGAGGTAATGTGGGCCGGTACACCAAAGCGGGACACCCAGGTGGCGATCAGTGCCCGGGCGCAAGATTCGGAGGTGGTGTCCGTGAGCAGGATTGCCTCTGGCCATGTTGTGAACCAGTCTACGATAGTCAGGAGGTGCCGTGCTCCAAGCGACACTGGCAGGGGGCCCACGATATCCACGTGAATGTGGTCGAAACGCCGGTGGGTGGGGTGGAACTGCTGCGGCAGAGCTTTGGTGTGCCGCTGCACCTTGGCCGTCTGGCAGTGCATGCACGTTCTGGCCCATTCACTGACCTGCTTGCGGAGTCCGTGCCAAACGAACCGGTTAGCTACCAGCCGGACAGTTGTCCTGATGGAGGGGTGCGCTAAGTTGTGAATGGAGTTGAAAACGCGCCGCCGCCAGGCTGCCGGGACAACGGGACGGGGTTGGCCGGTGGTGACGTCACAGAGTAGGGTCCTCTCACCTGGGCCTACGGGGAGGTCCTGGAGCTGCAAACCAGAGACTGCGGTCCTGTAACTCGGGATCTCCTCGTCTGCCTGCTGCGCCTCTGCCAGCGCCTCAAAGTCTACCCCTTGGGAAAGGGCATGAATGTTAGGGCGAGAGAGCACATCCGCCACGACATTGTCCTTACCCGAGACGTGCCGGATGTCCGTCGTGTATTCAGAGATGTAGGACAGATGGCGCTGCTGGCGGGATGACCAGGGATCGGACACCTCCGTGAACGTAAAGGTAAGCGGGTTGTGGTCCGTGAACGCGGTGAAGGGCCTACCTTCTAAGAAGTACCTGAAATGCCGGATTGCCAGGTATAGCGCCAACAGTTCCCGGTTGAAAGCACTGTATTTGAGCTCGGGTGGTCGTAGGTGCTTGCTGAAAAAAGCCAGGGGTTGCCAGCGCCCCTCGATGAGTTGTTCCAGTACCCCACTGACTACCGTGTTAGATGCGTCCACTGTGAGGGCGGTAGGGACGTCCATTCTGGGGTGCACTAGCATCGCGGCGTTCGCCAAGGCTTCCTTCGATTGAATGAAAACGGTGGCGGATTCCTCGTCCCAGGTAATGTCCTTGCCCGGACCCAACAGCAGGGCGAACAGGGGGCGCATGATCCGGGCAGCTGAAGGGAGGAAGCGGTGGTAGAAATTGACCATACCCACGAATTCCTGAAGGCCTTTGATCGTGGTGGGTCGGGGGAAATGGCGGACCGCATCTACCTTAGCAGGCAGAGGGGTTGCCCCATCTTTAGTAATCCTGTGGCCCAGGAAGTCAATGGTGTCGAGCCCGAACTGGCATTTGGCCGGGTTGATTGTTAGACTGTATTCACTCAGTCGGGCGTAGAGTTGACGGAGGTGGGACAGATGCTCCTGACGACTGCTGCTGGCTATGAGGATGTCGTCCAAATAGATGAATGCGAAGTCCAGGTCGTGTCCCACCGCGTCCATTAACCGCTGGAACGTCTGTGCGGCATTCTTCAGGCCGAACGGCATGCGGAGGAACTCGAAAAGGCCGAATGGGGTGATGAGTGCCGTTTTGGGGATGTCGTCTGGATGCATCGGGATTTGATGGTATCCGCGGATTAGGTCTACCTTGGAGAAGATCTGCGCGCCGTGCAGGTTGGCTGCAAAGTCCTGAATGTGCGGCACAGGGTAGCGGTCCGGTGTGGTAGCCTCGTTCAGCCTGCGGTAGTCGCCGCACGGTCTCCAGCCCCCTGTCGCTTTGGGCACCATGTGCAGGGGGGAGGCCCATGGGCTGTCAGACCGCCGGATGATCCCCAATTCCTCCATCCTCTTGAACTTCTCCTTCGCCAGTCGGAGCTTGTCCGGGGGAAGCCGCCGAGCATGGGCATGGAGGGGTGGTCCCTGGGTCGGAATGTGGTGCTGTACGCCGTGTCTGGGCATGGCTGCCGTGAAATGCAGTGCCAGAACCGATGGGGAATCCGCCAGGACTCTGGTGAAGTCGTTGTCGGACAGCGTGATGGAGTCTAGGTGTGGGGCCGGCAATTGGGCTTCACCCAGGGAGAACGTCTGAAAGGTCTCGGCGTGGACCAGTCTCTGCCTCGGCAGGTCGACCGGTAGGCTGTGAACCCGCAAAAAATCCGCGCCCAGAAGCGGTTGGGCTATGGCGGCCAGTGTGAAGTCCCATGTGAACTGGCTGGAGCCGAACTGTAGCCGCACCATACGGGTGCCGTAGGTCCTTACCGTGCTGCCGTTCACCGCCCTCAGGTGGGGACCCGGTGCCCTGTTGCGGGTGTCGTAACTCGTCGGAGGTAAGACGCTGATCTCGGCACCGGTGTCGACCAAAAAACGGTGTCCCGACCTCTTGTCCCACACATACAGGAGGCTATCCCGACGGCCAGCCGCCGTAGCCATCAGCGGCGGCTGGTCCTGGCGTTTCCCGGGAACTGGCAGGACGGGCTACAGTGGCGGGCTTCTGTGCCCCACCGCTGATGGTAGAAACACCAGTGTTCGTTGGGCTCCCCACCCCTGCCTCTGGGGCTCGTGGACTCTGCTGCCGGGCCTGGTCTGGTCTGCTGCTGGGAGCGTGGCCTGGTGAGCCGGTTCGAGTGCGCTAGGAAGTGGGTCGCCACAAGCCTATAATTTCCTGTCTTTTGCCTCCTTGTCTTCTTAATGAGTAGAGTAACATTTGCCATTCTTTTTAGCTTCCTGGAACCCTTCCTGACCCCAGTGGTTCAGGAACGATCACCACTAACACCTCCACAGTCTCCTCAGATACTTCTTTCAGAACCATGGGCTGCAGTCCCTCTGGTCTTGGTGACTTACCCAGTTTCTGACATTCCATTTTCTTGAACAGCTTCTCCTTAGTATTAGCATCAACAATCCCTTCTGCCTTTACCCCGTCCCCCACCATCTCTCTTGAACTTCTGGCATGTTGCTGTGAAGCCGGATGCAAAACACTTCTTCAGTTTGTTGGCTATTTCTTTGTTCCCAATCACTAGCTCTCCAGCATCATTTAAGCATACCCTTGATGGATTTACCACTGATATATTTCCAAGTCAGGACACTGTAATTTAAGAGGAACCTGTGGGTGATGGTATTCTCCTTTGCCTACCACTCTTGTCCTTCTTGGAGGTAGAAGTCATGTGTAAGGAAAGTGGTTTTGGATAAACTAGGCAATGAACATTTAGTAAATGATACATGCATTTCAGAGCATTTGGTAAACGGTAGATGGGCAGGCTCGATAGGCCGGATGGCCTACTCCTGCTCCTATTTCTTATGGTACTGTTATGCCCGCAGCCCCCTCCTTTGTGAGAATCGCAAGATCGCTATTAATTCGGGTCTTGGACCCAGGAAATGAGAGAGAATCCTCAAGGTTTTGGAATGTGTCCTGGCCTCTCAGCAAGACAAAGCCACGGATAACGGCCATTGTCTCTTGGTGACACATTTGTGGATTGGGGACTGGGCTACGTGAAAGCCCTCAGGGCAACGTGGGCTGGGTGACGGGGAGAGATTGCATCATCCACCAACCTGATTGACATCTTCAACTCTGCAAGTCAGGATAGAAGAGGGGTTGTAGGAACAGCCCCCTCAGACGCACCAGAAGAAACACTAGCGATCCCGTAATAGCGGGAAGCCATTTGAAGGAAGCCACGTGCATTTGGTTCCCTTGCCTGGGAACCAGTGGCTGATACCACAGAGACGATTTTCTTGAACTAACAACGGGGAACCAACTCCCCCGACACATCGGATCGGCCTCAACAAAAGACCTGGGCAAGTTTCTCTTCTCACAAATCTCTCTCTCTCCAACAAGTGAAAACCCAGCGGTCCCCAAAGGCTAAAGCCTGCATGAACTGAGAGACTTTTATATTTCCATCGGACAATATATTATACCCTAGACAAACAATAGAGCCATTTCTTATTGATGATTATTACTATACCCGCGCTTTAGATTGAGTATTGACGACGTATATTATCTGAATGTTTGTATTAACCTTATTTTTGTGCCCCTTTATAAATAAAGACTTTTAAAAATAGTACCATCAGACTTCAACGGACCTCTCTATCTTTGCTGGTAAGTGACCCAGTTACGGGGTACGTAACAGTACGTATTGCAGTCATGGTATGCTGTTGGTGGAAGGAATAAATGTTTACGGTAGTCACATAGGTTGATCTCAACTTTCCTGGGAGATGTTGATATTACATTTAGTAAATCCAGCATTGTGCATTCCATCTTATTCCAGACATGCCAAGTAGATGGAAAGGTGTCATGAAGTGAGCTACTTGTCCCAACCTGCTCTGCCACCAGGCTCAAGGACAGCTCCTATCTCACTATTTTAAGACTATTGAATGGTTAACTAGTATGATGAAACGGACAATCATTATAATCTTCTGCCTTATTGTCAATCTGCACTGCACTTTCTCTGTGGAAGCTGCACTTTATTCTGTATTCTGTTATTGTTTTACCTTGAGGGCCTGGCTCACCAACATTGGAAAACGGTGGGAGTCTGGTAGTTGAGTCCTGTAGGTCAACACTGTGGTCAGTGTCCTGGGGCAAAGGCCAAAATTGGAGGCCCATTGTCTGTGAGTTTGAGAATCTGTGGTCAGGGGCTTGAGGCCTGGAAGTGGCCCATGCTGGGATTGGGGGCTTCTCTGAGAGTGGGCGGGTGGCAGGTATGGAAAAGGGGCTTATCTTGCTTTTAGTGCCCTGTTTTGCTTTTGCTGCTTGTGTGGTTCTGTGGAACATTGGGAGCATGCTACGTTAGCGCTAGGATGTGTGGCAAAACTTGTGGGTGCCCTGGCATATCCTTGGGTGAACTGGTTGCTAACACAAATGACGCAATTTATGGTATCTTTCAGTGTGTATCTAATAAATAAATCTGAATCTGCACCACCTCAGTCTACTGTATAATGAATTGATCTGTATGAACACTATGTAAGACTATATCTCAGTACATGTGATAATAATAAATCAATGCCAATTCCAATTTTCACTCTGTGCTTGAAACATCCCTCATGCCCTCAGGATCCTCCATTTGAATTGCTTCTGCTTGGCAGCGTTTACTATGTGTTGGGTTTAAATTGATGAAGGGTCATTGACATGAATTGCTGGCTCTAGCTTTCTTTCTGTGGATGCTACCTTACCTGCTGGGTATTCCCAGCATTTTCTGCTTTTAAGCTGAGAGTCCCAACCAGCTTTTAGTCTTTTGAAACTTGATATTTCTGCCCTTCGACATTCTTTCCCTCAACACTGAATTGATTCCACAACTTACGGATTCCCTTTCAAAGACTGCAATCTCATGTTCTCGATATTTATTGCTTATTTATTTATTATTATTATTACTTTTTCCTTTTTTTTGTCTTCGCACTGTTTGTTGTCATTTGCATGTTGGTTGTTTGTCCACCTTTGGTGTGTGTGGTTTTTCATTGATTCTATTGTGTTTCTTTGTATGTACTGAGAATGCCCACAAGAAAATGAATCTCAGGGCCGTAAATAGAACATAGAACATATAGATCTACAGCACATTACAGGCTCTTCGGCCCACAATGTTGTGCCAGCCACGTAACCTACTCTAGAAACTGCCTAGAATTTCCCTACCGCATAGCCCTCTATTTTTCTAGGTCCCTGTACCTATCTACAAGTCTCTTAAAAGACTCTCTTCTATTGACTTCTATCACCATCACGGGCAGTGCATTCCATGCACCCACCACTCTGTGTGGGAAAACTTACCTCTGATATCCCCTTTGTACATAAAAGGGTGACATATACAGACGTTTGTATGTACTTTGATAATAAATTTACTTTGAACTCTTTAACAAGCCTATTGACCAGCACTGATACTTTCAGCTGGAATCATTGGGGTAGAAATCCACCCCCTCTATTCCCATAGCTGAATGTTTGTGAACACAATGCTAAAAAAAAAATCAGATGTTAAATGATAATTACAATACGTCAAGCATTTCAGTAATGCCAGTGGAAATCAAAATCCTTGCTGATATACAATATGCCTTCAAATATTTTTGGATATTTTTCTGTCACGTAGTCACGACTGCTCATTGAATCTTTTGAAAATTCTGTTATATTATATGCAATGATGAGAGATTGTATTTCCACTTGCCATTGTCAGGATAATCTAATACAACAGAATTGCCTTGCATTTTGTCATTCAGGACTTAGAGCAAGGTCAATCATCCCCTGTGCATAAGAAATTTGTAGAAATCGACTTCTTCCTTGTGAACATGTGGGTTACATCATTTTCCCTTAATCCTGGTCACATGTGTGTTCCGGACTGTGCATTTAACTGACTGGGATCCTCACACTATTTCAGTTACATTTGACAGACAGTAATTGGAATGATACATATAAGGACATAGAACACAGAACAGTAAAGCACAAGAATAGCTTCTGCATCCTGTGATGTCTGTGCTGACAACGATGACATTTTAAACAAAATCTATCTGCCTTCACATGGTCCATATTTCCCCATTCTCTGCTCATTCACATGCCATTCTAAATGTCACTACCTTGTCAGCTTCTACCACCAAGTCAGACACGTACCACATTCTACATAGAAAACTTGTTCTGCACTTTGAGATGATAATTGGGTTTGGTGATCGTAAAGTTCTAAATTCAAATGAAGACCTTAATCTCTAACAGATATAAATAGCCATGAGCACTTTCACTAAAGGGAGATTATACTGTCACCCAATCATCCAAAGACTATTTTACTTCTCTGATTATTCTCCATGGCAAATTATAGCCGCCAATACCCAACACGTGAGTGGCGCTTCCCCTGACAAGAAGATAGTTCCAGCTATTGTGAATGAGTGGGGAATCTCGCTGAGACATATTGCATATTGAAAGGCCTAGACAGAGTGCACATGGAGAGATTGTCTCCTGTAATGGGTGAGTTCAGGACCAGAAGGCACAGCCTCAAAATAGAGGGATGTCAATATAGAAGAGAGATGACAAAGAATTTCTTTAGCCAGAGTGTGGTGAATTCTGTGGAATTCATTGCCACAGATGGCTGTGGAGGCCAAGTCATTGACTATATCTAAAGCAGAGGTTGGTAGGTTCTTGGCTAGTAAGGGCATCAAAGGTTACAGGGAGAAGGCAGGAGAATAGGGCGAGAGGGATAATAAATCAGCCATGATGGAACGGCAGAGAAGAGTTGATGGGCTGAGTAACCTAATTCTGCTCCTACGTCTCATGGTTTTATGGTCTTATGATCCAACAAAGTAGTTTAAACACAATTCGTTTATTTTCAGTGATACAAGTTTAAATCCAAACAATGTTCTTAAAACACATTTAAAACTCACAACAGATTTATATCTAATAAAACATTTCCAAATTACCAGCCATTTTTAAAACACAAAGGATTTCCAAAATGCAGGTAAAATTCTTACAAACTAGAAAGACATAACCAATAATGCAGATGAATGAATTGTCTGCCACAGAATCCAAAGCTAGAGGAATGGATTCTTGTCACCCTGTCTTCCTATCATTCTTCTTAATATTCTTCAACAACTCTTCATAAGCCTGAACTGCTCTCTGTATTTATATCCTTTTTCTAGCACTTGGGTGACTCCACTCGTATATGATATTTCCTCAGATATCCTTCTAACATAAATGTTCTAAAAGCATCTTGGAGACGTAGATCTCAGCTTAAAGGTTCACAGTTCACAATGCCTCAAAGCTAACTTCCTTGAGTGCATAAACCTTTCAACTATGAACACATCAGTAGAACAGAGTGATCTAGGAATAATGGTGCATAGTTCCCTGAAGGTGGAATCTCATGTGGATAGGGTGGTGAAGAAAGCTTTTGGTATGCTGGCCTTTATAAATCAGAGCATTGAGTATAGGAGTTGGGATGTAATGTTAAAATTATACAAGGCATTGGTGAGGCCAAATTTGGAGTATTGTATACAGTTCTGGTCACTGAATTATAGGAAAGATGTCAACAAAATAGAGTACAGAGGAGATTTACTAGAATGTTACCTGGGTTTCAGCACCTAAGTTACAGAGAAAGGTTGAAGAAGTTAGGTCTTTATTCTTTAGCATGTAGAAGGTTGAGTGGGGACTTGATAGAGGTATTTAAAATTATGAGGGGGATAGATAGAGTTGATGTGGATAGGCTTTTTCCATTAAGAGTAGGGGAGATTCAAACAAGAGGACATGAGTTGAGAGTTAAGGGGCAAAAGTTTAGGGGTAACACAAAGGAGAACTTCTTTACTCAGAGAGTGGTAGCTGTGTGGAACGAGCTTCCAGTAGAAGTGGTAGAGGCAGGTTCGATATTGTCATTTAAAAAAAAATTGGATAGGTATATGGACAGGAAAGGAATGGAGGGTTATGGGCTGAGTGTGGGCTAGTGGGACTAGGTGAGAGTAAGCATTCGGCATGGACTAGAAGGGCCGAGATGGCCTGTTTCCGTGCTGTAATTGTTATATGGTTATATCATTTATTTCATATGCTAAATGATATTATCCACCTTCTCTGCAAACTACCTTGAACTAAGCAGCTTAGATTGAAACAAGCCACATTAAACAATCGATCGGCTTAAACTGCATCTCCAGCAACAATAAACCAGATGTATTGAGCTACATCTTATTTCTCACAGAGAGCGTTTACTATTTGTAGAGCTTGCTTGCAAATCTATTCTTCAGACAGTACTTGTTTTAACTTCAAGCTGATCACTGTTTGCCAGTTACATTTTAAGAACTGAAGACAGATTTCCACTTATGACCAGAAGTCAAACAACTGTTAGTTGAAAGTTTACTTACAATTGTTTCTGATCTTACAAGTGGCAGCTGCTATGTTTAGAAACCAAGATCAGCAAACAACCAAGAGGTCAAGAGTGAATATCTATCATTACATCTCCTTTACACTTTGATCTCTCACCTTAAAGCTATGTCTTTGTTATTTTTCTATTCTACCCTGGAATAAGGAGTCTATATGCCCTATCTATGCCTCATATAATTTTATATGCCTCTATGTGATCTCCACTCATCTCCAATGCTCCTGAGAAAATAATCCCTGTTTGTCCAACCTCTCCTTATAGATAAAACCCACTAATCCAAGCAGCATTCTGGAGAAGCTCATCTGCACCCTCTCTGAAGACTTCATCTCCTTCCTGTAATGAGTAAAACTCTGTTGATCCAGAATGCTCAAGGTTCTGGTGATTACAGACGGCATTTAAGTCATATTTTTCTTTAGATCTTATACAATAGGGTAATAACTTTTTCAATAACTTTTCCCAGTAATTTTAAAAGGAAGTGGAGGAAATAGCACTGTGTGAGTTTCAAAGGCTCACCAGTTCGGGGGCATGGTGTGTTAGAGAGAGTTCAAGAACTGGGGCTCCATTGTGTTAAAGGGTGTGTGTGAACCAGGACTCTGGTGTCACACAGAGTGCAGAAACTAGGGCTCAGCGGTGTCACAGAACTGAAGGAACCCAGAACTAAAGGGAGTGCATGAATCAACATTTGTTGAATAATCGTAATTTTTGAACAATGGGCTAGAAGATTTATCATTATTATAAACTAAAAATGAAGAAGTAACCTGTCAAAATTACACTGATGAAAGATAACTAATTTAGCTAACTGACAATGAATGTGCTTAAACCGAACTAACCACATTAAGTTCATTTCGTTTTGATTTTTCTGATACTGCTTGTAAGACTTGACTATTCTTAGAGTAGATATTGATTTAAATCAATTTATAATTGCTTTTACAGTGGGTAGAAATCTGAATTAACTAATATTCTTACTCCCAGGATTCAAGTTTATTGCAGGAGAATTTTTTTGAAGAAAATCTGATCTAAAAAGAAAAGCTTTAGCCTCAGTAATGGTGCTTCTGAAATTACCGCGGAGCAGACAACAGCAGACTCAGCTGAAGAGACTAGGGCTCAGTACTGACCTTGAGTGCTGTCTGTGTGGAATTTTTGTATTTCCCTTGGTACCATGTTGGTGCTTTTTCCAAATATTCTCAGTTTTGCCCCCATGCCAAAGCCATGTAGGTTGTTAAATTAACTGCAAGTTGCTACAAGTGTGTGGGCGAGTGGCAGTATCTGGGGACAGCTGATTGGAATCAATGTGAATCAATGTTAGCTTGGTGCAAGTGCATTGTTGATGGTCAGTGCAGAAACATGTGATGCAGGGCGAGTATCCATGGTCTACTCTCGATGACTCGAAGGCCTGTCTGGAATGGAATTCTACCATCTTCACCTGTTCTGGACAATATATAACTTCATACCCATCAACGTGCTTGACTTTTAACACCCGCCTCGGAATGTACTGAGTTGAGCCAAGTAGGTCCTAACCTGTACGTTGCAATAACTGCAGTGGACCCTTGGATTTTTACGTAATAGTGCACACAATTATTTCATAAGAATTAAATTATTTACACTTAACTTGATTTTCCAATAAGAGAATGGAAGATGGAAATAAATTGCTTATATTGTATTGTCATGGGATTCAGTCAGGTACCAATGAATGGTGAATAATTGTATCTTAAAATACAGATTTACGCTTTTCATGCTGGATTTTCCAGCAGTTTAATTACCCATTCAGTCCTACTCTGACCTAACTGCTGGGGGTGGTAGTGGAGGCCGATACATTAAAGGTAGTCTTAGATAGGCACATGGATGAAATACAAATATGTGGGAGGGAAGGGCAAGATTGATCTTGAAGCTGATTAAAAGGTTGACACAACATTGCAGGCCAAAAGGCCCGCACTGCAACGTGTTCTATGCTCTAACTCTTTTCAACTGTAGCATAATTGACTACTTTTTTAGTCATCCATCTTTCAATTTAGTTCAATTTTTCTCTTTCCATTGTCTAGCTTGTTGGGCATGACCCAGAGCTCTGCCATTAGTAACATATTACACAGTCACAGTGCCATTGTGCCTTCTAGCTGCCACATTACATCATTCTGTCTCACCCTAGCACAGATTTTCCCTTTACCCTATTCATTCCATCTTCTAAGCTATTCAAGATTATCTCGTTTTCCCTCTCCTCCCATTCCGATGAAGATTCCTGGAGCTGAGGCATTAAATGCTTCTCTTTCTTCTGAAGCTGCCTGACCTGCTGAGATCCTCTGTTTTTCTCCCCCATCAATTTATTTCAATTTACATTGGACTTTGCTTATTTGTATTTCATAGATGGAGCCTTTTCCATATGCGAAGTCTATATCACCAATAACGGAGCTGTAATGATCAAGATAGCTGTGTCATTGGCGAGTCCTAAATATGCTATGCATCAGTAATTTCCCTAAATCTGATCAGCTTGCTGGGACGTTACAGAATTAATTACATAGTATTTTGCTCAGGGTCACATTAAATTGAACAAAAGTAAGGTCAGAGAATCTTTTTAAATGATTAGTTTTATTTGTTACGTATGTATCAAAATTTACAGCAAAATGCATTATTTACATCAAATCATGAAACCCCTTCACCATCAGATTTCCGAAGGATGCAATAACACTACCTCACGATTTTGCTCTCTTTTTCACTATTTATTTATTTTTTATTTATGTATTTCTTACTGTAACTTATTGCAATATTTTTATGTATTGCACTGTACTGCTGCTGCAAAATACTGTATGCCAATGATAATAAACTTAATTCCGATTCTGGCTGAGCAGAAATTAAATGGCTTCTTTGAAGATTAATTCAACATGCATTCTCATATTCGTTCATCCATCTGATTTTAGAGGGTTTTGCAAGCCTCCTGGGAAACCGAGAGTTAACCCATCCACCTGCGAAAGGAGTTGTGATGATCTCAAGCAGCTATAGATAATTAGATGAATGGATTAAACTGAGAATACATTCTCCATCCCTACAATTTTTTTCCCCTTCTAAGGAAATGCTCAGCTCCAGGTTAAACAAAAGCATCTTGAGCGTTTTCATAATCCTTACTAACTCCGAAGCTGCTTGACGCACATTCGTTGTTGATTCCAGTTGCTGCTGGAACCTGTTTGTCAGCTGGCTCTGGTCGAATCCGAAGTCCTGAGAGGAAGATGGAACCAATAAGATTTGCACAGAGACAAGTTTATTTCTGCATGGATATCCCAGCCATTTTAGGAGTTGCCAACAACTTATGTGTGCTAAGGCAAGCTCTAGACTGAGGAATGGCAGGCTTTCCCTCTCTTTAACCTGGGTCGATCATTTGTCTTTCTGCTACTCAGATTTTTCCCTATGGATTACTTCCCTCTACACATTTTCCTTTAGCTGACAGAGTGAGACCAAGTTAAACTGTGCACTCTTCTATGATTAGCATCAGTGTGGCTGGGTGGCAGGCACCATGATTTAAGCGGGCTGGGGCATACAGTGTGCGCTTAACTCAACTGCTCAGACAGAGGCTTCGTGAATCTCATCCATCTGAGATAACTCCACTTAAGTGATGCACAGGCTTGTGCTTCAAACCCATGGCCTCGATGTTCGGAGTAAGTCGCTCCGCTGCCTAAGCTGGATAAGCAACCTTGTAGTTTGACCTTGCAGCTCGAAGTCAAAATATTAAACTGCTTGAATCAACGGGCCAGTCTGCGAGATGGAATTTTCTATAATGGTTATTGTAAGTACATCATGAATCAACCTGCCAAAATGTTAGTCAGTGTCAAAGGAGGCAAGTGAGATTGAACACCCACATTAAGAAAGAAATCAAGTGACCATCCGATTCAAAGGCATTTTATTCTTCTATACATTAACTAAGAAGAATGACAACTGCAACACTTACGTTCTAAGTATCGTGCCCAATGTTCTGCAAAAGCTTTATTTCAAAACAAAATCATGTTTACGTACCGCAAAGAATAAAAAGGACAAAGGAATAACATTGCAACAGCTTTCGGTGTTAAATGAAGGAATCAAAGAGCTATTGGAAATTGGTTCTGAATGGGATGCTTTCCCGTGGGCTGTTAGAGCGCCAGAACCTTGGGAAGGTAGAATGCCAGCGAGAAAGACCTGGAAGTATTTTACAGGTTTACTGAAGTCCTGAAGTTCCAACTTTCTTTTTGTAAAGAGTGGACAGTAAAATTCAATGTGAACTTCCGAATGAATATTTAGCTGTTCTGATTTTTGCCTCCATGTCAGTAAAAAAAAAAACCCCATCATAGCACTGAACATCTTTTTGTCAGCTTTCGGAGGACATGTGTGGCAGGAAGAGTGACCTATCCACTAACCACACTGCTGCTTGCCCTTGCACACAGATGAGCAACTTGTACCAGCTGCAGTGAGCCGGCAGTGACTGAAGCCATGCTTGCTCCTCTTAAAGAGCCACTACTCAATGCTTACAATAATCAATGGAGGCCCACAGGCCTTGGGCAGCTTGGTGGAAGCTGCCACATGAGTGAGAGCAAGCACCTCATTTCAGATGCAGCTTTGCACAAATTGGGAGATAAGGTAGGGCAGGAAGGCCATCTTTCTGTACAGGCCCAGAATGTCACCCATGTAGACAATTAGCATTTAGCTCATTTACTGTGGGGCGCTGGAGACGACCTTTGCGAAGGAAGACTGATGTTCATATATGCAGTCCACAAGAAATTTGAGTAATTCACATAAACAGACAAGTTTGCTTACAGTATGCCCATCATTAAATCAGCAAAACAATGCCAGCTTCACCCACTGCTCTAGGTACTGTGACTATATCGCTCACACCCTACCAAAGTTCCTACATAACATTCACACACCCTTCCACAGCCTGACACACTGTTAGTTGAAGCTCAGGCAGAAAATCCTCACATTATAGCTTGGAAGGTACATTAGTGAGACACATTTTAAGACGTGTCATGTTGTCTATTAAATGCTCTGTAAAATGGTAACTGATGGATAAGCAATAAATTCTGGTCTTGCTAGTGAAGCTTAGATGGAGAAATTCAAGAGAGCTTCTTTCTGTTTTGCATGAGAAGAAGGCACACATTTGCTGCTGGCAATATCAGGAGATATTGCTGGACATTGCTAGTTAAATAGAGTCAGAGAAAAGTACAGCACAGAAATAGGCCCTTTGGCCCATCTAGTCCATGTTGAACCATTTAAACCGCCTGGTCCCATTGACCTACACCCGGACCATAGCCCTCCATACACCTCCCATCCATGTACTTTTCCAAACCTCGTAAACTTTGAAATCGAGCTTGCATACATCACTTGTTCTGGCAGCCTGTCCCACTCTTTCATGACCCTATGACTGAAGAGGTTTCCCCTCAGGTTCCCCTATAAGCATTTTACCTTTCACTCCTAAGCATGGCCTCTAGTTGCAGTCCCACCCAACCTCAGTGGAAAAAGCCTGCTTGCTCAATCTATATCCCTCATAATTCTATATACTTCTATAAAATGTCCCCCCAATCTTCTACGTTCCAAGGGTTAAAGCTCTAACCTATTCAGCCTTTCCTTTTGACTCAGGTCCTCCAGTCCCGGTAAATTCCTTGTAAATTTTCACTGTACTCTTTCAACATTATTGACATCTTTCCTGTAGCTAGGTGACCAAAACTGCACACAATGTTCCAAATTAGGTGTCACCAATGTCTTGTAGAACTTTAGCATAACATCCTATTTCCTGTACTCAATTTATGAAGGCTAATGCACCAAAAACTTTTTTTATGACCCTATCTACCCATGACATCGCTTTCAATGAGTTATGGACCTATATTCCCAGACCCCTTGCCCAAAAGACAGAGACCAGCATAGATGGCATGTAGATACCTAATCCTCTTATAACAATCTATTCTATAGACATCCCATGATCTCTTCAAACTGTATTTGGATTATGTATGGATTTCTTGTTCTCCCTCACATTGATTTTGCTGTGCACCATTCTTACTTCAGTTGATCAATAACTATCCTCTTGGGTCAGCAGCAACTGGTGAAGCACAGGCCATAGAAAAAGAAAACTGCATCATTCTGTCACTCTTCAACATAGTCTCCAGCAAACATGTCAAATGTTGAGGATTTTTCCTCAAGGAAATTTCTGCCAATTTTTTTCTGCTCACAGAGTATTCTGATAATTTGAAGTATGATACTAAATTCGCCCAGTTTTTGCCAAATTTTGTGAAACAGTGATTGGAACTGGAAGCCAATTGGCACCCATGAAGTGAAGAATCTGGGGCTACCTGGGAGAATTTAGTCTTCTGAGCTTTTTAAATCCTATTTCTGCAGCACAACCAACAGATTATCATTATAAAAGACATTAAATGATGTTTGCTTGAACTAAGCAAGCAATCAAAAAAAAATGGGTATGTTACTGTTTGATGATGTATATTGCATTGTGAGCAGGTTGGGAAAGGTTGTCTCTTTAATATTGCCTACAGATTCCACCATCTGCCTAAAGAGATAAAAACCTCTAGTGCTGGAATGCACCTTGCATGAAAAATGATCACTTCATGTTGATTGAGTACATGGGTTTCATTAATGTGCAAATGTAGAACTTCAGCAGAATTTATACAATTCCAGGTTGACATTCTGATTTAGTTTTACAATTTTAGCAGTTGTTTTCTACGAGAGGGAACGGTCAGGAATGTACATCTGAACAATACAGCCACAGTTTCATCAGCCTTCTTCAAACATGTTGAGTTTACAGGAATTCAGACCATATTTGAACAACTGCAGCCCTGGGATTGGGAGCATACAGGAAATGGAAGAGTGTGGTGCATGAGGTGTAGGAGTTGCTGGTGTAAGAGTGAAACAGAGTAATGTAGGAGTGATAGGGTGTAGGATTGACAGAGAGTGTTGAAGCAGTGACAGGGTATGGTGTAGGAGTGACAGGGTACGGAGTAGGAGTGACAGAGAGTGGTGTAGGAGTGACGGTGTTGTGTAGAGGTGGCAAGGTGTAGTTTAGGAGTAGAGGAGAGTGAATATGAATGCATTTGATATGACTAATTTACATCTGTCTATTGTTGAAAGTGATGTCGTATTAAAGAGGAAGAATGGGAAGTACTGAAGTAATGGAAGTGATTCACATACGTAGCCATTATCACCATTATGTGCCTTGATGTATGACATGGGTAATTATGGCCTTTCTATGACCATGACTGATTTTGGCAAATTTTTCTACAGAGATGGTTTGTCATCGCCTTCTTCTGAGTTTACAAGACGGGTGACCCCAGCCATTATCAACACACTTCAGAGATTGCCTGCCCAGCATCAGCGGTGATATCACAGGACTTGTGATATGCACCAGCTGCTGACCACCTGCTCCCATGGCTTCACATGGCCCTGATGGGGGGCTAGGCAGGTGTTACACCTTGTCCAAGGGTGACCTACAGGTTAGTGGCGGGAAGGAATGCCTTACACCCCCTTCAGCAGAGACGTAACTTCACCCCGCCACCCATATACAGCACATGTAGCATATGTGTATCAGTCCAGATAGAAATTACTCCAGGTTCTTAAAAGAAGCAAATGAAGAACTAGAGACACAAGAGATTCTGCAGATGCTGGGAATCTTGAGCAACACATGCAAAATGCTGCAGGAACTCAGCAGGTCAGTTAGTTTCTATGGAGTGGAATAAACAGTTGCCATTTTGGGCAGAGACCCTTCATCAGGACTCTGAAACACGGGGTGTTTATTTCCTTGCATAGAGGCTTCCCGACATACCTGACAGTCTGCTGGTGGGAGGAAGCCAAAGTACACAGGGGAAATCCACAGGGTCACAGTGAGAACATGTAACTTCCTCACAGTCAGCAGCGGAGGACAAAACTGAACCTGCTTCCCCCGACTGTGTATGTATTAGAATTGAGGTTGGCATGGTAATTCAAATAGACTATCACTTGGATGATCCATGGATATCAGAATAAGTGCAGATGCTGCAAACAGAAAATGCTGAAAATACTCAGCTCGTTAAGTTGCTTCTGTGGGAAGAAAATAACTCACTAGACTATTCAGGGGGAATTTCATAGCTTTTATGTTTTTAACTTCCAGTAATTTTCCCTTCCCCCATCTCTCTTTTTCCATTCCCCATTCTGGCTCCAATCTTCTCCTCACCTCCCTCTGGTGCCCCACCTCCTTCTCTTTCTTCCATGGTCCACTCTCCTATCAGATTCCTTCTTCTTCAGCCCTTTACCTCTTCCACCAATCACCTCTCAACTTCTTGCTTTACCTACCTCCCCCCCCACCTATCTTGCCCCTCTCAGCTTATACTCCTTCCCCTACCCCCACTTTCTTTTTCTGGCTCCCTCCCCCTTTCTTTCCAGTGGCGATGAAGTGTCTTGGACTAAAATACCAACTGTTTATTCCTTTCTGTAGATGCTGCCCGACCTGTCAAGTTTCTTCAATATTTTGTGTGTTTCTCTGGATTTCCAGCATCTGCAGAATATTTTGTGTTTGGAATTTAAGTCAACTGTGTTGGTATGCGTGTCTCCGAACTGTAACATTGACTCTGTTTCTCTTCCCGCAGATGCAGCCCGACCTGCTGAGTATTTCCAGCAACTTTTTGATCTGGTTGATCTATGCCCGTTTTGTGCGTCATTCATTCCACGGATTGCAAAATGCAATAAAAATAAGGTGAAATGCTGATTTGATCAGCATTTCAGGTAATAATCCTGGCATCCTCAGAAACGGTAGGAGACCACAGAGGTAAATTAAATACTGAAGGAATGCTCACCCACTCAACCCCACAATCACCTGCTTCTGTGCATGTGTGTAATTAACCTAACAAAGAGGGGTGGTATGTAAGGGCAAGGGGAGCTCTACCTCTGTTTTGGCAGTGAAGAGAAGGGTGAGGGCGGATGTCTGGGAAATGGGGGAGAATCAGTATTCAATTCAATGCAAGTTTAATTTTCATCCAACTGTACATGAATACTCATGGATATAGCCAAACGAGTGTTACTCCACGGTCAAGGTGCAAAACACTGTACCGAGAGTCACACACAGCATAAAGCACACATAACACGTATAAGATAGAAAGGTACAGCCACTCAATAAGGGAGTCCAATCTCAAGCCATCCAACACTGCCGACAGCACAAGAGAGCTTGTCTTCTGCTGAGCGAACACTGGGGCAGCAACGACTCCAGCCTGGATGCTACGCTACACTGCCCCCTGGTGGAGCAGACCGGCTCCGGCACCCCTCTCCCAGCGGCTGTGAACAGATGGCACCGTGGTTTAAGGCCTAGTGCTCGCACGTACAAGATAGCAAGCACATATAGGATAGCAATAATACAATCATGCAAAATATATTTCAGTATCTATTAAAGAGAATCAACATTGATATTATCACCTGCCCACAATGCATTAACTATAATAAGCCCAAACCCAAGTTAATATTTTCAGCATATTTGAAGCACAGAACCATTTTCCAGAATTATTCAACTCTCTGCCTCTAAATTTTGCAACAGAGATGAATGTACTGTTCTTTCTTTGTTGCCATGCGGGACACGTTGTATAGATACAGCAGAAAATGAAGTACTTGTTCAGCATTTGTACATTCCCATTAATACAGCCATCCTGATGATCAGTGTCTGTAACGTGGCAATTGCATGTTGGTGATGTCATTACAGCTTCTTGCCAAAGCGATTTGATTGATGGCTGGGCTTAAAACCCAATTGTTCTGCCTGTGAGAAGCAGCAATTGCCTGGGGGATTGCTCGTCAGGAAAAGTTCCACTGTGCAGAATTTTTGTTTTGCTTACTGCATTGGCTCGTCTTCAGGTGTAGGTTCCTGGGTGCCAATAACCCTGGGCACCGTAATCAAACCACAGGTTCCCATATTAAGTGTCCATGTGAGCCAACTACATGCCATCATCTCATCCCTGTGAAATGAGATTTGTTGGCTGGGGTGAGGACTGTTTAGAGATCATGTATGGTGATTAATGGAGTCCAATCCAGAAGATTAAGATGCATGGAATCCACAGCAGATTGGCTGTTTGGATTCAGAACTGACTTGCGCATGGAAGACAGAGGGGAGTGGCTGGTTGAAGGCACTTATTCAACTGCAGGCCTGTAATTAGTGGTGATCCACAGGGGTCTGTGGTGGGACCGCTGCTGTTTGTGATATATATAAATGAGTGGATGAAGATATAGATGGGTGGGTTAGTAAATTTATGCATGATACCAAGATGGGTGGAGTTGTGAATAGTTTAGAAGACTGGCAAAGAATACAATGAATTATAGATCAGTTGCAGATACGGGCAGAGAAATGGCAGATGGAGCTTAACCCAGATAAATGTGAGGTGTTGCACCTCGGTAGGGCAAATTCAAGGAGACAGTACACTGTTAAGGGCAATATCTGTAACAGCATTGCTGAGCAGAGAGATCTTGGGGTCAAAGTTCATTGTTCCTTGACAATGGCTACACTGGTTGATAGGAATAATGGTGCATAGTTCCCTGAAGGTGGAATCTCATGTGGATAGGGTGATGAAGAAAGCTTTTGGTATGTTGGCCTTGATAAATCAGAGCATTGAGTATAGGAGTTGGGACGTAATGTTAAAATTGTATAAGGCATTGGTAAGGCCAAATTTGGAGTGTTGTGTACAGTTCTGGTCACCGAATTATAGGAAAGATGTCAACAAAATAGAGAGAATACAGAGAAGATTTACTAGAATGTTACCTGGGTTTCATCACTTAAGTTACAGGGAAAGATTGAACAAGTTAGGTCTTTATTCTTTGGAGCATAGAAGGTTGAGGGGAGACTTAATAGAGGTATTTAAAATTATGAGGGGGATAGATAGAGTTGATGTGGATAGGCTTTTTCCATTGAGAGTAGGGGAGATTCAAACAAGAGGACATGAGTTGAGACTTAGGGGGCAAAAGTTTAAGGGTAACATGAGGGGGAATTTCTTTACTCAGAGAGTGGTAGCTGTGTGGAACGAGCTTCCAGTAGAAGTGGTAGAGGTAGGTTCGGTATTGTCATTTAAAGCAAAATTGGATGGGTATATGGACAGGAAAGGAATGGAGGGTTATGGGCTGAGTGCAGGTCAGTGGGACTAGGTGAGAGTAAGCGTTCGGCACGGACTAGAATGGCCGAGATGGCCTGTTTCCGTGCTGTAATTGTTATATGGTTATAAGGGTGGTTAAGAAGGCTTATGGAACACTTGCTTTTATTAGTCGAGGCACTGAGTTCAAAAATCAAGAGGTTATTTCGCAACTTTATAAAGTCTGGTTAGGTCACTTCTGGAGTATTGCATACAGTTCTGGCCACCCCACTATGGGAAGGATTTTGAAGCTTTGGAGTGGGTGAGAAGAGGTTTACCAGGATGCTGCTTTGTCTAGAAGGCATGTCCTATCATGAGAGACTTGATAAACTTGGGTTGTTTTCTCTGGAGTGGCAGAGGATGAGGATAATTATAGATGGGCAGTACTTGTTTCCCATGGTTGAAATGTCTAATAGCAGAGGACATGCATTGAAGATGAGAGGGGGTAGATTCAAAGGGGATGTGAGGGCTAGGTTTTCCCTCAGAGAGTTGTGGATGCTTGGACTGCGCTGCTTGGTATGGTGGTAGAGACAAATACTTTAGAGGCTTTTAAGAGACAATTAGATCGGCTCATGAGTGTGAGGAAGATTGAAGGATATGGACATTGGGTAGGTAGGAGGGATTAGTTTTAGGGGTTTTTGATTACTTTTTAGCTGTTTTGGCACAACATTATGGGGCAAAGGGCCCGTTCCTGTGCTGTACTGTTCTATGTTTTGTGTTCTATTAAAAGGGTTATTTTAATCAGATTCACAAGGGAGAAACAAAGATAATTCAAAATGCGCGAGCTGAAGTGCAGCACAGGTAAACAGTAAAGAGTAAACAATCAACAGCTCACTGTCCTAATGACAAGACCTCAGTTGTGGCAGGGTAGTCATTAGTCTCACAGCCTGAGGGAAGAAGCTGTTAGTTAGCTTCTGGAAATCCTAGTCCTTCTGGAGATCTTAGTCCTGATGCTTCTCTACCTCCCTCCTGATGGTAGTGGGTGAAAGAGATTGTTGGATGGGCACTAGGGATCCTTAGCAATGACAATAGACAATAGACAATAGACAGTAGGTGCAGGAGTAGGCCATTCGGCCCTTCTAGCCAGCACCACCATTCACTGTGATCATGGCTGATTATACACAATCAGTACCCCGTTCCTGCCCTCTCCCCATATCCCTTGACCCCGCTATCTATAAGAGCTCTATCTAACTCTCTCTTGAATGCATCCAGAGACTTGGCCTCCACTGCCTTCTGGGGCAGAGCATTCCACATATCCACCACTCTCTGGGTGAAAAAGTTTTTCCGCATCTCTGTTCCAAATGGCTTACCCCTTATTCTTAAACTGTGCCCTCTAGTTCTGGACTCACCCATCTGCGGGAACATGCTTCCTGCCTCCAGTGTGTCCAATCCCTTAATAATCTTATATGTTTCAATCAGATCCCCTCTCATCCTTCTAAATTACAGTGTATACAAGCCCAGTCGCTCCAATCTTTCAACATATGACAGTCCCGCCATTCCGGGAATTAACCTTGTGAACCTACGCTGCACTCCCTCAATAGCAAGAATGTCCTTCCTAAAATTTGGAGACCAAAACTGCACACAATACTCCAGGTGGGATCTCTCCAGGGCCCTGTACAGCTGCAGAAGGACCTCTTTACTCCTATACTCAATTCCTCTTGTTATAAAGGCCAGCATGCCATTAGCTTTCTTCACTGCCTGCTGTACCTGCATGCTTGCTTTCATTGACTGATGTACAAGAACACCTAGATCTCGTCGTACTTCCCCTTTTCCTAACTTGACTCCATTTAGATAGTAATCTGCCTTCCTGTTCTTGCCACCAAAGTGGATAACCTCACATTTATCCGCATTAAACTGCATCTGCCATACATTTGCCCACTCACCCAACCTGTCCAAGTCACCCTGCATTCTCATAACATTTTTGTTGGATGGGCACTAGGGATCCTTAGCAAGTCTCTGGGCTCTTTGTCTGCAACACTCCTAGTAAATGTCACAGTTAGGGGGAGGGAGATCCTGATGATCCTCTCAGTGGATTTTACTGTCCTTTGCAGGATCTTGCAGTCTGACGCCTTGCACCTTCCGTACCACGCAGCCAGTCAGGCACTCTCATTGGTGCTGCTGTAATAAGTTGTTAGAATGGGGACGTGCCTCAATCTTCTCAGAAGGTGTAGATGTTGTTGTGCCTTCAGGAGGTGTTGTGGGTCCAGGTTAGATCATTTGTGATGTGCAGACCAAGGAACTTTGTGTCCTTCAGTCTCTCCACAGCAGAGCCATTGGTGTGCAAAGGAGAGTGGTTGACCTGTGCCTTCCTGTCCACAATCGTCTCTTTCCTCTTGTCCAACTCAGGTTGTTGTTCTCACACTGTCTGACTAGCCTCTCTACCTCCTCTCTGTATGCCGACTCATCACTGCTGACGATGAAGCCAACCACTGTGGTATCATCAGCGAACTTGATGATGAGGTTTGTGCTGGATCTGGTAGTGCAGTCGTGAGTCAGCAACATGACCAGCAGTGGGTGAACATACAACCCTGTGGGGCACCAGTGCTCAGCGTGATGGAGCTTGAGATGTTGCTGCCAACTTGGACTGACTAGGGTCAATCCATCAAGAAGTCCAAGATCCAGTTACAGAGAGGAGTGTTGAGTCCCATCGAGGATAACTTACCCACCAGCCTCTGAGGGATGGTCATGTTCAACACTGAACTGAAGACAATAAACACCATCCTGCTGTATGAGGCATCATTTTCTAGGTGGGACAGGATGGAGGTGAGGGCTGAGGCTATGGCATCATCAGTTTGGAGTTGTTTGAACAGTAGGTGAACTGGAAAGGTCCAATATAGCTGGAAGGTGGGATTTTATATAATGCATTTTCAGCTACTCAAAGTACTTCATGACTGTTGAAGTCAGTGCCACTGGGCGATAATCATTTGGGCCAGTTACCATCGCTCGCTTGAAGCCTGCAGGGACAGTTTCACAAAAAATATTAGGGATGTCCGAAACGACCTCAGATATCTGAGCCACATAGTCCCTCAGCACATAAACAGGTACGTTGTCCGGCCCGGCAACGGTGCATGGATTTACCCTGGCTGGGGTCCTCGGCTTGCTGCAAGCTTTGATAGTCTACCTCACTGTCCAGTACAAACCCTGTCAAGGCAGCAAAGCCCTCCTCCTTTGTAATCCGTATAGGGTCCATTACCTGAGGCTGCTGCATTGCCTCACCTCTGTGGACTCTGTGCCCATCTCTAAAGACAGATGCAAAAAATCCATATAAGATCTCACCACATCTATTTTGGCTCCACACATAGATTACCACTCTGATCTACCAGAGGACCAATTTTGACCCTTGCTATCCTCTTCCTCTTAATATATCTGTGGAAGCCCTTAGGATTTTCACCTTGTCTGCTAGAGCAACCTCATATTTTCTTTTAGCCCTCTTGATTTCCTTCTTAAGTGTTCTCTTGAATTTCTTATGCTCTCCACAGATAAAGCACATATTGCTTTCATGATCGTCCAGTTGAAGTCTGGTCTTTTTATGCTCTGCTTCATGAGCAGCATGGAATCCAGATATTTAGCAGAGCTAGGGACAGCTTGATGGATGGTACTGTGAGTGAGATACCTGTAACAGCTCTTAGCCACTGTTTAACAGGTACAGAAGAGAAGCACCTGGAAAGATAGACCAAGTAGATTGCAATGTGTGTATCTTCCACAAATCTGAGTGTTTGCATTCAGTTAACCTGTAATAATCAAAAGTTTATCTTAAATAATTGTTTTAAAATACGAGGGGTGATTGATATGTTCATGGCCTAGGTAGAAGGAGTCCATTTTAGAAAACCTAGCACATTTATTTTTCAACATAGTCCCCTCCTACATTTACACATTAGTCCAGTGTTCATGGAGCATACGGATCCTGAACCTCCAGAAAGGGTCCACAGCAGGGGTGATTGATAGGTTCGTGGCCTAAGGTAGAAGGAGATGAGTTATACAGATCTCGTTACATGCACATGCAGGTCAACTCTGAGTGATCATCCAGTAAGTTTGAAGTTAATAACTCATCTCCTTCTACCGTAGGCCATGAACTTATCAATCACCCCTGCTGTGGACACTTTCTGGAGGTCCAAGATCCGTATGCTCCACGACCGCTGGACTAAGTATGTAAATGTAGGAGGGGACTATGTTGAAAAATAAATGTGCTATCTTTTCTAAAATTGACTCCTTCTACCTTAGGCCATAAACTTATCAATCACCCCTCGAATGTGCACTCTGGTTTCAGGGTTTTATGGCAGAGGAAACAGTTTATCATTTTCTGCTCTATTGAGGGGTCTAAACGGAGCAGAAAGTGAGGAACAGCTTAATAATTAATTATTGATTTGTTACTTACTAATAAAACACAAACACATCTGGCAGAGTGGCATGGTTGGTGAGGGAAAGTCGCTCCCTCACACTGCCGGAAATGTGGGTTCAGTCCTGACTCTGAACGCGACTGCACAGAGTTTGCACAGTCCGTCTCGGTGGGTTTCCTCTGGGTGCTCTGGGTTCCTCCCACATCTGGACTGGTAGAATATTTGGCAAGTGTAACTTGCTACCAGTGTGCATGTGAGTGTTAGAGTATGAGGGTTGGGGGAATTAATAAAAAGGTGGAGAATTTTTTTTTTAAAATGGCAGTAATGTATACCACGAACAATGAGTAGATAATGGTTGGCAAAAACTCAGTGAACTGAAGGGTGTACAAATTTGTGACTCCTTTACCTTCTATGCACTGTCCCCATTATGCTATTTCCTGCACATAACCTCTCCTCCCTAAGTTTTAGTCCAGCCTGTATTCCCCTTTCAAGAACTTGTAATGCTACCCATGGCATGAAGCCCCGGATTGGGCACTGAAAAAATGGCATTATAGATTATATTATTTTACTTTGATCCTCATTAACAAAACTCATTTACAATGTGGTAAGGATTAATCAATTACTTGCATTTGCATTTTTGAAATTTGGAGTGAATATTCCAAGAGTCTGCTGAAACTCCACTGGAGTCCGGATTGTTATTTTTAAAGAGCCTATTTACGCTTCCTGAGAGTGAACAGCTCTCCATGTCAGAAAAGAGCAAACAAAAAATCTGCCAGATGTCCAAGTGCTTCCCGTGGGTTCCCAGGTAGTGAGGCACTCTTTCAGCACGTGAAGCTTTTAGTGAACCCTTTCATTCATGAGTGATTGTCGCAGGCAAGAAGCTTCCTGATTTCCCAAGGCTTGTGCATATGTGGAGCAATAAAAATAGAGCTGGGAAGAATGATGTTTCGCGATAGAGATTTAGTACCAAAATATCAAAGTGCTATGTTGCTCGGCTGGTTCTCATACATAAGTCAGAAATCATCGCAAGGCTTTTGATAATGATGGCTGCACTCTCAGCTGGAAATGAACAAATTTATGAGGAAAGAGGTACGTTTTGGGCAGAAACCCATCATTAGGATTGGAACATATTTTAGTGCTCACTTATTCTGCTAGGATACATTTTCAGATTCTGGAGTTGCCTCCAACATTTAGACAATCTAAGTATTCATGTCTATGCTCAAATGATTGGGAATCCCCATGTATGACAGCAATGAGCGAAGTTCTCAGCTGAACATGAGATGAGCAGTGGATTGAATCAACGTTGCCTGATTCTAACAGCTGAAAAGATCCATAAAACAGAACTAGATTTATGTGGCAATATAGTTCTAGGCAAGGGAAGACTGTTCACCTAACCAGCTCGCCAGCCAATTATCTCCTTTACTTCCTGCAAGGTGTATCATTACTGAAATGCGATAACCAGCTCCACTGCAAGTTTGCTCCGAGTATTCTGCGAATAGCATTTTTACAGAATTGTATCTTCAAACCTCTTCATCATGTCAGTACTCGAGTTCAGAATTCAATGGCAGAAATAAAATATTTCTATTTAAAATTTATCAGCTTCATTTATCAGTTTAAAAATTAATTTTTTGATTATCTTTTGTCTTCCTTCTGGTGTTCCTTGGTACATGGTTGCTGTTTTTTGCTGATTCTGTTACACTTTGGTATGAGTTTTGTAATCTTTCTTCTTACTTCATGTATTTGAATTGGATAAGTTAGAAAAAAACTTATTCAACTCTTTGGCAGGTAATATGAATAAACTGAAATGATGCATCTCTCAGCCTTTGTTACATGTCTGGGTGGCAGACATTTTCTGCTTGAGGCAAATAAGGGTTTCACAATGGAGGGTCAAGAATTGATTCATGTGGTGAATTCATACGTGATAATCTGTGAGGATCATTTTAGAAGCGTTTCTCTAAAGGTGAAATGAATGAGATAGGATGTAACAGATTAGATGTCTTAGGGAGAAGGTACTGGTTTTGTTGTTCTGCTCAGCTTTTTATCATTCCACCCAATCTTATGATTTTATCTTTCTAATTCTAACGTGGGATAGCTCAAAACCAACAAGAATAGAAAATATTTTCATGAAGTGCTCTAAAAGCTCCACGCATTCAATTTCTCAATGTCATCCCTGTGCATTTTATGTCAAAGTGAGAGTGTAATAATTTCTGACCAGGTATAAGTCAAAATTCTGTTCAATCTGATATTTCTCTCCCTTGCATTGACAGAATGTAATTGAGTCACTGCCATCTACTTTTGCCAAGATTGTGTTTTTCTGCAATAAAAATGTTTTTTCTTGTTTCTAGTCTCCTTAGATTAAACATGCATCCCTCCATTCTGCTCCAGTCTACATCAATCAGTCTGATTCTACTCCAGTATTTTATATGAACACTAAGAGACAGCAGGATGCAGAGAATAGTTTTCTATGACAGGAAGAGAAGGCAGAAATACTAAGCTGGCACTTCAATCAATTGACTATTCGTGGAACCATCTGCAAGTCCATGAGTATTTGAATAAAGGCAAGTAAGGAAGACACCTGTTCCATCAACTTGCAACAAATATTAATCTTTTTTAGAAACCTGGAAATGGAAAGCATATTTCCTCATTGTATGAAGACAAGAGAGACTGCAGATGCTGAACTTTGGAACAAAAGCCAGATTGTTAAAAGAACTCAAGTGTGTCAATCAGCAGATGTTTAAGAAGAAGCTGTAAACTGACATTGAGTAAAAACCCTGCATCAGGGCTGACAGGGGAAAATTTGCCAGTATATAGCAGTACCACAGGGATGGGTGGCACAAAGGTGATAGGTGGAATCAGATGAGGGGAGATGGAGCCAGGTGGAGGAGATGGAGGTGGGAGGGGATGGGGGCGGCGCAGTAACGCAGTGGTTAGCACAATGATTTACTGTACAAGTGAACTGGGTTCAATTCCCACCTCTGCCTGTATGAAGTTTGTACAGTGTGGGTTTCTTCTGGGTGCTCCGGTTTACCCCCATAGTCCAAAGACGTACTGGATAGTAGGTTAGATAGATAGATAGATAGATACTTTATTCATCCCCATGGGGAAATTCAACTTTTTTTCCAATGTCCCATACACTTGTTGTAGCAAAAACTCATTACATACAATACTTAACTCAGTAATAATATGATATGCATCTAAATCACTAACTCAAAAAGCATTAATAATAGCTTTAAAAAAGTTCTTAAGTCCTGGCAGTTGAATTGTAAAGCCTAATGGCATTGGGGAGTATTGACCTCTTCATCCTGTCTGAGGAGCATTGCATCGACAGTAACCTGTCGCTGAAACTGCTTCTCTGTCTCTGGATGGTGCTATGTAGAGGATGTTCAGGGTTTTCCATAATTGACCGTAGCCTACTCAGCGCCCTTCGCTCAGCTACCGATGTTAAACTCTCCAGTACTTTGCCCACGACAGAGCCCGCCTTCCTTATCAGCTTATTAAGACGTGAGGCGTCCTTCTTCTTAATGCTTCCTCCCCAACACGCCACCACAAAGAAGAGGGCGCTCTCAACAACTGACCTATAGAACATCTTCAGCATCTCACTGCAGACATTGAATGACGCCAACCTTCTAAGGAAGTACAGTCGACTCTGTGCCTTCCTGCACAAGGCATCTGTGTTGGCAGTCCAGTCTAGCTTCTCGTCCAACTGTACTCCCAGATACTTGTAGGTCTTAACCTGCTCCACACATTCTCCATTAATGATCACTGGCTCCATATGAGGCCTAGATCTCCTAAAGTCCACCACCATCTCCTTGGTCTTGGTGACATTGAGACGCAGGTAGTTTGAGTTGCACCATATCACAAAGTCCTGTATCAGTTTCCTATACTCCTCCTCCTGTCCATTCCTGACACACCCCACTATGGCCGTGTCATCAGCGAACTTCTGCTGTTAATCGGTCGTTGTAAGTTGTCCCCATGATTATGCTAGGATTAAATTGGAGGATGGCTTGGCGGTGTGGCTTAAAAGGAAGGGCCTATTCCTTGCTGCATATCGATAACAGATAAATTAAAAGTGAACAGAGTAGGACAAAACTTAGGTAGACAAGCAAGTGTGTTTGGCAGTAGAACACCAGGGTTTGGATTGCACAACATTGAAAAGTTTAATGTTTATGCCACTGGATTTAAGTGACTGAAGAAGAATATAAGATGCAGTTATTTGTACTTGCCTCTGGCTCCATCTGAGCAGTGGAGAAGGCCAAGGACAGACAAGTGTATGTGGGAATTGGAAGGAGAATTAAAATGACTTGCTACTGGAAGCTCGAGATATCTGTTGCAGAGGGAAGGCACACTGTAAACTAGGCACCTAGTTTCTCCAATGTAGAGGAGGCCATATTGTGAGCATCAAATGGAGGAGATCAGGTTAGAAGAGGTGCAGATGACCTCTGCCTCACTCTGGAAGGCCTGTTTAGGTCCCTGAGTAATGGTGATTGAGGAGGCTAAGGACAGTAGCCAGTGGACAGGAAAGGATGGATAGGAACAGATGTGTGGTGCAGGGAGTCACGTAGAGAATGGTCTCAGCAGAAAGCAGAGGTTCAGGGGAGGAGAAGGGATCACGTTGGAACTGGTGGAAATGGTGAAGGATGATATATGTTGTATGCTAAGGCTGTTGAGGTGAAAGATGAGGGCCTAGGGACCCAATGCTGTTCTCTCTGCAGAGATGGAGTGGGAGTCAGAGCAGACATGGAGGGAATCAAGAAAATACATGTCAGAGCTTCATTGACTAAAAGGGGAAACCATGTTTTAGGGGAAAGGAAGATATTTCTGAAGCCCCAGATAAAAATGTTGAGAACAGATCTGGTGGAGATTGAGAAATTGAGAAAAAGCGTTAACATTCTTACAGAAGGCAGAGTGGGTGGAAGTATAGATGAGGTACATGTGGAGATTAGTGGTGTTACCGAAAATGCTATTGGCAAGTTTATCTCCCAACATCCAGAAAAGGCAGAAGTGGCAAGCAAAATCCAGGTCAAAGTATACAAAAGAATCCTGGTCAAAAGAATAGGCAAAATATCTCTGCTCAGTTGTTGTGCAATAATTTTCTATGAAAACTTATTAGGAATTTCAGTGTTCCAAATCAATGCAGTAATGCAGTAATGCATAGACTATTTGGAACATGTTGATTGTTGTACAATGGTGGGTAATGCACATCTGCAGACCGCTTTTGGGATTTTCAGTGGCCTGTGGATACTGGAGTCTCTCAGAGAGAAGGAGGACTTTATAACAGATCAGGGAGCTGCTTTAATAATATTTCAAGCAGAACCCTCTTAGCATGCCCCATCCTGTGTAGGCAGTGTTGGGACCCTTTCTTGGGTAAGTCTCCTTTCAGGTTCTACCTCAGACCCTATTCCACCTTCCCTCAAAATTAGCCAAAGACAACACTGGTGATGAACTTTCCTGATCTGCCACGCTGGCTTTGTCCACCACCCAACCCACCAGCCTGGCTACTGACCTTGATGACCACCTAGTGCAACCATATCAATCTTCAGGAATGGACTCAAAGTCTCACCCTGACCCACCATCAATCCATGGTAATTTTCTCTTGAAACCATCACTCTTCCCTGCATCACTGTGTGGACATCCTCCTTTCTCTACAAACTGAAAATAAAACTGCTTTCTTTTCTTAACTTTGCTTCTTGCAACTCTAAGATTGTTGAAATGAATGGACTTATGGATTATATAAGGGCAGGGAACAGATTTCCCAGCACAAGTACCAGGTAATATTTATAAACTCCCATCAAAGCCCTTAGTTGCCATACATTTACCAGCAAATCATGGGCTTTTCTGTCTGAGTATGGAAGCACTGAGATCATGAACTTGTTGACAGTTACTGGGATGGATGTTGGCAACTTCTAATAGAACAATTGTTGTTTCATAATATTATTTGGCCTATTTTTATACATAAAGCAAATTTGAAAACTAAACAGTTGTAAGATGTTTTAAACAAAACACAGAGAGATTTGGATATATTTATTTGTTTCATGTCCATTAAAAAATACAGTGAAATGCATTGTTTACATTAACAAACAACACATCCGACAGCCCACAAGTGTCGGTGCACGTCCCGGCGCCAACATAGCAAGCCCTCTATGCTTGGTAAAACAACAGAGACCACAACAAAACACAACGTACCAAGTGACAACAGCAAAACAAGCCCTATTTTTCTATCTCAAGCCACCTCATACAGAGTTCTCGAATCTCAGGGGCTGGCAGTCTTCTTCAGGCTTCAGCCTCTAGCAGACATTGGGCCATTGACTTTCCCAGAGGACTCACAGGGATTTACTTTCTCGGGACCCTGGCCGTGTCTTGACACAATATTTCGATAAGCCTACAAGAGGAGAGGCTGTACTTGATCTGGTATTGGGAAATGAACTTGGTCAGGTGTCAGATCTCTCAGTGGGAGAGCATTTTGGAGATAGTGATCACAATTCTATCTCCTTTACCATAGCATTGGAGAGGGATAGGAACAGACAAATTAGGAAAGTGTTTAATTGGAGTAAGGGGAAATATGAGGCTATTGGGCAGGAACTTGGAAAAATAAATTGGGAACAGATGTTCTCAGGTAAATGTACGGAAGAAATGTGGCAAATGTTCAGGGGATAATTGTGTGGAGTTCTGCATAGGTACGTTCCAATGAGACAGGGGAAGGATGGTAGGGTACAGGAACTGTGGTGTACAAAGGCTGTTGTAAATCTAGTCAAGAAGAAGAGCTTATAAAAGGTTCAAAAAAACTAGGTAATGATAGAGATCTAGAAGATTATAAGGCTAGCAGGAAGGAGCTTAAGAAAGAAATTAGGAGAGCCAGAAGGGGCCATGAGAAGGCCTTAGCGGACAGGATTAAGGAAAACCCTAAGGCATTCTACAAGTATAAGAAAAGCAAGAGGATAAGACGTGAGAGAATAGGACCAATGAAGCGTGACAGTGGAAAAGTATGTATGGGACCAGAGGAGATAGCAGAGGAACTTAATGAGTACTTTGCTTCAGTATTCACTACGGAAAAGGATCTTGGCAATTGTAGGGATAACATGCAGTGGACTGAATAGCTTGAGCATGTAGATATTAAGAAAGAGGATGTGCTGGAGCTTTTGGAAAGCATCAAGTTGGATAGGTCGCTGGGAACGGATGAGATGTACCCCAGGCTACTGTGGGAGGTGAGGGAGGAGATTGCTGAACCACTGGCGATGATCTTTGCATCATCAATGGGGATGGGGAAGGTTCCAGAGGATTGGAGGGTTGCAGATGTTGTTCCATTATTCAAGAAAGGGAGTAGAGATATCCCAGGAAATTATAGACCAGTGACTCTTACTTCAGTAGTTGGTAAATTGATGGAAAAGATCCTGAGAGGCAGGATTTATGAACATTTGGAGAGGAATAATATGATTAGGAATAGTCAGCATGGCTTTGTGAAAGGCAGGTCGTGCCTTACAAGCTTGATTGAATTTTTTGAGGATGTGACTAAATACATTGATGAAGGTAGAGCTGTAGATGTAGTGTATATGGATTTCAGCAAGGCATTTGACAGGGTACCCCATGCCAGGCTTATTGAGAAAGTAAGGAGGCATGGGATCCAAGGGGATATTGCTTTGTGGATCCAGAACTGGCTTGTCCACAGAAGGCAAAGAGTGGTTGTAGACGGGTCATATTCTGCATGGAGGTCGGTCACCAGTAGGCTGCCTCAGGCGTTTGTTCTGGGACCCCTAGATCTTCATGATTTGTATAAATGACCTGGATGAAGAAGTGGAAGGATGGGTCAATAAATTTGTTGATGATATAAAGGTTGGTGTTGTGGATAGTGTGGAGGGCTGTCAGAGGTTACAGCAGGACATTGATAGGATGTAAAACTGTGCTGAGAAGTGGCAGCTGGCGTTCAACCCAGATAAGTGTGAGGTAGTTCATTTTGGTAGGTCAAATATATGGCAGAATATAGTATTAATGAGTAGACTCTTGGCAGTGTGGAGGACCAGAGGGATCTTGGGGTCTGATTCCATAGGGCACTCAAAACTGCTACGCAGGTTGACTCTGTGATTAAGAAAGCATACGGTGCATTGACCTTCACCAATCGTGGGACTGAGTTTAGGAGCCGAGAGGTAATGTTGCAGCTATATAGGACCCTGGTCAGACCCCAGTTGCAGTACTGTGTTCAGTTCCGGTCACTTCACTACAGGAAGGATGTGGAAACTATAGAAAGTGTACAGAGGAGACTTACAGGGATGATGCCTGGATTGGGGAGCATGCCTTATGAGAATAGGTTGAGTGAACTCGGCCTTTTCTCCTTGGAGCGACAGAGGATGAGAGGTGACCTGATAGAGGTGTATAAGATGATGAGAGGCATTGATCGTGTGGATAGTCAGAGGTGTTTTCCCAGGGCTGAAATGGCTAGCACGAGAGGGCACAGTTTTAAGGTGCTTGGAAATAAGTACAGAGGAGATGTCAGGGATAAGTTTTTTTACTCAGAGAGTGGTAAGTGCGTGGAATGGGCTGCCGGTGATGTTGGTGGAGGCAGATATGATAGAGTCTTTTAAAAGACTCCTGGACAGGTACATGGAGCTCAGTAAAATAGAGGGCTATGGGTAACCCGAGGTAATTTCTAAGGTAAGGACATGTTCAGCACAGCTTTGTGGGCCAAAGGGCCTGTATTGTGCTGTAGGTTTTCTATGTTTCTATGATATTCTGGACTTCTGATCAACCTTTGTGCTCCAATCTTTGGTTTCAACTGAGGACTCAGTGATAGCAATGATCCCTGAACTTCAGGCCTTAAGCTCTGTACTCACCAGTAACCCTAAATGCTAGGCCTTGAACTCTGGTCTGATGATTTTTCCACCTAGAGGGTTTTTCTCCCTTTTCCTTCCAGGTCTACTGGCTCGACCCCTGATCCTGTCCATGTCATTGACCTTTTAATGCAGAGTGGAGGCTTAGTGTGTCCTCTAATTCCCCCACTCCGTCCTTAAACACTAACCTGATTCCTAACTCCCCTCTCTGTCCCCCAAACTTAAAAATATTTAAAAAAACTAAGTCTAAGCCACGACTTCGAAGGAAATCACAATTTGAGGCCATCATGAACTTGGAATCATAGAATGATTAGAGTGTAGTAGGTGGCCATTTGGCCCATTGTCACTGCACTGGCAGACTAACGGAGGAACTCACTGGCTCCACACCCAGAACCCACTGTATAACATTACAATGGTTTTTCCAATGTTTTCTCATCTAATTCCTTCTGCAAAGCCAAAATATGACCCGTCTCCTCCAATTCCACAGTTGGTCCATTCCTAACCCCAAACACATCACATTAAAGGGTTTTTGCGAGTGTCACTATTAACTTTTTTCCCCTTTATTTTGTTCCTGCCCTTGAGTGTTTGACCTCTCAATCAACATCCTCCCTCTCTCCACTCATTATTTTATATATTTCTCTTAGATCACCCTTTAGCCTTTTCTGAATAAAATAACCTCAGCCTCTCTCATCTAGCCATGTAACTATTATCCCTTTTACCCAGAGCCATCTCATAAATCTTTTCTATTGTCTTCGCATCCTTTCTATAAGGAGGTTACCAGAATTGGATACAATACTCCAGCTGAGGCCACACTAGTGTTCTGTAAGGATTTAGCATGACTTCGCTGCTTTTTTGTTCAGTACTCTATGTCTCTATGAATAAATCCCAGAACTGTGCCTATCCTACCAACAACTTTCCTAACCTATTACTTCCAACTTCAATAACTTATGTACCCACACCCCAGGTACCCCTGCTCCTTTAAGAAAAGTATTCTTTATTCTAAATTTTATCTCCTCAATCTTTCATGAGAACACTTTTCCACCTTAAACTTTATCTGCCCTCTTATCTGCCCTTCTCCTGTCTATTCTACCAGCTGGTTCATATCCTGCTGCAATTTATCACTTTCCTCTTTGTGTTTTATAATGCAGCTAAATTTTGTACCTTTTTCAGTAATGGAATTTACGATGCCTGTTGTGAATGCACTTATTCAAACAAATGAAATTTCCATTGCTTTGGGATTACTGGTATCTTCTCACTAACACTGTACTTGCTGATAGAGATCAAATTATCTCCTCTGCTTCCCTTGGTAGATCAGTCATGTGGTTGGAATCACACTCACCTATCATCCTCTCAAATCCTTCTCCCTGTACGAGGCAGTTCAAGGTGACTCTGGTTTTATCTATCTCATCCATATTGACTAACCAATGGAAGCTGCAAACCAAATCAATCAAGGCCAGTATTAAGATTCTCAACATATTATTTTCAACTTCTGGTAAAAATGTATTAACAGCAGAAGTCAGACATTTATTTACTATAGCTCAAATTCAAAAGATAAAGTCCTTGTTAAAATTTAAAACACAAGGCTATAATATGTTCCAAACATAATTAAGGAGGATTTCAATGATCAAATAACCAGAAGATGGTTCTGAGGAAAATGAGGCATATTTCTTTTATAATGAAGATAAGATGCATGTTCACTTGTGGGGAATAACAGGAGAAACAAGGGTTTAAAGAACATACGGACTCACCATATGCCAGTGTTTTCTTACCCTTATTCCAAACTAATACTTAAAATTTTATTAAAATGCCTTAACATTTTCTTATTTTAGCAATCCGAATATAGGTATTGAGAATCTGTTTGAAGACCTTAGGTCTAATCATTGCAGAAGCTTGCTTTATTTCAGGCACATTTCTCTTTCAATATATGGGGCAATGTTATATTTTAGACAAAAGAAAAATAAAAAAAATCCTGATCTAGACATTTTATTGTTGCAAATTTGGTGCCAGGCAATTGATACTCATCTCCACAATAGAAGTATTTCATGGGACTATTACTTTTCTCATGAAAATGTAAGCAGAAGTGGATTTCTGACCATAAATTATTTCCTGTAGAATGATTCAGCCAGGACATCTGATGCTTCCTGTTATTCATGGGGGGTTGGGGGAGGGGGATTGCATAATTGGGAAGCCTGCCAACAGAATGAGTAATGCCATAGAACAAACCAATCTTCATAAGCAAAAACTAAGAAAAAAGTTAAAGGTGTGAATGTATCCAAAAGTGAAGCACATAATAATCTTGACTTGAAACTTCATGGCTTGGGACCTCATTGGGAGATATACATTAACTGATAAACCTTGATTATATACAAGATCACAACTATAATGAGTTTGAATTCATTAGTAAACTCAGAAATAGTGCATTTCTAGAAGTAGGTTGTCTATGCATGTTTAATTGTTCAGTTATTTCCAAAGCATAATTCCAATGCATCAATAGATATTCTGACTTCAATTATTCTGAGGCTTATGACCAACTATACTTTTACAGCCAAATGAATATTCTAGAAGACATAACCTTCTCATTTATCTGAGACAATAAATCACCTATCAGAAGGGCATCAAATAGAGTGTTTCATAATTTTTCTATCCAAAAATATTAATGGTAATTTTCTCCAAATGGTATGCTGAAGATGTGTGATAGGATTACTGTTGCTACTGCAGTCCAGCTCATTAAGGACAGGAAGAAAACCCAGTCAGAATGGCTAAATGAAGTGAAGGTATAGACTCACCACAGCTTGACATTCTGCACTGGGCATCTGGTCTGTAACACCAGATTTATGCCTCGTGTCAACTTGAAAATGGTCCTCATTACAAAGTGATATAGAGGTCACAACTGAAAGAAGAATAAATTTGCAGATAATAAGGCTTTGTACTTCAATGATTTTAGCAGTAGTTGGTTCTTTTTGTCCATCTAAACCAGAAATGCAGGAAGTCCAGCTATCTGAACTTTAACAATACATTGCAGAAATTTTGCTATTGTAATTCATAGAGCCAGACTATGTGAAGACCTTGGCAAAATCTCCTGAACAATAGTGTTGATTGCAGAATTCCCATGGAATATCAAGGCTTCTATTTTTAAAGCAACCATAATCTTTGACACCCTTTCTAATCAAGAACCCATCAACCTCCACTTTAAGTATATCTAATGACTTGGCCTCCACAGCGATTTGTGGCAATGAATTCCATAGATTCACCAGCCTCTGGCTAAAGAAATTCCTCCTCATCTCTGTTCCAAAGGGATGTCCAGCTCCGTGGTTGTGCCCCCTGGTCCAAAAGTGGGATCATCCTCTCCACATCCACTCTGTCTGGGCCTTTCAAAATTGATGGGTTTCAATGAAATTCCACATCAATCTTCTAAACTCCAGTGAGTACAGGCCCAAAGCCATTAAGCATTCCATGTACATTTATTAACCCTTTCATTCCTGGGATAATTTTTGTGAACATTCTCCGGATCCACTCCTATGCCCGCATGTTGTTTCTTCGATAAGGGCCCCAAAACTGCTCACAAAGTTCTAAGCACATGCTGACCTATGCATTATAAAACCTCAGTATTACATCCGTGCTTTTAAATTCTAATCCTCTTGGATCAATTGCATTTGATTTCCTTATCACTAACTTAACCTGCAAGTTAACCTTTAGGGAATCCCGAACGAGGACTCCCAAGTCCCTTTGCACCCCTGACTCCTGAAGTTTTGAATTTTCTCCCTGTTTGGAAAATAGTCTACACCTTTATTCCTTCCACCAAAGTGCATGACCATTGATGTCCCTACACTTTGCTCATTCTCTTAATCTGTCTATGTTCTTCTGCAGACTCCCTGCTTCCTCAACACTATCCGCCCCTCCACCTAGCATTGTATTATCTGCAAACTCAGCCAAACGCCAGCAACTCCAAATCATTGACATATAATGTGAAATGAAGCGGTCCCAACACTGACTCTTGTGGAACACTACTAGTGACCGGCAGCCAACAAGAAAAGGTCCTGTTTATTCCCACTCTTTGCTTCCTGTCAGTTAGCTAATTTTCCATCCATGCTAGTATTTTTCCTGTAATGCCATGGGCTCTTATCTTGTTTCGCAGCCTCACGTGCAGCACCTTGTCAAAGGCCTTTGGAAAATGTAAGTAAATGACATCCATTGACTCTCCTTCATCTATCCTGCCTGTTATATCCTCAAAAAATTCCAATAAATTTGTCTGGGAAGATTTCCCCTTTAGAAAACCATGCTCACTTTGGCCTATTTTATCATGTACCTCCAAGACCTGAAACCTCATCCTTAATAATGGACACCAACGTTTTCCTGGCCACTGAAGTCAGGCTAACTGGCCTATAATTGTCAGTCTTTTGCCTCACCACCTCCTTAGAGAGTGGAATTGAATTTGTCTGCCATTTCCTCCTCCCCCTCTTTGGCGTTGTTTTATTCAGTCTGATATCCACTCGTGCCTCTTTTTATATACCTGAGAAATCTTTTGATATCGTCTTTTCTGGAAGAAACACATATGGTCACAGGGAGAATATGTAATCCAGATTATTGGAGCTGTGAGACAGTAATATCCCGTTTACATTAAGACCTGCCATCACACAACCAGTACTTCCTCAGAATGGTCTTCCTTGTTGTATACATTTGATTGGGGATTTGATTTGATTGGACTTTCTGATTTTGGATGGAAGGAGTTGAAACATTCCTGAAGATACAAGACTTTGGATACTTGGTCAAAAAAAAAAACACACACACACACAAACTCCTGGAGGAACTCAGTGGGTCAAGGTGCATCTCTAAGGAGAAATGGGCCACCGGCATATCAGGCCGAGACCATTCATCGAGGCTGAAAGAGTAGAGGGGTGATAGCCAGTATAAAGAGGCAACTGAAACGATTGGATCAAGAGCTGGCATGGAAAACTGGTGAGAAGGAGTGATTGTTCGATGGAGTCAGGTGGGGGGGGGGGGGGGGGGGGAGGTGAAATTAGTGACAGAAGCCGGGATGCGATAGGTGGAAGTAATAAAACGGCTTCAAAATGATCAAATCTGATAAGAAATAAATCTCAAGGGCACAGGAGCTAACATAGGAGGAGGATTAAAAATAATACACTTGAGATTTATACAGAGAGAACTGAATGCAACAGAGGTCAGAATACAGGAGAGCGGTTTGATTGGTTTTCCAGGAAGGAGGATCAAAAGTGGGGGTCGAGAAAAAAAGAAAGTTTGAAACATCCTTTAGTGACATTAAAGGAAATTAATTTCAATTTTATTATAGAATAGTTTTGATACTAAGCAAAAATATGTTCCACTCATTGTTCTCCATCTGAGAATTAACCAGCTTCAACCGATTCAATGGTATTTAAAATGTCTCCTAACAATAATGAAGCAATAACACAAGAAATAAAATGTTTCCTCTTGGCATTCATGTTGTGATATTTAATTCAAGCAGATTTTAAACTTTATTGGAGGATGATGCGATGCATCAATTTTTTTTTGTTTGGTAATGAATAATTAGTTCGTCGACTCAATTCAAAGACAAAATTCTGCAAAAAGTATTTGTCAGCTTTTTTCAAAAGTAATTGGAGAGGAGCTCAGCCACCAATGATATATCTTGATGTCAGATCAATTCAGACTTTTATTAACCTGATCATTTTGCAATCTTTTGTTATGACTGCATAATCAAGCCTCAAAATTGATATATCATTCCTTTTTTGTGCAAGAGATTGAGTGATAAGGAAGCATATTATCCACTGCTCTCATCTTCTTTTCATTTCAGGTTTCAGTCTTTGCCTGTGGTAATGAAATTAGCTGAGAGCATAGTAATTGAATCCATCAAAGGGACTTCTCCTATGATTCGGTCTAGCGGTAATGGGTCGCGATTTCTAGTTATGCTTGGCAAAGATCATTAGGATTCGTCTGGATAAAAATCAGCAAAGGAAGATGAAAGCAAGCACAGCTTTTATAATTATGATGAACTGTCTACAATGACCTTTAAAACTGTGACTCCTTCTGAAAACATTAATCAAAGTTACAAACATACCAATGCATTTGATTTCCTATCTTATTGCCCTTTGCCAGTTTTGAAGTTAAACTCATACCTTTCCACTCTGTTAGGCTGAGCCATCTCTTACAAAAAATGCCTAGTGCCTACATGCTCCAATACTCATGGAGAAGAGAATGTTGGCCACCATTAGGACCCCGTTGCAGAAGCTATGTCTAGCAGGAACTTGAAGGCTTAGGAAGTATTTGTACTTAATCCTCCATCTCACCTCTGTCTACCTTTTTTCCTAATTTTGCAAACCACAGCAAAAGTGTGCACCTCTTCCTTTTCAATTACCTCCTACTCCTTTTTTTATTTTAAACATCTCAGGAGTGAAAGTTGTCCGGGTAAAGGAAGAAGAAAATGATGTTGAAGGCATACCTTCTTCATTTTCAAGCTCAACAGTTCAGCTGGGACACATCTTGTAATTTGGAAGATGGCAGAGAGGGAATGTCTGCACATCATGGGGCAGGAGAGATAGTTAACTTATGGTGAGGTATTACAAAAGGGAAATCAAAAACAAAGTGCAGAGTATAGTGTCATAGTTACAGAAAAAAGTGCAGTGCAGGTGGAAAATTAAGGTGTAAGGGCTATGATGTAGTAGACAGGGAGATCAAGAGTTCATTTTTATCATAGTAGAGGTACTTTTAAGAGTTCAATAACAATGGAATAGAAGCTGTCCTTGAGCCCGAGTCTGCCCAAGGCCAGAAGAGATTGTAGAAAGCTGTGAAGGCAGCTCAAACCTTCATGAAAATAGGCCTCTCTTCCATTGGCTCTATCTACACTTCCTACTGCTCCGGAAAAGCTGCCAATATGATCAAAGACTCTTCCCACTCTTCTTGCCACTCGGTGGTGATGTGTATAGTGGTGATGAACAATACAGTAAACTCCCTGAGTAGGTAATATGGCCGGCATTTAATTACAAGATTTTCAGTTTCCCAAAACAGCAACTGCTAAATACAGTTGAGTTTGTCCACCAACTATAGTTACTATACACACAGGTTCCATCTCCTTTGAATTTCCCTGACAGAAAGTTTCTGTCTGCACGGAACAGAGTCAACCCCTCGAGTTGAGTCAACGCTGAGCCAGGCATGTTCAGCAATGTTTCGGTGAAAATCAGAATGCAGCAGTTTATCATCTCTTTCTGTGTGTTCATTCTCTGTCTCAGGGAGTCTGCTTTATTTTCTATCAAGTGGACGTTGGCCAGGGAAAATGATGGTACTGCCTGTCTGATCAGGTTAGCTCTCAGCCTAGCCGGTGCACTGGCTCTTTTGCTGTGTTTCTGCGCCCTCTCGCACTGCCTGTGTCTGCCGCCCACTGGGCTGACTCGCCTAAGCCAGGTTGTTGTCATCGGCCTTGGTGCCTGTAGAATCCCCTATTCAGCTGAGCACCACTATTAACTCTGCTGTTGGTGGATTAGAAGTAGTTTTGTCTAGCAGTACAGCAGTGCTGCATTTGCAGAGCTTTGTTGACTGAAATCCCTGCCCAGGAACTTTGAAACACTATCGAAGAAATCAAAACTAGCTCCATTACTTGGAGTCGGAGAAGCCACAGTGTCACTGCATGCCACCATTTTGTACTCCGTAGTATGCCATTTTGTGGTAAGATGCTTGCGATGGTGTGTTTTCAGAAGTTGGAATTCTTTTGGGGATATTGATGAGTTTCATCTAGAATAAGGAGATGTGTTTGTAGAGCGCATTACCAGCCACGGTAGAAAGCCTGCTTTCCCTGTCAAGAACTAAAAAGTAGTTCTGACACCAACTTCGCAAGGAAGCTTGGGGCTTAGCCTTTCCTCCGTGGCAATGTGACCAACACTGTTGGGATATTTCTGAACAAAACTATGGGGTGGGGGGGGGTGGGTGTAGTTTTTAGCGCAGCACTTTGGACCATAAGATATAGGAGTGGAATTAGGCCATTCGGCCCATTGAGTCTGCTCAGCCATTTCAACATGAATGATCCATTTTTCCTTTCAGCCCTAATCTCCTGCCTTCTCCCTGTATTCCTTCATGCCGTGACCAGTCAAGAATCTATCAACCTCTGCTTTAAATATACATAAAGTCTTGGCTTCCACAGCTGCATGTGGCAAAAAAAAAATCCCCAGATTCACCACTCTCTGGCTAATAAAATTCCTCCTCATCTCCATTCTAAAAGGACAACCCTCTATTTTGAGACTATGTCCTCTGGTCCTTGATTCTCATACGATAGGAAAAATTCTTTTCCATGTGCACTCTATCAAGGCCTTTCACCATTCAATAGGTTTCAATGAGGTCACTCCTCATTCTTCTGAATTCGAGTGAATGCAGGCCCAGAGCCATCAAGTACTCTTCATATGACGAGCCAGTCAATCCTGGAATCATTTTCATGAACCTCCTTTGAACCCTCTCAGGTGTTAGCACATCCTTTCTAAGATAAAGAGCCCAAATTAGGCCTCACTAGTGCTTTATAAAGTTTGAACATTACATCCTTATTTTCATATTCTAGTCCTCTTGAAGTGAAATTTAACATTGCATTTTCCTTCCTTATCACAGACTCAACCTGCAAATTGGCCTTCAGGAATTACTGTGCAAGGAGGCCCAAGTCCCCTTGCGCTTTAGTTTTTTGTATTTTTTCTCTATTTAGAAAATGGTCAATCCTTTCATTTCTTCTGCCCAAGTGCATGACCATACACTTCTCAACACTGTATTCCATCTGCCACTTCTTTGTCCATCCTTCTTTTCTGTCTAACACCTTCTGTAGCTTCTCTACTTCCTCAAAATTACCTGCCCCTCCATCTATCTCTGTATCATCCACAAACTTTGCAACAAAGCCATCAATTCCACCATCCAGATCATTGACATATAATCTAAAAAGAACTGGTCCCAACACTGGCTCCTGTGGAACATCTCTAGTCACCGACAGTCAACCAGACAAGGCTCCCTTTATTTCCACACTTCGTCTCCTGTCAATCAGTCACTGCTTCATACATGCTAGTATCTTTCCTGTAACACCATTGGCTCTTAACTTGTTAAGCAGCTTCATATGTGGTATCTTGTCAAAGGCCTTCTGAAAATCCAAGTCCACAACATCAACTGATTCTCCTGTTTCTATCCTGTTTGTTATTTCTTCAACGAATTCCAACAGGTTTGATAGCCAAGATTTTCCCTTCAGGAAACCATGCAGATTACGGTGCATGACTCCTCATCTCTTTTCCTCCTGTCCTATTGAAGGATCTCAGCCCAAAACGTTGACTCTTCTCTTTTCCATAGATGTTGCCTGGCCTGCTGAGTTTCTCCAGCATTTTCTGTGTGTTGCCTGACTATGGCCTATTTTATCATGTGCCTCCAAGTACCCCAAAACCACATCCTTAACAATCAACTCCAATATCTTCTCGACAACTGAGGTCAGACTAACAGGCCCCCACAGTTTCTCTTCTTCTGCTCATCTCCCTTCCCGAAGATTCTTCCCCAACCATTCCAGAATCCAGTGATTCTTGAAAGATTATTACTAATACCCCCTTGATCTCTTCAGCCATCTCTTTCAGAACCCTGGGTTTTACACCATCTGGTCCAGGTGACATATCTACCTTCTGACCTTTCATTTTCCCAAGAACCTTCTCCCTAGTAATGGTAACTTCACACACTTCTGACCCCTGACACTCTGGAACATTCAGCATACTGCTAGTGTCTTCCACAGTGAAGACTGATGCAAAATACTTATTCAATTTGTCCGCTATTTGCTTGTCCCCCATTACTACCTCTCCATCTTTGTTTTCCAGTGGTCTTATATCAACGTTCACCTCCCTTTCACACTTATCATCATTTTCCCCTAAGGGTTCTTCACCTTAAACTTTCTAATCAATTCCAATTCATTGCACATCACCCAATCCAGAATAGTTAATTGCCTGGTGGGCTCAAGCATGAGCTGCTCTAAAAATCCATCTCAAAGGCACTCTAGAAATTCCCCACCCTCTGGCTAAAATAATTACTCCTCATGTCTGTCTAAAGGGACATCCTTTTATTCTGAGGCTGTGCCTTCTGGTCCTAGACTCTCCTATTGAAGGAAACATCCTCTCCGCATTTTTGCTGCACCAGCGACCACTGATTGAGCTTCATTTGTCTGTACGGAGTTTGTACATTCTCTCCGTGCCTGCTTAGGTTTCCTTCAGGTGCTTCAGTTTCCTCCCACGTTCCAAAGATGTATGATTAAGGTTAGTGCATTGTGGGCATGCTATCTGTGTCTTATGGCCTTACCTACAAGTGAAAAATATATTCATCTGTCTTTAACCGTTACTGAAAATCTTCCAGAATGTTGATGCTGGTTTCAAACTAGCATTGCACACTGCTTGTCATGATTGATCTGGTTGGTCTACTAACACTCATTTACAACCTATTAGTATTATCATTACTGACAGAGAAGATAATCAATTCTGCTGGGTCACAGCACCACATCAGAGTATCCCTCTAAGCTTTTACAATCCATTTTTCTACAAAATATAGGTTAGTGCTGCAAAGTAGAAAGAATATCCTTCAAATTACTGGTAATAATAGATTCATGTGGGAGCTGAATATGTCTGTTCAAAAGAGATGTTTTGGGAACCATTATATCAAAGATGAAAGCAATTAGCTCCCAGGATGCAGTAACTTTCAAGCCCTGATACATATCATGCCTGAGGCATGAGTTATTTACATTTTGACTTATGCCTTCTGATGTCTCTCTTAAGAATAGTTCACCAAACTTTACAAACAAACTCTTATTTTCTCTCACTTTAGGAAGTATGACCTGCCACCTGATTAGGGTGAGGCTTTGCAGTGAATAAGCATTTCCTTATGCATCAGTTTTTCATTTTTTGAGGTTCAGGTCTCTACACCTGATAGGTGTATAAGGTGTTTTGACCTGCACCTGACTGCTCCAGCTTCCAGCCTTTAGCCACTCCCGCTCTCCAGAATATGGATAGCCAGCGCAGCTACTTTAACTTTTCAAACCCACTCTGCTAATTGGTGGCCACGCTTTGGCACCAGGATTTTACTATTTAAAGAGCACCTGAAGTCAGGTTCAGTGCTCAGTTTTCAGCTCAACTTTGGATTCTCGTCTAGCGACTAGTTTAGTACCCCGTCCTCTTCTCAGCCTCATATCATGTCTTGATTCTAGTCTCCGATACTCCAGTGCTTGGATACGTACCATACTCGCCTTGGTCTCTCATCACATAAGGATAACATCTTGGACAATTATTTCAGTTTTTGGTGGGCGTGGCAAAGACTTGCCAAATTTATAAGCATTTTAAGGTGGAGTCGATGCATTGCATTAAGAGAAAATTTTACCATTGCTTTATATCTCTAAATGTAATGACTTAATTAAATGAAAGTAGTCAAAAGATTTCAGATATTTCCATTAGTTCCTCTGTGCTGCATGTTTCCCCCACAGCTCTTTCCATTATTTTCTGGTCCCTTCAAAAAAAGATTTATATTAATTCCCTCTTTGTTAACGGTCATTGTAAATACAATTAGAGCAAAATGGATTCCTATCAGTAGCTTCTTCCTTTGTTTCGGAGAGAACAGATTTCTTTTATTCAGAAGTGCTGTTAAGATTCAGGCAAGAAAGAATACTGAGTTCACTAGTATGTTAGTGCTTAAAAATCAGAGGAAAACAAGCGGGTTGGTGTTTATGTTTTATATACTGTAAATATATGGGAACAAGCATGCTGTGAATATACTTATTATACAGCACTTAAATGGGTAAGCTTATTGCTGTTTATTAAGTTGACATTCCTCTAGTGAATCTACATGCGATTTTGATTAACAGACCATCATTTTAAAAGCAACAAAGGCAAATGCTTTTTGTATTGGGTAATCAGGAAACGAACAAGGTAACAAAATGGGTATTTTTGAAATAATTCCCTGACAGAATATGGATGATAATGAAGCTGTTGTCTCAAATATAATTATTCAACAATCAGTCGGTTCTCTGAGATTGCCAATATTGCTCAGATAATGAACAGATCTTGAGGTCAGTTCAGTTTTCAGTTTCTAAATGGAGGAGGTGTGGAAGTTACCTCTTCCACAAAATTATCTCCTTTCTGGAGACATGACATGTTTGTCATTCCATCTTCTTTGACACTGAAAGCAATCAATCAGGCCTTCAAAAAGATCTTACTTCTCCTAATGTACAACTAACATCATGCAATTCATTATCATATGTTTAGTAATACTGTACCAGGAACTGGCAATGTGTCATTTGATTCCGTTTGTTTTTTCTTTATATTCGTTTTGTGTTGTTCAACTTTCAGCATGTGGGCATCACAAGTGTGAACAATATTTATCATCCATGTTTAACTGCCCTCAAGAAGGTGGCGATGAGTCACTAACTTGAATCTCCACAGCAACATAACAGTTATAATACAACTGAGCAACCTGCCTGAACATTAAAAGATGCCAGATGCTGAAAATTAAAAATAAAAACTGTGAATACTAGTGAAACTAAGCAGATCAGCTTTGATGCTTTCACCAATTTCCATTTTTATTTCTGTAAAGTGCTTGGCCATTTTATTGAGCTGTTAAGAGTGACATTGCTAGGCTTTGGAGTCAGGTAATAGCCAGGCCACATAGCTCTCCTTCCCTGAAGGACATTAATGAACTAATTTGAGTTTTAGTGATTGGTTGGTAATCCTTTGGATACCACTACTAGATTTTCCAAAGAGGTTTAATTTACTCATTAACCAAATTTGAATTTCACTGGGACTATAGTGGGATTGGAACTCATACTGTTAATCCAGGTCCCTGAATTACCAGTTTTGTAGTTTAACTACCCCGACTCAAATATAATTTAACTGATTCACTTACATAACCTTAAAGTAAAATGGTTGGGTAGAGTGGAAGAGTAGTGTAGTGATAAATTGAGCATGACTGGTAACTATAAACATGAGAAAGTCTGTAGATGCTGGAAATCCAATACCACAATCACAAAATGCTGGAGGAACTCAGCAGATAAGGTAGCATCCATGGAAATGAATAAACAGTCGACGTTTCGGGCCAAGACCCTTCTTCAGGACTGAAAAGAAAGGGGGAAGATGCCAGAATAAAAAGGTAGGGGGAGGGGAAAAAGGCTAGTCAGAAGGTGATCGGTGAAGCCAGGTGGGGGTGGAGGGGAGGTAAAGGGCTGGAGAGGAAGGAATCTCATTGGAGAAGAGAGTGGATCATAGGAGAGAGGGAAGGAGAAGAGCACTCAGAGAGAAGTGATAGGTAACTATCTGTCTGGTGTAGAACCAAAGCATGATAGTAAAATGAGTTATTTTTGATGAGAAATGCCCTGCCTATTATATTGCTCAGATAATGAACAGATCTTGAGGTCAGTTCAGTTTTCAGTTTCTAAATGGAGGAGGTGTGGGAGTTACCTCTTCCACAAAATTATCTCCTTTCTGGAGACATGACATGTTTGCCATTCCATCTTCTTTGACACTGAAAGCAATCAATCAGGCCTTCAAAAAGATCCAGCCCTATTTCTGTTGAAAAGGCTGTTAGGAATATCACTTCTCTGCTGAAAACACAGACTTGCGGACTATCTAATTCGAACATTTAGAGTAACATAGTATGAAAACATGCCCTTTGACCCAACTCATCCATGCCAACCAAGGTGTCTATCAAAGCTAGTACCATTTGCCAGTGTTTGGTGCATATCCCTCTAACCCTTTCCTATTCATGTACCTGTCCAACTATCTTTTAAATATTGCTATTGTACATGCCTGAACTACTTCCTATGGCAGCTCATTCCATATAAGCACCATCATCTGTGTGAATAAGTTAGCCCCAAAATCTCTCCCATCCCACCTTCAATCTGTGCTCTCGGGTTTTTGAATCGATTTCCCTAGGAATAAGACTGTAGTATTGATTTACTCTATGTACGTCATAGTTTTATACACCTCTATAAGGTCAGAACTCATTCTCCCAGGAATAAAATCCTCACCCTCCCAATCTCTCAACTCAGGCCACTGAGCCTTGGCAACATTCTTCCAAATCTCCTTTACACTTTTTCCAGCTTGCTGTTTTTCCTGTAATGTGGTAACAAGAAAACACTTGGCAGGAACAAAGGCTGTTCGCTAAACCATCGAAGCTTAAGTGGTTGCGGAACAATGAATCTGCTAATTGATAAGTAATGGACACCAGCATCTCACAAACATTTCCTAATATGGCAACATCCAAAGGTACATAAATTGTATTGTGCAAGATCTAATGATTGCAATGCATTTGTAGAGTTTTAGTAAAGTTACTTTGAAAGAAATTCATTCGTAGTGACTAATGTGTTTGTTTCACCCACAGATGGTATTAATCTCCAATCCAAGTAACTGTTGAGGCTTAGTGAGGATTCCCATCTTATACCAGGAGATGGTGGAGCTCATTTGGAGTAGAGGAAAGAGTCCGAGAAAGGTTGGCAATTATACCGGTCACTGCTGCAGATGTGGGAACGTAGGTCCTAGCCATCTGAACATCCATGTTCAAAATAGGTGCTACCTTGGAGAATGCTGGAAGTAGCATATTCAAGATTGCTGGTTCTATTGCATAAAGATCATAGTGTTGGCCAGTTGCATTCAGAGTAGGCTGATTTTGGATGTGTTGATTAATTCCATATATGTATATTCAAAACATGTCTCTGATTCAGATATCACTATGGATGTATCATTTTCTGATGATAGTAGAGTTCATATTTCTTATCAAAGGCATGCAAGTCACTCCACCATATTCAGCTCTAAGCACTCAGCACCTCCCGCTGCCCAGATCTTAGGTTGACAAATTAGCTATGGAATCCTTGAATTTCCAGACTGAAAGTGATTTTAATGACAAGGAATTCAATATTTCTGTGCAATAATACTTCCACCTGACTATTGATGATATACTCTGGCTACAGTTCTCAGTATGTTGGCAGATAATGAGAAATTGTAAAGCAATCCAAAGATACTTATAGAGCGAACAGATGAAAAAAATCAATAACCAATACCCAGAACCTGGCAGAGGCACAACAACCCCTCGAAAGAATACACTCGATGTTCTGATCTGAGAACCTGATACCCATTTCGTATTCCTGCCAGAGGGATAGGGTAATAATTAAATCTGTGCTTATTCTTTAAGAAGATGTTGCAGTTTTGCTTGGCATATTAAAAGTTATTTACTGTTATACAGCGAAAAAAAAAACACTCTTAGCAACATGTTAAATGCTATTACCGAACCTAGTTCTCATAGAGTTAGAGTCACACAGCAGGGGAACTTGCCCTTTGGCCAAACTTACCTACGTCATAAACATGCTTTCTTGAGTTAGTCTCCTTTGCAGGCATTGGGCCCATCAGTCTCACAACCTTTGCTATCCAAGCACTTCTCTAAATGTCTTTTAGACTTTGTAATTTTACCCAAATCTTCCACTTTTTCTGCACTCACCACGTTCTGTGTGAAAAATATACCCTCAAGTCATCTTTAAATCTTCCCTCTCTCATCTTAACTCTATGCCCTGTAGTTGTAGACTCCCCTACCTTGATATGAAAACTGTGACCATCCACCTTATCCATACCCCTCATGATCATATAAACCTCTATAAGATCATAAGGAGCAGAATTAGGTGATTTGGCCCATTAAGTTTGCTCCGACATTCAATCATGGCTGATTTATTATCCCTCTCATCCCCATTTATCAATCTTCTCCCTATATCCCTTGACATACTTACTAATCAAGAACCTATCACCCTTCGTTTCAAATGTGCCCAATGACTTAGCTTCCACAGCAATGAATTCCACAGATTCACCACCCTCTGGTTAAAGAAATTCCTCTTCAACTCTGTTCTGAAGGGATGCCTTTGTATTCTGAGGCTGTGCCCCAGTATTGGAAACACCTTTTCCACATCCAGTTTATCTAGGTCTTTCAATATTCAATAGGTTTCAATTAGGTCCCTTCTGGTCAAAGACCTTTCATCAGAACACTTGTAAAGTGTACTAAGTCTTCATCCTACACGTGTCAAGTGCTCATTTCAGATCATTGTGCTCCAGTCACGTGTGACAACAAAATCAGAATGCTCCCAATGCTTTCAGAATAATTGAGTGCAAGTGATACAAAACAAGAGGTACGTTCAAAGATCAAAGTAAATTAATTATCAAAGTACATATATGTCACCATATGTACCTTGATATTTACAGTATTTTCAAAGTTCAAAGTTTGAAATACATTTATTATCCAAGTATGTATACTTTATACAACCTTGAGATTTGTCTCCTTACAAGCCACCACAAAACCAAGAAACCCAATTACAAAAAAAGACTGTGAAACACCCAATGTGCAAAGAGAAAAAAAATCAAGCCATGCTAACAATAAAAGTAAGAAAATAACATTCAGTACTGAAGTTTGTGAAAATTAGTCTGTCCGCAGACACGAAGCCAGGCATCACTGCAGCCGATTCAGGAGCCTGCCACAGGCTCACTTCAGCACAGAGCTGAGTAAACATCACAGAGCAGCGAGCTGCACTGGCCTGTCCCTCACCTCTGGCACTGGCACCCTGACCTTTTCAGTCTGGCCTGGCATTTAAATCGTCCAATCAGGTTGTTCCTTGCTCTCAGACGGCTGTTGGACCCCGCTGTGGTCCGTACTCAAGCTTTCCAATTCAGCCTGGCACTTACGTCGATCAAACGTTAGCTCTTTCCTCACTCTTAGGCCCAGTCCCATGATCTGCCTCGAGTCTGCCTCACCTCTGCTTGCCATACATTGGATCTTTCCCCGCTCTTCGGTCTGGACCCTGGCGTCAGAATTTGTCCCGCTATGCTGCAATCACACTGCAGCTTTGAGGCTCCTGTTCAGGCTGCAAAAATCCTGGGTCGTACAGGTGGCTCAAAAGCTCAGCTCCAAAAGCGAAGTTGCAAGTTATTGTTTGCAGTGATTGTTTACCAGAAAAAGTGTGATTAATAAAGTAGTCAGTTGTTGTCTTTGTTTTGTTTGATGCCAGTAAGTAGTTGTTGAGCTTCACCAGCACCATTTTATACCAGAACCTTGCAGACATTCACAGTAGAACAAAGAAATTCAACAGAATCAACTCACAAAGACTGACAAGCAACCAACGTGCAAAAGAAGACAATCTGCAAATACAAAGTAAGATAAATAAGCAGACAAATAAATAAATAAATAGTGGCAAGAAAATAAATTGCAGAGTCCATTGTTTGTGTTCAGTAATCATTTCAGTGTTGAGGTGAGTGAAGTTATCTATGCTGGTTCAAGAGTCTGATAGTTGTAGGGTAAGAACTGTTTCTGAACATGATGGTTTGGGACCTAGGCTCCTGTACCTTCTTCCTGATGGCAGCTTTAAGAAGAGAGTATGTCTCGGATGGTTAAATATGTATTAAGCTGATATTCTATGTCTGTCAGAATGAAGTACTACCCGTGCATTCACAACCTGTAACAGAAAGACAGATGGTTCTTCCAGCAGGTCTCAGGACTCTGGGCCTTCATCTATGTTAAATTTCTCAACATAAAAAAAACATCTTGACAACTTATAAAGTGCATCAGTAAGCAGTGTGTGCATGTGATCGAAGTTTATCCTTAATTCTACCTGCCCTGTCAAGATAGGGTGGAAATTTACCCCTGAAGGACTTAGCATTAGTTAGGTGCATTTGACTTACGGTTGGCTCAGATATGTAAATTTGAAACAATACAGACTAAACTAAGTAAAACTTTACTCTTTAAGAGACTTAAGAGTTTAAGTGCCTCATCTATATTTCTCATTAAATTGTTCCAGTGCTTGAAGTAATGGTCTCTTTGGGGTTTATCTCACTCAGTAATGATACAATGGCTCAAATCATTAAAATCAATCTTTGAGCTATTGATAAAAGTAAGCCAACAAGACTCATTACTTGTCATTAGTCAGTCTGAATGTGCTGTTACTGAACCATCTCTGTTAATCTACCAGCAGTTTCTTCCATCACAATTTCTCTCAATGAAACTTGATTTAAGACAGTTGTCTAATTATCTTGTTCTCTGTTACAATGCAATTGAAATGAAGGGAGAATAATGGATAGGTTCTTCAGATCCAACCAGATGGATTTATTCAAAGGTTTCAACTTGGATGTGAGTTCAGAAGATTATTTTGCTTTCAGTTGGTTGCTGTTTCACTGAATCAGCATCATATGCTATTGAAGCTCAATGTTAAATGGCCTCCAGGGCATTCTGAGGCTCATCTTAACACAGAGCTGATATTGTACCAATGTGATTAGATAGTTTTGCAGGATAGGACAAAAAAAATCAAACTTGCATTGCTGAAATCTAATGTTAAATAAAGACCTTTGGTTTGCTATTTCTTCTAGGTAATGGCCGTTGAAAAGAAATTTCCAATTTGTTCAAAAGCACCATCTCAGCATCCCAATAAACAGCACTGCCTTTTCACCATAGGATACAAAATGTGCTTACATTTGCTGTCACGCTTCATTATTGACCTCATCATTCATTTGTTCATTTCATCCAATTTTTAATGTGCAAAACAATTTAAATGATGCTTAAATATTTTTCAAACATGTCACACTCACTATACTTCAGTTTGCATTAACTAACGTAAATCACTGGGACTAATGTACCATATTGATCAATTCATCAACTGTAGACTTTGCCTCTAACAAACATTCCCAGACCCAACGCCATCTTGTTCACAAATTCTGCTTTGCTTCCTTCAGTGTTTATTACGGTGTGTAACATCGAGGCTGGTTACCTTCTCTTTGTTCTGTCCCTTTCACGTCCCCATTTCTAGTGAAAGCATTGTGACCAACCAAGTACGCGCAAGAAGCATAACTGTGTGGGCCTATTCAGAAGCATGTCAACCTTAAGACTAGACAAACCCACTAATACAACAGGAAAGATGTAATGCTGAGGCTTTATAAGGCATTGGTCAGACTGTACATGGAATATTGTGAGCAGTATTTTTTTTCGAGAAGCAGCTTGGAATAGACACTTCTCGTCCTTTAAACCATGGCAGCCAGCATCCCTGACTTTTTTTTTGTTTTTTTTGTGTGTGCCATACTCTGCTAGAGCCTTAGCGACCACTTATTTCTTCAAGTGGTTGTCTTGTAGGAAAGATTCTGTGAGTGGTCCCCCACGTCCTTCTCACAGCGTGGTGTTTCTATTTTTATGAGGCTGAGTTGCAAGCTCGACACTCAACCCGGCACGTATGGAAAGCATGTTCGGGAGCGGCCCGACTGGATTCGAACCCAGGAACCTTCACTCCGGAGTCCGGCACTGATGTCACTGTGCCACCAGTCTAGCCTAATCACAGGACAATTTACAATGACCAATTAACCTTCTAACCAGTCTTTGGACTGTGGGAGGAAACTGGAGCATCTGGAGGAAACCCACCAGCCACGGGAAGAACATACCAACACCTTACAGGGGATGCTGTGATTGAACTCTGAACTCTGACACCCCTAGCTGTAAGAGCTACCATTAGATCCCTTATCAAAGACAGGATGTGCTGGCATTGGAGTGGAACCAATGGAGGTTCATGAGAACGATTCCAGAAATGGAAGGTTTAATGTATAAGGAGCATTTGATGGCTCTGGGCATGTACTCATTGGAGTTTAGAAGAATGGAATGGTGGGGAGAGTTCTCATCGAAACCTATTGAATATTGAAAGGCCTAGATCAAGTGGATGTGGAGAGGATATTTCCCATCGTGGTGGAATCCAGGACCAGAGGGCACAGTCTCAGAAAAGAAGTACATCCCTTTAGAACAGAAATGAGGTACCTAATAAAGTGGCCAAAACAGTTTATTTGCTTGAGGTTATTTAGGATGTCTGACCTTTCCAAAATTAAGCGAACCTCCAGAAAAATGTTCTAATGTTTATTTATTTATTTTAGATATTCTTCATTTCTTTCGTGCTTGGTGATCCAAAGCTCCAGAATAACGTCCTACAAAGCATTCTGCTATTTCTTTCTTTATCTACTTCAAATGTCGGTACCGGATCATTATTCCGTCTTCATTCAGTAATTTTGTACAAGCATTTTAATTGGCAATGCATCAAGAAAAATCTACATGCATATATCTTCCTTTTTTAAAAAGGCAGAGCCTGCAAGAGGCATGTTCAGGGCACTGGGGTCACAGGGACCTTCTAGGGCAGCAACAATTGCTATGACAAGAGGTAGCAAGGGAGTTTCTGCAGGGATAGGAGTGTAGGCTATGAATACCTTCAAATCTGGGAAGGCTGCAAAACAGCCAATTGCTGGTGCTCACTCTGCCTGTTCCTGTGAGATAGTCTCCTCTCTGTAAATATGAAGCTTGGGTCTCATTTCTAATGCATTAGCAGGCAAAAGGGTGGGTAAGCTGTGAGATGAGCCATAGATCAACATCAGCAGCTGGGAACTGGCTGAGAGTTACCCCACCCAGGGGAAGAACAATCAATGAACCCAAGCAGGCTTGTAATTGAAACTGGAGGAGATCACAAATCTCAATGAAGACAGCTCAGTCTGAATGTTGGTGCTGTAAATAGCATTGGTTTCAGAGAATATGAACTTAATAAACCTGTAGACACACAAGAGACTGAAAAAAAGACTCACTGAGTCAGCAACCTCAGTGGAGGCTGGAGTATAGTTGACATTTCAGGCTGAGAATCTGCATTAGGACATAGTTTCAAGCAACACACACAAAATGCTTGAGGAGCACAGCAGGTTAGGCAGCCTCAAGCAGTCACGTTTCAAGCAAACAGTCTCAAACAATTGTGGTTTAACATTTCAGTGGAGACAAACGTTGATATAATTTGGGGGAATTCTACATCGGAAAAAGTGAAGTGAAAGGGAGAATACCATTTTCTCAAAAAGAGTCTTTTATTCAGAGTTGTGTGAATGGATTGAAGTCCCATATGTATAAATGCTAGGAGCTGCTGCCCAATTTACTCCAAAATAACGGCCTCACGATTAATACTATCTCTCTATCGAAGTCAATATGATTGAGCTGGTTGAGTGAAATTAGCTGCCATGTTCCAGTTTAAGCTGTTGCACTTCATTGCCCCAATTATGGGTCATAATGAATAAAATATTTTGAAATACATCAACTAAATGGCTATAAAAATCCAAGTGGAAAATATGTCAAATATGTTTCTTCTGGGAGTTTAAAAACTGCACTGTCTTCAAGTTTGTGTTAGATGTGAAATTTGAAGTTTCTGAAGTGCTAGTGATGTTAGTGTTCAGCGCCTACAGTGACTCACCAAACACACCTTGAAATGATGGTTGTGAATCTGTATGAAGTTCAGGTCCATGTTTGCCTGTGATGTGCACAACATTTCTGAATTGTTATTTTAACATACTATTTTGCAATGAGCTTGGTTTCGGAGATGGAATTGGTTTAGTATTGTTACATGTATTGAGATGCAGTACTGTTCATTCAGATCAGATTACTACCCAGCACATTGATATAGAACAATGAAAAATAAAGTCTAACAGCTAAAGAGATAGTGCAGTGCAAATAAACAAGGTGCACGATTATAACGAGGTAGATGGTGAGGTCAAGAGTCCAACTTGTTGTATGAAGTTGGCTTTCTTGCCCTAAGATATGTTTATAGAATGCACAATTTAAAAAATGCCAAAATGCAAGATTACAGTAAAACTACTTCTTCATGATCCTTGAGATCAGTCTGTGGTCCATACTACTCAGAAAGGGAGAAAGAATGAATATTTAATCCATTCCTCTAGGAGTTTTGCTCTTCTCCCAGCAAATTTATGGTTGGAGGTGAGAAGAAAGTGAGATTTCTGAATGCCTGACGTTAAAAATCTCTTAATAGGCAATCACACTGTGGTATCATTGATGAAATCATGCATATGTCTAAAAAATGCTTGACTTTCTATAAATGTGGAATCCCAACAAAATTATACCAGGACGATATTTTCAGAGTGACAAACAGGTTATGACTGACAAAAAAGGTGAATGTTCATTAGATATCCCTAGCTACTTTACCTGCCTGTGGGTAGTTTTGTCAGCTTTGTTAGGTGCCTATGCAATTCTTTGCTATTTATTCTTTACCTTCTCTTTTGTTTCACGTTCTTCAAAATGGAAAACGAATAGTTGTCTCCAGAGGTGGCATCACTGCCATTGCATGTTTAATATATTTTGCCAGCTGACTCCTTTAACTAGCCTCACTTCTGAGTGATTTTTTTCCTCCTTCCTACTACCAACATTTGCACTTGACAGAAGCACTCTCTGTGGTGCTGATTTTGTGATTGCTGTGCAGTTGGATGAGAATAGTAAATATATTTTCTGCAAGTGAAGAGCATTATCTCATATATGGGAATATTCTGTTTGCTGTCTCATATGAGCTGTTAAGTAACCAATGACATGGAGATAGATATTTTGTATTGGGCTGCTAAAACATTTTGAGTTTGAATAGAATAAAATGTAATCTGCTAGTCAGTCGCAGTTATTTTAATATCATTCAACAAGCAAAAAATGTAATTGATGCTGCTATATTATGTGTGCTTTTATCTACAATTTCCCCCCTCCTTTCCTGCTAACAGCGTTTGAGTACTTATTTCAAAACTAAACATGCAGGTTTGGACAAAACACATACACATACATATTTTAAAGTTGCTTATTGAATCCTATCCCAAGATCATTGCAAACACTGATGTTGTGGGGCCTAGCCCAGGACTACTGATTTATAAAGACTACCCAACAGTCCATGGATCACAACACATCCTGAAAGTGCATCCAGTGGCTATTCTTCATGAATAATCCAAAGTGGTGAAGGCTTACAGGATCTTTTCCTTGCTGTACTGTATAACTGAGCCAAATTTTGTCTGTTGAGAATAACCCATGGTATTACAATGTGAACAAATTCAGACTTCTTTTAAAACCTCCATAGTTTATTTCCTAATAAAGTCACCAGATGCAACAGGGATGAATTTTCCCTTTCATGGTCTAGGGATGATGAAAGCAATAATTAATTCCCTAACCAATGTCCAATAGCTTATTACAGATCAGAAACTGAAACTGTCTTCTTTTGAAACTGCTGATTTTTAGCTTATGAGGCTGACAGACCAACTAAGAGAACCTGATAATCATTCAAAATCAGTAAAAAGGAAAGGTAGTTTAACATTTCAGAAATGCACACAAAATTTTATGCAGTCTTAACTCAAAGGTCAAATCAGCTTTACTGCTTTTAAATATTAACAAGCTTGTAAAGTATTTTAGAACTTTCCAATAGAATTTCAATATTATAAATGTCTGTAAACATTATTTGAATGTCAGAATTTCAAAAAAATTGCCAATATAATTATATTGCATATCAATAGTCTGAAGTTATTGATGGTCAATAATCCATGCCATCATTTAAAGCTGCTTTATTCTTTATTATCATTAACTTGCACATTTATTTTATGTTTTTACTATTCCATTCAATATAGTTTAATTTTACCTTAATGAATGGAGGTCTTTGTTTCTTGATAACTGTTACTTGTTGCAGCTCTTTCAAATTCCTAAGTTGTTACAATTGGTATTAAGAAAATAACTTACAAATTCAGAAAGATTTTGAAATTACTGTTCAATTATGAAGTCATGCCCACAAATGGATTTGGCAGGAATAATGTGTTCCAACATTTATCACTGTTGATACTCTGTGACCTCCTGGAATTCTGCTGGATGGTCAGTAGACATCCAGGGAAATATCAGTCCTGTTTGCTGCAATCCATCTTGGATTACAATTACAAAAGTTCTCACAAGATTCAAGATTGTTTATTATCATTCTTCAGTATATGAGTGTAAAGGAGAACAAAACAATTGTTACTCTGGATCCAATGCAACATAAAAAACACGAGTATATAAAGCACAATAAAAAACACCCACCCCAAATAGGAATTTAAAAGCAATCCTATAGAACACATTGCACAAGTAACTGCTATATACATAAACTGACTGTATGTACGTAAAACAATGTTAGGTGATGTGTATTTATTGGTTGTGGGGATGGTGGTGAGGTGGGTTAATGGGTGAACGTGTTGATCAGCCTGCTATATTGTGACGTAGATGGAATCTCCATCTTAATATCTAAGATGAATAGGGCAAGATTTTCTCCAGTAAGTATATATATTATATATAGATAAGTGATGTATTTCAAAATGAAAACAAGTGTGTCATATATAGCTTGCTTTTAAAAGTACTATTGAATACCCCCATTTCTCTGCACATGTTATGATACATCATGCTTCATTACTATAATGTGTAAACATTGCAGGCTAAAAGTGGTGAGGAAGATTAGCCGCGTATCCAAATTACTCCTGAGGCCCACTCATGACACATGCCTTACTTTTAACCACACAGAAGTGACTAAAGAGTGAGATTTTAGTTGCGTGCATGAAGGCACAAATGCAAAGGATTAACAATCTGATTTTCATTCAGTAGCAAGTGCAGAATATGGTCAAAAGGTAAGGCAGTATCTGTGACAGTCATCAAGCTGAAATGCTAAATATGAGTCCACAGGTAGTGCTCCACTGTCAAGTATGTTCAGCAGTTTCTACTTCAGTTTCACTTTCTTGTTTCTGATCAGTTTGAAATCAACTGTCACCAAGGCAATGCACCCTCCTTATTTAAAATACAGGGAATATGACTGATTTTCTTTGTGTTTGACAGCATAATTTATTTCAACAGATTTTACAACTTTTTATAGCCCTGAAGCTCAGTAACAGATATGATGAAAGGATTTTTCCATTATCTGCTTATTGCTTGGTGTTACTAGTTAATCTGCAGCAGACCAAGTCTTGCTGTGGGTCAAAGGACACTGATGTACCACAGAATGAGATGAGTAAAACACTCACTTGGCAACGGAGAAACTGATTGATTGCCCTGTCTGACAATAAGAGTCTTGGATATAAAATTTGAAAGCTGTGTGTGATCAGTGATGGGAAGATGATGTAGGTGTATGTTAAAACACAGATTTTATCCTGGGCTCAGAGACGCAATAGGGATAATCAAGCTATGCTTGTGCTTAATTTTAAAGAGTTACAGCTAGCTTTAATAGATCTGAACCTTTAACTAGCTACGACACAACTAGTGTGATGGTTATTCGCTTTCCAGAGGCTGAGAGGCTTATTGCTAACCTCAGCTTCCTAGCATAGCGGCATGATCTTTCCAAGGGCAAGAGTTGTTGGTGACAAAGATAAACCTCAAACAAGTGTTCTTTGCTCAGCTTTTTGTTGTAAACAAGAACCAGTCTTCACTTCTTAATGTAATATTGAAGGTAGTGATCAGTTTGAGGTTCAAACAACAGCTTTGCAAACAACAGTGTTACAGAATACAGGCTGCTAATCCACAGTAGCTGCTGGGAGATGTAGTTTGCAAAATGAAGTGATCATGAGACTTCTTGTCTGCATTAGGCAAATGCAAGACAATGGAGTTAGTCACTTAGCAAATATGGTTACAAAATGAGATATTTGTGTACTCACAGTCAGTCCTGTCAGCATTAAATGTGTAGACTATCTGTGAATTACTTCATCCTAGTAAAGGTATCCAGAAGACATCAGATGTCATCTAGCAGAAAATAGAATCAATTAGAACACACTGGTGATTGTTAGGAATGACAAGGAGAATGACAGAAAGAGGAACTAAGATTCATTCCTTTGGTTTTTGTGATGGATGACTTGTTCACCTGGAACTCGTTGATATGTTATTTTAGTTCATAACAGTTGTACCTGTGTTTGGAAATCCTTTGTAGTCTGTAAACCTTTTCTAATTTAGAAATATTTTATAAATCAGAAATGCCTTGTGAGTGTTAAATACCTGTTAAGGACTATTTTTCTTAATGTGTATCATTAAAAATAAAATGTGTTTTAACCACTTCATCAGGGGAAGTGCAGTATCTCATCCTTGGTAGGAAGGAAGGACCCAGTCGCAAGCTGCTGGTATTGGTAGCTAGACCTCACAGCAGATACTAGTCAGGGAAGTAAGCTAGTCTTTGAAGAGAAAGTGGATACAGTATAAAATCCCAATATTGAGGGTACCTGTAGATACCCATATCAGATAGGACTTCATATCTTCTTTTGAGTTTAGGGCTTTGCAAATAGGGAACCCAATCCCATCTCACTAGTAGCGTACTTGCCTCCGATTTAGAAGATTGTGGCTTCAAGTATTACTCCAGAAACACTATGGGAGAACATAAACATAGGAACATAAGAAATGGGAGCAGGAGTAGGCCATCTGGCCCATCGAGCCTGCTCCTCCATTCAGTAAGATCATGGCTGATCTGGCCATGGATTCATCTCCACCGACCTGCTTTTTCCCATAACCCTTAATTCCCGTACTATGCAAAATCTATCCAACCTTGTCTTAAATATATTTACTGAGGTAGCCTCCACTGCTTCATTGGGCAGAGAATTCCACAGATTCACCACTCTCTGGGAAAAGGAGTTCCTCCTCATTTCCGTCCTAAATCTACTCTCCCGAATCTTGAGGCTATGTCCCCCTAGTTCTCGTAATGATTTAGGTTGACATTTTATGCAAGGATAAATGGCTTTATTAGCTGCATGAGAATTTAACTGCTTGCTCACCAAATTGAAACAAAAAAGATGTAATTTTCTGACTCTGTGGAAGGGTTGTCCTGGTCGACAGATTGAAGAGTAGATAATCAGTTTGGCCAGACAACAAACAACTCCCCAACAAGCAGGCTCTTCATTGATATTCTGGTCCAGAGGAAGCATAACCCACAGCTGCCACTTGGACTTCAAAGTCCATGGCAGCAATCAGATACTGGGCCATCTGTCTGTATTGGACTGGTAGAAGCAGCTTCTGGCTGCTGGAAGGAAGAGTTTTAACGGTGGTGAACTCATTTGCCATTGCAATGCGTTGACTTTGAGTGGCCTCTACTATGATGCTCTCTCTTTGCACTCAAACTTTTCTGTAGTGTGTGTATGCATGTGCGTGTGCGTGTGCGTATGCGTGTGCATGTGTGTGTGTGTGCGTGTTAGTGTCTTTCTATATTTTTATGTTTTTTTGTGTCTGCATGCATATGTCCATGTGTGTGATTCTATTTCTCACTGTACATATACCCCTGAAGATATGTGTGCATCTTTGCATTTCTGTGCTTGCCTCTATGCACTTTGCAGAAGTAGTGGGTATGACTGAACTCTGTACGATGATATCTGAGGTAGTAGCGGATCTGGTAAGTAGGTTTGTTCAATCTTTTTTTGACACTGGGGCAATAGGTGCAGTGCAGTGATTCACTCCGGTCAGCGATTCGCCAGGCAATCTCTACCAAAAGCTGCTTCACTTCTCCATGACGGGTTTCCTGGTCACCCACACCCTGCTCAGTGCGAGGATCCATTTCATCTACGTAGCTTCAGAGGAACGTCCTGCAGCAGTCAGCTCCCTTTTAAAATTTGAAGTCCTGATATCAAATGGTATAGACGTAGTTGGCAGGTGTGCGGTAATTTGCTATCACATAGAAATAGGGAACTCAAGGCACCTCACAGAATGACTCCAAGATGGATACAATTGAGTCATCACTGGTATAAATGAAGAGCAATCTGGTGACTCCTCCTTCCCTGCCATATGTCCTGCCAATATTTTCCTTTTGAGTACCTTTCCAGGTTTGCTTGGGATTGATTTTGCCTCCTTTTCCTGCACTGGCAGTGCATTCCAGACCCTAATTATTCATTGTGCAAAACATTTTGTCCCTCAGCTCACTTCTGTTCCTTTTTCCATTCACCTTCTTTCTATCTCCACTGAATTGTGACTTTCTACCTACCCACTATGAGCATATCTTTCATGACTTTAGATCCCACTGTTAGATCTGTCCTATATCGTAGCTGGTTTAAGGAGAGAAAGCCCTGCTTCAGCAGACGATCAATGCAATTCAAGCCTGTTATCCTCTAGAATCCATTTTGCACCCTCTCAAAGACCTTCAGATCTTTTCTACATTTTGATGCCAGAATTGACTACAAAAAACAAGTTTTCTGGATCCAATGTTTTAAGAAGTTTTAAGACTTCATTACTCTTGTACTCAATTATTTAAAGTCAAATGTCAAAGTAAAATTTATTATCAAAGTACAAATATGTTTTTCTGAAAATGAAATTTATTTCCTTGCAGGTATTTGCAGAGAAATAAAAGAAACACAACATAATTTATGAGAAACAAAGACTATTGAACAAATGTGCAAAAGAAGACAAATTGTGCAAATAAAGCCCAAGGGCTGGTAAGTTCTTTTAAACACTCTCTCGTCTTGGTTCATTTTGGTAGATCAAATATGATGGCAGAATATACCATTAATGGTAAGACTCTTGGCAGTGTGGAGGATCAGAGGGTTCTTGGGGTCCGAGTCCATAGGACACCCAAAGCTGCTGCGCAGGTTGACTTTGTGGTTATGAAAGCATGCGGAGTATTGGCCTTCATCAATCGTGGGATTGAGTTTAAGAGCCGAGAGGTAATGTTGCAGCTATATAGGACACTGGTCAGGTCCCACTTGGAGTACTGTGCTCAGTTCAGGTCACCTCACTATAGGAAGGATGTCAAACCATAGAAAGGGTGCAGACGAGATTTACAAGGATGTTACCTGGATTGGGGAGCATGCCTTATGAGAATAGGTTGAGTGAACTTGGCCTTTTCTCCTTGAAGCGGCAGAGGATGAGAGGTGACCTGATAAAGTTGTACAAGATGATGAGAGGCATTGATAGTATGGATAGTCAGAGGCTTTTTCACAGGGCTGAAATGGCTAACATGAGAGGGCACAGTTTCAAGTTGCTTGGAGATAGGTACAGAGGAGATGTTAGGGGTAAAAGTTTTTTACGCAGAGAATGGTGAGGACGTGGAAAGGGCTGCTGGCGGCGGTGGTGGAGGCAGATACGATAGGATCTTTTAAGAGGTTCCTGGATAGGTACATGGAGCTTAGAAAAACAGAGGGCTATAGATAACCCGAGGTAATTTCTAAAGTAAGTACATGTTCGGCACAGCATTGTGGATCGAAGGGCCTGTATTGTGCTGTAGGTTTTCTACGTTTCATCTTACCTCACTGTTTTCAGGAATGTATATCCCTAGATCTGTTCATGTATACTTTGAAAATTCTGCCTCTAGGTTCTATTTTCTCTCCATTTCTTCCTACGGAAATGCAGCACTTTATCCCATCCTATGCTGTTTCACTGAACTCACCCCCACAATAGTCAACATGTATATATATTCTTGAAACCCAGTCACAGTTTACTATGCAGCTACATACCAATTGCATGTTTAAAGCACCCATGTGTTTCTGTAGAAGGAATGCAGTAAATAATGTTCCTGCAAACTTGGATGGAGTAGCATACTCAGTGCCACCTTTGGTTATTTACTTCGGTCTGAAACATTTCTAATCTGTGTTGACGGTAGTGGTAGACTAATGTGGATTAAGGCTTTTGAAGTTTGCTCAAAATCACAACATTATTAAACACTTTGATGCTTTGCAATCGTGCATTTGAAGCTCATGAAGCTAATTAACAATATTATGGGGCGTTTATTAACATACCCTGAATATTGCAGAAAAACTTTGAGGTGTAAGTTTATTTTATGTTCTTACTTATATTTATCAAATATAAGATACTGATTTGTTCTATAACTTCAAAGAATAGTTTTATACAGCTTCATGTGATTTGGGAAGTTACTTTGGCTCTTGTTTTCTGTTCTTTTCAATGGGAAAGGTTGGGTTGAATCGTACATAGGGTACGTACTGCTACATTACAATCCAGGAGCTCTCAGCCTAATATGAGGAATCAAATAAACGTATTGGTTGTCACTCCAGTGCAGGACGGAGAGAGTGCAGTATTATTGGCAGAACTTTCATTCCAACGGGAGATTATGACAGATAATTTAATCACAGCCCACGACACCTGAAGGGGAGGTCAACACAGACAATGGGTGGGTCTCAATGCAGTCTCTTAGCTTTGCCTTCAGGCTCCTCTGGGGGCGCTGGGGCTCTGCATGGTTGAAGCTTTGTAACTTCCAGCTTTGCAGCAAGCTCTTTTTTGGCTTATATTTTATTTTGAAATATTGCCAGCCAAGTGCTGAAAAGCTAAATGCACAAGCAAAGCATTGTTGTTCTCTAGTCTGGTTATGCCAGTCTGCTGGAGGATAGGATTGCTGGAGATTGTATGGAACCATCTGGATGTTTAGCTAATTCGCCCATTTTCCTCAGGTACTTCCCTTCTGTCTTCAGATTTCTAAACAGTCCGTGAAACCATCAACACTTTCTCATTATTCAAAGTTCAAAGTAAATTTTAATATCAAAGTACATAAATGCCACCATATACATGGCTGAGATTCATTTTCCTGTGGACATACTCAGCAAATCTATAGAATAGTAAATATAACAACATAACTGAAAGATCAACGAGAGTGCAACAGACAACAAACTGCAATTGCAAACATTAATACATAGCAATAAATAACGAGAACATGAGGTAATGAGATAAAGAGTCTTCAAAGTGAGAGCATTGGTTGAGGGAACATTTTAATGGATGGGCAAGTGAGTGTAGTCATCCCCTTTGGTTCAAGAGAGGGAATTTTCTGTCCACTATTTATTTTGTAATTTATAGCAATATTATGTTTTTGCTCTACACTGCTGTTGAATAATGTAAATATTTCACACTAAGTAGTGGTAACAAAAGATTATGTTAACTTCTGTTTTGTGTTTAGTGTTTTAATATTACCTGTGAGTGTATGGTGTTTGACTGTAGTAGTGCACAGGAAATGACTACCTATACTAGTGCATACTCAGTGACTACCTATACTAGTGCATACACAGTGACTACCTATACTAGTGCATACACAGTGACTACCTATACTAGTACAGTTGAGGAATTGAGGCCCACCATTGATCGGGGTCAACCACAGATGTTGTGTCCCAGCTGTCTATGTTGATACACAAGCCAAGGCATTATGATATGGAGAGCAAGCTGTTGCCCATGTCGTGGGTTCCCCTTCTCCACACAGCTGATGAATCCAAAGGAAGACAGAGACCAATACAGTATGGCACCAGTAGCATTGCACGATTTGCCAGTCAGCATTGAACTCAATGTAGGACTGCCTTAGGGACTCCAGCTCCGGACTTTTCCCTCGGGGTTTACTCTGAAGCCTTCCCCATGAGTGGGTACAGCTGCAAGGCAGCGGAGGTTTGAGATCAGAGTTTTCCTTCTTCTCGATGAGCTGCTAACCATGACTGATGAACCCCATCTGCCCGAAGAGACAGGTTTTAAGGTGCCAGAGCCCCACTATTTTCCCTTTTCCTGTTAGTAAAAACAGTTCCTCCGGGCTTAGTAGCTGGAAGTAACGTGAAGGCCTGGAACTGGACTTGGTTGTCAGAGTTATTTGAGATGCACACTACTGGGAACATTTAATAGGTAGTTGGAGCTTGTCCCCACATGCACCCCCCGGCTACAACAGCCCTAAGAAACCACTAATGCACACAGAGTGACTGCAGGAGTGTGGAGGCATTGACTGCTTACTTCTCAATTTTTAGAGTAACACGCAGGACAGGAGAGCCTGCAGTCACATTTCTTAGTGCATTCCCAATTATCCCAGAGATGATTGACTAGACTGGATATCTCTGAGAGTAGTCAGGAGCCAGTCAGATTGGGGGTTGTAAACATCACCAGACCAGGTTGGGCAAAGAGGGCAGATTATAATACCTGAAGAACGTCCCTGTACTAGATTGTGTTTTCACTCCGGTGTCACCTATATTCACGCCAAGATTTTTATTCAAGGTTTACAGAATTTAAATTTGTGGTTATAGCACCTTGCTCACAGAGTAAGATTTTTTTCCATATCCCTGAACAATCCAGGATTCTAAATATTGGTTCTGGAACTTAACACAATGGGAGGTCCTGGGATGAGAGGAAATTGGTGCTGGAGCCTCGTTAACCCATTTTGGGTGCACTTACGACAATAACCATGCCTTCATGTTGCTTCCACACAGATGCAATGCTAGAACAGGCTGCCTTGTGCGAAAAGCCCTCAAGTAATTTTGGTGGAGTTCATGGGGAGAGGAGGTTTGGGCAGTAATGACCATGGACCCTGAGGAATAAAAGTTCCAGGAATGCTTGTGTCGCGCCTTTGGAAGATATTTTAAAAAGTAACCAAGTGCCCATGAAGACTGCTGGGTAAAAACTGGTACATGCTGGGTTTATGTGTAAAAATGTGGAAAAACAGCCACATGGAAAAGATGCAAAAAGCATAAAACTAACATAAAATAGCATTTTAGCAGGAAAAAACTATTTTGCATAAATATAAATTCCTCGGTTTTCTTTTGTGATTCCGAGATGAATGGGTGAAGATGCAGCCTATGCTAGAAACACAGTGGTCAATTTGCCCTGAAGGAGTTATTGCTCAAGAAATGTGACACATCCAAAGCTCAGCCTACTGCTGTCTCTGTACTGAGACCAAAAATTGAAATGTGACTTATGCAAAACAGGTTGTTTGATAATGAACGATAGACGTGGCACCCGAGTAAGAATGCTATCATTGGTGAGATATTCTAAAAATATAAACCTTGCAGAATTATTTCAAGGACAGCATTATGCCATTCAAGGAGTGAAAACAAAGATAATTAACACATTTGTTTAATGTATTCCATTAGATTCTACAAGGAAGCACATGTTCTACACTGAATCGTGTTATACAATTTATTTCTATCACATTTTTTTCTTTGTTCTTTCAACCTATGAGATTATGAAGGAAATTTGAACTCAGATCTTAAAAATTACAACAACTGAATTAACATATCTTGGGGAGAGAGATAGTTTATTAACATGTTTTTCACACAGTGAGCACTCTCTAAAATGGCCATGGGCTGTTCTAGGCTTTGCTGATTTCAGCGATCTCAAAACCTCTGCTTCACACATCCTTGTGCTTGTTATGCATCAGGGATGTCTGTTGCTCATTAGAAACAGACAAACAAATGAGCATTTCTTGGTTAAAGAGATAATTGGCTGTATTTCATTTTGTTGTAAGTAATTCTTGAAAGAAAAGAAACTGCTTTGCTTTTTAAAGAAATACAAGTTGTTATATATTTTAATTGTTCAGCAATTAGCCTAAAGATTACACCTGTTATACCTGAATGAATTTTATGCATAGAAAATAGAGACAGAAAGAGAGAGAGCAAAAGAGAGATTGATAGGAGGGAGAGTGAAAGAGAATGAGAAAAAAAGGAGAGGCAGTGAGAAAGAGAAAAAAATACATATTCTTTTGCACAGTTCTGTACACATATGTGTGTGTGTATATATATATATATATATATATGTATAAGTGTGTGTATATATATATGTATAAGTGTGTGTATATATATATATGTATAAGTGTGTGTATATATATATGTATAAGTGTGTGTGTGTATATATATATAAACACACTTATACATATATATATATATACACACACTTATACATATATATATACACACACACACACACACACATGTGTATATGAGAGAGAGAGAGAGAGAGAAAGAAAGAGAACTGTTGCAATTCCCCTCTCCTTGAGCAGAGAACCCAGCTGAAACTATAGAGGCATTGGTGAACTGAAGATTGTGAAACACAGCATCCAGCTGGTGAATTGTCTGAAATGTTGGTTCTCGATGGGAATTGATACATTTAAAGATGGATAACACAGACCTCTGGTGATTTGGGTCAATTCTGGTATTTAGTCAGAGTCAAGTGCTCAGATTGATTGCGGAAAGACTAACGTTACTGGATACTTAGCATAATCTTCATTCTGTTTGAAACATAAAACTCTCTGAATTATCAACAGCCATCTCAAGTGTTAATCTGAGCTCTGAATCACCTTCAAATCCTGGTTATCAACCACTTACCCAGCCATCAGAAAATGAGCATTGTTCCTCTACTAACCAATTTACCTGTCATTTTAACTGCTGGAACAATTACACCGCAATTGTATTTTTCTTCTGCATACCTCACCCACTGCAAAGGAAACTGATTAAATCCAGAGCTAAGCAATGAAAAAGTAGAAAAAATATGAGCTGTGCTTTCACTGAGTGGTGTCCTTATTTTTAAACCCCAGTTGCCCTTTCAAATTGATTAATGGTGATAGAGAAAACCAGCCATTGACAGAGGATGGAAGTGTCTACTTAACTCAGAACTAATTCTTAAGTATTTTGAAAGAGAAGTGGGATATTTTTTCTTGAATGGTGCAGTAATGGGATTCAATTGTGAATCTAAAGTAAATCAGACGTATTTTGACATGGAGACTGGCTTCTTGCCAAGCAGAATGTGATACTGCACAATGTTATAAGGGTATCCTAAATGATCTTCGTAATAGGCTGTGGTGTCAAACAAGTGGGATTAATGAGAGTAAAGAAATTGAATTGAGTCTAGGAAGAAATCAGTGGGAATAAAGAAACAGAGATGGATAATAGAGGGAGAGAGATGCTGAAAACAGAGAGAGAGATATGGACAGACAGACACGCTGACAGCGACAGAGACAGAAAGAGTGAACTGAGTAACAGAATCAGAAATTGACTCTAAAGTCCAGCAGTTTCTCACACGTTAAAAATAAACTTTTATCAGTGAACCAGTTCTGCCTGTGACAAGCTAAAAACTTGATTGCTGGCATTTGCTTTCTAATTATCTGCCTTCCTGGCTCTCCATGGGAATTTTGCAGGATGCCTTCATGTAAGTCATACATTTAAGCTGCATGGGCAAGTGTTAAACTCTGAGTGTTGGACCTGTTACCTGCTCATTCTTCCCTGATGAAGGTAAAATGTACCAGGTTTGTTTCGTTTAACAGGTCTCCAGAACTAAGTGGACACATGGCAGCATGTAAAGTCTAGCTACCACCCAAGGACAATACGGAAAGGTTGGTGGAACTGGTTGCCAGGTGACTCAATGAAATCTAATGCTGAGAAATGTCAAGCATTACATTTTGGGAAAAAGATTAAAATATAGAGGGCACAATTTTAACAGGGTCACAAGAACAGAGATGTAGAGGTATTCATTGTAAATGGTGGCGCAGGTTCAGGAAGTCATTAAGAAAACATAGAGGATTCTGTGCTTTATAAATATAGACACAGAGTGCAAGAGAAAATAAAAATGATGAATCTTTACATAACACTGGCTTGGTCAGAGCTGGGGTGTTGCCACACTTTATTAAATTATATTGAGGCTGCAGAAAGGATTTCCTAAAATTATTTCACATGGAGGGACTAGGCAGGCTGAGAGACTGAAGAAATTGGGGTTGCTTTCATTGAAATAGAGGGAGCACAGACTGTTCATGGACATATTTAAAATCATGAATGGTGTGGATAGAGTAGATGGGTAAGTAATTATTCCAAATGAGGAAAGAAGAAAAAGAAATGCCGTTTTAGTGTGGATGGAGGGTAAAAATGAAGAGAGAAAGCTTCGGTTACGGATTTATCCGGTGTAGTGTGGACGTAGCCTCAATCTCTTAAATTGCCTCCGGTTTATTACATAGCACCCAATCCAATATAGCTGATCCCCTAGTAGGCTCAATGACAAGCTGCTCTAAAAACCCATCTCATAGGCACATTACCAACCTGATTTTCCCAAACTACCAGCATGTTAAAACCTCCCATGATTATCATAACATTGCCATTTTGACACACCTTTTCTATTTTCCCATTGTATTCTGTAGATACTCAGGACAAGTGAAGAGTATTAGGGAACAAAGAATTTTACTGTATCATGTTGCAGAGGCTATTTCTCCATTTTAGTTGCAGTTACCACTATTCTCCTCCCTAACCACGTGAGGTGAAAATAATGTCGCTTTTTTTCACATCCTTCTTTAATGAGAAAATTCCCTTGGGGCAAGAGGGTTTGCTAGGAATATGGTTCTTTTGTGGAACAGTGTGTTTGGGCACTGATCCACTCACCACACATAGATTCTGTGATATTTATGTAGCATATAATAAAAGTTACCCAGCTGTGACATTATGCCTTAGAAAAACTCCTGAGCAGCAAAATGAGTTTAATAATAAAAGGCCTGTGCCTGGTCCACTTACAGGGAAGTAATTAGTCATCCCAATTAAATTCCTCCTGCCCCAGATGCATTTGAAATTACGTTGGATCCACAGAGACACAGAACAGATTTGCAACCACATGAGCGTAGAACTTTTGTAACAGGAGCAAATGTACTTGTCTTGGTGAGAGCTCAGTCTGAGTCAGACTAGATGCTGTTCCCAAGATTGGAAGTGATATTCCAATCCAGGAAATGCCAGGAATTGGCATTTATACCAACAAATTAGAACAAAGACATAATGGGTATATGAATAGATTTGTCATTTTTTTTCCCTTTCAACTGACAACTATGATTATGTAAGCATCTTCCTTATAATCCACAGTGCAACCTAAATATGTTTTATTTTTGTGTCAGTACTTCCCAAGCATTTTTTTCCAGGGTCAAGGTATAAAATTTATTCTTTGCGAAGCAGAGGGAATGGGTGAAGGTAATAACAATGATTTATGGGGCATCTTTTCCAAACAGAAGGCAACCATTGAAATGCATTAGAATGGTGTCACTTATCTCTACACAGAGAAATTGTGATCAGTAAGAATCAACCGAGAACTTGCACGGGTAGGTGATCCATTTAATTTATGTTAGTTATGAAATAAAGTTTTAATTTTACTTCTGGTAATATCAATTAGTTTTTTTTTTGCCTTCCTCTCAAACCATTTATTAATCTGAAATGTTCTGAAAACAGGGAGTATAACCCATATAAACCATTCCCAAATATTCAGCTCTCTGTAGGGTACACAGCAGATATAATCAGATCATGACTATTTTCCCTCTCTGTTTTTTTTTGTAATGTGTATGGTTTCCATTGAATGGTCTTTTATTGCTTTGGTTTAAATTGAGACATTCACTTAATGAGACAACAATTTGAAAACTGATTGCTTTAAGCTGCTTCTTTTTACTAATTTGATCCAAGCAGAACACTCACTCATAACCTAATTACATGTTATTAGGGTTCAGCACAAGCCTGTTAAATAAAAGCAGAAATTTTAAAAATAGCTTTCCCCAGCTGTATTTAAAGAGAATTTGCATACCACACGAAAACTGTTTGAGAACTTGGGGAAACACTTCATTTATGTTCAAGTGTAATGCCACAACTACCCAATTGTCTTATTTCTGCATTTGTATGTGAATTGATGATAACAAAAGTTGTTCAGGCTCTTATAACCATATAACCATATAACAATCACAGCACGGAAACAGGCCATTCCGGCCCTCCTAGTCAGTGCCGAACTCTTAATCTCACCTAGTCCCACCTACCCGCACTCAGCTCATAACCCTCCACTCCTTTCCTGTTCATATACCTATCCAATTTTACCTTAAATGACACAACTGAACTGGCCTCTACTACTTCTACAGGAAGCTCATTCCACACAGCTATCACTCTCTGAGTAAAGAAATACCCCCTCGTGTTTCCCTTAAACTTTTGCCCCCTAACTCTCAAATCATGTCCTCTCGTTTGAATCTCCCCTACTCTCAATGGAAACAGCCTATTCACGTCAACTCTATCTATCCCTCTCAACATTTTAAATACCTCGATCAAATCCCCCCTCAACCTTCTACACTCCAATGAATAGAGACCTAACTTGTTCAACCTTTCTCTGTAACTTAAGTGCTGAAACCCAGGTAACATCCTAGTAAATCGTCTCTGCACTCTCTCTAATTTATTGATATCTTTCCTATAATTCGGTGACCAGAACTGTACACAATATTCCAAATTTGGCCTTACCAATGCCTTGTACAATTTTAACATTACATCCCAACTTCTGTACTCAATGCTCTGATTTATAAAGGCCAGCGTTCCAAAAGCCTTCTTCACCACCCTATCTGCATGAGACTCCACCTTCAGGAAACTATGCACTGTTATTCCTAGATCTCTCTGTTCCACTGCATTCCTCAATGCCCTACCATTTACCCTGTATGTTCTATTTGGATTATTCCTGCCAAAATGTAGAACCTCACACTTCTCAGCATTAAACTCCATAAACTTCTTCTCCCTCTGAAAGGAAAGACAAGAGCTAAAACATTTCTCGGGGGGGGGGGGGATTTACATTTATCAGCCCCTTGTGTGCATATGAGAGTGTGTCATGCACAGGAAATCCTGTCTGCACACATCCAATGCATTGTGATGCATGGAATGATCAACGTTCACCTGATTCCAAACCCTCGATTAATTTTGGCTCTTTGCTGCTCTGAGGCATAACAATTGGTTTATGATGGTGCTGTCTATAAGATCTGATGAGGGACAAAGGGGACATGCCTGCTAATGAAGAAGAGGCACTGGCATGCTTTCGAGACCATGGCTGGACCAGAGTAGGCTATTAGTAATGTTCATCCTGAAGAATTTACGGCTCTCAACCCTCTCTGCCTCAGCGCCGTTGATGTAAACAGGAACATGTGCACTTCTCCCTTCGTGAAGTCGATGTCAGTGTCAGCTCTTTCAGCTGACACTGAGGGAAAAGATGCTGTCATAACTGCATAATGTTTGTCAGATCATTTAAGATGTCTCGAACACACCTTCTCAAGTTCAATTAGGGATGGGTATTAAATACTGACTATGCCAACAACACCCAAATCCCAAAATCCATTTACCACCACACTTAAGGAGAACTTCTATCCTGTTGTTATAAGATTAATAATAGACGCCTTGTGCATAAAGACAATCTCTTGATCTCACTATCTACCTTGTCATAGCCTTGCACCTTATTGTCTGTGCACACTGCATTTGCTCTATAACTGTAACTCTTTATTCTGCATTGTGTTATTGCTCTTCCCTCATACTATCTCAATGTACTGATGTGATAAAATGATCTGTATGGATGGCACACAAAAATTAGTTTTTCCACTGTACCTCCATACATGTGACAATAGTAAAACAATTTACTTGACTTTTTATTGGACTGTTGCTGTTGTTCTTCTAGTTTAGATATTATAGAGTGTCAGTGGTAGGGAGACCCAGGATTTAGACTTGATGAGAAGGAAGTACAAATGAGATATTTTCAAATCAGAATGGTGTGGGAGCAGTGGCCAGAAGATGGCATTCTCATGTGTATGTTGTCCTCGACCTTCATGCTAGTGCAAGTTGTAGATCTGGGATATACTGTCAAAGTAACCAAGGCAAATAACTGTAGTATACCATATGTTGCAGATGACACATACAGTATTATAGCCATGATGTAAGAAGTAAATAAATTGTTTGAACTGAGGGGTGGGTGGGTTGCAATCAAGTGTCCTCTTTGTCCTGAATGGTGTTGATTAGTTTGAATAATTCAAGGGGGAATAACTTAAGTTATCGAGAAGAAAGTATAGGAGGGATGTCAGAGGCAGGACCTTTACACAGGGAGTGGTAAATGAGTGTAAAGCACTGGTGGTAAAAGCAGATACTTTAGGGTCATTTAAGAAATTCTTAGATGAAAGAAAAATGGAGGACAGTATGGGAGGGAAGCATTGATTGATTTTGGAGTAGGTTAAATGATTGGGTCCATATCTTTGGCCAAAGGGCCTATATTGTGCAGTACTGTTCTACCATATTGTAGGACTGCATTCATTCAGCCTACTAGAAAGCACTCAATCATAATCCTGACTTGTGCTTTGTAGGTAGCAAAACTAGTTGGAGTGAAGGAGTTGAGTCATTTATCATTGGATACCTAGCCTGTGACCTACTACTGTGCCTGTAGCGTTTATGTGGCTAGTTCATTTGAGTTTCTGGTAACATGCAAAAGGGGACTGAACAATGGTAATGCCATTGAATTTCAAGGATATGAAATTAGGTCTCTCTTTTGCTGGAGACAGTCCAATGGCTGACATCTTTGTGCCTGAATGTTGTGCAGGTGTAGTGGTGCTTAGTCATTGGCCCCTTTACTTGCTGAGGAGCTGCAAAAGGAATCGAACAATGGAAACATTCTTGCTCCTGATTTCATGAGAAAAATAAGTGTTATTATAGAGCAGCTGAAGAGGGCTGTAGGGGGGACACCTCCTGGAGAACTCCGCCAGTGGAATCCTGCGGCCGGCTGATTTCTCTCCAACAATGACAATGACATCCTTTTCAAAAAGATATGGCTCTAATCACGAGAGTGGTTTTTCCTTGATGCCTTATTGAGTTTAGTTTTACTAGTACCTTGATATCAAGTACCTTGACCTCCAGGTTCAAGATTCCAATTTATTTATCACGTGTACATTAAAATATACGGTGAAATATGTCGTTTGCATCAACAACCAACACACTGGGGGCTATGCTGGGGGCTGCCTGCAAATGTCGCCACAGATTCCGACGCCAACATAGCAAGCCCACCATGCTTGGTAGAACAACACAAACACAACAAAACAGAACATAACAAACAACAAAACAACAGCTAAGCAAGCCCACCTCCTCCCTCCCATCCAACCACCCACACACATACACAGTCCACCAACCCCAGGATGGCCTGTCTTTGGCCTCCAGCCTCTAGTGGACTTGGACTCGGACTCACGGACACTGACCCCTTGACCTGCCCAGTGGATTGCAGGGATTCACATTGATTCGCAAACTCAGGGCTCCAGTCATGAGGCGCTGACTTGGAGCCTTCCAATCCACCCTCGGGCCTCTCAGTTCATCTTCACAAACCTTCTACAAGTGGAGGATAGGTTTTTAGATGGGTTACAAACTATTCTGTGTTGTGATTTAGAATATGATACCAAACACTAAACTCCAAAAACAAAATGTTACAGATAGTGGAAATCCAAAAAAAAAGCTAGAAATAGCAGCTGTTGAGAAAGAATCACAATGAAAACTTGAGATCAGTCAGTGAGCTAGATTACTTGAAAATGCAAATTGAATTTTAAAGACTATTTGTGATTTTGTCCCTTGTTTTGGTGTCAGGAGCTGGTTCTCTGAGCCTACAGTTACCTGCAGGAGGTACTTAAAAAGTATTCAGGAGGTGGCTGGTGAAATGAGAAGTGTAAATAGGAGACACAGGCACTGGAATTGAAAGATCTGTAAAGGCCCTGGTCAGACTGTTGCTTTGTGTTGACAGATTCATACCTACTGATACACCATCAATAACGCTTGGAGACGTGAGGTGAGATATAGGCTTTTATTGGCTGGAAGAAAGAACAAGCAGCAATTGACCACCACACTGCATCCTGGAGACTGAGGCCGGGGCGGTGTCCCCAATCGCCTTTATACCGGGGTCCGTGGGAAGAGCCACGGTCAGTGGGAGGAGCCACAGGTGCAGTCAGCAGTGGGGGCGTGTCCAGACAGGTATATGTAGTTCACCACACCTACTGCTTGTCAATTTAATGGAAAGGAAACCAGTGTTTAATCTGAGGTCAATGCTTTAGCGTGCCATTCCAATTTGGTTTCTGGCAATCCTTGCTTGCCTACCTAAAGAAATCTATGAATCCTGGCAGGTAAATAGACCTTGGCACATCAATTGATAACTGCATTGTTTTTGTTTATTGCCCTTTTGTTCCCAGGAGGAGAATGTGGAAACTGGTAAGAATGAAGACAAGGAGACAGTTTAATTCATAGCAAAGCTGGTTTCATTGTTCATTCACAGTAGATTTGAAAAATATATGGCATTGTGATTGAGGAAGAGAGGGCTACAATTCAGGGGAATGTTGAAAATTTTATCCCATGTTGTCAGAGAACAAGGTACTCTGATCCAGGCCAGTTAAAAAGTAATGATATGTTGAAACCAAGTTTAAATTTTACAAGCAAAGACTTACAATTATAGTCTCATAATCTGAAGGTTGTGAGTGGGCAGGTGTGGGAGGGTTAGCGTATTGGTATCACAGCGCCAATGCCCTGGGTTCAATTCCCGCCACTGTCTGTCAGGAATTTGTACATTTTTCCTGTGACTGTGTGGGTTTCCTCTAGGTGCTCAAGTTTTCTCCCATTTTCCAAAGGTGTATGAGTTAGTAGGTTGATCAGTCACATGGTGTAATCGGGAGGCGCGGGCTCGTGAGCCGGCAGGGCCTGTTACTGTGCTGTAACACTACACAAAGGAAAGGACTTCTCACAAACTCAGGGTATGACAAAGGATTTTGTAGTTTAGTCATTCTGATGTGAGAAAAAATGGAATAGCAGAAGCATCACACATCAGAAGTTGTGAAATTAAAGTGATCGAGGAATTAAGTGAGGGAAACCAGTTATCACCTGGTATGTACAATCCAAGGGTGTGGTGAATACAAATCAGACAGTGGCTTTATAATGGAAATTAGATAAAAACCTGAAAGTGAAAAAAATGGCTCCAAGGCTCTGGGGAATAGTACTGATTGCATTGGTCTGTGAACACTTGATGGGCCAATGGTTTCCTTCTCTATTGTAATGACTGTAGAACTCTTTACTTCTGAAATAGAAGATGACAGCTGTCTATAAAGAGTTTGGACGTTCTCCCCGTGACCACATAGGTTTCCTCCTGGTGCTCTGGTTTCCTCCCACAGTCCAAAGGTGTACTAGTTGGTAGGTTAATTGATCATTGCAAATTATCCTGTGATTAGGCTAGGGTTAAGTTGGGAGTTGCTGGATGGCGCGGCTGGAAGACGTTACACCCCGCTGTATATCAATAAATGATTCAATAAATAAATAACAGCACTTTTGGATTCTGGCAAAGTGGAGATTTCTATTATAGGAATAGCACCCAGCATGGTATCCTAGGAAGAAAGAGAAGGACAAAGAGATGTTCATAGAAGCAACGATGATGATAATGTAGATCAAATGTTGCTTTGTCTCTGTTCCTCATTTTCTGAATGGGCAAATAGAATTATGCCTGAAGACATATTGAAGGAATAAAGCAAAGAGAGATGTAGTTGATGATTACTTTTTGCATTTTGAACAGTCAGAACCAGCAAGTTTCTGTTATTAGACTAGAAGTGTGTGATTTCTTGTATTGTGACTCATTGAATAAATTCTTCACGCAGGGTACTATTTTCACAGTGGTTATCTGACTGATGAAAGTCATCCAAATGGATCACTAGTTGCTTAGATCATCTTCTCAGTGACATGTCAGAGTTAACCAATTACGTCCATTATATATCCCATTACACCTCTGTCTCGAAGTCCTTCACTCTGTTGTATTGCCCTTTATACATCTTTACCAAGAACATGCTTCATATCAGAACAGTTCACTGCTCTGGAAAAATAATTAGCAGATTGCATAGAAGATAACACCTGGCTGGCAGAGGTTACAAGAAAATTACTTCAATATTTGATTTAAATGCATACCGGAATGTGACATTCAATACCATATTTGTAACTAGCATTTACCTATTCTGCCAATAACTTAAATAATGACATCATCCATATTATCAGTGAAAGATGTACTGGGGAAATTATTTGTCTAAAATTAGTGAAATTTAATTTAGTTTGATCCATGGTGCCCTACTAGGAAATAACACTCCACTGTTTATATTATGATTGCATTAACCTTTCAGTCAGACTCCTGGGGCTGTCAACAAGTTTATTCACTGAATGAATAACTCTATTTAGATTCTCTCATAGAGTGTATCGAATCTGCAGTTACATTCGTGGAACTGAGAACTTCTTAACTTTCATTTTTCACCTTTTAGTATCAGCAAAGAACTAAGTACCCCGTAATTCAAGATTGAAGATTCATGATTGTTTATTGTCAGTCTTCAGTACACAAATGTGAAGAGCGAAATGATTGTTACTCTGTATCTGATGCAGCATGACAAAACACAATATGCACTAAGAACACAGTAAAAACAATGAATATAAAAGCAATCCTATAAAATGCAAGGTACAGGTAACTGCTAAATACACAGACTAATTGTACACACATAAATTGACGCTAGCTGATGTGTGGTTGGGTGGATTAAGGGTAAAAGTGTTGATCAGCCTGACAACTTGAGGGAAGTAACATTCTGAGTCTGATGGTCCAGGCCTGGATGCTGTACAGCCTCTTCCCTGATGGGATTGGGACAAACAGTCCATAAACAGAATGTGTGGGATCCTTCATGATGTTTTTTGCTTTGTTCCAGCACCATCCTGTGTCTATGTCCTTGATGGTGGGTAGACTGGTGCCAGTGATGCACTGGGTGATTTTAACTACCCATTGTTGAGCCCTCCTGTCCTCTGCAGGGCAGTTTCTGTACCACACTGTGTGGGATGCTCTCAACTGCACATCTGCAGAAGATTGTGGGTATTGATGTGCATAGACTATCTCTCTCTTCAGCCTCCTCAGAAAGCAGAGGTGTTGGTGAACTTCCTTGATTGAAGAGGATATGCTCTTGGACCATGACAGATTTTGCAGGACTTGCTCTTGCATGAGTATAAAACACCAGCTAAGTGAACTTCAGATGTAGTGATTAGATCTTTGTTATCAATGGATCTCTATTTACCTTGACCAATGAAATGATAAGGGGTAAAATGTATACTTGTGGAATAGATGTCATTCAGGACTTTACCTGGTCCTGAATTGTCCAGGTTTCTGCATGTTAATAATGTCCTTCATTATGGGGCTTGACACAATAATTGGACGGGTAGATTTAGCATTTCAAACCCGAATATTATGGGTGGATGTAGGATAATCAATGTGTGGATGATTGGTATCTAAAAGAGAATAGATTACAAAGAAATAAGTCAGGAAACAGGATTGCCCTGAAAACTAGCATAGACTAAGCGGGCTGAATTTCCTCTTTCCATTTCATATGGAAATAAAGCAATACCAAAATAACATTCCAAAGATGCCAGGTACATTAGGGCCTATTTTAGTGGAACTACAAAATGTATTACAGGTTACGGACAGAGGACCTGCAACACATGTTGTAGTTTTCTTCAGATGCATGAAGCGTAAAGGAGAGGTGAGAGTGGATATCAGTAGTAATGGGGGATAAGGAAATAGCAGACAAACTGAAGAAGTATTTTGCATCAGTCTTCACTGTGAAAGACACAAGCAGTATGATGGAAATTCTAAGTGTTGGTGTCAGAAAGTGTGTGAAGTTACCATTACTAGAAAGAAGGTTCATGGGAAACTGAAAGGTCTGGAAGTAGATAAGTCACCTGGACCAGATGGTGTACACCCCAGAGTTCTGAGAGAAGTGGCTGAAGAAATCCTGGAGGTATTAGTAATGAGCTTTCAGGAATCACTAAATTCTGGAATGTTTCCAGAAGACTGGAAAATTGTAAATGTCACTCCACTCTTCAAGAAGGGAGAGAGGTAGAAGAAAGAAAACTATAGGCCAGTTAATCTAACCTCCGTGGTTGGGAGAACAGTGGAGTTGATTATTGAGGATGAGGTCTCAGGGTACTTGGAGGCACACATGATAAAATAGGCGATAGCATGGTTTCCTGAAGGGAAAATCTTGCCTGACAAATCTGTTGGAATTTTTTTGAAGAAATAACAAGCAGTTATTAATAATATCTTAGAAATAACAAAGGACAATTTGCTGATGTTGTGTACTTGGGTTTTCAGAAGGCCTTTGAGAAGGAATGCCGCACATGAGGTTGCTTAACGGGCTATGAGCCCATGACATTATAGGAAATATTTTAGCATGGGTAAAGCAGTGGCTGATTGGCAAGAGGCAAACAGTGGGAATAAAGGAATCCTTTTCTGGCTGGCTGCTGGTGACTAGTGGTGTTCCACAGGGGTTTGTGCTGGGACCAACTCTTTTTATGTTATATGCCAGTGATTTGCATAATGGAGTTGGTGGCTTTGTTGAAAGGTTTGCAGAGGATATGAAGATAGGTGGAGGGGCTGGTAGTTCTGAGGAAGCAGAAAGGCTACAGAAGGACTTAGACAGATTCGGAGAATGGGTAAAGAAATGGCAGATGGAATACAGTGTTGGGAAGTGTATGGTCATGCACTTTGGTAGAAGAAATCAAAGGGTTGAATACTTTCTAAATGGAGAAAAAAAAATACAAAATCTGAGGTGTAAAGGTTTTTGGGAGTCCTTGTGCAAGATTCCCTGAAGGTTAATTTGTAGATTGAATATGTGGTGAGGAAGGCAAATTCAATGTTAACATTCACTTCAAGGGTACTAGAATATAAAAGCAAGGACGTAATGTTGAAATTTTATAAAGCACTGCTGTGGCCTCACTTGGAGTATTTTAGCAGGTTTGGGCCCCTTATCTTAGAAAGGATGTGATGAAATTGGAGAAGGTTCAATGGAGGTTCAAGAAAGTGATTCCAGGATTGAATGGCTTGTCATATGAAGAGCACTTGACAGCTCTGGACCTTTATTCACTAGAATTCAGAAGAATGAGGGGTATCCTCATTGAAACTGATTGAATGGTGAAAGACCGTGATAGAGCAGATGTGGAGAGGATGTTTCCAATGGTGGCGGAATCTAAGAACAGAGGAAACAACCTCAGAATAGAGGGACATCCTTTTAGAATGGAGGTGAGGAGCAATTTCTTTAGCAAGAGAGTGGTGAACTTGTGGAATTTGTTGTTACAGGCAGCTATGGAGGCCAAGTCTTTGTGTATATTTAAGTCAGAGGTTGATAGATTCTTGATTGGACAGGGCATGATGGGATATGGGGAGAAGGCAGGAGACTGGGGCTGCAAGGAAAATTAGATCATCCACGATGAAATGGTAGAGCATACTCGATGGGCCAAATCCCCTAGCTGTGCTCCTATATCTTATGGTCTTAAGAAAGGACTCCTGCAATCTTCAGGTCAGCCCAAAGTAACCCTATCATAATCAACGCAGCTGATCCTAGCCAATGAGGGATCTAATAAACATTCATATCTCACACTGATTTGAGGGTCTTTTAAGAGACTTTTAGATAGGTACATGGAGCTCAGTAAAATAGAGGGCTATAGGTAAGCCTAGTAATTTCTAAGTTAGGGATGTGTTCGGCACAACTTTGTGGGCCGAAGGGCCTGTGTTGTGTTGTAGGTTTTCTATGTTACTAGCATGAATGCAAGGCTCAAGGCTGAGTAATTTGGGAAAGTGTGCCGAGTGCAGGAAATGAGATGGGTATATGCACTGGCTGTTTGGAAAGTTGAAGTTTTGGGCCGGGGCCTTTCTGTTTGGTACCATTCAGCACAAAGCAGTTTATTTGGCTGTTCCGAGTACAACCATGGAACACCTCCTGCTTGAGATATGTTGGGAGCTAAGTTCAATGGGAGCTAAGGACATTTTCCAAGTAGAACTGTATAGGGGCGTTTGATTTTAGAAGTGCAGAAATTTAGTACAAATATCCTGTAGCCTCTTTGGCAAAATGCACTTATTTCACTGAGCTCTGTTTCTCCTTTACCTTTTAGGGAAGGAAGTCACATTTTGATCTAGATCCTTCATATTCTAACTCAAACTCTATTTCTTCATCCTGGGCATAACTCTCCTTCCCATTAAAAAGTGTGGTAAACTATGTATACCTGTCTGGACATGTCCCTCTGCTGACTGCTCCTGTGGCTCCTCCCACAGATCCCTGTATAAAGGCGATTGGGGCACTGCTCCTCCCACAGTCTTCAACATGGTCGTGCTCCCTTTTCGCTGTTAATCAAAGCCTATCATTCACTTCCAGTCTCCTAGAGTTATTGATGGTGCATCAAAGAGTGAACAAGAAAATGCCAAACATGAATCCCAAAAACTATGTCTCCTTGTTTCTTCTGTTGAGAAGAAATTTTCCAGTGGTCTCACAGCTCTAGTGAACCACATTCAATCCAGACATTGTGTGGAGCACTCCTGGGATGCTCCGGTTTCCTCCACATCCCAAGGACATTTTAGTAGCTAGGGTGATTGGTTACAGTAAGTAACTTCAAGGAACATCAGGGTGGAGATGATAGGCACAGAGAAGAGAAAAAGTTGTAATGAAAGAAATGGGATTGCCCTGTCATAAGTTATCATGAAGTCTGTCGAGGGACAATCTCAAAACAACATTCCAAAAAAATTGTTATTCTAAATCAAACAATCATTTCTGAAAGCTTTCCAGAGGGCAGGATCCAGACTGAGTCACAAATGTCAGTATTAGTCCATGCTCGCAGCAAGGACACCTCCTTATTTTACTGTCAATCATATTTGGTGAATTGAGAGCATTCAGCTAATTTCAACATGATGTCTGGGAAGTTCATTACATTAACACATTCAAATTAAGTCCTGGGTGGTGGGGTGGAGATACCTCTTTAGGGAAAATTTGCCAAGGACAACTATGATCATTGGCCATGATCACCCACATCATACAGCACAGAACATATGTAATGATAATGATGAATGTAAGACCTATTCATTTGCAGCAAACCAGCCATCACCATTCTGGTGGTAGCATCATCTCCTGAATTCCGAGGCTTCTGTGAGTGCAATGTTTTGAGACAGTCTTTTTTATCTACTTCATTCAAGTGCCCAATTCAACTATAAGGCCACAATTGGGGTTAAGCTCCATTTGTACTGTGAATGCCTTATTCCTTTGTCAGGTGAATGACCTGCTATTCTCTGCCTCCTCTTTTCCATTTTGTTTATAGACCGGTGGCGTCTATTATCCAGAACAAATATTACTTTGTGAGACGATATAAATAGACAGAATTGGGAGCCTGCACCTAGATTGGGAGAATGAAATAATTTAACCTTTGATCTGTACTCTAGGGTTTAGCTGACTAGGTTGCTCCGGGAGACAAATTGGAAATTGTTATTTGAACTAGTCAATGATTGAGTCTTGGAAAGGTTATTTTAAATCCCTTTGTAATTAACTCCTGCTACTAGGACAAGAGGATACAGATTTAAAATAGAGGGATATGGTTGTTAAATGGTGAGGAAACAATATTTTTAGAATTATGTTCTGAAAGTCTGCTCTGTTCTTCCTTTTACAGCTCCATGTTGAATTCAACGTCTCTGTGCCATCATTGCAATCAAGAACTTTGTGCAAAGAAAAATAGTTAAGTTGTAGGTTAGCAAAATTAAATTATATTAAAATGATTAAGTGTTTAAAATGCTGATTAACAGAAAGAGGACATATGCAGAAAGATGAATATTTTAGGCTTTTAAATGATGACTTTTACAGTAATCGTGTTTTTATGTAAATCTGTTAGACACTTCAAATCCTGCTTTGAAGAGTGAATGTACTTTCTCTTATTCCACAGTTCAATTTCTCATATAATAATTAATGTTTTCTGTCGGAACAATGGGTGCTTTATATGATAATATATTAAGAATGATGAAACAAAATGAAAGAATCCCAGAATCCCTTGAATCTGAAATTTAAAAAAAATGGCAGCTCCAACAAATCCCAGTATGGATTGACACAAATTGTATTTACTGCACAAATAAAAATCAATAACTTATTTAGTTTCTCAAGCAGTACTCTTTCAAATGGACAGTGATGTGACCCTGCATCACACTCCACTGTTCCCAGAGAACACTTTGATGGGCGAGAATTGAAACAGATAATGATTCTGAACCCTAAGCAGCTTTAGGGATTTTGTGAAAAAAAAATTGCCTGGTAAAACCACTTGCCAGATTCCATTCCAATCGATGTCTGATTGACTAAAGAGGCCCTTCTTTCTTTCATTGTAACATCCCTCTTCATTTTGAAGATAAGTGACAAGATGCTCCCAATGTAGTTTGGGCTTGAAGTGCTTTAATCAAAAAGAAAAAAAATATTTTTAATGAATGCAATTTTGCTGTGAATGCACACGTTATTGAAGCTAGCAGTAATGCTTTATACGGTTGCCATCAAAATAGAGTTACTAACAAATCAACTTCACTCTTTTCCATTAAGACATTTCAACTGCATTCTATTCTAGTCTGCTGAGTTCCAGTATATAAAAACACTCTCCATTTACTTATCTTATTCCAATTCTTATTCAATCTGACGATAAAGACAGACATTTATTGATACTCATCTGGCATAGATTTGATTGCACATCCAGACACTATGGGACCTGCAATGATTATATCTGAGGTTTGTCTGCATATTGAATTTAACCCAGGTATTGCCCTTGGTGAATAACAGATTTTCGAGGCAACAGCAAAGGCTGCAAATATGAAGTGAACCCAGAAAGTGCTGGGACCACAATCTGTGAAAAAAAAGAGTCAATGTTTTAGGCGGATTTGTTATTCTTAAAAAGATATAGAAGGAAGCCATTCTAGTGAGCAATCAAGGTAGGCCTAATTTCCCATTCCTCTGCAAATTATTCTCCCTTCTACTCCCTCTAATTCTTTTTGCAATTAACATATTGTGGTGAACTACATATACCTGTCTGGACACGCCCCCCCCCCCCCCCCCCCCCCGCTGACTCTCCTGTGGCTCCTCCCAAGGACCCCGGTATAAAGGTGATTGGGGACACCGCCCCAGCCTCAGTCTCAGTCTCCAGGATGCAGTGTGGTGGTCAATTGCTGCTTGTTCTTTCTTCCAGCCAATAAAAGGCTATATCTCGCCTCACGTCTCCAAGAGTTATTGATGGTGCATCACATATACTAAGGGGAAATTGGCAGGGGGTTGGCAAGCTAACTACTCACCTTTGGGATGCAGGAGTTCACTGAATGAGGAATGTGTCATGTAACACCATGGTCCTGAAAAACGTTGTCTCATTTTTACTATGTACTGTAGCAGCAGTTATGGCCGAAATGACAATAAAAGTGACTTGACTTGACTTGAATCACCTACAGTAAGATCATGACAGCATATGGCATAGGAGTAGATTTAGGCCACTTGGCCTATCAAGTATGCTCCGTCATTTGACCTTAACTGATTCATTTATCCCTCTCGACCCTATCCTTCTGTCTTCGCCCTGTAGCCTTTGATACCCTTTCATCCTCCACTTTAATTATACCTCATGATTTGGCCTCCCCGGCTATCTGTGGCAATAAATTCCACAGATTCACCACCCTCTTGTTAAAGATATTTCTCCTAATTTCAGTTCCAAAGGGATGTCATTCTATTCTGAGACTGTGCCTTCTGGTCCTGGACTCCCCATTATTCAAAACATTCTCTAATCACCCACTCTATCCAGGCCTTTCTTTATTTGATAGGTTTCAGTGAGATCTCCCCCCTCATTCTTCTAAACTCTAGCAAGTACAGGCCCAGAGCTATCAAAATCTCCTCGCACATTAACCCTTTCTTTCCTGGATTATTCTCATGAACTTCCTCTGGACCCTCTCCAATGCCAGTACATGCTTTATTGGATAACGGGACTAAATCTGCTCACAATACTTAGAATGTGAAGTAAAAATCCCCACATGAAAAATGTAAACTTCACATGGACAACCCTCGAGGTCAGGACTGAACTCAGCTCCCTGGAGGTGCGAGGCAACAGCAATAACTGTTGAACTGCAGACACTTCACATCACTCCCAGTCATCTACTTCATCAGGACTGGGTATTGTTGAATGAGGAGTGGGATTTAAGCTGCTGAGAAAGGGGAAGGAGAAGGGAAAAGATAATTAAAGGAAGTGGAGAACAGAGAGCTTGAGTGTAGCTAGTGGAGTTGGTGCTGACCCCAAGAGTAAATAATATGAAGCACATCTAGAAGATGTGTGAGTAGCAGGAGATGGATGAAATCTTAAATACCAGGAAAGAAGAGAAAATCGTCTGAATACCCAAAGTGTGAGGTGAGAGGGAAAACTGATTTGCTGGAATTGTTGAATATATTGCTAACTGGTGGTATTGGCAATGCACCTGTTCAAAGGTGAGGTTGTCTCTGCAGCTTTTACCCTTTATTCCGCATTGTTATTGTACTGTACTGCCTCATTGTGCCCAAATACGAAGTGAAAAACCCACATGAACAGTGCCAACTTCACACAGACATAACATCCATATCGATCAAATCATTACACAAGGAGGTAAGACAAGCTTTTCCCTGTACCTTGGTACATGTGACAATTATAAACCAGTACCAATATTAAAACCAATTCCAATATCAATACCAGCTTCATTGGAAGACTGTCGGACTGTACATGGATCAGCTGTGAGGAAATGCTGGAGCAGACCCAAATGGCCAATGTTCCAATTCTGCTCTTATATCTTGTGGTCTTATGGAGAGCACAGCAAGAGAGAGGCCAGATTAAGAGTGGGTTGCCGAACTAAAAGCTCTCAATCAACCATACAGACTGTAAGGAGGATTTCTGCAAATCGTTTGCCCAATCAGTGTTCAGTTCTTTCTCCCCCCTCTACAGAGCAGGCCACATCCTGAGAATTGAATCCAAATACTAAATTGGAAAAAAAGTTGCAAGTAAGTAGGAGCAGAGGATGCAAATAACTCTAGTTATACAAGATAAGATAAAACTTTATTTATTCCGAAGGAAGTTATTGTTGCAAGGTTTCTCAGTCAGAAGAATATACTTTAAAATACAAAATGTAAACTTGAGGTGTGAAAAAATACAAAATGTGCATTAAAAATAATAGTGCAAAATGCAGAGGTGCAATGAAACCCCATACTTACTTACTTGAGGAGGAGATGTAGGGTCTTACAGCCAAAGGGAGAAAGGATCTCCACTGGCATCCAGTGGTTCACTTCTGTGGAATCAATCTATTGCTAAAGGTAGTTCTCTCTTTGTCCAGTATGTCGTGGAGGGGGTGAGAGGGATTGTCCATAATGCTCTGTAGCTTCTGCAGCAGCCTCCTCTCAGACACAACCCCCAGGGAATCCATTTCCACCCCCAGAACAGAACCAGCCTTCCTCATGAGCTTATCAATCAAGCTGCTCTCACTCTGCAGCCCCAGCAGACTACTGTGTAGAGTAGATTGCTGGCCACCACTGGGTCATAGAACTACAGGTGTTAGATGACTGGATTCTCCTCAGGAAGTACCGTCGGCTCTGTCCCTTCTTGTACAGAACCTCTGTACTTTCAGTCCAGTCTATTGTCCAGGTGAGTTCCCAGGTATTTGTAGTCCCAAACGACTTCCACATCCATTCCCTTGACGGAGATGGGAATGCAGGGGTTTTCACCTTCCTGAAGTCCACCACTAACTCTCTTGTCTAAGTGATGAAAAAGTCCAGCGAGAAGGGAGTGTGTATTGTTGGAGCTGGAAGAATGAGTTATGAAGATGAAGGGAGAAATGAATGGTGGAGGGGAGGGGCAGATTAATCTGGCGGTGTCAGTAAATGAAAAGGTGTGGGACATAAGGAAAAGTGACTAATTGGATGTGAGGGACAGTTGTGTGGAGAACAAGCACGGGGAACCCTATTTTTGCTCTGGCTAGGAGAAGTGTTGAGAGCAGAAGTGTGGGATAGGGAAGAGGAAGTTAAGAGACCTGCCTACTGTGTTGGAGAAACCACTGTTGAAGTTTTAAGGCTGTTTAATTTTAATAATCCAGTTATAAAGGGTATGGAGGAAGAAAGAGGAAATAAATGCAATACCTTTCATATTCTTGGTATATCCCAATGCCTGCTATTGCTGAAGTTAGTAAAGAACAGCAGCCAATTATGCACAACAAAGGACCTTAATAATCAATTAACTACTAGTTAGTTGGCTGCTGGTAATCTTGTTTGAAGAAGAAAGAAGTAGGGAACTGAAAAAATTGAAGCTTTAAGCAGGTAAGTTTGAGTAGGACTTTATAAAATGGTACAGTTAAAGCTGGAAGGACAATAGGATATGTTCAACAATGTGAGAATGCAAGGAAATAGAAAGGGCAAAATGAAAAATATGGTACTTACTTTTCCATTTTTAAACACGTTTCAGATGTTTATTTCATGGACTGAAGAACAGTTTTGTTGTTGCCCAACCACCCTTATGTTTTAGAAGTTTTATGTTTTAATTTTTTTTAACTTCTGGACTGATCTTGTACAGCACAGCTCAATAGATACGATTAAATATTTCCATTCCATCTTGATACAGCTGAGAATTACAACTGCTTTTAAGGTCTGTATCATTAATAAAGATGTTTTGATGCGATTGAATAATCTATCGCTGCCTAAAACTGATGGAAACAATGTCGATTGTGGCTGTACTTCTCGCTGGACTCCTTGTAGGAAATATGGCTGCCAGTCAGCAATACAAGTGTGTTTCAGAAAATGGGTTTTCACTCCCAAAGCCTGCTATCTTGCTGGCAAACGGACAGTCTTTAGTAAATAAAATCAAAGAACTCAGAGCTAGGGTGCTGTATCAGAGTGTGGTGAACTACATATACCTGTCTGGACATGCCCCTCTGCTGACTGCTCCTGTGGCTCCTCCCACAGACCCCAGTATAAAGGCGATTGGAGGCACTGCTCCCCCCTCAGTCTCCAAGATGTTGTGTGGTGGTCTCTTGCTACTAATCGTGGTCTCTTGCAGCTAATAAAAGCCTATCGTTTGCTTCCCGTCTCCGAGAGTTATTGATGGTGCATCACAGAGGGACATTAGAACCCCTTGCATCCTTTGTTTCATTGTATCCTGGTTAACTCCTTCTGTACTGGACACAAAGATTCAGAATGATGGGTTTACTACACACTGTCAGGATAGGACTGTTGAATCTCTCTAAAGCAGAGGTGGAGATGTATGTCTTATGATTAACTTTTCTTGGTGCACAAATGTATCAGTGTTGCCCAATTCTGCTCACCAGAGCCGGAGTATCTCACAATTAAGTGCCGTCCATTTTACCTGCCACGAGAGATTTCTGTGATCATTTTGATTATGCTATACATTCCTCCTCAGGCCATTGTGAAACAGACTCTAGATGGCCTTGGCAATGGGAACAACATGCACAAAACAGCACACCCTGATGTCTTCACCATCATTTTGGGGGATCTTAAATAGGTCAGGCTGAAAAAAATCACTAAATAATTACCATCAACAAATCACTTGTTGTACCAGAGGAAGCAACACACTGGACCACTGTTACACCACCATCAAGTGTGCCTACTGTGCTATTCCACGCCTTCATTTCAGAAAGCCTAATCATCTGGCTGTACTTCTACTCCCTGAGTATGGATAGAGACTGAAGACTGGAGCACCAGTAGTGAGGACCAAGAAGGCACGGACAAGGGAAGCACAGGACTGCTTGAATTGAATTGGTATTCAGGGATTTATTTTCAAATTTGGATGAGTATGCCACAGCTGTTACCTACTTCATTAAAACCTATGTAGATGAGCGTGCGCCTATGAAAACTTGCTGTACATTCTCAAATCAAAAGCTGTCGATGAACCAGGAGGTATATCATCTGCTGAGAGCTAGATTTGTGACATTTAAGTTCTGGTGATCCAGGTCTATACAAGAAAACCAGGTATTTCTAGCACAGGGCTATTTCAAGATGGAAGAAACAATTCCAAACGAGGTTGGAGGTGATGTCAAATGCACGTTAACTCTGGCAGGGTTTTCAGGACATTACTTCCTACAAAGCAAAACCACTTAGCATGAATGGCAGCGATACTTCACTACCAGGTGAACACAATGCCTTTGATGCCCGCATTGAGAGGGAGAACACAACTACAGCTGGGAAGTTCCCACCTGCTTCGAAAAGACAACAATTATACCAGTGCTTAAGAAGATTAGTGTGAGCTGCCTTAATGCCTGTCTACGGAGATGAAGTGCTTTGAGAGGCTGGTCATGTCTAGAATGAACTCTTGCCTCAGTAAGGACGTGGACCCACTGAAATTTGCCTATCACCACAATAGATCTATGGCAGATGCAATCTCAATGGCTCTTCACACGGCCTTAGACCACCTGGACAACACAAACACCTACGTCAGGATGCTGTTCATAGACTATAGCTCAGTGTTAAGCATATCATTCCCACAGTCCTGATCGATAAGCTACAGAAACTGGGCCTCTGTACCTCCCTCTGCAACTGTGTCCTCGACTTCTTAACCAGAAGAACACAATCTGTGCAGATTGGTGATTATATCTCCTCCTCGCTAATGATCAACACCGGTGCACCTCAGGGGTGTGTGCTTAGCCCACTGCTCTATTCCTTCTATCCATGATCGCGTGGCTAGGTATAGCTCAAATACCATTGATAAACTTGCTGATGATAAAAGCAATGTTGGTAGAATCTCAGATGGAGATGACAGGGCATACAGGAGCAAGATACACCGGCTCGAGCGGCACTCAGCGTCAGTAAGATGAAAGAGCTAATAGTGAACTTCAGAAAAGGTAAGGTGAGGGAACACAAAGCAATCCTCATAGAGAGATCAGAAATAGAGAGGATGAGAAATTTCAGGTTCCTGGGTGTCAGATTCTCTGAGGACCTAACCTGGTCCTAACATATTGATACAGTTATAATGAAGGCAAAAATGAAGGCAGTTAGGAGTATGAAGAAATTTGGTTGGTCACCTAAAACTCTGGAAACTTCTATAGATGTACTGTGGAGAGCATTCTGACAGGCTGCATCACTGTCTGGTTTGGGGGAGGTGGGGGAGCTACTGCACAGGGCCGGAAGAATCTACAGAAGGTTGTAAAATTAGTCGGCGCCATCTTGGGTACTAGCTTCTGTAGTATCCAAGACAGCTTCAAGGAGCAGTGCCTCAAAAAGGTGACATCCATTATTAAGGACCCCCATCACCCAGGGCATGCCCTCTTCTCATTGTTGCCATCAGGTAGGAGATACAGAAGCCTGAAGGCACACACTCAGTGATTCAAGAACAGCTTCTTCCCCTCTGCCATACAATTCCTAATTGGACATTGAATCCTTGAATATTATCTCACTTAATTCTTTATTGATTTACTTATTTTATTTATTTATTTATTTATTTATTTATTCTTTCTATGTATTACATTGAACTGCTGCTGCTAAGTTAACAAATTTCACGACACATGCCGACAATAAAAACCTGATTCTGATTCTGATTAATTCTGAAATCACAATATATGGCCGAAAACAAATTAAACCATAAGGGTGATGTACACGAACCTCCCTGAGCACGTTGGTTGTCTACCTTCAATACTAAGGGTGCAGGTCCAGCAAAGTATAGAAAGCTGTTGGTGGCACCATACCATTTTACTCTGATCTCCTGCATCTTACAGTCCCCAGCACAGGCATTGTAGTTGAGATCGTGATTCAAATATTAAAGATAGACACATCAATGTTACACTATTCTTTAATTATTTTAATCATAGTTGAAGAATAGAAACGTGAAACGGTGAGAAACTTGTTGAGAAATTTGCTGCGAATATTGGCCCTTTAAGACTTGTTCAGAGGCTTCCTGGTAATCATTAAGCTGGCAAGGCAGCATGTGGTGAGCACAAGACTGATTTCCAGTTTGATGTGTAGTTGCTTGGCAGCAGGGATCTCTGCAAGAAAGCATCAATATACTGTATACTTAACTAATGATTACTAACCCAATAATGTCTCTGGGAAGTGAACATGAAGAGAGATTATGAAGCAGAACCATGTCTATGTAATGTGATTTCTCCACCTTTGAGTGAATGAACCCAAGCTCCATCTCCTCTCTTTTCTTTATCAATCATGGGCTCTTCTCTCCTAGTTCATCACCTTTCTGCCACTCTGGGATGTCATCTTTCATTTCTCCCCTTTCAAAAACCATGACCCACCAAACACCAGCTCAAACATTCATTATTCTGCTCCAGCTTGACAACTGCCCCCCCCCACCCTTTTTCAGACAGTCTTTGCATTCTCATGAGTGCAATTTTTGGCCCTCGAGAAACTAAATTAGTAGAGAGAAAATCTGAAACAGTTTGAAGTCTGATAGATTGGATGGAAAGCCATTTGTTCATTTAGTTTTATTTATTTAGATTTGTTACATATGGGCTTTATTCATTCCCATCAATCTTGATTATATTTTCTTGTGTACACAGAAGCTGGGTTTTTGGCCCATCCAGTCCATGCTAGCTCAGACCAAATGCATTTCCCCACTTACTCCCTCTCACGTGACCACAGGCAGAGTCAGGCCTCTCCCTCCACACACACCAGTTTTACCATCAGCCACAGAAACAAGGGATATGTGGTTTGATAGACAGGGCCATTTTACCTAACAGCTAACATGCCTTTGAGTTGTGGGAACAAACTAGAACATTTGAGTGAAGTCTACATGGTCACAAAGGAAAAAATCCACACAGACAGCACCCAAAGGTCAGGATTGAACCTGTACTGGAAGACCTTCTCTTGATGAGCTTCCAGTAAATGGAGTGAAAGTTCAGGTTGCCACTTCCCTCTCATCCCAGCCTCATTGACCATGTGGGTAACTTGGAGGAAAATTTACTCACCCTCCAGCACTATATTGTTCTATATTGCAGCACTTTCCAGCAATGCATCACAATGCTCCATCAGCCAATCTCAACGGAGTCAGCAGGAAGTGTGCAGGAAATTTGTACTTACAGACCCCACTACCAAGACCAGATAACCAGCCAGTATAAACCTTCACAGTCATCTTGAAGGGTCTCCAACCTGAACCATTAGCCCTATTTTACTCTCCAGACATGTGGCCTGACCTGCTGTGTATTTCCAATATGTTTCATTTTGATTTAGGATTTCCAATATGTGCAGTTTTTTTGAGTGTATGATTTTCTTAATCTCCTGTTGTAGGTGTCAACATAACTTTCATATATGGCATCAAATTTCCATCCTGTTAACATTTATCTAACATTTCAGAGCTTCCACCCAGTGCCAGCTGTTTTACATGCACCTACTCATTCCTTTCTCTCTCAAAGCTGACGATGGCATTCAGCTTTGGCACAACAACAGCAGGTTGCCTGGGATAAGTGCCCCAGCATTACCTTTGTATATTGAACAAGGGAGAATTCAGTCTTTGGAATTGCTTCTACAAAGTTCAAAGTAAATTTATTATCGAAGTACATGTATGTCACCTTATACAACCCTGAGATACATTTTCTTGAGGGCATACTCATTAACTCCAATAACCATAACAGAATCATTGAAGGACTGTAACAACAGGGCAGCCAACCTGTATGCAAAAGATGACATACTCTGCGAATACAAAAAGAAAGGACAAAAAGAAATAATAATAATAATGATAAATAAATAAACAATAAATAAATATAGTGAACATGAGATGAAGAGTAGTTGAAAATAAGTCCATAGGTTGTGGGAACAGTTTAGTGATGGGGCAAGTGAAGTGGAGTGAAGTTATCTCCTGTGGCTCAGGAGCCTGATGGTTGAGGGTAATAACTGTTCCTGAACATGGTGATGTGAGTCCTGAGACTCCTGCATCTTCTTTCTGATGATGGTAGCGATAAGAAAGCATGGTCTGGGTATGTGGGGATCCTTGATGATAGATGCTGCTTTCCTATGGCGCTCCAAGTAGATGTGCTCAGTGGTGGTGGGGACTTTACCCGTGATGGACTGGGCCATAGCCACTACTTTTTGAAGCATTTTCCATTCAAGGCAATTGGTGTTTCCATTCGGGGCCATTATGCAGCCATTCAAAATACTCTCCACACACATCTATAGAAATTTTAGATATCATGCCAAAACTTTGCAAACTAATAACTAAGTAGTGTCACTGCCGTACTTTCTTCAGAGTTGCACTTACGTACGTGGCCCAGAACATGTCCTCTGAAATGATATTACTGAAGAATGTAAAGTTGCTGCCTCTCTCCACCTCTGATCCCAGATGAGGACAGACTCATGGACCTCCACTTTCACCCTCCTTAAGTCAATAATCATCTCCTTGGTTTTGCTGACACTGAGTAACCGATTGTTGTTTGTGGCACAACTCAGTCAGAATTTCAATCTCCTTCCTAGATATGTTGATTCATAACCACCTTTGATTCAGCCTGTGGCAGTGGTGTTATCAGCAAATGTAAAGTTGGCAATGGACCTGAGCTTAATCATACCAACATGGGTGTAAAGTGAGTGGAGCAATGGTCAAAGCACACGGCCTTCAGATGCACCTGTGCTGATGGCGATTGTGGAGGAGATTTTGTTGCCAATCTGAACTCACTGGGGTCAGCAAATGAGGAAATTGAGTATCCAATTACAACAGGAGGTGTTGAGGCCAAGGTCTTGAAGCTTATAGTTTGGTTTTGAGGGGATGATATAAATGAATTGCTGAGCAGTAGTTGATAAAAGTATCTTAATGTATGCATCTTTGCTGTCCAGATGACCCAGGGCTGAGTGAAGAGGCAATAAAATGGCATCTGCTGTTTGCTTTTTGCACTGGTAGGCAAATTAGAGTGAATCCAAGTTGCTTCTCAAGTGGAAGTTGATATGTTTCATCACCAGCCTCTCAAAACACTTCATCACAGTGGATGTAAGTGCTACTGGATGGTAGTCACTGAAGTAGGTTATCATGTTTGTCTTAGGCACTGATATAATTGTAGCCTAGTTGAAGTAGGTGGCTATTCAGACTGTCAAAGTGAAGATCTCAGTGAACTCTCCTGCCAGTTGATCAGCACAGATCAACTGATCAACAGGACAGCACTGTTCAACAAATCATCTGCAGAAAAACTACAGATAAGGATGAATTACCTCTGACTAATCCACACTTTCAAATTCCATTTCCCTCTCATCCCACAATCTCATGATTGGCAAGATGGCCACATAAACATGACTCTCTTATTTATCTCTCTTCCTTTTCTCATTCTATTATTGTTCCAATGGTGGATCTAAGACTTGAAGCATTAACTCTGTTTCTTTTCCCACAGAAGCAGTCTGACCTGCCCACAATATCCACTAAAGTCAAAGTACATTTATTATCAAAGTATGTATACTATATACAACCTTGAGATTCATCTCCTTATAGGCAGCCACTAAACAAAGAAACCCAATAGAACCCATTAAAAAAGAGGACTGTCAAACACCCAATGTAGCAACTAAAACTGAAGTTCATGAAAGTGAGTCCATAGATACAAAACCAGAAGTCGATGCAGGAGCCCATTAGTTGTAGGCCACGGCCTCAGTTTAGTGCAGAGACAAGTAAACCTCACAAACGGTGATATCAACTGGCCTGTCCCTTGCCTCCAGCCCCAACATTCTGATCTTTACAGTTTGGCCTGGTGCTTAAATCATCCAAACCTTGGGTCATTCCTTGCCCATACCCGGGCTCTGCTGCTTCGATACGCTCTCGGGCCTGGGCCATACCATCTCAATCGGATTGTACACAACCTTTCCAATTTGTCCTGGTGCTTCAATTGATCAAACCTTGGGTCTTTCCTTGCTCTTGGGCTCATCCTTGACTCTGCCTCACCTCGGTTCTACCACATTGAATTGCCTCCAAGCCTGCTCCTGCAACGGCCAAACCCCGGTGCCTGGATTCAGCTCACACGTTCCACACCACAACCATCCTGCACCTTCGAGACTTCAGTTCACATTGCAAAAATGCCAGTTCGCACGGGCGGTTCAGAAGCTCAACTCTGAAAGGGAAGTTATAGGCTATTGATTGCAGTGATCAGTTACCAGAAAAAGTGTGATCAATAAAGTATTTAGTTTTTTTTTGTTGTATTTCCCACCAGCAGGTAGTTACTGAACTTCACCAGTGCCATCTTAAACTGGTTCCGTACCTTACAATCATCAGGCTCCTGAACCAGCCTCAACTCTAAACTAATTCCACAACTTACTTTCAAGGACTCTACAACTCAGCGCCATCTGAAACACCATTTCCTGTTTTTATCTTTATACATGTTTGCTTTTAAATAGCTAAGAAGTGCCTCGTGCTAAACAAGAGTGACTGTGGAATGGGTGGGCTGTGGGAACCACTAGAAATTCAGGTGTTGGACACAATGATTATTGACGAGGCCCATCAATTTTTCATTGCATGAATACTTAAACCACCCACTGCCAATTTCATGTGAATTGCTACGGCACTGTCCAAATTAATGATTCCCATGATGGGCAGCAGAGATGGGAGTTATATGTTAGTACATCATTCTGAAAGCATTTTGCCAATCAAAGTGCTGAGAGCAGTCGTGGTAATGAGCTCAGTTTCTCACACTCTGCCAACTTGAAGCAATTTTTACCCACCTCACAAGAATGATCACAGGTGGCATGGATGTGTAAAGGCTTTTGTGCAGATGCATCCCTTTAATTATTGATGCTTAAGTGTTTGAAGCTCTAAAATCTGATATTATCTGCGGTTCCCATTTCTACTTCCTTTCTATCTTTGCTTCGCTGGCTAGAATGTATCATGTAATGTTTCATTAATGCAGAATATTGGTTATATACTTGCAAAAAGCTCCATTCTGACCTTTAATTAACTCCAGGATCTGCATCTCCGAACACTTGCAATGTCAGTAATTTCAAGAATATTAACATAACACTTTGTATCCATTCAGAAGCATATACTGTAGCACAGTAATTAGATTGATAAGCATTTGTTTTAATTCACAAGTTACAATTAAGAGAGATGTAATCCATTTGGAAGACTCTTCTGGGTGAAACTTCATCAATTGGCTAATTGTCCCGTGCATCTCTTCACTAAATTAACATCAGCATGTAGAATGCTTCCCATGCACGTCACATTTCTTCCCTTACTGGACACAAGTTGTTCAGCTTCTGACCTTTGTAGGCAGTCGCAATACAACTCATAGTTCACCACACTACTCTGTTGGGCATATGCTTATCAAAAGGGATAATCTTCAGACACAGGAAGATCTGACAGAGTTGCTTCAGAACTGAAAATATGCTGCTCAATCACCTTCAAATGACCACAAACTAACAGCGAAAGATTTTCGAAAATTCAGTTGTAAAGATAGAATCTCTGCGGTGACTTTGTTGACAATTCTTTATAACTGGGCATGTCATGACCTGGTTAGCCAAGCAGAAGGGTAGATCTTCAGCCACGAAGCAAAGACAACCTTCTGCAAAGAGACTACGCTCACAGAGTATTCAGAGACATCACACCCTGCCTTGACCTCACTGATAGACTGGAAGGTTCAAGAGACAACTGCAAGTTTGCAGGGGAGTTTTTCTCATGTCTGGACTGCCTACTGAGTGGAGATCAGATCAGCTTCCTTGGATGAGAATGTTTTCAAAGACCCATGAATGATCACTGCCATATCTCACAATTTGTTGCCCGTTGCCACATCAGGGTAGCTGCCTGAGCATTGCATGTGCAAATAAACGATTTCATCAACTTAGATTTCAGTAAGACAACTCAAGCACTTGGATTTGCTAACACTTCTGGTTTTTGCAAAAGTGCAGATAACCATTGACTGTTCATGTGTTTATGAAGTCTTCTATTAATTGTGTGGACATCTGTACAAAGTCAAGGTTTCTATCTCTCAATACTTAGATAACTGCCAATTCCATCAAAAACTCTTCCACCCATTAATCCATCCCACTACCACTACATACGCATTACCTAGCATCACTCTATGTACATATAATCAGTCTATTATTAAGTACCTCCTGTGCCTAATAATCTGACCACTGAGCATATGTTTCTGGTCTTCTGCATTTGTAAGACATCCTCTTTGAGGTCCGACGTGTTGTGCATTCAGAGTTACTCTTCAGCATACCACTTTTGTAATGGGTGATGATTTGAGTTGCTGTCACCTTCCTGCCAGCTTGATCCAGTCTGGCCATTCTCCTCTGACCTCTCTCACTTGTGTCCATTGAACTGCCGCTCACTGGATGATTTTTGTTTTTTTGCATCATTCTCTGTAAACTCTAGAGGCAGTTGTGCTTGAAAATCCCAGCAGATCAGCAGTTTCTGAGATTCTCAAATCATCCCATCTGGCACCAACAATCATTCTGCGGTAAAGTTACTTAGATCACATTCACTACCCATTCTGACATTTGGTGTGAACAAAAACTGAACCTCTTGACCATGTCTGCATGTTTTTATGCATTGAGTTGCTGTCACATGATTGGCTAATTGCATAAACGAGCAACAACTGAACCTCTTGACCATGTCTGCATGCTTTTAAACTGGCAGTAGTACAGGTGTGCCTAATAGAGTAGTCACTGAATGTAAATAATGGCTACTTGTATATTATGTTCTATAGGATGCTGCTTCAGATCTACAGTAACAATCATTTTGTTCTCCTTTACACTTGTGCACTGAAGAAAGACAATAAAACAATCAGGAATCTTGAAATACTGTCATATAATCTCTCAGTTATCCGACCATTTATATTCTCCAACAGTATGGAATTTGGGCTCGACTATGATGAGGGACAATGGCCAGTCCAGTATAACTTGTTTAAACCTACTTTTGAATGATCTGCCTTTGCTCCTGTACACTGCTTTAACCATCATGATCAAGTTGCAGGTAGACTTTCAGTGCATCGCATTTTGTCAGCTGATACTCACTTATGCTAAGCATTCTGCTATTATCATTTTAGGCTTTCAAAATGGTGCAATATATGCTGATTATCTTTTATATGACAGCACCGAAATGTATTTATAAAGTAGTGACCCTGTTTCTTTATAGCTAGGACCCTGACATAGTTTCATGGTAGGAAGCACTCACCACATTTAAAATGTGAAATTCATTTATCATCCTGTTCACAGGGGACACCTATTCTCCTGGGTGTTCCTTTTCCCTTACAGAGGGGCTCGCTATGACATTGAAGTAGCACACTGCATCTCTTTAACATAACACAAGGATATTCCTGCACTATTCTTCATTTGAATATATATTTGAAATCACTGAGACTGAAGCATCGAGATGACATGTGATGGAGTACTGTCAAAAGCTGTCCGTCACCTGAGAAGTCTGAAGTTATTGCTAGGCTGCCGACTCAGATTATATTTTCTCTACTTGACAGTGATAGATTCTAATAAGGAATAAGGTTCACTAGGCTTCTAAGCGCCACTGTTTCAATCAGCAGCTACATCCTCAATAATCTGCTGTTTCTGCGAAGTCACAAAGACAGTTGATGCAACAAATTAAAGGACTTAATCATGTGATTGCAAATCCCACTTCACAGTGTCACCAAATTATAATTATTAAACAAAACTGAGCTCAGCACACATGCTGTAAGCAATCTGTGATTATGAAGGGTTTTCAATCAATTGCATCCTCATTAGAAACTCCAAGCTTTGGCAGCAGAGCTTCTGTGGTGGCATCATTTTCTCTGGTGGTCCATAATACTGGTGCATGTTTGTGAACAGCTCACCTGCCAACCTTCTGTGTTATCACAGGAGGAGTGAAATAGTGTGACCCAAATAAGTAGAGAAATTAATGTAATAAATTGTAAATTTGGCTGATGCGAAATGCAAGAAAGCATCGTGCGCTACGCCAATATGTGAATGAAGCATCAAGGTTGTTAAGCAAATGAGATATTATTTGTGTTATAAGATGCAGCATATGTAAAACACCTTGTAGCAGACACAAATTCCTTCATTAGGATGCTCCTGAAGTATAATGCATGCTGAAAGTATCTGTCAACCAGCAATGAGGTTAAAGATTTTTGCCATTTGTTGTACCATACTCTCTATGGGACAGTCACAAGACACCAGCAGAATTAGTAAGTGGAATGACCCACCTCTTTCAGCACTCGTTTTACAGCAGCCCTGATGACAGTTGAGTAATTATTCTTAACAATCCACTAATCATCCTGGAACAGTTTCCTGCTGAGCTGCAGATTTTAGCCTCTGGAGAACAGCAATCACAGGCTGTCCCTTGCACTGTGGCAGTCCATTATAGCCTCTTGTAGCATTCAGGGCCAGGCTAATTAGTAGCGACTTACAAAATTATCAGCTAGAAACTAATCACTCACAATATGCTCCTCAAATTACTCTTGAAGACTACATAGGGCTCCAAGGAATTAAATTCTGCACAAATAAATTGGAGGATGAGTGTTGAAAATTGGAGGATGGTTGGCTTATTGCTTTGTAGTATTCTAACAGATTATAAGCTGCCCCCTTTAAGAATCGTTTTGTCACTACCAATACTCTCTTTCTCAGATACATCCCAGATTATAGTACACAATAGGCAGTTAGTTTTCATTTGCAAGCAATTGCATTTGATGTCTCCAAAAGTCTGTGAAATCCAAATCTGGATTAAATATCATTTTTTATATGGTAGAACATTATTTCAGAATGGGAGGAAAATGGCTACAGTTTGGTCAACGGTTACCACCAATACGAGCCTATACAGACGATATAACAATACTGACGACAACTGTCCCCTGCACCAAGAGACTTCTGGGAAAGCTTCATCAAAACATCACATGGGCGAGGATGAAGATCAAGCGCAGCAAGTGCAGAAGCATCTCCATTGTCGAAGGTCAAGTCACGGATCAAAGATTTCATATTGACGGAACACCTGTCCCAACTGAGTCAGAAATGCCAGTGAAGAGCTTGGGCCAATGGTATAATGCTAAACTCAAGGACACCGAGCAGTTTAAACAACTCAAAAAGGATATCAACATGTACATAGCTCGCATCAACAAGACCTGGCTGCCATGAAAACTCAAGCTGTGGCGCTTCCAGTTCCATATACATCCAAAACTCTCATGGCCTTTAACAGTGTATGAAATCCCCATTAACTAGGTAGAAAAGCTCGAAAGAGTGATCAGCACACACGTGAAACAGTGGCTTGGACTTCCACGATGCTTAAGTCCTGTTGGACTGTACGAGAACGGCAAGTTGCAAGCCTTGTGGAAGAATTCAAATGCACCAAAGCAAGGTTGGTCATGACCCTCACTGAATCTGAAGATACTGTTATTCGAACAGCGGCCCCCCCGTGTGGCAACGGGGAGGAAGTGGACCCCATCTGAAGCCGTTCAGAGCGCCAAGTCTGCTCTTTGTTTCAGTGGTGTGGTTGGCCAAGTCCAGCTTGGGAGAGCTGGGCTCGGGCTCGTCCCAAAGGCTCCTCAATGGCAAAAAGCAACATCAATGCAGAAGAGATGGCTCGTAGTGGAGGAGGTGAGAAGACAGGAGGAGGCAGAGGACATGCCAGGGCCGTCTCAATGGCCAAGCAGGGCCAATGGACTAATTGGGAGAGCCTGGAAAAGAGGAAACTCAGCTGGCATAACATCTGGGAGATGGAGGGATCTCGGCTAAGTTTTGTCATCACAGCCACTTATGATCTCCTACCCACACCCCAGAACCTGAATCAGTGGTGGGGAGTAGACCCCACTTGCTCTCTTTGTCAAGCACCTGGATCACTAAGGCACATTTTAACAGGATGTACCATGAGCCTCAGCCAGGGGCGGTATACTTGGCAGCATAACCAAGTTCTCAGACAGCTGGCATCAATCTTGGAACAGAGGCGTAAATGTTCTCCCACAAACATCGGCAAAAAATGTTCATATCATGCGATTTGTATCAGTAGGCCAACCTCCAGAGCACCATATAACATCAGGTTGCTCGGGATTGGAAAATGGACGTTGGACTTGGGAAAAAAGCTTGTGTTTCCCCCAGACATTGTGGCTACAACACTCTGGCCAGACATGGTCCTGTGGTCCACACCAGCCAAGCATATGTTGTGGAACTGACAGTACCATGGGAAGATGGTGTTGAAGAAGCTTATGAGAGGAAAAAGACCAAGTACTCTGAACTGGCAATTGAAGCTGCCCAGAACGGCTGGAAGACCAAGATTTTCCCTGAAGAAGGGGGATGCAGGGGATTTGTGGCTACATTTGTAGTACGTCGGTACTAATGACATAGATAGGACAAGGAAGAAGGTTCTGTTACAGGAATATGAGCAGCTAGGGGTCAAATTAAAAAACAGAACCTCAAGGGTAATAATCTCTGTATTATTACCTGAGCCACGAGCAAATTTGGCTAGGTTAAATAAAATTAGGGAGTTAAACACGTTGCTCAAAGACTGGTGTGGGAGAAGTGGGTTTTGCTTCTTCGGACACTGGCACCAGTACTGGGACAGGAGAGAACTGTTCCGGAGGGATGGGCTTCACCTGAACCGGGCTGGGGTTAGTGTCCTGGCGAATCATATAACTAGGGCTGCAGAGAGGTCTTTAAACTAACTAGTGGGGGGGGGGGGGGAGGATTCTAGAGAGCAAATAATTAAAAAGACAATGGAGAAGGTAATGGATGTAGGTAAAAGTGGAGGAGTAAAAAGACAGAGTGTGTCAGGAGGGGAAAGAATGTACGGAGATAAGCGTAAAGTTGTACAAAAGGAAAAGGTAGGAAATAAGTGTCAAACATATGTGAAAGTCCTTTATTTGAATGCACGTAGTATTAGGAATAAAATTGATGAGTTGACGGTACAAATAATTACGTATGGTTATGATATTGTGGCACTTACGGAAACATGGCTGCAGGGTGACCAGGACTGGGAATTAAACATACAAGGGTATTCGACAATTAGGAGAGACAGGCAAGAAGGAAAAGGAGGTGGGGTGGCTATGTTAATAAAGCAAGAAATCACTGCAATAAAGCGAAATGATATTGGCTCAAAGGATCAGGATAACGAAACAATTTGGGTAGAAATAAGAAATAGTAAAGGGAAAAAAGCAGTGGTGGGAGTAGTCTATAGGCCTCCAAACAGCTGTAACTCAGTTGGTCAGAGCATAAATCAGGAAATAATTGGGGCTTGTAATAAGGGAACAGCTATAATTATGGGGGATTTTAACTTTCATATTGACTGGACTAATCAAGTCGGACATGACAGCCTTGAAGAAGAGTTTATTGAGTGTATTCAGGATGGGTTCCTTGAACAATACGTTACTGAGCCGACAAGGGGGCAAGCAGTCTTAGATCTGGTCCTGTGTAATGAGACAGGACTAATAAAAAATGTCCTAGTAAAGGATCCCCTTGGAATGAGTGACCATAACATGGTCGAATTCCATATTCAATTAGAGGATGAGAGGGTTGGATCTCAAACAAGCGTACTGAGCTTAAATAAAGGAGACTATGATGGTATGAGAGCAGAATTGCTTAAGATGGATTGGGAAAATAGATTAAAGGGTAGATCGGTACTTGATCAGTGGTGTATATTTAAGGAGTTATTTTACAACTATCAAGAAAAATATATTCCACTGAAGAAAAAAGGGTGTAAAAGAAAAAATAGTTATCCGTGGCTAAGTAAAGAAATAAAGCAAAGTATACGACTAAAAAGAAAGTTATATAAGGTAGCTAAATCTAGTGGGAAGATTGAAGATCAAGAAGCTTTTAAAGATCAGCAGCAAATAACAAGAAGATTGATTAAGACGGGGAAGATAGATTATGAAAGTAAATTGGCGAAAAACATAAAAGCAGATAGTAAGAGTTTTTATAGTTACATAAAAAGAAACAGGGTGGCTAAAGTAAATGTTGGTCCCCTAGAAGATGAGACCAGGAAATTAATGGTAGGGGACGTGGAGATGGCAGAAACGCTGAACAAATATTTTGTATCAGTTTTTACAGTAGAGGACACTCAAAATATCCCAACACTGGATAAACAGGGGGCTCTAGGGGGAGAGAAGCTAACTACGATTCAAATCACCAAGGAAATGGTACTTGATAAATTAATGGGACTGAAGGTGGATAAATCCCCTGGACCGGATGGCTTGCATCCTCGGGTCTTAAGGGAAGTGGCGGTCAGGATTGTGGATGCATTAGTGATAATTTTTCAAAACTCGCTGGACTCGGCAATGGTCCCGGCAGATTGGAAAAATGCTAATGTAACTCCTTTATTTAAAAAGGGCAATAGACAGAAGGCTGGGAATTATAGGCCAGTTAGCCTAACATCTGTGGTTGGCAAAATGTTGGAATCGATAATTAAGGAAACAGTAACAGGGCATTTGGATAAACATAGCTTGATAGGACAAAGTCAGCATGGCTTTACAAAAGGGAAGTCATGTTTGACAAATTTGTTGGAGTTCTTTGAGGACATAACATATAGGGTAGATAAAGGGGAACCAGTGGATGCGGTGTATTTGGACTTCCAAAAGGCATTTGACAAGGTGTCACACCAAAGATTATTACTTAAAGTAAAAAATCATGGGATTGGGGATAATATTCTGGCATGGGTGGAGGATTGGCTTTCTAACAGAAAACAGAGAGTTGGGATAAATGGTTTATTCTCAGACTGGCAGTTGGTGACTAGTGGTGTTCCGCAGGGGTCGGTGTTGGGACCCCAACTCTTTACAATCTATATTAATGATTTGGAGAAAGGGACTAAGTGCAACGTATCGAAGTTTGCTGATGACACAAAGATGGGAGGGAGTGTAATGAGTGCGGAGGACATTGAAACCCTGCAGGGGGACATAGATAGGCTGAGTGATTGGGCAGACATTTGGCAGATGAAATATAATACTGACAAGTGTGAGGTCTTGCACTTTGGCAGGAAAAATAATAGAGCAAGTTATTATCTAAATGGAGGGAAACTGGAAAGTGCTTCTGTGCAAAGGGATCTGGGGGTCCTGGTGCAGGAAACACAAAAAGTTAGTATGCAAGTGCAGCAGGTGGTCAAGAAGGCCAATGGAATGCTGGCTTTTATTGCTAGGGGGATGGAGTATAAGAACAGGGAGGTCTTACTGCAGTTGTACTGGGTATTGGTGAGACCACACCTGGAGTACTGCGTGCAGTTCTGGTGTCCATATTTAAGAAAGGACATACTGGCTCACGAGGCAGTGCAGAGGAGGTTCACTAGGTTAATTCCGGGGATGGGTGGGTTGATGTATGATGAGAGGTTGAGTAGATTGGGACTCTACTCATTGGAGTTCCAAAGAATGAGAGGCGATCTTATTGAAACATATAAGATTGTGAAGGGGCTTGATCGGGTGGATGCGGGGAGAACGTTCCCAATGATGGGTGAAACTAGGACTGGGGGCATAATCTTAAAATAAGGGGATGCCGTTCCAGGACTGAGATGCGGAGAAATTTCTTCACTCAGAGGGTAGTGGGGCTGTGGAATTTACTGCCCCAGAGAGCTGTGGAAGCTACTACACTCAATAAATTCAAAATGGAGATAGACATTTTCCTGGATAAAAATGGCATTAGGGGATACGGTGAGCGAGCAGGTAAGTGGACATGAGGCTAGGTTTAGATCAGCCATGTGATCTCCTGGACCAGTTTTCGATAGCCTGGATGGGTCGGAGAGGAATTTTCCAGATTTTTTCGCCTCAATTGGCAACTCGTTTTTTTCCCCCCGGGTGATCACATGGGTTTGGGCGGGATGAATAATAAAATAAAATGGGCGGCATGGTGCCCTGTTGGTTGGCACTGTTGCCTTGTGGGATTCGGTGAAAACTAGAGTTAAGATTGGATCAGCCATGATCTTGTTGAATGGCGGAGCAGGCTTGAGGGGCCGATTGGCCTACTCCTGCTCCTATCTCTTATGTTATGTTCTTATGTATCTATTGAAGAAGATGGGGGTGAGGGGTTATTCACTCCAACAAGCAATCAAGTCCTTGTCAAATGCAGCAGAAGAAAGCAGAATTGCATTTGGATTAAAAGGAAAGACAACAACTGGGCTGCAAGATGAAGACAGGAGGGTGTGGAACTGAGGGGGGTATATCTGGGATGCCAGGTAGCACCGTTGAGCCCTCTGGAGACGTTGTGGGCTTATCAATGAAATGTCAAAGAAGGAGGGTGCCTACCTGATGATCCTGATGATGTAGCTACCCTCCTTGTCACCGCTCCAAGCCCACTGCCAACTTCGAGTGCCGACTTATCATAGGGATTGAAACATCAAGTCCTAATAGCTCTACTATCCCTGACTTCTGTTATCTTTTTAAAAGCATGCATCATATTTAATTCATCTGCAATGACACAATTTCTAGGGCTTTAGACATTACAGGATATTATCTGCCGACTGTAGATGCAATGGATGCCTACAAAATTTAATACAATACACTTTTTTGGCACATTGGCAATTCAACATTGTTTGATATATTGACATCAATGGTTCTGCGGTGGAAGGGTGAATAGCTTTAAGTTCCTCGACATACATATTGAGGATCTCACGTGGTCTATGTGGTGGAAAAAGCACAATGCTTCTTTCACCTCAGACAGTTGAAGAAGCTTGGTATGGGCCCCCAAATCCTAAGGACCTTCTATAGGGGCACAATTGAGAGCACCCTGACAGGCTGTATCACTGTCTGCTGTGGGAACTGTACTTCCCTCAATCGCAGGACTCTGCAGAGAGTGGTGTGGACAGCCCAGCACATCTGTAGTTGTGAACTTCCTACTATTCCGGACATTTACAAAGACAGGTGTGTAAAAAGGGCCCGAAGGATCATTGGGGACCTGAGTCACCCCAACCATAAACTGTTTTAGCTGCTACCATCCGGGAAATAGTACCACAGCATAAAAGCCAGGGTCAACAGACTCTGTGACAGCTTCTTCCACCAGGCCATCAGACTGATTAATTTACACTATAAATTACGATAAGTAGCACATTGCATATTTAGACAAAGACATAACATAAAGATTTTTACTCCACATGTACGTGAAGGATGTAAGAAATAAAGTCAATTCAATTCAGTTCAGTTCAAGAAGTACACAGTTCAATGCACTTCAACGTTGTCTACTACAAAGTCCTTGGAGGGTTCGGGTCCTCCCTGGATAAAGTTGATTTTGCCGTATGTCAGAAAATTCACAAAAATCACTTAATATAGTAACTGCACCCCCACTACACTGTAATGAATGGCATCAAAAACACATAATACTAAAGAACAGCACACAAAGTGGAGAGAGATAGGAAATCAGTTTCGTCATACATTGGAACTGGTGTATCAGAATTTTAAATTTAATGATACTATAGGAGCGCATTTGTATGAATGGGTGTCCATAAGTTTGGCACTTATAACTTGGGGTTGCTCTGTACTCTTCTATTTTAGTCAAGTAAAGATCCTGGATCCAAACTATACATAAGAAATAAGACATACAGTAGCTGCATGTTTACTGTTCCATCCTACAAAGATAAACTGAAATGTAAAACATCCCATTCGTGTTAGTAGGGAGCATTAATAAGTCAGAGCCTAGTAATGAAGCCAAAACTTTTGCCCATGTGCACAATCATGAATTTAAAATTGATCTTTTCTCTTACATTCGTACACTGCAAAGCTGTAGCGTTTGACTTTTTCCATCACAAATTGTAAAGAATATTTTTCTTTGTCTATAAAAAGCTTGTGCAATTACCAGTTAATCATAGGAGCTTTTCTCATGGACAAAAGAAGTAGTAATGTTTATGAAGGTTGATGAATCGGGATCTTCAACTCCTGTTGAGAGTCAGTTCGTGGTAATGCAATCACTTGAGTTGAGTGTTCTCTTCTCCAAAAGGGTTGTCTATTTGTGGTTTCTCTATTGGTTGGATCATTCATTGTCTGAGGGGGAACATCCCCCTTAACCTTACTGTCATGGGTGACCCTATCAGGAGCTAAGCACCAGATAACTAAACTTCAGTCACCATTACTCTTGGGATCTCAGGAACTCATACGTCTCTCCGAAACAAGCCTGAAGGTCAATATTTATATTGTTACATATTCATGAACATATAGGGTAATATATGTTTTTAGAAGTTGTTGTTTTCTAATATGTTGAAAAACTCCACTAAATCCCAGAGAAACCTGAGACAAAATTTCTGATTTTGAAGGTTCCAGATCTTTCCGGTCAATGCTTTGACCAAAAATGGAACTATTAGTTATTAATCAATTGTAAGGAAAAGTGTCTGTGACTGTGAAATGAAATATGGAAGCACAACCATTGCTCCACAGCAGGTGATTAAATATACATAATTTGAATATACTCCATAATTTGTACTTCATTGTCCTCTTGTCCTCAAATCTGAAAACTTCATTGACTTCATAAGTCAAAACAACATGCAGTAGTACTGCTCATTCATCAACCATTCCTACACTCTCTTCTATTCTTAAGAAATGGTATTGTAAACCATTGCTTCATGAAGGTTCTGATGACAGTGAATGAAAGGGTTAATGTATAAGGAGTGTTTGATGGCTCGGGGGCCTGTACTGACTAGAGTTTAGAAGAATGAAGGAGGCATCTCATTGAAATCTATCGAACATTGACAGGTATAGCAAGAGTGGATGTAGAGAGGTTGTTTCCAGTAGTGGCATAGTCACAGAATAGAAGGACATTCTTTTAGAACAGAGATGAGGAGAAATTTCTTTCGCCAGAGAGGAGACGATCTGTGGAATCCATTGCCACAGACGCCTCTGGAGGTCAAGTCATAAATATATTTAAAGTTGAGGTTGAAAGTCCTAAATGAGATTGCAGAACTCATTAAACATTTCTTTCAATTATTTTAATTTCTGTGGCCTTATTCAGATTTTTGCATTTTAAAATATTGAACTATGTTGTGTGATTGGACTCAAGTAATTAAATCACTCTTAATAAATATTGCCTTCTTTGAACAAGGGAGAATAAATAGTCTGAATTGTGAATGAATTACTATTGTCAGTATAAATGTGGCAATCTTTTTAAAAGGATTGTCAGAGTTACAAGGAAATAAGTCAGGACTAAGGGATTGAGGGGGCGAAATAAATCAGATATAACTGAATGGTGGAGTAGACTCGCTGAGCTGACCACCCAATTCTGCTTCAATTTCTTATGGTCTTAAGGATAGATGGTCCTATTCATCTTTGCCTTAAACACACCCAATGATTTGGCCTTTACTGCCCTCTGTAACAATGAATTCCATTAATTTGCCCCCCTCAGGCTGAAGAACATCCATCTCATCTAAGTTGTAAAGGGATGTCCCTTTATTGTGAGGGTGTGCCCTCAGATCCCAGTTAGTCCCATTCCCTGTGCTTACACCATAGACTGCAAGTTATTTAAATCATTTCAGGCTGTGCATTCCAAATGAGAATAACATCAGCATTCCACTTTTTTCCCTCACTGTCTCGAATACCATAGCAAGGATTTGCTATAATTGCACTAGCCACTGTACACGACTGCCCTGTCTTTCTTTATGATGTAGAAAAAAGCCATTTTGGTCCATTGAGTCTATGCCAGGTCTTAGAGGGAATGCATTCCACAGCAATTTCCCTTGTAATGTATTTTCCCCGCAATCCCATCAATTCCCCTGAGCTTCTACCACTCAGCTGCATACTGCCGGTTAACCTACTTTGGGATATGGGACGAAATTGGAGTACCCTGGGAACGCCAAGCGGCCAGTATTATATCCGGTTAGGATTGTATCCGGGTCTATGGAGCTGCAAGCAACAGCTGCTAGCTGCGCCACTGTGCATGAATAAATAACCAGTGCTGCAGAAAAATTTAGCTTCATTTTAACTGTCTAAAGTTCTGCCTTTTTATCTTCTTTCTGCTCAGCCACAATGCAATGTAGAGACTGCTACTCTCAAGTAATGAAAACAAATTGCTGGAGGAAGTCAACAGAAAAGGCAGCATCTGAAGAGGCAGAGTGATAGTTGACATTTGGCATCAATATCCTGAATTAGGACTGTTACTGTCATCGCCTTGATTGCAGAAGCTGAAAGCTAACAATATATATATTTTTACATATGTATATATATATACATATATATCTTGATATATTTAGTTTTTTTTGCTTTTTATTCCCCCTCCTTTTTTTTCTTTCTCTCTCTGCCCATCACTCTGCCAGTTCTCCATCTCCCTCTGGTGTTCCCCTCCCCCTTTCTTTCTCCTTAGGCCTCCCGTCCCATGATCCTTTCCCTTTTGCCAATCACCTTTCTGGCTCTCAGCTTCAACCCACCCCCTCCGGTCTTCTCCTATCATTTCGCATTTTCCCCTCCCCTCCCACTTTCAAATCTCTTACTATCTTTCCTTTCAGTTAGTCCTGACGAAGGGTCTTGGCCCAAAACATCGACAGCGCTTCTCCCTATAGATGCTGCCTGGCCTGCTGTGTTCCACCAGCATTTTGTGTGTGAAGCCAACAATGTGTTTTTATTCAACAAGATGTCCAATTAACCTATCAGGCTCCCAGAAGTTGAAATGGGCATAGATAAGGTCAGTCTTTTTCCCAGGTTATGAGAATCTAAAATCAGAGGGCATAGGTATAAGGTGAGAGGAAGAAGATTTAAAAGAGATCTGAGGGGCAATTTTATTGTACCGAAGCTAGTAGCTACATGGAAAGGGATACCAGAGGAAGTAGTTTCAAAAACATTTAGACACATATGTGGATAGGAAATGTTTAGAGGGATATGGGCCAAACATAAGGAAATGGGATTGGCTCAAGTAAACGACCTGGTTAGCTAGGACAAACTGAAGAGCTTATTTCCATGTTGTATAACTCCATGTCTCTAATTGGAATTGGTAAAGAGATATATTGTGTAATGCACAGTGCAGGAGAAGAGGAAAGAGCATGCATTACTAACTGGCTTATACGTGACCAAAATATAGTTGCTGCTATTTGCAGCTGCTCTGACTAAGAGTGCTCTCTTTTCTAGTCTTGGTCAGAGAAGAATTGATATGAAATAAATAAATCTTGGGCAGCTTGACAGATTTAAAATGATTCAGGAAAATCACACAAAAGGTGACTTTCTAATGCAGAGGGAAGACTTGCCCAGGGAGGTGTGTGATGTTTGAAAGAATGAGTTTATAAACTTATTACACAACAAAATGGAAAGTAATGTCCTGCAGGCTTTTTTTATTGTGAACAGGAAGAAAATATTGGCAGAATGGATCACCTGTCCATTGTTCAATCTGGGTAATTCTAACATCAAATTAATCAGAATCCATAACTGGTGTGTGTTCCTGTCGTTCACCCAATGCTTAGATACTGAAGATGAAGAGTTAGAGCAGACCGGGGTATAATCGACAGCCACTATACCAGAAATTCCCAGCAAATTAAAAATTACTCTGTGAATGTGTCAATTATAATTTTCTGAAATACAGAACTGCCATTTCAAAAGTAATAAATGTAAGAATGAACATTTATTATAATCAAATACTTCTAAACAACTGTTCATAGTTAAGTCATAATAGAGTACTAACTATAATAGAATCAATGAAAGTTCACACCAACTTGGGTGTTCAACCAGTCTGCAAATACAATAATAATAATAATAATAATAATAATAATAATAATAATAATAAACAACAAACAATAAATATTGAGAACATGAAATCAAGAATTCTTAAAAGTGAGTCTGTAGATCATGGGAACATCTCAATGGTGGAGCAACTTAAGTTGAGTGAACTTACCTCCTTTGGTTCAAGAGCCTGATGGTTGTTGGGCAATAACTGTTCCTGAACCTGGTGCTGTGAGTCCAGAAGCTTCTGTGCTTTATTCTTGATAGCAGAAGCAAGAAGAGAGCAGGTCCTGGCAGGTGAAGGTCTCTGAAGATGGAAGGTTCAAGGTTTAAGGTTCATTTTATTGTCAAATTATGCATGTACAGTACACCTCTGATATTTGTCTTCTCTAGATAGTCATGAAATACCATGACAAAGTAAAAGAAACAAAACTCGCAGACCCCAGAATCCCTGACACCTCCCTGCAGAAAACAAACAGTGACAGCAACAATCCCTGACCCCTCCTCCACAGAAAAAAACAGCAACAATACAATCCCCAGACCCATTCCACAGAAAAAGAACAGCGACCGCAAACAATCCCTGACACCCTTCTCCGCAGAGGAAAAGAGCAGCAAGCCAATCCCTGACACCCTCCCTCACAGAATAAAATAGCAACAATTACAATTCCCGACCCCTTCCCTGCAGGAAAAGAACACCAACAATACAATCAGTGACCTCGTCCCCACAGGAAAAGAACATCCACAGCAACAATCCCTGACCCCTCCTCCACAGAAAAACAGCAACAGTACCATCGCCAATCCCCTCACTCCCAGATAAAAATGGGTACCAACCCCCCACTCACAAAAAAGAACAGCAACAGCAAAAACCCTCTACCCGCGCCCCCCCCACACAAAGAACTTACAGATCAGCCACAAGGGAGAAAATGGCGAAAGACTGAAGGAGACCAATGTAAAGTACAATCCAGTCACATAAATCTCAGAACATCAAACAGTCCTTCTGTGATTTAGAACTCACGCCTGAATGGCAGTCTCTGCTGAGAGTGATCGCTGACCATCTGGCCCTGTCGGGAGCGATCGCTGACCTTCTGGTCCCACTTGGAGCGATCACTAACCCTCTGGCCCCATTGGGAGTAATCACTGGCCAAGCTTGGAGCACTCACTGACTGGGTCCAAACACCGCTGTCCTGGGGGCCCCTGTTGGGAACCCTCGCTGACCGGGACCGAATGCCTTCACCTCAATTTTTCAGTCTTCGTCACTGCTTTGAGACGGAGTCATTCACGACCCTGCGTCCTGTCTTTTTCCACGAGCCAGCTTGTGTTTTTGATCCTTTTCAGGCTCTCGTCTCTGATCTCCACGAGGCAGCTCTCTGGACATATCACAGTGCTGGATCCTTCGATCGAGATCCAAACTGTACATCACAGGTGCCAACAGTTTCCCTAACACAAACAGTACAAAAAGAACAAGCAGCAGGTGTAGAAAAAGGGAAATAATTAAAAAGGTTTGCTATCGGAAAGATGTCACCCAAGGAATCATAGTTCACTGGTACCATCTCACTGGAAGATGGATGCTGCTTTCCTGTAACAACGCTCTGTGTCTATGTGCTCAATGGTGAGGTGGGCTTTACGGGTGATGGACTGGGTTGTATCCACTACTTCTTGTAGAATTTTCTGTTAAAGGGCATTGGTGTTTCCATACCAGGCTGTGATGTAGCCAGTCAATATACTCTCCACCACACACTTATAGAAGTTCGTCAAAGTTTTAGATATCATGCTGAATTTTCGCAAACTCCTAAGGAAGTAGAGGCGCTGCTGTGCTTTCATTGTAATTGCACTTACTTTTTGGGTCCAGGACATGTCCTCCAAAATAATAACACCAAGGAATTTAAAGTTTCTGACCCTCTCCACCTCTGATGAGGATCTCTGGTTTCCTCCTCCTGAATTCAATAATCAGCTCCTTGGTCTTGTTGACATTGAGTCAGAGATTGTTGTTATGGCCAGATATTTGGTTTCCCTCCTATGTGCTAATTTATCCCCACCATTGATTTGGTCCATGACGGAGGTGTCATGGGCAAACCTGATTATGGAATTGGGGCAGTGCTTTGCCACACAGTTGTAAATGTGAAGTGAGTAGAGCAGGGGTTGAAGTACACAGCCTTGTGGTGCACGTGTTGATGGAGATCATGAAGGAGATGCTGTTGCTGAACCAAACCAACTGGGGTCTTCAAGTTAGGAAATGGAGGAACCAATTCCTCAAGTAGGCATTGAGGCCAACGTCTTATTAATTAGTTTAGAGGGGATGATGATATTGAATGTCGAGCTAGAGTCGAGAAAGAACATCCTGATGTATGCACCTTTGCTGTCCAGATGTTCCAGTGTTGAGTGAAGAGACAATGAAATGGCATCTGCTCTGGACTTGTTGGAGCAGATCCAAGTCACTTCTCAGGCAGGAGTTTCATCACCCGCCTCTCAAAACACTTCACCAATGTGGATGTAAGTGCTACTTGAAGCTGCTTTCCACGTTCTTCTTTGGCACTGGTGTAATTGAAGCTTGCTTGAATCCGACTGCCAAAGTGAGAAGTTAAAGATATTGTTGAACACTCCAGCCAGTTGATCAGCAGAGATCTTTAGTGCTTGGCCAGGAACTCTGTATGAGCTGGATGTTTTTCATTGGTTCAGCCTCCTGAAGTCTGAGTGCACGTCAGCCTCCGATATTGAAATCACAAGATATTCGGGGCTGTGGGAGTTTGTGGTGGTTTCTCCATGTTTGGCGGTCAAAGCGAGCACAGAAGGCATTGAGCTCACCTGGAAGCGAAGCCCTGTTGTCACCTATGCCACTTGATGTAACTTTATAAGAGGTGATAGTTTTCAAGCCCTGCAACAGCAGTCAAGCCTCCTTCATTGGTTCAGGTTTCATCCTGAATTGTCACTTTGCCCCTGAGGTGACTTTCCAGACATGGCAACTGGACCTCTTGTAACTTTGTTGAACACCAGACTTGAATGCCTCTGATCTGACCCTCAGCAGATTGTGGACCTTATGGTTCATCCAGGCCTGACTGTGGAGGACTTGGAATGACTTTGTGGGGTCACACTCGTCTACAAGTGTTTTAATAAAGTCCGTGACAACCATGGTGTATTCATTCAGGTCCCCAGATGAGTTCACTGAGAACACACCCCAGTCCACTGGCCTGAAGCAATCCCGTAGCCACTCCTCTGCCTCATTGCGTCCTAATTTCACCAATGAGTCATGTGAAATTATGCCAGATGATATTTCAATATTTACAAGGGGTCAGCATGTGAAATATGTAGATAGATAGAAAGGAATTGATCTTGAAGGAAATTACAGTGTCACGGTAGCATTACAAGTGCACAGATATACAAATATTAGAAGAGAAGGAAGAAAGAATAAAAAATAAGTTCCCTCAAACAGTCTAGTGGGGGGGGGGGGGAGGGGAGGGTCATCACTTCCCCGGCTGTAGGTTGACTCATTATAGAGCCCAATGGCCAAGGGTAAGAATGACCTCATATAATGCTCTTTGGAGCAGCGCAGTTGTCTTAGTCTGTTACTAGAAATGCTCCTCTGTTCAGCCAAGGTGGCATGCAGAGGGTGAGAAACATCGTCCAGAATTGCCAGGCTTATCTGTAGGGTCCTTTGTTCTATCACAGCCTCCAGTGTGTCCAGTTTGACTCCTATAACAGAGCCAGCCTTTCTAAGCAGTTTATTGAGCCGTGTTGATGCCATTGCCCCACCACACCACTGTACAGAAGACTGCACTGGGCACAGACTGGTAGAACATGTGAAGGAGAGGCCTGCATACTCCAAAGGACCTCAGTCTCCTCAAGAAGTAGAGGTAACTCCAGCTCTTTCTGTACACAGCCTCTGTGTTGGTGCTCCACTTAATTCAGTCTTCCAAGTGCAACCCCAGGTACTCGTAGGTCCTCACCACATCCACATTCTCACATCAGTAGTAACAGGGAGCAGTGCAGGCTGAGTCTTCTTAAAGTGCATCACCATCTCCATTGTCTTATTGTGAGATATGTGAGATTCAAGTTTACTAATTAATTCATTTCACTACGATTTTGAATGCTACAAATGACAATTAAAAGGAACCTACATAATGATTATACAGCATGCAGTTTTATGTCCAGATTAAATATATGCTTGCCCATTGCAGTGACATAACACCTAGGCTTGTGCTCTTGTCAAGATTGTTATCCAGTTCATATGATTGCCATTTAATTGCAATCACAGCAAATACTCAAAGAGCTGTTACTAAAAAGAATTCTATTTATTTCATGTTGAAAACTTTATTCCGTGAACTGAAGGATGATATTGAATTTTCTAGAGGAAACAAAAATAAAAGTGACCTCAGCTGTTTAATTGGTAGTGGGATGGAATGCCTGTTTGATGAATACACCATTTCCAATTACTTAAATCCACTTCAAAACAGGGACTTTTCTCATTTTTATTAAGCATTTATCTAAGTCAAACACATGTGAAAATGTGATAGAACATAAATATTTATATGTATATTGGCAGCATGTGGGTGGCTCTGGCAAGGACTATACTTAATTCCTTTAAGGATGTGTGATGAGCCTCTTCATGCATTCCTTTGGTGAATATACTCCCACTGTGACTTTGAGGAAAACGTTTTCCAGGATGGCAGAGCAGCATGCAGTGGTGAAGTTCCCATGCAAATAATGTCCATTTGAAACATTGCAGACACTGCATACCAGCGATTCAATGAATGGATGTTGTTCGATCTGAAGATGATATTATCCAGACGGTCCTTTGAAATCAAGAATGAGGCACAAATCTTGTGGTTACAACTGTTATGAGATGTTCATAACTAAGAAATAACAAGAAGGTGCTGAGAGCAAGTAACTAATTCTAACTAATCAACTCCCTCTAACACAGAACCTGCCTCGTGGTTTTTCTTTATAATGAAAATTGGTTCAAACTGGACAGGTAAGAGATCTTCTCTGATAAGAAGAGCCTATGAAACATCAAGGGCAATTTTTATTTCTACTGTCATGACACAGGCTTACAGACAAAGCAACTACAGAATTACAGAACCAGATGTACTACAAATGACTGAAAATTCACTGAACATTTACCGATGATTGTACAAATATAAGCAAGCATAAATCAAATTGAATTTCAAGAGAACTAACAATCTAGAGCCTAATCCAATAAAGTTTAAGATTTGAAAACGGGTGGATTTAGTCAGGATGCTTCTTCATTGGCTTCAAGCTTCTGGACCGCTAATGGAGCTGTACTCATCCAAGAAAGTAGAGAATATTGCATCATACATATGACTTCCATCTTGTAGATGATGTGATGCACCATCAATAACTCTTGGAGACGTGAGGCGAGATATAGGCTTTTATTGGCTGGAAGAAAGAACAAGCAGCAAGTGACCACCACACAACATCCTGGAGACTGAGGAAGGGGGCTGTGCCTCCAATCGCCTTTATACTGGGGCCTGTGGGAGGAGCCACAGGAGCAGTCAGCGGGGGGGGGGGGGGGGGGGGTGTCCAGACAGGTATATGTAGTTCACCACATGATGGAAGAGCTTAGGGATGTCAGGAGTGGAGTCACACTCTCCAGGACACCCAATCACTGACATGTTTTTTTAAACATGGTATATATGTAGTTAGTCAAGGTTTCGGTAACTGGTTTCTCCCCAGGATATTGATGCTAGAGAATTTGTCCTTAGCAATGCCATTGAAATCCAAAAGTAAGTGAGACTTTGTTCTGTTAGAGGTGGATGATGAACGTTCGTTGTCACTTATCAGGCAAGAGCTGAAACTTGTCCAGTTATGTTGGAGACACTGTCAGCATAACATCAGCAAAATATCTGCAGTTCTTTTTGCAGAAGGTACATACTGCAGATATTGTGCAACGGTGAGGAAGGATAGAGTGGCAGATTGTATGTCAATCGCAGAAACTGCTTTGTATTGGATAGATCCTATTAAGCACTTGAGAACCTCATTTGTCTCACTGAGATCACTATTCATTCTTCTGAACTCCAGACAGCATGTACCACTTTTACACTTAATGTGTTCCAATGTGGTTTTAATAGAATAGTCCATTTTAAAAGTCAGTTGAATGTCAACTACCTTGCTCTGCAGTTGGGGAAAATTTTCTTCCCTGGAAGCACTTAGTGAATCAGTTAGAGGTTGGTCTGTTGTTCCACAAACACAACACTTTTGTTAAAAGAAATCCAGGTAAATTAGTTAGATGATATGTTGAGCTTTTCACTTCTGTCTTCAGTTTGTTACTCCAAGCTTCCTTTATCCTACCTCCTTCCCCTATAATTTTAACCACTTTTCCCCTTTGGTTGATACATATCAAGAAAAACGACAATGGTCCAAATTTCCTCCAAAGGTTTTCGAGGGGAGATCAAAAATGAAAAAGGTACCATTGTACAGTGTTATCCCATCTTAATAATGTTTCAAGGGGCTTAAAATTTCAGATATTCCTGGATATTAGGATACATGGGTATCTTTTAATATCCTGGAATAAAGTGCATCTTTTAGTGTGAGAGTGGAATAACAACATGCCCTACCTTCTCCCATTGGGGTCCATAAATGCTTGGATCTTGGGCAGAAAAAAGAGGCAGAAGCCCTACATAATTGGCTCTTTGCTTCAGTTTATTTCTTCCTGTCCTGTATTTGCCCCTTGTGCCGTAGGTGGAAGAATTTTAGAATAAATAATCTACATGATAACCGATCAAACCCAGGTCTTTTACTGGTTTAGGAAAATAAAGGGAACAGAAAGTCATGGCAAAGAAGGAACTTAATCCAATAGCTGATGAGCAGACAATTATTCCAACTAAATATGGTGAAGACCGAAGACATTCTTGGTGCAAATTTTATTTTTTAACTGCTTGTCAGTTTGATTCTACTTTTGCCACTGAACTCATTGGGATATTGCTTGATGAAATCTGGGCCTGGAGTGAGTCCCTGGACCACGCGATCTAGGCCCAGAGCCTTTCAGTGCAGCTGGGTCCTAGTGTGGGGTACAATCCGCTCTTTAGACAATTTAAACACTGGTCTATATCGGAGGTGAGAGCTGATTTCTCTCATTCTCTGTGATCTTCACTCCTCTCTTCAGGGCACCAGAGCCTTTCGCTGTCTGTTGCCGGCTCAGATAGACTGAAAAGGCAGGGTGTTGGGAGCTGAGGCATGAGCTGATTTTGCTTGTTCTCCTCAATGGTCATGGCTATAAAGACTGCCCCGGCTGCTGTGCTCCGTGTCTGCTAATAACTGATAAGCAAGGCTTTGGGCCTACTCTGGGCTGTTCCAGGGTTTAGATCAGTGGACTCAGTTTTGGTTCAGAATGTTGTTTAACTTCGATTGTTCGCATGAGGTTTTTTTTCTTTCTCTTGTGCATTGAGTGTTGGTCTTTTATTTTTTTTCTTTAATTGGGCTCCTTCAGATTTCTTGCTTTGTGACTCCCTGTGAGCAAGCAAGGCTGTATAATTTATACATTCTTTGATAATAAATGTACTTGAATTGAATATCTCCCTTAGTTAAAGACATGAGTACCAGTGGTTCAATGGTTCACATATCTATTAATTGCTTAGTGCCAAGAATGCTGAATATAATCAAATATGGGGAAAAGATCCTATTTCACAAAGCTCAACTACTGCTGCAGAATATCTGCGTTCTGAAAAGCTTTCAAATGAGCAGATCAGAATTTGACAGTTTTCTAAAGTGAAGAGATATTACAATGTTATAACCTCACTGTATAATCATTTGAAATTATAGTATATGATCTGAAATGATGATTATTTGATATTTCATCAAAAATGATCCTTGACCTTTGGCTTATTTGCTATACCTTTAACCTCTACATGAACTAATCATTGAACTTTATATAAAAAAGTGTATACTGTAACTTAATCAGAGATGCTCTCTCACAACTGTGCAGTACCACTATATCACACCATTACTTGTTCCTCGATATTTGCACTTGGATGGAGGTTAAAAAGCAATTCACTGCTCCATAGCCATTTTTCACCTGCCCGTTACATCCGTGTGGAGATTTTAATTATTTCAAGTGATAGATTGACAAAGTTGTTGATGAATTATTTTGGAATTTGCATTCCAGTGAACTGATGGTGCAGATTTACAGACTGCTAGTGAGTCATAGAAACCGGTATGCAGCTCTGACTGCTTGTCATAGAAACAACTTCTTTTTTTGTTTTCTTGGAAATTATAAACCTCTACCTCCCATAATGGGCAACCAACCAAGTTTGCATCCCAGGTGACAGTTTCAAAATTGAACCTTAGGATTTTATTATTGAGGGTGAAGTGGCAATGAACATCAAAAAGGTTTATATGGATATTATTCGAGCCTTAACATCAGTGGGATATATTAGGCTAATCAGTGCATGCTGTTATACAAAATGGAATTGAAAAGATTTTAATGTGTTTGCCATTTTTTCAGAAATTTGGGGATCATTGAGGACCTTTTGCATGATGCGAACAACTCTAAACCTCAAAGTCTCCTACATCATAGTCGTGCACCTTACTGCACTCTCTCTGTAAGTGTAATATGCTATTCTGCATTCTGTTGCTGCTTTTCCCTTGTACCACCTTGATACACCGTTGTGAGGAAATGATCTGTATGGATGGGATGAAAAATAACTTTTCAATGTACCGTGGTGCATGTGACAATAATAAACCATTTTCCTGGAGCAGAGCGGTAACTAGTCATCATCGTGAACTACTGTGGGTTGTGTGTAAATGAGATGTTAGGTTAAGAGATGCAATGTTTTAACCAGAGACTGTGAGAATGATGGTGTATTTTGAGGTCAGGTTTGTGATAGGTGATGAATAAAACTTTGCAGGTGGTCAAGTTCCCTTGTGCCTACTGCCCTTATTAAAAAGAGGGAAAATCCCAGGTTTGAGACATGCATTGAGAAAGCATTGATGACCTGCTGAAGAAGAGCTCGAGGCTAGATCTTCTGGCAGCCATGCAATACCAGCAGTGCTTGTCAAAGGTGCAAAGAGTGAGAAACATGAGCTTTATGCTATTATGCCACTGCATATAATAAGCAAGTGGAATCTGGCTCAGCTATTGTTGCAACCTTACCTAAATTTATTCTCCCCACATCCCATCATCTCCCGTCAGAATCTTCCTCTCACGTACACACTTGGGGCATTGCACTGCTGTCAATTCACCGCCAACCCACATGTCTTTCGGCTGTGGGATGAAACCGAGGCAGGTTGAACCTGTCTGGTCTCAGAGTTAACATGCAAGCTTCATATTCAGCACTGGAAAGCAGGACTGAAGTCGGGGTACTGGAGCTCTGACGCTTCAATTATGTTAGCCAAACCACTGTACTACCTAATGGGAAATCACAGACGTCATATTCCATATCGTGAATTTTGATTTCACTATACACAATAAATTCATAAAGCTTCAATAATATAGGTGAGGGATCATAATCACTGCTCTGTGCTGTAAATATTTGGGTTACGGTGAAAATATTGAATAAAGGGTCGCCAGACTTGTTCAAAATTAAAGGATGTATCAAAGATTTAATTGATTTTTATTTATTTATTTTTCTTTATTCTCTTTGGGGAAAATCCTTATCCATGAAGGTTCGGAGATGACTGGAAGGATGTTTCTTCTCTCTCTCTTTTTTAAAAATTTTTATCCTCAATTGGACTGCCCAATCTTTCTTTTTCTTTCTTTTTTTTCTTTCTCTTTTTTTTGTTTCAGGTTAGTTAGTGGTTTTTTTTTCTTTTATCAGTATAATTTCCAATCTTTTTTTTATGATTGCTATGAGGAGTTGTAGTTTTTTTTAACCATTGTATATGTAACAGCATAATATTTACCTATTCGATTTTGACATTATATACTTTCTGTTTTTATTATTGCTGTTTATATGTCTTTTATATTATTATCTATTTGTTAAACTCCTCCTTTGATTTGTATATTCTTTATTTGAAAAACAATAAAAAGATTGAAAAATGAAATGAAATGAAATGGGTTAAGGTGACGTCTAGATCACAAACTCATATAGGAATGGCTAACCAAGGCTTGTTAAAAATGGTTTCGAACATGCAGAGGAGTTTGGAAGTGGTGAGAGTAAACTTAGGATTTAGATGTTTTGACAGCATGTGCCTCTCTGCAGTTGGGTTAACAAAGTAATTAGTGTGAACACAGATGTGAACCCAACCTCAGATTCCAGGCAATGGTGCAAGTTTTAATTAGCTACAGTTTTTTAGTATTTATTCCATATATTCTATTCTTTGCAGCAGCTCATAACTGGACTTTAGCTTCCCCATGATTCAAGTACATCATTTCTGTGGTAAACTGTGTATACCTGTCTGGACACGCCCCTCTGCTGACTGCTCCTGTGGTTCCTCCCACAAACCCCTGTATAAAGGCGATTGGAGGCACTGCTCCTCCCTCAGTCTCTGAGATGCTGTGCTCCATTTTGCTGCTAATAAAAGCCTATCGTTCATCTCCCGTCTCCGAGAGTTATTGATGGTGCATCAATTTTATTAGCAGCAATTTAAAAACATGGAGAGCAGTTTACGACCCGACAGATTGGATATTGACCCTCAATCTCCAGAAGCTGGCATCGCTTTTGAACCCTGGCTTGCATGCTTTGAATCGTACCTGGAGGAGATTCATGTGACCGAGCCTGCCACGATGCACAGAGTTCTCCTCTCCAGGGTCAGTCCGCGGGTCTACTCCCTGATCAGGGACCCGCCGACCTACCAAGGGGCACTGGATGCCCTCAAAAGACAATACCTGCAGCCGGTGAACACCATCTACGCAAGACATCGCTTAGCAACACGGTAGCAGCGGGCCGGAGAGTCGAGCGCTGAGCTTGTCCGGGCCCTACAGACACTCGTGCGGGCCTGCGACTGCAGGGGACTGACAGCAGAACAGCATGCGGAGCTGCTAGTAAGAGACGCCTTCGTTGCGGGGATCAGGTCAGTGTACGTGCGCCAGCAGCTGCTGGAACATGCCGATCTTACCTTACATTCGGTGATCGAGCTGGCCGACACGCTGGAGGGCACTCTGCACGATGCTGACGCTGTCCAGGCACGCGATCTCCCGCCAGCCCCATGGACGCTGCAGACCCCGCAACCCACCGGCGAATCGACCTCGGCTGCTGCCAGTCGCGAGTCCATGAAGTCCCCGCAACCCGCCGGCGAATCGACCTCGGCTGCTGCCAGTCGCAAGTCTGCGCAGTGTTACTTCTGCAGACTTGAAAATCACCCCCGAAAACGCTGCCCAGCCCGAGAAGCTACCTGCTCCAGCTGTGGAAAGAAGGGCCACTTTGCCAAGGCCTGTGAGTCCAAACCACAAGCGGGGTCGAGCAGCGCGGCGTGCGAGGCATGAGGGTCGCCATCTTGGTCGCTGCCATCTTGCCTGCCCGCCGCGTGCGAGGCAAGAGGGTCGCCATCTTGGTCACTGCCATCTTGCCTGCCCGCCACGTGCGAGGAATGGGGGCGGCCATCTTTGTCGGCGCCACCTCGCCCCACCTCCAACCCACGGGTGCTTACCGGGCACCAAGACGGCGATGTGATTCTGGCCTCCGTGACCCTTGACCAAAGTGCTCCACGCCAGCTTGCAAGGTCAATGATGGACATCCTGGTGGAGGGGCACAGGGCTAGCTGCCTGTTTGACACGGGCAGCACTGAGAGTTTTATTCACCCGGACACGGTGCAACGCTGCGGACTCGTGACACAGCCAGTAAGCCAGAAGGTCACCATGGCTTCTGGGTCGCATTCCACAGACATCCGGGGGGGGGGGGGGGTTGTGTAGTGATATTGGTGGTGCAGGGCACAGAATATCGGGACTTTGTGTTACTGGTCATGCCTCAACTGTGTGCCCCTGTGCTATCGGGGCTGGACTTCCAGAGCCAACTGAAAAGTGTGACAATGGAGTATGATGGGCCCCTCCCACCAATCACTGTCAGAAATCCTCAGTTTTATGGGACTTCGTCATAAACCCCGCTACTGACCACACACACACACCGACCCGCACATCCCACCCAACACCATGCCAACAGCCACACTACTGACACCACTTGCAGCCTCTCCACCCTCAAGATCCCTCCCCCACCGCTGTTTGCCAACCTGACCCCCGACTGTAAACCTGTGGCAACTAAAAGCAGGAGGTACAGCGCGGGGGACAGGGCCTTCATTCAGTCGGAGGTGCAGCGACTGCTCAGGGAGGGGATCATGACCCAAGCACAAGTCCTTGGAGGGCCCAGGTGGTCGTTGTTCGGACCGGGCAGAAAAATAGGATGGTCGTGGACTATAGCCAGACCATCAATAGGTTCACGCAGCTTGACGCGTACCCCCTACCCCGCATCGCGGATATGGTCAATCAGATAGCTCAGTACAAGGTGTACTCGACCATAGATCTGAAATCCGCTTACCATCAGCTCCCCATCCGCCCGGAGGACCGCCCCTACACCACCTACGAGGCGGGCGGCAGGCTCTATCACTTCCTGTGCATCCCCTTCGGTGTCATGAATGGTGTCTCTGTCTTCCAGAGGGAAATGGACTGGATGGTGGACCAGTGCCAACTGAAGGCCACGTTCCCATATCTGGATAACATCACCATCTGCGGTCACGACTGGCAGGATCACGACACCAACCTCCAACGATTTTTTCCAAGTGGCCAAAGCTCTTAACCTCACCTATAACAGGGACAAGAGTGTGTTCAGAACCACCCGACTTGCTATCCTTGGGTATGTCATGGAGAACGGGGTCATTGGCCCTGACCTCGACCGTATGCGCCCCCTGTTGGAACTCCCTCTTCCCACCACCCTCAGAGCCCTCAAACTGTGCCTGGGCTTATTTTTCTATTACGCCCAATGTGTCCCTCACTATGCAGACAAGTCAGGCGACAATTGGAGCATTGTGAACAGTTATGGGCCCTTTGTCTCAGAAAAGGTGTGCTGGCATTGGAGAGGGTCCGGAGGAGGTTCAGAAGAATGATTCTGGGAATGAAAAGATTAATGTACGTGAAGTGTTTGATGGCTCTGAGACTTTACTCGCTGGAGTTTAGAAGAATAAGAGGGGAGTCTCATTGAAACCTATAGAATATTGAAAGCTCTAAATAGAGTGGATGTGGAGAGGATATTTTCTATAGTGGGGTAATCTAGGAACAGAGGCACAGCCTCCAAATAGAGGGACATTTAGAACGGAGAGGAGGAGGAATTCCTTTAGCCCGGGGCTGGGGGAGGGGTGCACCTGTGGATTTCATTGTCACAGACGGCTGTGAAGACTAGGTCATTGGATATATTTAAAGCAGCGGTTGGTAGACTCTTGATTAGTCAGTATATCAAAGGTTATGGAGCAAAGGCAGGAGAATGGGGTTGAGAAGGATAATAAACCAGCCATGAAGGAATGGCGGTGAAGACTCAATTGGCCGGATGGCCTAATTCTGCCTCAAAGTCTTATGGTCTTATGGTTGTACAGAGGCAACAAAATCTAGGACTTAATACATATTAACGTAAAATTATCAGGTTTGACATTATGAAGAAAACAAGAAAATGTAACAATTGAAACTATCATCCATCAAATGCACAAATGATAATGCATATCAGCGAATGTAGGACAGCCAGAAAAAATCACTATCCTGTAGATTTAATAAAGGGAACATATCTAATTATCATCTAAAACATTGCATTGCTCATGTGCATCAAAGAATCATTACAAAATAATTAGAACTACCCACAGCACAGTGCTGCAAATGAACCCTAGATATTCCACTCTTTTACAGCCAAGAGCTGTTATTCAATTATGTCACAAAATATGGGAAAATTACAAGAGATTATTATATCAAAGGGGCTCTGGGCTTCTTTCCTGTTCTTCTGTTTTTATTTCTGCAATATAGTTGACTCTAGTGAAACACTTAAAAACATCAAAACCATTGGGCTTTGAACTTTTTGTCATGGTTAACATTGAGATAGGATATCATCCTCTGTTTTTAATAAGCAGTTTGGACTTGTTTTAGTGTACTTATTTCTTGTTTTCTGCCCAAGTATTGTACATTTCTGAATCATAGAGTGATATGCCACGAAAACAGGCCCTTTGTGCCATTGAGTTCATACTGACCCTCATCCACCTATTTGGACTAATCCTTGATTCAACGTTTACCCGAGTGACACATTTTCTCAACCACTGCAAGATGTTCTTCAAGGCATGTGAAAGTTCAAAGACAACGGCAGTGGAGGGATCAAGGAAACGTTACTGAAGTCCTGTTGAAGGCTAAAATGAAAATAAATACAAAATATCAACCATGTCTGAAATTCTACAAGGTAATGAAGTGAAACTCTGGCACCTGGGGGCTAGTTGACAAACAAGGAATGCACTAATGATCACCACATCAGTGAAACAGTTCAGCAGATTTTCTGGACTATTGGATAGTTTTGATTCACTTTTTTGGATGTCACACTATGCACAAAGCTATATTGCTTTGCAGCCACAAAGCAATGGTGTAGCTACAAAGCTACACCAATTTTCTGACAAATCCAGTAAGCTTAAAGTGAATGTGGGAAATGGGGCCCTGGTGAACTTGAAGGGTGACGGGAAACAGAACCAGGGGTCAGTTTTGCAGGAGCATGACAGCTTCATCCCCATTGTGTTAAATGAGGCACAGGTAACATAAAGGACATAGGAGTATCAGCACCCAGTGAGCCAGATGCTGATTGATGGGGGGGGGGGGGGTTTGGATTACTGGATTACTGGATTACTGGAGGTTCACTGTATGATATTCGTATAGAATGAACCTTGTGCAGATTGTTGTCATTCATATAATACTCTAATGATCACCAAATATGTGAAGCAGCATGCTGGAACTCTCGAATGAAAATAAACCTCAAACATTAACTCTGTTTCTCTCTCCACAGATGCTACCTGACCCACTGAGTATTTCCAGCATTACAGATAAGGATGTTTCATGAGCCAGCTGTTGATGCCAGGGATGTAAAAAACACCAACTGGCTACTTATATCTCATAACTGCCACCAAGCTATCTCTGCTAATTGGAGTCTTTGTGCTCAAAAAATGGTACCTATTTGTAGAACACGTGCAGAAAGACTGGAGTTGGGGAGCCCTTAATTTTGGAGGTTACCTCTTTAACCATCTTCTCCCACAAGGTGTCCCCTCAGACCTTGTGGGAAGCTAATGCAGAAATTTCATGGGTGCTGGCAGAGGTATTTAAAACATCCTTAACCATGGGTGAGATGCTGAAGGACTGGAGGATAGCTCATGTTCCATTGCTTAAGAAAGGCTTCAAGAAAAATTTGGGAAATTCTAGGCTGTTGAGCCAGATGTCAGTAATGGGCAAATCATTGGAAAGGACAAAATATATAAGTAATTGGATAGACAGGGCCAGATTAAGGATAGGCAATGTAGCTTTGTGCATGGTAGTCTGTGTCTAACCAATCTTAATAGAGTTTTTCGAGGAAGTTACCAGGAAAGTTGATGAAGGAAAGACAGTGAATGTTGTCCACATGGACTTTAGCAAAACCTTTGACAAAGTAGTGCATGGGAGGTTGGTCAAGAAAGTTCAGTCACTTGGCATTCAATATGAGGTAGTAAATTGTATTTAACATTGATTTTATGGGAGAAGCCAGAGAGTGGTAGTAGATGGTTGCCTCTCTGACAGGAGGCCTGTGACTAGTGGTGTGCTGCTGGGACTGGTAGTGTCCACTATTGTTTGTTATCTATATCAACAATCTCTATGATAATGTAGAAAACTGGATCAGCAAATTTGCCAAAGACATCAAGATTTGGGGTGTAGTGGACAGTTGGAAAGGTGATTAAAGGATCTGGACCAGCTGGAAAAATGGTCTGAAAACTGGCAAATGGAATTTAATGCAGGCAAGTGTGAAATATTGAAACGTAGGAGGACAAACCAGGGTAGGACTTACACAGTTAATGACAGGGCATTGAGGGGTGTGGTAGAATAGAGAGATGTAGGAATACAGATCTATAATTCCTTGAAAGTGGTGTATCATCTAGATAGGGTTGTAAAGATATATTTTGGCACATTGGCTTTGATAAATCAGAGAATTGAGTACAGGAGTTGGGATCTTATGTTGAAGTTGTATAAAGTGTCTGTGAGGCTAAATTTGGAGTATGGTGTGCAGTTTTGGTGACCTACCTACAGGAAAGATATCAATAATACTCAAAGAGTTCAGTGAAGATCTAATTGTTTATTTAGGTGTACAGTGCAGAACAGGCCCTTCTGGCTCAATATCGTATACTAGCCCAATCACAGCACAGCCTAGCAATGGGTACATCTTTGGACTGTGAGAAAAAATCGGAGTTCCTGGAGGAAACCCACACAGTCATGGGGAGAAAGTATAAACTCCTTACAGCCAGCACCACAATTGAACTCTGAACTCCGCAATACCGAGCTGTAGTAGTTTTGGACTAACTGCTACGTTACCATGATACCCTAGGTGTTGTCAGGATGTTGCTGGGACTTCAGGACCTGATTTACAGGGAAAGGTTGAATAGGTTAGGACTTTATTTTCTGGAGTGTAAGAGAACAAGGAGAAATTTAACAGAGGCAGAGGCATATAAAGTTATGAAGTGTATAGACAGGCTAAGGACAAGCTGCCTTTTTCCAGTGAGGTTGGTTGAGACTAGAACCAGAGGACATAGGTTAAATGTGAACGTATATTTAAGTGAAGCACAAAATGCTGGAGGAACTCGGCAGGCCATGTCCTGCCGAAGGATTTTGGCCTGAAACGTCGACTGTACTCTTTTCCATGGATGCTGCCTGGCCTGCTGAGCTCCTCCAGCATTTCGTGTGAGTTGCTCGGATTTCCAGCATCCGCAAGATCTCTCTTGTTTGTAATTGGGGAAATTTTTCACTTGGATGGTTGAGCAGGTGTTTAAAAAAAAGTTGCCAGCAGAAGCAGTGGGTGCGGGCTTGAATGCAACATTTAAGAGAGGTTTGGATAAGTACATTGATGGGAGAGATATGGAGGGCTATGCTTCAGGTGCAAGTTGATGAGACTAGGAAGAAGAACAGTTCAGCACAGACTAGATGTGCGGAAGGCCCTGTTTCTCTGTTGTATTGCTTTATGACTCGATGACCTTGTTGTGAATCTTGGTTGGCACGGAACAGTTGGACTGAAAGGCCCCTTTCTGTGCTGTGTGACTGTAACCCTATCAGGGGTATGTACTGATTGGTTGATTGCAATGTTTAATTGTCAAGGTACAGATCAGAATAGAGGGACATGCTTCAGTATCTAAGTGGCTTACTCTTGTTAATATTGCTCCTGTGTGGTCACATTATACGATCTCACTTACTTCCTCCCTTTACAAAGTAACAGAAATAGGGACAAACTGTCCTGATTTGTGGTGGCTGTGTGTGAGACTCAGCTGACAGTTGAGTCATCTCTCACTTTTCCTGACCGTGTCCTTGGCTGCTATTCTGATGCTCCGCTCATGGTACAGCAACATTTTACTTGGAACCTGATGTTCTTGTACAGAATATAAATAGAAAGTTCACCTCAGGAGGTGCTGCTTTGCAGAACCTAGAGCAAAATCTCGCCTGCTGTACAGCACAGGAGTAATGCTGGCAGTGCATTATATAAGGATGTGTGATAACACGTTAAGAAGTTATTTGTAATGCTTTTTTTTCTGCTAACCACTTCTAGCAAAATTGTAGATACACTGCTAATAAGTGTCTCTTGATTTCACTAGAATTTGAGATGCTGTCCGAAGCACAACATGAGAAAATAGGAGCAGGAGTAGGCCGCAGGGTCAGGCAAGACAGCCTCACCACGCAGAGTCATCATGGCTGATCTATAGTGGTCGCATTTCCTCTTTCATGGCAGTTTCCCATAGTTTCCAATTTCCTCAATTCAATATTTACCTTAAATACATCCACTAATATAGCCTCCACCATCCTCTGGGGCATCAGATCCAGGGATTCACTACTCTCCGAGAGAAGGTGATCAGAACAATTTTTCCAATTGGACATAGAGTGTTATAGCAAGAAACCAGGCCCATCATCCCAGAGTTTGCACCGACTACCAATCATCTATTTACACCAATTCTACACTAGCTTCATTTTATTCTTCCCACGCTCCCATCAACTCCCTGTTAGATTCTACCACTCACCCACAACAAGGAGGTAGAGAGCCGGGCGGCCCGGTGTCATGACAGCAGCCTTCCCCTCAATGTCAGCAAAAGTCAAGCGCTAGCCATTGACTTCAGGAAGCGGGGCTGTGCACCTGCTCCGGCCTGTACCAGTGGTGCTGAGGTTGAGATGGTCGAGAGCTTCATCAGCAGCCTGTCGACCCAAGCATGCAGACGCCATGGGTAAGAAACTGCAAGAACACCTCTACCTCCTCATCGGGCTGAAGAAATATGCCATGTTCCCGTCGATTTGCCCAGTTTTTATAGATGTACCACTGAAACTATCCTACCCAAGAGCATCGTGGCTTGGTGTGGTAACTGCTCCTTCGGAGACCATGAGCATCTGCAGAGAGCTGTGGGCTTAGTTCAGCATATCACAGAAACCAGCTCCCCAGCCATGGACTCTGCCTATACTCTCGCTACCTCAGTAAAGCAGCCAGTGTAGTCAAAGACCCTTCCCTTAATGTTCTCTCTTCTCTCTCCTCCCACTGGGCAGAAGGCACAAAAGCCTGAAAGCTCATACCACCCTGCTCTAGGACAGCTTATACCCTGCTGTTTTATGACTATCGAGTAGGCCTCTTGTACATTAAGATGGAATCTTGACCATACAATCTACCTCATAATGGCCTTGTATCTTATTATCTACCTGCACTTTGCTGTAACTGTAATGCTATATTCTGTGTTCTGTTATTGCTTTGCCTCAACGTCCTGATGTGGTGAATTGCCCCTTATGAACAGTATGCAAGACAGGTGTTTCACTGTACCCCCGTACATGTGACGATAATAAATTAGTTTACCAATTTGCACCAGGGGCAAGTTACGGTGGCCAATTAACCTACCAGAACCCATGACTCTGAGCTATGGCAAGAAACTAGATCACCTGGACAAAACCACTGTGATGAGAGACCTGGGGGGGATGGCACTGGAGAGTCCGAGACTGGAGTGAGACTGAAGCAAAAGCAGAGTACGAAACTAGACGCTAGGCAATAATCCAAGTAGAGCTGACGGTGGAGCACTGAATCTCCGTTCACGTGCTTCTTGAATGTTGAAACCCTGATGCCAAAACATGGCTGCCGATTAGCGAGATGGTCCTGAATCCTTAAAGGGGGTGCACCAGCTATCTATATTCTGGAGAGTTAGAGCATCTAGGCCTTGGAAGCTGATGTGGAGGGGCGCGCATCATAACAACCACACAGTCACGGGGAATGTGCAAACTTCACAGAGAATATCAGAGGTCGAGCTTGAACCCAGGTCACTGGAGTAGTGATGTAGTAGGTCCACCAGCAGTGTCACTGTGTCACCCAGTAATAATAGATAAAATATCGATCTAATGCAGGCTCACGTTCTATACACTAATGATTTTGACACATGTTCTGTTTTCATAATATATTTTGGATTTTTTTTGACTGATTCATTACATATAGAGGGCATATTCATTGTTGACAGCTTTGGTGAGAAGTGATGGATAGCTGTTTCACCTCTCATTCTGGTGAATGAACCGTGTCTTCAGAGAGCAACTCGATGGTTGTTCACGTACTTGATTGATAACTGAGTACTTGATTGTAAATATTAATACAATAATGGTGCTGGATGTGCTTTTCAAAAGCAGCAAAGGATTAAACTGAATTCCCATTGATTTTTTTTTATTAAAAGAAAACCAAGGAAACATTTTGGAGTGTAGTAATAAATGCCATGGGGCTATCAAACTTACAAAAAATAATTCCCTGTCGTTCTTGGGCGATACATGCTGCAATAATCTTGCAAAGTCACTTTTCCAAGATTACTGCTGTTTACTAAACGCAAAGTTTCCATCACAGAGGAATCAATTGCAACTTCTCTTGAGTAAGCAGGATGGAACAATCACTCAAAAGTGCCAGAGTAAACTTATGTAGATGCTTTTCCTGTAATAACATTGCTTTAAATGGATTTTACATTAATGATGGTCATCAGGCTCTGAGGCCCCCTCCATGGTCGTTGTAGGAGTTGACCCTGGGACTGCAGAAAGTGGTTCTGGATATGTTGGCACCCTGAACAGTGGATGGCAAGCTGCTCGATCTACTGATCTATCCCAGCCCATCAGACAAATCATCGAGCAAACACCCTCAGTCTGGCCATGCATGTAGCTCCCTAAACACTTCAGCTCCCAGCTTGGGTTGTACAACTGTTCTCAATCCCTGCTTTAGGGATTATTAAGGATTCAAAATAGCTGGAATGTGTAGCAGAAATTCCATTTCCTCCGTTTTTACCAGCTACACATTCCAGCTATTTTGGGTGCCTATATAGATCTGAGGCAGTGTGAGATTGTTTCTCATTTCCCTATGGATCATCTCTGCTGTAATAGGGAGACTTCCGATTTGCATTAGGGCGAATATGTCAAAATAAGTGTACTCTTCTGTAAATTTTTCAGGTACAGTATTTCCTTTTCCAAGGGTAAATGGGACAATCCATCATCATTTCCAAGATTAGTCTTTCTCTATAATTCGATCTTTCAATTGTGTCCTCCAAGAAACAAAGCTCACCTCTGCTTCTGTGGTGCTATAATTAGTGGAATACCCTTCTGTGGTTTGAAAATGGACACTAGTGGCTGATGATCAACGATGAGAGTAAACTCTCTCTCATACAAATACTGGTTAAAATGTTTTACACCCAACCAGCTATCTCAGGTTCATTTAAATCTTCTGTGTTGCCACTGTTACGGTTTGTAGCTCCAAAACATAAAAGATAATTGGAAGAAACACAGAGCCAGGAATGTGTGTCTTCATTTTGATTTTACTTCAGTGAGGTGTGCACTTAGGATGATGTATGCCACTCACATACTTTTACATATAACCTGTATTTAATTATTTAAATAACAAAAATACTTAATCAAACAATACTACATATTGTATTTATTGTACAATATTAGTCAAATATTAAAGTACACAGCACATATCATTTTTCATGTTTGGCCTTTCAAATCTTTCTGTGTCTATCACCCTGTCTATTCCAAGAGCTCTGTTTTCACTTTTTTCTTCTCTTCACATCGTTTTATTGAAAATACACCTTCTTGACTGTTATCTCACCAGTCTTGATTCTCTGCCATCCAGTTTTTCAGCTGCTTTTAACCACGTCAACTCTCCTGATAATTCTTCTGTATGGACAAGTCATCTGCAAACAATTATAACCCTGTCCCATTCTTCACTCTATTTAAACCGGTCCTTTTACCGATCAACATCGCACTGAATAATTCAACTCTGTGCAGCAAAATGCTGTCTTTGCAATTAAACACAACCCCCAAGAGAGAACTGACCTAATGGGAAACCTCAGAGCACTAAATGGCAGTTCTGATTACAAATCTATACTTGAGTTTAATTTGTTTCTGATGCTAAATTTCAAATCTTTGCTATTGAATAAATAATATGATTTTAATAAGAAGTGGATAACTAAAGCAATTCCTCAGTACATTGCAGCACAATTTAGTTTGTTGAATATATTAAAGTCTTTCACTGACCTTCAAAATGCTTCAACATACATTTATTCAAAGGGAAAAGTTAAAAATAGATCATATCATCACCTCATGGAAAATTGTTGTTCAATTCTTTTCTTGGTTCAACAGTTTTTCCGAAAGAAAGAGAAATTCAAACTAATAGTTAAAAGACAAGATGAAAATAGTTCTCCACGTCTAATGCTGAAATGATGCTGTTTTTTCTCTCAGTCTCCTTACAATATTCACAGTGTTCATTCTTCTGTCGAGTTATTCAGGCCACCAATAAAAAAAAACAAGAATTAGAATACCTTGTAATGGTTTCAAAGGGACCACGGAAAAGGGACCTTGAATATTTTTAAAGGGACTATGGAAATCTATCGTAGCAGTGATTTGAAGACAAACTGAAACCACTGAGAGACTAATCTACAGCAATCGACATTATTTGGTTGACGTGCTTCCAAATAATGAATTTTCAAATTAATGAAGGTACATTTGATCCTTAATTATGAAACCATGAAAGACAATCTTGTATCAATAAAAAACTAACAAAACTAAATTAGTGATATAGAGATCTCAGCATAACTCAGCATTCTAACTAGCAAAGTTAGCTTATTTAAGCAATATCGGAATTAGCTTTCCAAACGCATATAGGTGTAATAAGCGGTCAACAATAAAATATCATTTCCCATGTCTCAACCCCCGTACTCATTTGTTTCTCCCACACCCCAAGCCATGTGACAGATTACCATAATAAGCATGCCACAAAATACAATACAGACAGAAGATAGATACATGGCTCCAATGGACAGAAAATAGATGCATAGCTCCTACATCTCAGCCCCTTAATTAATATACTATTATAATTGTAGCTACATACTACAAAAATAGGAGACCTGAAACCTTTAAGGACAAGTATCTTAACATTTATTCAAATGTCTTCTTTCTCTTTCTTCTTCCAGTCAAGTCATATAACAGTCATCTAGGCCAGAGGTTACCAGCACTTAGCCCAGTACTGAGTGATCTTTATGACTACTCTCTGGTCCAGTCAGAGTTATGAAGCTTCTAGGGCTGTAGCTCCTCAAACCTCTCCCCCCTGTAGAAGACGGATCTTGGTTATAGGCCTCTCCAGACAGTCTTGAGGCGCACCTGCTGCACAAATCATCTACTGCCTGGAAAGATTGAATGGTTCTTCCCACAATTCATGAGTTTTGAGGTGCTGTGTTGTCAGCTATAGCACAATTTCTCCTGGGAGGAAATTGCATTTTATACCTAACCATTTTTGACGATCCAGTATCTGTAGTAAATATTCCTTGATCCACCATTTCCAAAGCAAGTTTGACATGTATTGGACCTGTTTCCATCTGTGATGAGTGTAGATGTCTTTATTTTCGAACTGTCCTGATGTTAAGAGTTGCGAGGTCTTCAGAAGCAGCGGATAGTTGTGTGTTAGTGCTTCCAAATTATTGGGATCAGAGGATGCTTTAGTAATGGAATGACCATTGATAATAGACTCTAATTCACAAAGGACTGAGTGGAAACCCTCCTTGCTAAGATTCTGTACTTTCATGGTGGAAATGAGGACCTTTCGCACAGACCTGATCAATCTGTTCCATGTTTCTTCATGATGTGAACCAGTTGGAGGGGGGGGGGTGAATTTAGTGGTTAAAACTCCACTTAATTCCTTTTTGAAGAAAGACATCACGGATCTGTGAATGATTCCACTTCTCAATGGATTCTTGAACCTCACACTCAGCTCCAGCAAAGATTGTCACATTGTCAGAGCGTGGTTTATGAACCTGCCTTCATCTTGCTATAAAGTGTCGGTGCATTAGCAAAGGAATCTGTGTCCAAGGAAGACACCACTTTAATGTGGACAGCTCATATAGCTGGACATGTAAATATGACCCCATACCTCTTCACTGAACTCCTTCAGCTCTTCACCTCAGAAGGTCCAAAGTAGTCCACTCCTACATGTGTAGATGGAGTTTCATCTGGAGAGGCCTTGTCCAAAGACAGTTATGCCATGTGCTGACATCCTGGAGCTGTGTGCAACTGTTGACAAGCAACACACTTAGACGGGATTGCACTAGCACTGGGAATCCAGTATTTTAGGTTCAACTTGGATGACATGTGGTTATGGCCACCGCGTCCCACCTCTTGATGAACGTGCCTTAGAATGAGGTTTGAGTCATGAAGACACTTCAAGCATAGCTGCCCTACAAAGCCATCCCCAACTCTCAAGACACTATCTTCAAGTACTGGATTGAGCTTGAACGTGTGGTTGTTCCTTTTTCACACTTTCTGCCTTTTGCAAACTCGAGAACTCATCTGGAAATCTCTTTCTTTGGCAAATACAATGATCACCATTTCAGCCTTTCTGAACTTGTCCACTGAGAGACAATCTTGGCTAATGTGATGTGTGACCTTTTCAATCTCTCTCTCTCTCTCTCTCTCTCTCCAAATGATACACTTCTTGTTCTTCATCCACATGAGATTGAGCAAGAGTGATGTTCACTTGCTTCCTCTTTCAACTGAAAAAACAAGAGCAGGGTCTTTAATCTAAGAATCCAAGTGACTGTCTTCCTCAAGCAGCTCCAAAATGAGAAGCTATGGATTATGTTACTGCATCCACCTTCTCTTCAATCTGTATGGCATTCTTTTTAACAGTCCACTTGACTTCCAGGTCATCTAGCAGAAGATCTTCAGAACAATTGGGATTCACAGGCTATTCCCTTTCAGACTGTAGAAGATACTGAGGCCCTGATGCCCACATCTCATTCTTCAGGAATGCTTTCACCTTCAACCCGCTAGAGGCCACAGCTGCTGGGTTGCTTGAAGCGTTTGCATGCTTCCATTGAGATGCTTGCAAGACCTTAAGAATTTCTGAAATTCTGTTTGCAATGAAGGTTCAGAACCTGTAAGTTTCATTCTTGATGTACTTCAGCACAGAAGTACTATCAGTCCAAACACTGAGTCCTGAAACTGCTTGTATAATGTGTCCAATCAGTCTGCAAAGTAGCAGCGATGAGCTCCATACTAGGGATGGAAGCTCGTTTCAGCAGAGCTACCGTGGACTTTCCCATTTTTAAAAGAACTGTGCACCTGAAAGCACATGTTGTTTAATAATAGACAGGTCACTGCTACATTGACATCTTCTCTCACACCTGTGAAGTGGTGTAACTGTGCAGCAGTAACATCTCCAAAATCCTGGGGTTCCAAACATCTAACAACCTTAAAGTTTTCCAGCTGGCAGAGTCCTTCCAGCCAGCTTGTCCACTCATGAGCAACTGATGTTGGTACAGCGTCATTCCAGCCAAGCCCTTTCTTATATACATAAATCTTGTAGGATCTTCTTAGCAGATGGTATCACTGGACACAAGATTCCTAAAGGACCATAAATGGAACTAACTTTGGAGAGGGTCCACCTTCTGGTGAGTGGTCTATCTTGGATTGTGATCTTAAACTTGAAACTATCAGGCTGAATGCACTATTGCACCCCCAGTACTCTCTCCACTGAAGAAATATCTTGACCTAAATCAAAATCCTTCATGTCTTTCATTCTTTGCTATCTGGTATCACTGGTAGCACACTATGTCTGTTGCTTATCCACTATGTGATTTGAAAGTTAAAAGCTGACTCTAGCTCAAATGGATACAAGGTCATGATGGAGAGACTTCACGTCTTCCTCAGAGGACACTGACACAAGGCAATCATCAACATAGAAGCGATGCAAAACCTTATTGCTGAAGAATTTACCCTGATTTATCATATTTAACTGTAAAAGAATTTTGGCGCCAATTACTGTGAGAGACTTTACTCTGTTAGGGAACAGAAATAAAGACACAGACCTTGGTATAAGGTTAACCCTTTAATACATGATCACGGGGGCCAGTGCCTTACAACTCCGCCAGTGTCAGGTTACATCTTAAATTTATACAGTAAATTTTGGGTAATAGCCAACAGCGATTTCAGGAAGCACTTGTTAGGTATCAGCAAGTCTACATATGTTCCTACGAGATACACAAAACTAGAATTGTATGTCTACAATCAGATCCTCAATTAGCTAGACAATCTCGGACAAAGGTTAATAATACCTCATCACTGGCATGATGTATTGCTAGCCATTGTTAGCTCGCACAAGCAAGGCAGCATCTGCATCTTGTCCTGTCACCCTCATGGCACAACTCTTGAGTAATACTTAGCTCTAGTCAAGCTTGACAACAAAATTTAATTTTCCTCCTAATTTTCTTCCACACTTATCCACCGTCTCGCAGCTGAACTTCTGCACATTTCCAAAAGCAAAGTGGGTACAGCAATCTTCCTGTTATTTGGGATGTTAACCTCTTTCTTTCTCAAAGATAAACTAATCTGGTAGTGCCCATCCACCTGCTTTGTGGAATTCATAAACATCTCCATGAGCTGGTTATCTTCTTTTGACATACCAGATTGTTAATCCTGACTGCATTCGGGGGAAGTCTGCCTTGAACTGCCACGGCCAAAGCTCATACAAGTTTAAAACTGAGATCCTGTTAACTGTCAGGTCTGGCTGTGCACAAACTCTTCCAATATCATAGTCTCCTTTCAGTGGCCCATTAACCATCCAAACCAACATAGTTCTAATTGCAGTGTCCATCATTAACACTGTGAATCACTTGCAATGGCCCCAATGCTTTAGGCACATTTGTCCTTATCAACAGCACAATTTCTGAAGCAATCTTTGGCAAATGGACACATTTCAGGTGAGACATCCCTGGAAATCCCTCTGTTGTGCAATGGTCCATTTGTGGACAGGCGTACTTTTCTGTGTATAGATGTTAGGAATAGTTTTCACCATCTTAGCCAGCCACTTCCAATCCTGAAACAATGTCGCTACTCATGATCTTCTCTTGACCCATGGTGTGTAAGAAAATGCATTTCCTTTTTCCTGTGAGGTTGAGCTTGTTCATTAGGACCACTTTGCAGAAAACTGTGTGCCCCCTTGCTCTAGGAAAGCATAAGTAACCACAGTCTTGTTACCCTTCTTAGACTTCACTTGTACTGGAATTATAGAAAAGGTACAATCATGACCGCCAGCCCCTGCAAGGTATCTGGATACCAGAGCACTGCACACTGCTGCATCTGATTCCTTCAAGGCTTGTTCTGATTCTGCTCCCCTTTCCTATGAGTCGATATGGGACACCATTTTCTATTAAGAAGGTAATCTTCTCACTGTGCGTCCTTTTCTCCAGCAGAGGGAACAAATCCAATGTATGTTCACCCTTGTAGAACAGACAAACTCTTTTGGCCGACAAGACCATTTCCCTTCCATTAGTTCCAGGTTCAGTTTTGGCTTTACTTGTCACAGTAGTGACAAAGTTGCTTCCTTTAGCCTGAGAGCAAATTGTGACTTCGTTTTGTTCACATCTTTGTTGCCAGTGATGTAGTATCCTGTATACTGTATTCCCAAACACCGGCTGTAGCAATCTTTACTTGCCTTTCTATAAAATCAGCAACTTCAGTGAAAGTAATCTTATTGCAGTTGATATCGCATCCTGTATTTTCCCAAACACTGGGTGTAACAATCTTTACTTGCCTTTCTGTAAAATTAGTAATGTCAATGAAAGTAATCTTATGTTTGTGCCTTTCCTGCAGTTTGCAGACCAGCGTTCTCCATTTATCCCTAAGCATATAGAGCAATCAACATATTAGCAGGTATGTCCAGCTCACTCATGTACTGCACTTCTTCCATGCCATTCCATGGCCTCTAAGAAAATGATTGGAGTCTTGAAGAGCTTCACGTTTTCAAATTCAATAGGTACCCAAGAAAGAGACTTTTGCATGTAGGCAGATGCAATTTTCTGTTCATTGCCAAAATATTCCTGTAGTAAAGCCTTAGCTTTTAAATATCCTTTCTTAAGGTCAACATGCTGGCAACTTCTGACAAGTTCTCTAGGGTGACTGATGCACCATCAATAACTCACTCTGAGACGTAAGAAGCGAGATATCAGCTTTTATTGACTGGAAGAATGAACAACACTACATCCTGGAGAATGAGGCTGGGCATCAGGCCTCAATCGCCTTTATACAGGGGTCTGTGGGAGGAGCCACAGGAGCAGTCAGCGGGGGTCTGTGGGAGGAGCCACAGGAGCAGTCAGCAGGGGGGGGTCTGTGGGAGGAGCCACAGGAGCAGTCAGCGGGGGTCTGTGGGAGGGGCCACAGGAGCAGTCAGCAGGGGTCTGTGGGAGGAGCCACAGGAGCAATCAGCGGGGGTCTGTGGGAGGAGCCACAGGAGCAGTCAGCAGGGGTCTGTGGGAGGAGCCACAGGAGCAGTCAGCGGGGGTCTGTGGGAGGAGCCACAGGAGCAGTCAGCGGGGGTCTGTGGGAGGAGCCACAGGAGCAGTCAGCAGGGGTCTGTGGGAGGAGCCACAGGAGCAGTCCAGACAGGTATATGTAGTTCACCACAGTGACCCCTAGTGTACCTTTGAGGAAATAGATGCAGTCACTATAGACTTGCCTTCAACACTGTTTTTAAAGGCCCTAATGAATGCATGATTTTGCAATTGATTACCATCAAAGATTTGAATCTCTCTTTTAGGCAAAGATGTAATGTGTTGCTATTGTACCAATAAGGCTGTTATTTCATTTTGCTTCCTCATAATATCAATAGTACTACTTTGACCTCTATCATCTAAAACAAGAGTGCTTCCATGCTGTAAGTTAATGTCCCCATGAGTACTTTGGACTGTGGGATATGTCAAAGGTTCGAAGGTTTAGTGCCTCATTAGGCTGGTTGAGAGTAAACGTCCTGAACTACCTCTTGGGGGTCTTGTTCATGTTTCACAGACACTTAAAGAATGTGTGTTAATACTAACATAGCATCTTTTTGTTTTCATTGTGCACTTTCAATATAGGAACTCACACCATAGGACTGTTTTACTGGAGCACCTTTAGTAGATGCCACACTTGAAGTCCTTAGCACATTAGCCATATATTTGGGAATTTCTTCTCCCAGCTGAAGCTGATCCTTCCTCTTGCTCTTCCATCTGCTCCTCTAGTGCGTGTTTGTCCTTCAGTAATTTTTGACATGAGATTAATGTGCCTAAATCAGCCTCTGTTATAATGTGTGCAGAGGAGGTAGCAGATGCAGAACATTTTCATCCTGCAACAAAACATCGAGTGCTGACATCAGGCACACTGTCATTCAGTTGCACATCATCCTGGGGGTCACCTGCTCTATGTGTAGTCAAAACATACCTTGGAATTTGAGAAACATTGTCTGTTTCAAGGTGAGACACACATTCACTTGTTGCAGCAACATGACCTTCAATATACCATGCTTGGGTCATCCTCTATGAATGCACTGTAATAGCAATCAAAGTTTAGTTTAGCTTTTTCCTTGTTCAGCCTTGGGAAGTCATGAGATGTCCATGCGGGTTCAGGAGCCTGATGGTTGAAGAGTAATAACTGTTCCTGAACCTGGTGATATGGGACTAAAGGCTCCTGTACCTCCTCCTTGATGCAGCAGAGAGAGAGAGAGAGAGAGAGAGACAGAACATGGCCTGGATGGTGGGGGTCTTTGATGATGGATGCAGCTTTCTTACTTCAGTGCTCTTTGTCGATGTACTCAATGGTGGGGAGAGTTTTTCCTGTGATGAACTGAGCTGTATCCAACAGTTTTTGTATGCTTTTCCATTCTTGGGCACTAGTGTTTCCCTACAGATCAGGATGCTTTTGGCTGTGCATCTATAGAAGTTTGTCAAAGATTTAGAAGAGATGCCAAATCTGCATAAACCTCTGAGAAAGAAGAGGCACTTCCATTTCCTTAAACTGGCATTTATGTGCTGGTCTCTGATATGATGATGCCCAGAAATTTAAAACTAAATTTAACTTTAACAAGGAGAGATTTAATAAACTAAAGTTGAACAAATAGAGTAGTATTCTCCAGAGTTTAGAGGAATGTTATGTCCTCTCAGTGAAGTGTACAATATTTTTACTGGCCTTGATAAAGTATTTACAAAGGGAATAGTTCTGCAGGTTGAAAAATCTAGAAACAAGTGTCGCAGTCAGAATAAAGAGTAAGTTATTTACAAGTGAGATGGGGAGAATTCTTTTTCATTTAGAGGGTGGTGACTCTTTGAAATTCCCTTCCCCGGAGGACTGCTGAGGTTTATTCAAGGCAGAGATTTATAATTCTGGATATTAAGGAAATAAAGGGATACTGTATACGAGGAGTGATGGTTAAGTTTGTGACCTCAGGTAGAAGGAGTCTATTTTCGAAAACCTAGCACATTTATTTTTCAACATAGTCCCTCCTACATTTACACACTTCGTCCAGCGGTCGTGGAGCATATGGATCTTGGACCTCCAGAAAGTATCCGCAGCAGGGGTGATAGATAAGCTCGTGGCGTAAGGTAAAAGGAGATGAGTTATACAGCACTCTTTACATGCATATGCAGTTCAACTCTTTGAGGGATTATGCGGAAATTTTTGAAGTTAATAACTTATCAGGTGTGATTGATAAGTTCGTAGCCTAAGGTAGAAGGAGAAGAGTTATTAACTTCAAACTTTCTGCACGATCACTCAAAGAGTTGACCCGCATGAGCACATAATGAGAGCTGTCTAACTCATCTCCTTCTATCCTAGGCCACAAACATATCAATCACCCCTCGTAGCATAAAGTGGGAAATGCCACTGAGATAAAAGTTCAGTTATGAGCCCAGTGAACAGAAGAGTGTGTTTGAAGGGCCTGATCCTTACAGTACTGAGTTAGGGAATAAATTAATCCTTAATGTCTATAACCAATGCATCATAGATGCTGACTGATCAACCGAGAATATCTAGCATTTTGGTTCTTATTTGTAAATCGTACTTGAGTCACACCCCCATCCCATCTCATGTAAAGAAATGCTCCAAGCTATTTTGTAACAGTTCTAAGTACGTTTATTATCAAAATATGTATACGTTATGCAACCTTGAGACTCATCTCCTTACAGGCAGTCACAAAACAAAGATACCCCAAAGAACCTATTTAAAAAACCTATCAAACAACCAATGTGCAGAGAAAATAATCACAATAAATTCAGAATTGAAGTCCTTGAAAGAGAGTCAATCCATAGACTCTCACTTCAGCGCAGAGCTGAGTAAATGTTGTCGGGCAGTGAGCTGAACTGGCTTGACCCTCGCCTCAGACCCCAACACATTAGCCTTTACAATCTGGCCTGGCGCTTAAATCATCGTCCAGATGTTGGGTTCTATCACTTCAATACGCTGTGGGACCTGGATCCTGGCACCTCAATTTGGCCTGTATCCAGCCTTCCCAGTTTGAGCCGGTGCTTAGGTTGATTGAACCTTGGGACTTTCCTTCCTCTCCACAATGGGCTCGCAGCCTCAGTTCTGCCACATCAAGTCAAAAGGGAAGTTACAGGCTATTGTTTGTAGTGATTGATTGCAGGTAAAAGTATGATTAGCGAAGTAATTACTTGTTTTCTTTGTTCTATTGGCCACCAGTAAGTAGGTGCTGATCTTTCCCAGCGCCATCTGGGAGATGAAATAGCCAAAGTGACCAAAAGCCAGATTGGGGTTTTGGGGATCCCTTTGAAGAGGGCCAGATCAGTAATGATATGAGGATAATTAAATGAAATGTCTGGCTTTTAGGTGTCAAAATCTTTCAGCATTCTGATTAAGATATCTCTGGATTTAACATCAGGAGCCAGAGTTTCATGACTGCTGGGTAAACACTGCTGATGGTCTGCAGTTGAAAAATGAATCAGCCATGATTGAATGGTGAAGTAAGCTCAATGGGCTGAATGGCCTAATTCTGCTCGTATGTCTTATGGTCTAATAATCTTGAGACAAGCACTGGACATGCCACCTTCACTAGAGATTTGTAATGTGGGAAACAAGACTGGCGTTAATTAAAATAACAAAAGCATTTGCTTAGAATGTAATTAGAAAGTGCATGTTCTTTTATGCATGGAGGGATAAACGTTTGGCAGAATCATTTGTGAACCAGCATTGGAAGTAGACAGCATGTCTTGTACGTATTCAATGTTTGGTTGCAGTTATTTGTGCATCATGTGACCATTCCCTTTAGCACACAGAGGAGACGTCAGTCACGGTGCAATGCATATTTGATGCCTGTCCTGTCATATTGGTTTGAAATTTTTGAAATAAACGTTCAGTATAAATTAAAAAGGGAAAACAGGCCCTGACCAAAGGAAAGAACCCTTGTCCCCTGCACTATTTATAGGGATAATAGATTATTATGGATTTTTATCAGATTCCATTGGAGGAGAGCATATTGTTTTCAACTGTGCTTCCTAGAATGTGTGTGAGGAATTCCTGACAACCAGAACTAACAGGAGTCAACATGAACCAGTTAGGCTGAAGGGCCTCTTTTTGTGCAGTCTTACTCTGTGACTCTAATTCCTTCCTGTGGTAAAAGGAAATGAAAGATGAACGTGCTATTACTACTGCTAGACACCTAACATGAGCTGGAGATGGGGGGAGAGAGACGAATGTGGTGAGTCTTCCAAGATCAAAGCTCCTATCTCAGACTGGCTGAAGTGCAGTGTAACCAGAGGCTAGAATTTGCAAAAGCAAATGGCAGAAATCTGCTACCAGCCATGGCAAGTGTTTTAGTGAGACACAGCTTGAGAAAGCACAGGTATGGATTTTTGCCCAGACTACAGACTGCCTGAAGAGTCAGAGTGGGATTGACTGCTCTCTCGTGGCACCTGTGGCTGTGTGATTGAATTTACAGCTCATTATCAACAGTAAAGATTTACAAGTGGTTCATAACCACCACCAAAAGATCCTAATGATTAACGCTGAGCAGCCAGGTAGTCACAAGTGTCTTATGTCAAAACAGTTCACTGTTGCTGAAAATTTCCAATAGATGATAGCTCTTAGGGGAACGAAAACCTCTCTATGCATTCCTCACACTGACCAGAGCTCTGCAAGTCCTGCAGTAGCAAATTAAACTGCAGCCAGGGAGCACTGAAGACATTCTTAAAATAAAGACAGCAATTGCTGGAGCAGGTCAGGCGGCTAAATGGTTAACATTTCAGACTGAAGATCCTTCAGAAGAACTGAGAAAGAGAGAGAGAGAGCAAGTTAATTTTGAGTAGCAGAGAAGTTGGGGGAGGAATGGGTAGAATAAAGGAAATACTTTCGATAGGGTGAGACCAGCTGACCTAGTGTGGTAAGTATCATTTTAGTTTAAATTAAGCTTCTTTGACAGTGTGATGTGCTGCTACTTGTAAAGCCATGGGTCTGACGATACCAAAAAGGAAAACAGAGCCAAAAATACTGGTAGAAATGGCCAGTTCTGATTTCCATTTTCATTTTCAATTCCTGTTGGTTTGAACAAATTAAAATTCTGTTACTTGGACTCACTTATAGATAACATGCAGGGTCCTCTGGAGAAGCATTTGTCGGCGTTTATTCTGTCATTCACAAATGTGTTAGGTAACTGCACATTCACCTGTTCACCGAATCAGCTGAAGGAGGATGAAGAGGAGGAAGGGGATAAAGTCGAAGAACGAGACAGGAAACAACACGGTAAGTTTGTTCTGGAACCGTATCAGAGAAGGCCCAATCTCTCTAAGGATCAGCTGAAGACCTCTCCATCGAAACCAGAACTCAGGCACAGGCTGCTGAGACTTGAACAGAAGAAGGACTCACCGTCATCTGAATTTGAAATAATTGGATATTTAACATAATGCCACTGTAGTGCCCGGTAGTAACCAGTTGTTGCATCTCTAATTCCCTATGGAAGGTAGTAATATTGTCTTACACTTTAAGAACAATATCCTGGAAATCAGAAGTTGATCTGGATCATAGACTTAATGGCTGAGTCTACTCACACTGCAGCAAGAGATTCAACTCTCGACCTTACAAAGAGTTTCAACTAGCTGTAAGTCAGGTTCTGAGGGAATTCTGCATGGTTACAAAGACACTGTTGAATGTTTTCTTCGTGCCTCTTTGAGTACAGCTGAAAACAGTGTGAAGCCTTCCACTGATTCAACGCAAAGCAGCTTATGCAATTGCCAGTCTCATCAATCAGCCTGATTGTTCACTGCAGCCCAGCACTGACGCAATGTCTGCGTTACACAATGTGTACAAAATGGATGCAAACAAGTCTTGGGGAGGATTCCTCCTCCTTACATAGAAACAAAAGCATCAGATAGAGAGACACTGTGTTATAAAGTGACAGGCCCTTCTGTCCATCTTGTTTTCTCTGACCATCAAGCATACACGTTCACTAATATTATTTTGTTCCGCACACCCACCACTCTCTGTGTAAAGAATTTACCCTTTATAATTTCCTCTAACCAGATTAAAATTATGCCCCCAGTGTTAGCCATTTCTGCCCCGGGAAAGAGATCTATGTCTTAGAATTATGAGGCTATAAGGCTAGAACTTGCAGGTGTGAATTGGGATGATGCGTTTGCAGGGAAATGTACTATGGACATGTGGTCAATGTTTGGGGATCTCTTGCAGGATGTTAGGGATAAATTTGTCCCGGTGAGGAAGATAAAGAATGGTAGGGTGAAGGAAACATGGGTGACAAGTGAGGTGGAGAATCTAGTCAGATGGAAGAAGGCAGCATACGTGAGGTTTATGAAGTAAGGATCAGGTGAATCTATTAAGGAATATAGGTAGCAAGAAAGGAGCTTAAGAAGGGGCTGAGGAGAGCAAGAAGGGGGCATGAGAAGGCCTTGGCGAGTAGGGTAAAGGAAAATCCCAAGACATTCTTCAATTATGTGAAGAACAAAAGGTTGACAGGAGTGAAGATAGGACCGATTAGAGATAAAGGTGGAAAGATGTGCCTGTAAGCTGTGGAAGTGAGCGAGGTCCTCAATGAATACTTCTTTTCGGAATTCACCAAGGAAAGGGAACTTGATGACAATGAGGACAATATGAGTGAGGTTGATGTTCTGGAGCATGTTGATATTAAGGGAGAAGAGGTGTTGGAGTTGTTAAAATACATTAGGATGGATAAGTCCCCAGGGCCCAATGGAATATTCCCCAGGCTGCTCCACGAGATGATGGAAGAGATTTCTGAGCCTCTGGCTAGGATCTTTATGTCCTCATTGTCCACGGGAATGGTACTGGAGGATTGGAGGGAGGCGAATGTTGTCCCCATGTTCAAAAAAGATATTAGGGATAGTCCGGGTAATTATAGACCAGTGAGTCTTACATCTGTGGTGGGAAAGCTGTGGGAAAAGATTCTTAGAGATAGAATCTATGGGCATTTCGAGAATTATAGTCTGATCAGGGACAGTCAGCATGGCTTTGTGAAGGGCAGGTTGTGAGTTCTTTGAGGAGGAGATCAGGCATATAGATCAGGGTAGTGTAGTGGATGTGATCTACATGGATTTTAGTAAGGCATTTGACAAGGTACTACACGGTAGGCTTATTCAGAAAGTCAGAAGGCATGAGATCCAGGGAAGTTTGGCCAGGTGGATTCAGAATTGGCTTGCCTGCAGAAAGCAGAGGGTCATGGTGGAGTGAGTACATTCGGATTGGAGGGTTGTGATTAGTAGTGTCCCACAAGGATCCGTTCTGGGACCTCTACTTTTCGTGATTTTTATTAACAACCTGAATGTGGGGCTAGAAGGGTGAGTTGGCAAGTTTGCAGACGACACAAAGGTGGGTGGTGTTGTGGATAATGTTGAGGATTGTTGAAGAGAGAGACATTGATAGGATCAGAAGTGGGCTGAGAAGTGGCGGATGGAGTTCAACCTGGAGAAGTGTGAGGTAGCACATTTTGGATGGACAAACTCCATGGCAGAGTACACAGTAAATGGCAGGATACTTGGGAGTGTGGAGGATCAGAGTGACCTGGGGTACATGTCCACAAATCCCTGAAAGCTGCCTCACAGGTAGATAGGATAGTTAAGAAAGCTTATGGAGTATTAGCTTTCATAAGTCGAGGGATAGATTTTAAGAGTTGCGGGGTAATGATGCAGCTCTATAAAACTCTGGTTAGGCCACACTTGGAGTACTGTGTCCAGTTCTGGTTGCCTCAGTATAGGAAGGATGTGGAAGCATTGGAAAGGGTACGGAGGAGATTTATCAGGATGCTGCCTGGTTTAAAGAGTATGGATTATGATCAGAGATTAAGGGAGCTAGGGCTTTACTCTCTGGAGAGAAGGAGGATGAGAGGAGCCATGATAGAGGTATACAAGATATTAAGAGGAATAGATAGAGTGGACAGCCAGCGCCTCTTCCCCAGGGCACCATTGCTCAATACAAGAGGACATGGCTTTAAGGTAAGGGGAGGAAAGTTCAAGAGAGATGTTAGAGGAAGGTTTTTTTTACTCAGAGGGTGGTTGGTGCGTGGAATGCACTGCCTGAGTCAGTGGTGGAGGCAGATACACAAGTGAAATTTAAGAGACTGCTAGGCAGGTATATGGAGGAATTTAAGGTGGAGGGTTATATGGGAGGCAGGGTTTAAGGGTCGGCACAACATTGTGGGCCGAATGGCCTGTACTGTGCTGTGCTGTATTTTTCTTTGTCTCTTATCATCTTGTACATCTCTATTAAATCTCTTCTCACTCTTTATTACTCCAATGAGAATAGCCAAAGCTTGCTCAATCTATCTTCATGAAATATGCCCTCAGGTCAAGGCAGCTTCCTGGTAAATCTTCTCTACTCCCTCTCTGAAGCTTTCACATCTTTCCTGTAATGAAACGACCAGAACTAAACACAATATCTCAAATGTGATCTAACCAGGATTTTATAAAGCTGCAACATTACCTCACAGCTCTTGAATACCAACACATTTGCACCTTCCTAATAGTTAGATGTGAAAATGATTAGACGTGACCATACCATCATTTACAATGTCCATTAAACCTCAGCAACCATGAGATCTGTCCCAACTCTCTAGGACAGACAACTTAGTGAGTGTAGCAAAGATGGCTGATGTAATATTTGGAGTAATTCCCTTTAAGAATTACTGTAATAAATCAACTGCTTTCTGGATGTTGCTGCAGATATTTCAGCAAAGAAATGGGTAAAGCCAAAAAGGATCCAGTGCTTTCCTGGCATATGTGAAGAATAAACTCCTCTTGGGCTTCCAGCTGGGTACAGGTATCGATTTTAACCAAAATTTCAATCACAAACTCTGTCATCTTCATCAGGGAGGATGCCCTAGGCATGTCTATTCCAGTGGTATATATATACTCCTGTCATTGGTTAGTCCTCTTCAATCAGATTTCTGCTCTCCCACCTTGTTTACAATCAAATTCCAGTTCTTACTTACAGCAAGACCTTCCTCTTTGTTAAAATTCTTTTTCTCTAGTTTTATTTCAATGGCTTCCTCCACCAGGCAGTCCCAAAAGCCATTGCTGTCAATCCAATGACTGTTACAAATGCAATGTTAGACCATAAGATCATAAAACCATAAGACATAGGAGCAGAATTAGGCTATCTGGCCCATCGAGTCTGCTCTGCCATTCAATCATGGCTGATCCTTTTTATTTGTCCTCCTCAACCCCAGTTCCTGGCCTTCTCCCTGTAACCTCTGATGCCATGTCCAATCAAGAACCTATCAATCTCTGCCTTAAATACACCCAGCAACCCGGCCTCCACAGCTGCATGTGGCAACAAATTCCACAAATTCACTACCCTTTGTCTAAAGAAATTTCTCAGAAATTTCTCTGTTTTGAAAGAGTGCCCCTCTATCCTCAGACTGTGCCCTCTTGTTCAAGACTGTCCCACCATGGGGAAGCTCCTTTCCACATCTACCCTGTCTAGTCCTTTCAATATTTGAAAGGTTTCAATGAGATCCCCCCAATCCTTCTAAATTCCAGTGAGTACAGACGCAAAGCCATCAAACATTCCTCTTATGATAACCCTGGAATCATCCTTGTGAACCTCCTCTGGACCCTCTCCAATGCCAGCACATCGCTTTGAAGATGAGCGGCCCAAAACTGTTCATAATACTCAAGGTGAGGCCTAATCTGTGCCTGATAAAGCCTCAGCATCACATCCTTGCTCTAGTATTCTAGCCCTTACATACAGTTCATATTCTATACCTTCACAGTATGGTCTGGGTCAATTTTGACCCAGCCCAAGAATCCCCTCATAACAAGTGTCTATACCAAATTTTGAACCACATATCTATTTAGAATGTATAAGTAGCCTAACTGACATTAATAAATGGGTGATTAATCCTTAATTAATGTTTCAGAGATGCAAAATCCATTTCAATAGATATGGGTCAAATTTGACCCAGAACAGCCTCATTGTACAAAAATTTGTACCACCTGTACAAAAGTATAAAATCTTTAAATATTTTCATTTGTGCATTTTGGGTCACTTTAGGAAAATTCGTCAAATTCTGGCTAAAAAAAACGGTATTTATGGTGTTGTTACTGCTGTCAAATGTCAAAATGGGTCAAATTTGACCCGTACAGTATGTAAGGCCCAGACCTCTTGAAATGAATGTTAACATTGCATTTATCTTCCTCACCACTGACTCAAACTGCAAGTTAAATTTCAGGGGGTTCTGCACCAAAATCACTCTACATCTCAGATTCCTGGATTTTTCTCCCTGTTAAGAAAATAGTCCACACATTTATTTCTACTACCAAAGTGCATGACCATGCATTTTTCAACATTGTATTTCATTTGTTACTCTCTTGCCCATTCTCCTACTCTGTCTAGTCCTTCTGCATCCTGCCTGTTTCCTCAACACTACCTGCCCCTCCAGCAATCTTTGTATAATCTGCAAACTTGGCAATAAATTCATCTATTCCATCACCTAAATCATTTATATACAGCATAAAATGAACACCGACCCCTGTGGAACACCACTAGTCACTGGCAGCCAACCAGAAAAGGATACTTCTATTCCCATTCTCTGCCTCCTGCTATTAGCCAATGCCCTAACCACGTTAGTAACTTTCCTGTAATACCATGGACTCTTCACTTGGTAAGCAGCCTCATGTATGGCACCTTGTCAAAGGCTTTCTGAAAGTCCAAATATACAACATCCACTGCATCCCCTTTATCTATCCTACTTGTAATCTCTTCAAAGAATTCCAACAGGATTGTCAGGCAGGATTTTCCCTGAAAGAAACCATGCTGACTTTGTACCATCTTGTCTTGTGTCATCAAGTACTCCATAACCTCATCCTTAACAATTAACACCAACATCTTCCCAACCACTAAGGTTAGGCTTAACCAGTCTATAATTTACTTTCTGCTACCTCCCTCCTTTCTTAAACAATGGAGTGACATTTGCAATTTTCCAGTCCATCGGAACCATGCCAGAGCCCAATGATTTTGGAAACATTATTTCTAATGCCACCACAATCTCTAACACTGCCTCTTTCAGAACTCTAGCATACAGTTCATCTGGTCCAGGTGATTTATCTAGCTTTAGGTCTTTCAGCTTTGAGCACCTTCTCTCTTGTAATAATAACTGCACCAACTTCTCTTCCTTCACACACTACAACATCAGGCACACTGCTAGTGTCTTCCACTGTGAAGACTGATGCAAAATACTCATTTAGTTCATCAGCCATCTCCTTGTCCCCTGTTATCATTTCTCCTGCCTCACTTTCTAGCAGTCCTATATCAACTCTCACCTCTCATTTCTAAAATACTTGAAAAAAAACTTTTGCTATCCACTTTGATATTATTTGCTAGCTTGCTTTCATATTTCATCTTTTCCTGTCTAAAGATTTTTTTTAGTTACTCTGTAGGTTTTCTTTTTATAAAAGCTTCCCAATCCTCTGTCTTCTCACTAATTTTTGCTTGTTGTATGCCTGTCAGGAACATGGGGTAGGATTGGACGCAAATGCAGGACACAGACACTGAAGTACTAGGGGTAGGACAGGATGGGCATGCCATGGCATGCAAGGGGCAAGACAGGGAGGGCTGGATCCCAGAGGTCAGATGAGGCAGAAGGATCCCAGGCAGAAACACAGAGGCCTGGGCAAGGTGCAGACACCTGGGCAGGTGCGGGGCACAACCCTTAGGGAGCAATGGGTGGAAAGGGCAGAACCCCCACCAGGCAGCAGCAGTCCAGCCAGACCTGCCCAACAGAGGCAAGGGATCAGAAGGAAGCTGGGTCCAGGGTGAGCAGCAGGACTACCATGATACACCAGGTACATTGGTAAAGGCAACCAACAGTACAAGCAAGGCAAATAAGGCAGAACAGCAGGACCAGCACACAGGAGAGAAGCAGGGGAACAAGTCCAACCAGATAGTACATATACAGAACAGGCCAGCAACCAGGGCAGAACAGGATTCCAAGCAGGGCAGCAACCAGGGTAGAACCAGATCCAGAGCAGGCAAAACAGGTACAGCCAGGATTCAGAGCCAGTGGTCCAGGTACAGAGCAGAACAACCCCACTCCTAGGCTCAGTCCCCGAGCCCCTTATAAACACCTGCCCCCTAATAGGCAACAGGTGTACCTCCTTAAGCCAAGATGATCCAATGGCTCCGTGTGACAGGAGGGCTGGCTGCAAGGCCCGGAGTCCGGAGTCCGGAGTCCGCAGACCGGAGCAAGACCCGGAAGGTGGGCTCTGGACCAGACCCCAACAATGCCCTTTCTTTAGCTTTTACAATAGCTTTGACTTCCCTTGTCAGCCATGATTGTACTACTTTACCGTTTGAGTTTTTCTTCATTTTTGGAATACATATGTCCTGCACCTTCCTCATTTTTCCCAGAAACGCACACCTTTGCTGTTCCGCTGACATCCCTGCCAGCAGCTCCTTCCAATTTATTTTGGCCAACTCTACTGTAATTTCCCTTACTCCACTGAAATATTGCTACCTTAGACTTCACTTTCTCCCAATCAAATTTCAAGTTGAACATAATCATATTGTGATCACCAGTTCCCAAGAGTTCTTTTACCTTAAGCTCCCTGATTGTCTCCAGTTCATTACATAACACCCAACCCAGTATAGCTGATCCCCCAGTAGCCTCAATGACAAACTGCTCTAAAAAAGTTATCTCTTATGCATTCAACAAATTCACTCTCTTGAGATCCATTACCAATCTGATTGTCCCATTCAACCTGCACGTTAAAATCTCCTATATCTACCATAACATTGCCTTTTTGACGTGCCTTTTCCATTTCCTGTTGTAACCTGTGGTCCACATCCCAGCTACTGTTGGGAGGCCTGTATATAACTGCCATCAATGTCCTTTTACCCTTGCAAGTTCTAAACTCAACCCACAGGGATTCAACATCTTCCAATCCTATGTCACATCTTTCTACTGATTTGATGCCATTCTTTACCAGTAGAGCCACACCAACCCCTCTGCCGACTTTCCTGTCCCTCCGATATAACGTGTAACCTTGGACATTCGGCTGTCAACGTCAATCCTATGACCATTGCGAATGCAATGTTCTGCAACCGCTGCTTGTCCGGGTAACCCAAATGCATACACCTCCCGTATTCCTTGATGTGGGTTCTCACCATGCGTCCTGTCTGGCCGATATATGGTGCTCCGCATTCACAGGGATTCAGGATGGCTGGAGTTTACAGGATTCCCTGTAAACCACTTTGCACTAAAATAGACTATATTCTAATTGTGCCCTTTCTTGTAAAACAGAGCATAATTTATCTTTAATTTGTATGTATTCTGTTTAACTGATGTATATGCCTGTGATGCTGCTGCTATGTGCTCCCCAAAGGATAGGCTCCATCTTGGTTCATCTTCAGTGCACTTTGCGTACGCTGCTCCACCGATGCTCTCTGCCCGTGAGGTCACGTCTGAAGTACTGCAGGCAGTTCAGGTCTTCTTTCTTGGAGGCAGTGCAGAGGAAGCTCACCGTCCTGATTGTGGAAATGAAATGGTTAGCCTATGAGGAGAGATTGAGTCACCTGGGACTCCACGCTGGAATTCACTAGAATGAGAGGGGATCTTATAGAAACACATAAAATTATAAAAAGGATAGATAAGATAGAGAGGCAGGAAAATTGACTCCATTGGCAGGTGAGACTAGAACAAGAGGACATCGTTTCAAGATTCAGCAGGGAAGATTTAGGACAGAAATGAGAAGGGACTGCTTTTCCCAGAGAATTTCTTTGCCCAAGGACCAATAGAGGCAACTGCACTTCATTAAATATATTTAAGACCATAAGAATATATAGCAGCAGAATTAGGCCATTTGGCCCATTGAGTCTGCTGAGTATGACACAGTTGGATCTTTGCATAGTAGGGGAATTAAGGCTTAAGAGAAAAGTCTACAGCCAGAATAGCTGAACAGGCTCAAAGGGTCAGATAGTCTATTGCTGCTCCTATTTCTTATGTTCTATCAGCGTTACCCTGCCATTTACCTCAGTGCCTATCTCCTCCCAATGTCACTTCTTCCACGAGCTTGATAATGTCCTGAAAACTTGAATGCATGTGACACTGGATTCACTCTGCGATCTACCTCTTCAACCTGGAGGAAGAGATCCATGTCAATGAAGCCAGTGCCTATCCCTTCTGTGTCTACCTCACCATTTTACAAATTTCCCTAAGCCGTATACTTAATTCCCACCTTCTCAAGAGCTATAAAGAGAATCAAAAAATCATCCTTGGAATCAAAAGGAAAATTGGATGATTGGATATTTTTCCACAAAACTACACGGGAGTGGTTTTGAGTGGATTGGCAAGGAAGGAAGGCTAAGAAGTGTCAACTTAATGCAGTAGTCAAGGAATACAATGGGAATTGCAGGAATATCTTCTTTACCCAAAAAGGTTTGAGAATATCAAACTTATTATCACAATGGTTGATGTGAATACCAGAGACACGTGTAAATAGGCCTGGCAGAGCATGAGAAGAAAAAGAGGAGAGTCGGGAAGAAGAAGAGGAGGGTCAAGAAGAGGATACAATTGAAAAGCAAGACTGGAAGGATGTTCAGGGTGCCACATGTGTTTGTATGGACTAGTTGGGCTGGGTGGTCATTTCCCCATGTTATTTTCCATGTAAAAAGAAGTTTTATCAGAAGACTAGAAGATTGCCTTTGATTTAGAATATTCCTACACTAACTGAGGGGGTGAAGTTGCTCACAATGCTCTTTTGACAAGTGGGTGATCACATTTTTTATGAGATTCCCCACATGCATTGTTTATTTATCCTTTTAACTTTAAAAAAATTGCTTTAAACGGTGTTCAAGCTCCCACAGAGAAATTCTACCGGGTTCTTAAGACTGCTGATAGTGATCTTTTCTTGTTGGTTCCTTAGCAACAAGAGTTGTGTAGCCCTGCATTATGGGAAGGGTAATGGTCCAAATTGTTTGGCGCATCCTGTTTACATTGCTTGCGGACACAAAAGATTTTTCATGCCAATGAAGCTCTTTATCAATTTGCTGCTGTCATCTGATGGCAACAACCCATGCCTGGTAGTAATAGTTTGCCCAATTATATTCGCTCAGCATCAACCATGGCCTGACAATTTCTGGCAGGAGGAAGCAGCTGCCATACAGAAGGTAGTGTCCTTTTGAAGATCAAATATAAAACATTATTAAATCTGAAGTTAAACAGAACACAAATTGACAACATGGGGTTAAAAATGGCTCCTATCTAATTTAGTCTGGGCCATGACATCCTTTAAAAATTTTGTTCTCTGCATCCTCTCAACAATCGGCATGCTAATTGGATCTCTCAGTGCCGTGCCCACAGTTGGATCCAAATCTAAATCTCTGGCTGTCAGTATCCTGCACACTGTAAACAGCTAGCTACAGAATGAATCTCTGCAAAAGTTAACAGAAGCTTCACATTTCACAGAAATGCCAAGGAGGGGTAGGAAGCAAAAATAAATACGACAATCTTTGATAGAAAGGTAGTGGATTAGGCCCAGTACACCAAAGGTGAAACCCTCCCAACCATTGGGCACATCTACATGAAACATTGCCATAGAAAAGCAGCATCCATCATCAAAGATCCTCACAACCCAGGCCATGCTCTTTTCTCACTGCTGCCATCAGGTAGAAGTTACAAGAGCCTCAGGACTCGCACCGCTAGTTTCAAGAATAGTTACTACCCCCTCAACAATCAGTCCTTTGAATAAATGGGGATAATTACACGCATTATTTTTCTGGTGTTCCAACAGCACTTTAAGAACTCATTATCTGGTTATTTCATGCTTGTTTTTTGTTGCTATTGATTTATATTTGCATTTGCACAGTTTGTTGTCCATTGATCCTGTTTACAGTTACTGTTCTACAGATTGGGTAAGTATGCCTGCAGAAAAAGAATCTCAGGATTGTATGTGGTGACATGTATGCACTCTGATAATAAGTTTTACTTTGAACTTTGAAATCCAGTTTCTTGATTACATATTCTACCAAACTGCATTATTATGACATATTTTTCACATTGTACTTGTTAGTTCATTGTTTTAACTTGGACAACATATTATTATACAAAGACTCTTATGCACTGATTCATCCAATGATACCTTGTCAGACCTTCATTTAATAGTATGTTATTTGGAAATTTAGATACATGCTCATCCAAATCACAGGAGGTACGTCCATTTCTACATTTGGCACTGACAGAGCAGCAGAACATGAGCAACGAATGCCACACTCTTCTCTACATCCACTAACGATCTTAGCTAGAATATTTGTTAAACTAGACATCATGTTTGCATTGAGAGTGCAGGCAGTCATTCAAGCATCGACTATCACGTTTGATCACAGCTTAGTTAGTGTCTCAATGGCCTTTCATTGGGCTGCTTGAATGGAATGTCTGGCACTTATTGTATGCGGGCGGATTCCCTTAGTGGAGATCACCTGCGCGTGACTTCGTTTAACGCGGAGATGTTGAAGCACAGGCAAACAGCACGTGGTCCTTGACAGATCGGGATCCGGGTCACGAGGCATGACTGGAGACTCTTCACTGCCGCAGCCTTCCTCCATCTTCACTGCCATTATGGTGCATCATCACCAGCTCTACCACTGAAGTCTTGGTTGGATCGCTCTTTGTCTGGAACCTCACCCTTGACCTTAACACCATGGGTATCCCAAGCACCAGAGCTAAGTGCCAGATGGTTAAACTCCAGACAGCGTTGCTCATGGGATCTAGGGAATTCACAAGCCTCTCCATCATGACAATGTGACGATGCCTGGGGAAGACTAATTGTATGACAGTCTAACTGGTCTGCACTCTAGCAAAAATACCTTATCCTGGTGAGCTCCTACTGCTTCCAGAGCTCATCTGGGTCAAGGTGAAGGAGTTTATGGCTTATACTGCATGTGATGACTCCATTTCAAAGTGCCAGTGTCTGACCATTACCATACAATTGGGACTGACTGAAGTTGAAATGCTGGAGGCAAACTATAAAGAAATGTTCATGCTCACAGAATAATAGACCACTGAGAGAAGCCACTGAGCCTGTGGCAGCATTTGAAAGAGCTGCTCAATGAACAACTAACCTACTTTTTCTGATCGTTATGTGTTCAAGTACTTCGCATTACTAATGAAGCCTGTGGCCTGTTGATTACAGATAACAGAGACAGTGTGAAATGAGGGTGCTCCCCACATCTCCTAGATTGTTGAGACAATTAATATAAGCATCTGTTTCTTGGAGCAACAACACATGCAATTCCATTGGTGCTGATATAATGGAGGAATTAATCAGAACAGCAAATTCGAATGGCCCACATTTTCAGGGTTGGGTGGGGTGGGGTGGGGAGGTGCAGTCAGGGGGCAATGCAGTCAGATAGACGGCACTGTCAGGGGATGGCTCAATCAAAGGGACAATTAGAGGGGCAGCACTGGCCAGCTGGAATGAAACATCGAAGGAACAGCAGCTTCTGAGATGCGGCAGACACCATGTGATAGTGCGTGCAGAGGGAGAGTACCACTGGCACAAAGGAACGCCTGAGCTACAGCACAGAAATACGGGCAAGAGAGCACCGTTAGATGGATTGAACTGTTGCACAATATTACCCTTGAGAATGACTGGCTGGTGGCGCAGTGGCATCAGCGCCGGCTCCAGAGTTCGAATCCAAGCCGGGCCACGCCCAAGCACGCTTTCCATCTGTGCCAGGTTGAGCGTCGAGCTAGCCACTCGGCCTTGTAAAAAAAAAGAGGGTCGAGTCAGGAACGTTCATATTGTGACCCGGTTAATCGAAAAGGAGACCAATCCTGACACTACACGCCAGACAAGAATGACTGAATGTCTGGTGCGAAACGCTAAAAAAAACCCTTAAGAATAAGAAAGGCAGTAGGTGCTCTGGAATACTCTAGTTACTCATTAACATTTAAGTATGATAACACCTTCACAGTTTCTTGAAGAGTTTAACTTTTGCATTTGATAGAGGCAGAATAAAGCTGGTGTGGATACAAGCAGTGGTGGCAAAGGAAACTTAAGAATACCAGAGCGCAGTGCTCAATGTTATCCTAGCAGTAATCCAACCCACTGTACTTTAACATCCCTCCCTCAACTACAGTTCAATTGCTAGAAAGGATCTGTTCTAAAGTACCTTTCATTGTCATAGCTAGCATCATTTTTAAATATAATTCTTAAACAATAGCTTTGTCCCTGCTCCGTTATATTCCTGGGAAGTGATTTTATGGCCTTCACTGTAGGAGAAACTAACTTCAACATGTCAATATAGCATATAAATAGCATTTTCAAATATCTGCAATGATAATGCCTCTCCTTACTGCAGGAGACAGCGTTTAGTATTGACTATGTATGCATTTAATGTCAGTCTGTTCTTTTGCGGGGGAGTTGTTAACTTGCAATCTATCTTAGTTTCCACAGCAGTCCAACTCAATCAGAATAGATCATTTAATTCTTTATAAGGCAGAGGACATTTTCCCCACCATATACAAACACATCAAAAGAAACACTATCCACTCTCAGTGTTGTGGGTTGACCTTCGAAGTGTGCACACGGTACGGTGATGTGGATTTCTGTAACAACCACCCTATAGAACCATAGAACATTACAGCACAGAAACAGGCCCTTTGGCCCTTCTTGGCTGTGCCGAACCATTTTTCTGCCTAGTCCCACTGACCTGCACCTGGACCATATCCCTCCATACACCTCTCATCTATGTACCTGTCCAAGTTTTTCTTAAATGTTAAAAGTGAGCCAGCATTTACAACTTCAACTATAGGCTGTGTGTTCCATGACTCTGGTTGAAAACTGCTTTCCAATTTCTCCCTGATCCTGTTAATTTCCTAAAGTCAATGCCTCTGTGTCATTGATCATATTGCCAATTGAATCAGGTCCTTTCCATCTTGTATGGGCTTATCAAGTTGGTATACTGTTTTGAATAAATCTTCCTTCAGCTTTCCTTAATCCCAAGAAAACCCCAAACCAGCTAATCCCTTTTCAAAACCAAAATTCTCCAGACCTGGCAATGTCTTCATGAACGTCCTCTGCACTCTCTATTGTGAATTCACATCCTTCCTTGTATTGTGTATTGTACACAGTGACTAGGGTCTAATAACAGTTGTGTGAAATTCCAGTATAAGCTCTGCAGAGCGGCATTTCTGAGGGGTATTAGGGGACTAACATTTTCAGTGCAGATGCCCCAATAATGGTGAGTCCAATGGTAGCAGATCAGGGGTATTGGACTTCAAATTGGGGTACAGTAGGCAAGTTGGCATAATGAGCACCCTGAGGATATAGATGAGTAATTTGCATACTTGGCAGGTGACCCATTCTAATGCTTTGGTGGGAAGACCCTAGTGTTCTGGAATAGCATTTTCCAGCAATTCTCTTTTTGCTTTCAATTCTCTGCAATAGCTCTTACCAACATGTCACAGACAAAAAAAGGGCTCATTTTCTTGCAATCTCCCAATAGAAAATTGTATGGGAAATAAACTCACCCAATGTAAACCTCACATAAATTTTGTATTTGGGTCACAATGGTGCCTCACAACATATCAAATTTTTAAAGTAGCACAAAACACCTACTTTATTCTGGGAAATGAACTGATTTTCACATTCATGGAAAAAATAATTTCTAGGCATCTCTCTGTTATTTCTGCAAAGCAGTTAACCTGTTTATTTTGGATATTTTATTAATAATCAGGTAGAATTATTTCTGGAGGCATTTGTAAGGATCTTTCAAGAATCACCAGATTCTGGAAAGGACCCGGAGGACTAAAAAATTGCAAATGCCTGACAAATCTATTGGAATTCTTTGAGGAAGTAACAGGAGAGTCAGTGGATGTTGTTTACTTGGATTTTCATGAGGCCTTTCTTGCCGCACATGAGGCTGTTTAACAAGATAAGAGCCTGTGGCTTTCAGACCGATTCTGGCATGCACAGAAGACTGCCTGCTTGGCAGGAGACAAAGAGTGCAAATAAAGTGGGCCTATTCTGCCTGGCTGCCAGTGACTAATAGCGTTCCACAGGGGTCAATATTGGACCGCTTCTTTTTGCGTTATATGTCAAAGATTTGGAAGACAGAATTGATTTATTTGTGGCCAGGTTTGCAAACAATGCAAAGATAGCTGGAGGGGCAGATATTGTTGATGAATTAGGGAGTCTGCAGAAGGACTTGGACAGATTGGGAGAATGGACAAAGAAGTGGCAGATGGAATATAGTGTCAGGAACTGTATGGTCATCAACTTTAGTAGAAGGAATAAAGGCATAGACTATTTTCTAATAAGAGAAAATTGTAAAACAGGGATTTGGGAGTACTCCTGCAGGATTCCTTAAAGGTTAACTTGCAGATTCAGTGACAAGGAAGGCAGATGCAATGTTAGCATTCATTTTGAGAGGACTAATATATAAGAGCAAGGTTGTGATGGTGAGGCTTTACAAGGTGTTGGTCAAATCGCACTTGTAGTATTGTGAACAGATTTGGGCCCCTTATCTAAGAAAAGACTTGCTGACATTGGTGAAAGTCCAGAGGAGGTTCACAAGAATTATTTTGGAAATGAAAGGGTTAAAAGTTGAGGAGTTTTTGATGACTCTGGTCCTGTACTTGCTTGACTATAGAAGAATAAGGGGGCGTTTCTCATTGAAACCTATTAAACATTCAAAAGACTAGACAGAGTGGGTGCAGAGAGAATCCTTCCTATAGTGGGTGAGACTAGGACCAGAGGGCACAACCTCTGAATCGAGGAACGCCAAGTAAGAACAGAGATGAGAAGGAATTTCTTTTGCCAGTGGGTGGAATTCATTGCCACTGACAGCACTGGAGGCCAAGTGACTGAGTATATTTAAAGCAGAGGTTGATAGGTTTTTGATTAGTTCGGGCATCAAAGGTTATGGGGAGAAGGCAGGAGAATGAAGTTGTGAGGGATAACAAATCAATCATGATGGAATGGCAGGGTGGACTTGATGGGCCGAATGGCCCAAATCTGCTCCTCTGTCTTATGGAATGCGCAGCATTGAAATAGGACATCTAACAAAGTACTGTTGCAAACACAGATTTATTTTCAGTTGAACATACATATTTAAACATTCTCCTGGTTTATGGTATTCCCCTAAATGTCAAAGTTGATTTTAATCCGATGAGATTGAAATGTATTAATGATTCATCTCCATGAGAGCTTTTGGTTTGATAAGATTTTCTTTGCTTATTGCATTGACACTAATGGGGCATGAAGTCATCAACCTGTCAGTACGTCAGAATTTTGACAAGCACAAGAAAAGCACTTGAAGGAGCTGGTGACAAATAACTTTTGCTTCACCTGATGTATCACTGCGTTCAGTGTGAATGTGACAATTGGATGCCAGATTTATTTCCAGAGGGGAAAAATGCAAGGGCCAATTTTCATCCTCAGCTGCCCCATCCTTGCCCTAGGCACTGGGCAAATTGCTGCAATAACGAGTGTGGGTTCAAAATGTTGCCTACAACCTAGGCATCCCCAGATTTCTGTCTGCCTGCTGACAGGACCCAGCAGCAGGAAGTATGTATGGAGTAGCCATTGCCTGAGAGGTAGTGACCTTGATCTGTAACCAGTAAACCTTTGATATGTGTGCAATTAATTGGCCAACCTTAAGGCTGTACAGTGGAGAAGAATGTCCTCTTTGATTTTACGGTGTTGTTGATACTAAACACAGTAACAACGAAGAAATATTCTTGAGAGAGGAAATGCACAGACATCAAAATTGCAATACTATATCCCTCACTGTGCCAATTAAAAGTGTTTCTAAACTTCTTAGTCCTTATGCAGCAATATTCAAAGTTCTGCAGCATCAATGGATATTTCGAATCAAGGCCCTTCATCTGGACTGCGATCTACAAGCTCAGTCTGATGATATCGGGAATTATAGATGAGCTTTGAGAAATGCCTGGTGGGATTGGCTTTTGAGATAATTTGATGTTTATGCTCAATCAGTCCATCTGGTACATTTCTACACAGATGTGAAACTGGGTTTGACTTTTCAGCTTCTTGAAAATCTCGATGCGTGGCTCATTGACAACGAACAGATATTTATGTTCTTCCGCTCTGATCTGCAAATTCGAAAAGGAATGATGTGACTGGCAGTATGCGATGCAACTTACATTGTACACCTTCAGCTTTCGAATGTCAGTAAATCAACGAGTGAATGTGAACAGGCATCATCAGACACTGGCACTCCATTTGTGATCCATGCGATATGAGGAGCTAATGTTGAGTTAAAGCAAGATCACAGTCATCTGAGATTACATAGAGTATCACTGGAGCGCTCATTGATTTGAATGTCACTTGTGATCAAAGCATCCCCAGAACTGTCAAAACTGCAGAATTACCGTAAGGAAATAATCTGTCACTTTCCCACTGAGGTACAGTAGGCTAAGAGCAAAGACTGTTGAAGGTTTCTCACTCAGCATGTCGACAGATATACCTCTATCTACCAGTATATATACATACAAGCAGCATTAATGGCATTAATATATTACCAGTACATTGATTTGTAAGTTGTAACTGTTCACTCATACCCACGGCTGAGTGCTTTGATGAGAGTGTGTGGTGGAAAGCAAAGATCATCGGCATTGTTGTTGACTTCTACATTGATCTCAACATTAATTACATGCCTGATGAGCTTTGATTCACTGGTTTTATGGAGTAAAAAAGACTTGGAGAAATGTCTTGGAGAAACTCAGAAAGTTTTTCCTGTATTTTTCTCTTCAGCAAGACAGTCTCTTCTGTGTGTTACTGCACCAGAACTGTTTCAAGTTTAAGTAATATGGCTGATAATTATCTAATGATGGGTTTGATTGAAAAATTCTGTTCTTTCCCGGTTCTTCGGCTACCTTATGTCTTTCTACCTGAACTATTGTCAGCTCTGAAAGTGACAGCATTCTTGCTAACATAAGCAGCTTGGAGAAGTTGATATCCTTTGCAAAGACTTTCCATTAATGTTGCTTGGATATATGTTCATTGGTAATTGGTTCATTACTATCACATGTATTGAGGTACAGTGGAACAAATTGTTATACATGCCATCCAGATCAATGGTTTCTACACATAGGTCCATCAAGGCAGTCCAATGGAAAATCAATAGCAGAATGCCGCACATTGTGTTACAGTCAGAGAGAAAGTGCAGTAGAGGTAGTAAGAATCAAGGCCATGACAAACTAGACTGTGAGGTCAAGAGTTCATCTTATTTTATAAGAGGTCTGCTCAATAATATTATAACAGTGGGATTGAGGCTTCCCATGAGTTTGGTGGCATGTTTTTTCAGATTTCAGCTCAAGCTCATGTTCTGCAAGCTCACTTCATTGTCTCAGAGATATGTTGAACTGACTGTTTGTTTTAATGATCAAGGCATGGTAGTGTAGTGGTTAACAGTATTGCTTTACAGTGCCAGCAAGCGGTCGATGATTGGGGTTCAATTCCCGCTGGTACCTGTAAGTTTGTATATTCTCCGCATGACCATGTGGGATATCCGCTGGGTGCTCTGGTTTTCTCCCACATTCCAAAGACTATGTAAGATAACGTAATTGGGAGAAATGTACGTAATTCACAACCACGGATATTGAGTTGTGGTTTCACTTTAAGAGGCTGGTCTGACACGATGACGTTATTACGTTAAAGGTTTATAGCGCACTTCTGTTCTGTAGGTTTTGGAGTTCAACAAAATGTGTTATGGGTTTCATTAAACATAAAATGCCTCGCTTCATTTTATTTGTGGAAACCTAGATTGGTGACCCCGATGCTCTAGGACAATTCTGGAGTTATCACTTTTGTTGGCCAACGCAGATGCTTTGAAACTGCCAGAGTTTTGAGAGCAAAATGCTGTTGCTTGGTTTGTACAAGCGGAGGCCCAGTTCATCCTGCGGGAAATCTCCGCTGAGAGCACCAAATATTTCTATGTGGTAGTGCCACTTAGCAATTCCACAGCTGTGAGAGGGGTGAGTCTGCTTGAAGATCCACCTGAACATGATAAATACCGATTGCCGAAAATGCACCTTTTACAGAATTTCGGACTATCGGAATCAGAGCGCGTTAAAGAGTTGCTCTCCTTGCCTGGTCTCGGCAATGGTAAGCCTTCAGAGCTAATGGACCACATGCTGTCTCTCTTGGGAAATCATCATCCTTGTTTTATTTTTAAAGGGCTCTTCGTGCAGCCAATGCCTGATCAGGTTTGTGTAGCCCATGCTAATGCACCTGTGATGGACTATAGGGAGCTTGCTAAGATGTCTGATAGTCTACACTCAGCTAGGTCCTCCTCCTTTCTCTAGCTCAATAAGCCTGGTCAGCAAGGCCACCAACATAAGGATGCCCGGGGCTGTGAAACCAATGGGCCTGTGCCTTTGGTATGCTTGCTTTGGTAGGAACGTTAGGAAGTGCCAACCGCCTTGCAGCTTCAACTGTGCCAGCGCATCAGAGCATCAGCGGCCTGCGAACACTGAGGATTCCAGCTGGCAAGCTTGTCCACTCTTCATGACAGACAGGCAATGTTTCCTGTGTGACCCGGGTGTTTAGGTGAGTACCAGCATTGCTCATTGATGAGAAGACAAGGAGCGACAGAGCCTCTCTGGAGGCTGCCAATAGCAGCAAGATCCTGACCAATGGGACACGATGGATGACACTCTGCTTCAGCAAGCGACGTTACACATGCGACTTCGTCCTGGCTAAAGTGGCTAGACCTTTGCTTGGTGCAGATTTCCTGTGCAGTTCAAGGACGATGAGTTGATCTTGAGAACTGCCGGTTTGTGGATATCAAGCTCATTACCCTGCTCCCCCAGTAAGCTCCCCACTACGCCTCTATCAAGTACATGCACCACCACGTGTGAGTTTACTCGACTGCTGGGTGAATTCCCAAACCTCACCAAGCCCACATTCTCCACCACAGTCACAAAGCATGGGATTAAGCACCACATTTCTACTATTGGCCTGCCAGCCCACACCCACATGCATAGACTGGACCCAGAAAAACTGGAGACCGCGAAGGCTGAGTTTGCCAACATGGAAAGACTCAGCATTGTACGCCAGTTGAATAGCCCCTGGCTTCACCGCCCCATGTGGTCCCAAGTCCAATGGTGGTTTGCACCCATGTGGTGATTACTGAAACCTTAATGAGGCCACCACCCCTCGATCGTTACCCAGTCCCACACATTCAAGACTTTACAGCACATTTAGTCAGGAAGTTAATTTTTGCCAATGTTGATCTGGTTCAGGGCTACCATCAGGTGCCTGTGCGCTGGGAGGACATTCTCAAAACAGCAATGATAACCCCATTTGGCCTTTTTGAATTTCTGCGCATATCGTTTGGGCTGAAAGATGCAGCACAGGCTTTCCAACAGTTGATGGACTTACATATCCTTTTTGTTTACCTGGCTGGCATACTTGTTGCCAGTGCGTCCAAATCCGAACACGCATCTCTTCTCCGCACACTTTCTGAGCGCTTAAGCCTACGCGGGTTGATTATTAACATTGATAAATGCCAGTTTGGGTTGTCAACCATGGACTTTCTCAGCCATCTCATTTCCACAGGAAGTGTGAAACCCCTCCTATCAAAGGTAGCTGCTATTATGGATTTCCCACCGCCCCGCACTACCGAAACGATGTATTTGATTATATGTTTTGATGTTTTGGTGTACATGTGACAAATTAAGCCTAATCTTAATTTATGTGAGGAAATGTTATTGTCTCAAGCACCGCCTTCATCAGTGGAGTGAAATATCAGTCAGTGCAGTTTTTCTCTTTAAAATCAACAAAACTGCATATTCTTGAAACCAGAAATTAAGAAAAAAACACATCTGTGGGAATTGTTAGGGTTAATGTTAGGGTTAATTCGAGACTGCCATTACAGGTCAGGAGTGGCTCACGTAATATTAGGAGGCCGGAATGCGAGGGAGGGGGGAAGCGAAACTGGGGATTCCGCTACACCGAAACTACTAGTGTCACGCGATTCAGTAAACAAAAGAAACAGGTAACTCGTGAGTGTATGGCATCGGGCCAATAAGATGGACACAAGTGCCCGATATTACCTAATATGTAGCGGGGGGTTGTGCTGGGGGGAAAAGGGGTATAAATAAGAGCAGATTGTAAGGGGAAGTCGGAACGCGCCTTCTCCAGCGACTCCGTGGATTCGCTGTGCCAGTTACGGATTCTGCAATAAACCCAAGTTTTGTAATATTCTGGTGTTGGTTGTCTCTCTTCCTAAACGAACACAGGGCAGAATTTCAAGCCCAACAGAATAAAGACAGAGTTAGCCTATCAGGTTGAAGGCCTTCACAAGAAAATGAAAAGAGAGAAAATAAGTTATGGAAAGTGGGTAGGAAGGACAAAAGGAAGATCTCTAATAGAGTGAGGCCAGGGCTGTTTACAAAGCTGTCTGGCTGATGGATTAATGTCGGGAGTTAGAGAGAAAGCAAAGGCTGTGCAATGTAGTTCAGAGCTGCTGCAGAAACCAAAAGAAGTTTGAAAATGCCCAACTGAGCAGGCACTCTCAGTGGAGAGAGGATGCAGTGAGGTAAGGTCACAGATAGGTAACCTTCATATATAACAAGAATGTTCTGCTGTTACAAACAGGGAAAGCAAGTTTTCTGAAGCTTTTGTTTTTAATATTGAGTCCTGAAGGCCACAGCATTCTCCAAAGAAAGATGAGATATTGTTCCACCAGTTTAAGTTGGAATAGTGGTGTATATGGCTGGGTATCAAGGGCAATACTAATGACAGTGGTGAATGTAGCAGAGGCGCCTCCCTCTCTTATGCTCTAAACATGTTTTGTGCACGCTTTGAGACATGCAGCACAACACCGGCCATGAAAGGTACTGTCCTTCCAGGAGAGCAGCCATTGTCTGTACAGCAGCAGACGTGAGAAGGACTCTGCAGAGGGTCAACCCCTGTACAGCTGCTGGGCCAGGCAACATCCCAGTCCAAATTCTCAGGGAATTTGCACACCAGCTCACTGACATCTTAATGGACATCTTCAACTCTTCCCTCACCCATGCTGCTGTTCCCATATGCTTCAAATCAGCCACGATCATCCCTGTACCAAAGAACTTCAGAACTAAACGACTGCTGTCCAGTGGCACTGACACCTATCAACATAAAGTACTTTGAACAGCTGGTAAAGGTACACATGATAAACTCCATTTCTGCCACACTGGACACTCACCAACATGCTTACCGGCAGAACTGCTCTACGACAGATGCCATAGCATCTGTCATGCACCTGGCCTTGACACACCTAGAAAACAGGGATGCTTATATCAGAAATCTATTTCTGGATTACAGTTCAGCATTCAACACTATTGTCCCACAGACCTTGGTGAATAAACATACACTCCTCTGTCTAAATACACCACTGTGCATCTGGGTGTTAGACTTCCTAACCAACAGACCTCAAGCAGTCAGGATGCACAACAGCACCATCCCTCCCCATCACCCTCAACACGGGTGCTTGCCAGGGCTGTGTGCTGTTCCCACTGCTCATGCACAACTGCACAACAACACCTCAGTAATCAACGATGACACGACAGCAGTGGGTCATCATCAGCAATGACGAGATGGTCTACAGAGAGGAGATGGAGGAGCTCGAGTCCTGGTGCCAGGCAAATAACTTCAAAGTCAACAAGACCAGTAAGATAGTTATGGACTTCACAAGAATTCACATAACTCACATCCCTCTTTTCATCAGCTCCTTAATCTTGCTGACATTGAGTGAGAGGTTGTTGTCATGTCACCAATTAACCAGATTTTCAATCTCCCTCCTAAATGCTGATTCATCATCACAATTGATTCATCCAATGATATTGGTATCAGCAACAAACTTAAATATGGCATTGGAGCTTTGCCTCACAGCCCCAAGAATAAAGTACGTAGAGCAGGGGGCTCAGCACACAGCTTTGTGGTGCACCTGTGTTGATGGCGACTGTGGAGAAGACTGTTGCCAAAATAACCTGACTGAAAAGGCATCTGCTGTGGACCTGTTGTGCCAGCAGGCAAATTGGAGCAGATCCTACGTGCTTCTCAGGCAGGGGTTGATATGTTTCATCACTGTCCTCTCAAAGCACCTCATCACAGTGCATCTAAGTGCTTCTGGATGACAGTCTTTGAGGTGGGTTACCATGTTTTTCTTAGCCACTGGTCTATTTGAATCAATATTCATGACTTCCTACAGATCACAGTAGAGAGCATCCCGCATGATACGGAAAATGCACTACAACAGACAGGAATAGGTAGTCAAACTGCCCCACGCATCACCGACACCAGCCTTTCTGACACCAAGGACTTACATACAGAAAAGAGTTGGAAAAAGACCAGGAACATTATGAAGGATCACACACACCCTGCTCATGGATTGTTTCTCCTCCCCACAGGGACCAGCCTCAAAAACAGTTACTTTCCCCAAGCACTAATGCTGATCAACACCTCCAACCACTAACTCACCTCACAACATGCCCCACCACCACTACTCTATCATTTCCTGTCAGTCGCCTTATGTACAGATGCTCCTGTACCTAGTGTCACTTTATGGACATATAATCAATCTAAATATACAGTAAGCTATCTAATATATTTATATTTATTGTGTTTATTCTCTTATTGTGATGTTCGTGCTGCATTGGATCCAGAGTAACAACTATTTTGTTCCCATTTACACTTGTGTATTGGAAATGACATTAAACAATCTTGAGTCTTGCTGGATGCCACAGACCGAGGGGAGTGCGTTAGGGAAATGAAGTGTCATGCAGCTGGATGCTCAGGGTTACCTCTATAGAGTGAAGGAATGCACTGGTGTCATAAATATGTTAAAATTTTTCACCATTTCAGCTGTAATTGGAGTGATTTGCTTCATGATTCATGCGGGACTCAGCATCCTGACATTGGCTCTTCAAACCCACGAAGGCATTTCTTCCACTGGGACAGAATTAAGGATGGCTTGGATTACACGCTGAGCAGCATGGTGGTATGGCCTTTGTCATCTCTACAGTGGATAAATATAGGATTGGTGCATTGACAAACAGTGTGCTACAGTTTATTTTGACATATACACTTAGTGGCCACGTTATTAGGCACACCTCTACACCTGCTGATAGCTAAACAGCCAATCGTGTGGTGGCAACTCAAAGTATAAAAGCATGCAGACCTGGTTAAAAGGTTCAGTTGCTGTTTGGGTCAAATGTCAGAATGGGGGAAGAAATTTGATCTAAGTGACTTTGTGGATTGATTGTTGGTGTCAAATGGGCTAGTTTGGCTATCTCAGAAACTGCTGATCTCTTAGAATTTTCACATACAGCAGTATCCAGAGTTTACAGAGAATGGTGTGAAAAACAAAAAAAAAATCCAGTGAGTGACAGTTCAGCAGGCAAAAGTGCCTTGTTAATGGGAGAGGTCAGAGGAGAATGACCAGACTGGTTAAAGATGTCAGCAAAGCAGCAATAACTCAAGTAACCTCGCATTACAACAATTGTGTGCAGAAGAGCATCTTTGAATGTACAACATGTTGATGCTTGAAGTCAATGGGATATAACCTGCAGATGACCTTGAGATAAAGGAATTACCTTATAAAGTGGCCACTGAGTGTACCTTTCAAGTTTGGTTTGCTTGCCAAGCCTGTGATTAATTAAATTAGATTTTAAAATTTTACATCTCATTGACAGCTGTAAGTTTCACTGGAAGGGTGATTCACTTCCCGAGGTAATTTGCTTGTGACCCAACAAGTTGAAAAATCAATGATAATTTGAGTAGTACCAACACAAAAAAAGTTTTTAAAATGACAACAATCACAATGTCCAGCTTGCTCATCCTGATCGCCAATGTAAATTGCAACTAGTAGGTCTATTATTGTGTTATTCATTAGAAAATTTCATTGGTGCCTGATGTAGAACAATGATTTCTTTCTTTATATCTTACCCAAGACACCTGGAATGCTCTAACTATCATCAGAATTAAAGGGGGCATAGACACAGTACTCTTGGAGATACTCTGACATAATATTGGAATAACACTGCAGAGAGGGTTGATTTGGGCCTTCTCACAGCTTTCTAAAACACATTCATAAACATTATGTTATGGTTTGTAACTTCAAAATATTAAACTAATTCAAAGAAAACACGAGAGTCCGAAAATACGGGTGTGGCTCTGCCTTTTCTTTAAGCGAGGGGCGCATATATTATGTGGTGGTGTGATGACATGTGCAATTAACATATTTTTACATATAACCTGTAATAAATTATTTAAATGAACAAGAATGCTTAAACAAATTATATAAATATACAAGATTACTCAAATATTATTGAAATATTAAATACACAACACCTTAATTCTAACCTCTGATTAACTCACCCGCTAAGAATAACGTGATTATCTTCTTGGTCCTCTCTGATCCCCTTACAGGTAAACCCTAAAATGATACAACCTCTTCTTAGAGAACACATACAGTTAATTCTGTACTTTTCTTCTCTTTGACTTTATCGGCAAAAACACTGGTTCTGCATTAATAAACAGACTTTAGGTAGAACACGGCTATATTAGAGGTGCTGTCTCATAGCTCCAGTGAACTGGTTACTGTCTGTTTGCAGTTTGCACGTTCTCCCCGAGACTGCATGGGGGTTGTCTAAGTGCTCTGACTCCCTCCCACATCCCAAAAATGTGCAGGTACTTTAATTAGTTACCATGAGTTGCCCTTAGGGTAGCTAAATGTCAAAAGAATCTCAGGGGCTGATGGATATATGAGAGAGAATAAGCTGCAGAATGTAGAGGACAAAGAAGAGGAGGAACAGAACCAAAGGGAATTGATTTTTTTCCAGTTTGCACAGGCTTGATTGGCCAGATAACCTTTTCCTGTCTCATAGTAAACATTATACGATAGCTTTCCTGATCCCAGGTCATTACAATCGGAATATCATGTGACGCAGCAAACAAAATAGATTTTTAATTCTCACTTTTACTGTTTTGTCATTATCATTGGCTTCCTGCTAGTCTGGTCCCTGTGCAGCAAGAGAGGGCACACAGCAAGATACCATTAGTAGGTTGTGGGCATGCCGTGTTGCTACAGTAAGCATGGCAACACTTGTGGGCTGTCTCCAGCATATCCCCTGACGGTGTTGGCTGTTGTCACAAATGACTCATTTCACTGTATGTTTTGATGTTATAATGTACATGTAACAAATAAAACTAATGTTTAAAGAACTGCTGACAGAGCTGGATTATCAGGCCACAGTTATTAGCAGCAGGTTGCCTTACTGGAAGAAAAATGTACCAGATTCACCAGCATAGCTTCAAAGATACGTGTCACCAGTTCAGTTAAAGCCGTACATTTAATAAATGGTGCACCTGTTCCCACAGAAAATATTGAATTTTCATATTAAAATGGCACAATTTATGTTGTGTGTAATCTTAAAAAACAATTTAAAACATCTCACCTTGATTGTTGATATAAAATATAACACTGATTATTTTAACATGTAAAATACTAGGAAAATTAAGTGCCAGTTGGATTGTTCCAATCATGAAGGAATTACATCTTGCGCACATCCCTCTGTCACAGAAGAAATGTGGAACTTCCTTCATGGGGCACACTTCTGTTAATCTATTGCCCAGTTTACACAAACCACTCTCCTTGATGTGACCTTTCTGGATGCAGCTCCAGCTTTGTGACTCTGCCTCAACACGGAACTGTTTCCAACGCTCCTGAAAAAAACTTGCAACTGGTCACGTATGCAAATTCCACTCCAACTTTTTCAAATTACGAGGGTGGGATCAGTAACTGGAAAGCAATCAATTCAACCTCCAAGAATGAGATTCATAAATAATTCTGCTTATAAACCTATAAGCTACAGAGGGAAATAGTTATACAGGCTTTTCGATTTAACCCTTCTTTCTCTTCAGTTCAACCCAGCACTCTGCTCTTCTCTACCACAGGGGTTCCCAAACTTTATTATGTCGTGGACCCCTACCATTAACTGAGGGGTCCATGGACCCCAGGTTGGGAAGCCCTGACTTAACACAATCTGGAACTTGTTCTCCACCTGATTTTCTCTGTCTCATTCCTATTTAAGTGCTACTTTGGATGAAGAAACTTTCAGTTCCTACTTATCAGAAAAAAGCTCCAACTTGTGCAGTAATTCCCACTATCATGGGGACTCATTGCAAGCTGCTAGCTGCAGATCTTCTCAAAACATCACCTCTAAAATAATTGTTCTCTTCTGAATCTACGCTCTCTTGAACTCACAATCTACCTTGCTATGGCCTTACATCTGATTGACTGCCTACACCACTTGTTGTCTGCAACTGGAACACTTTATTCTGCATCACACACAAAATGCAGGAGGAACTCAGCAGGCCAGGCAGCATCTGTGGAGAAGAGTAAACAATTGATGTTTCGGGCCAAGACCCTTAATCAAGACTGGGATGCAGGACTTTATTCTGCAACTGTTATCGTATTTCACTGTACTACTTCAATTTACTGATGTGATGAAGTAACTTATATGGACGACATCACTTACCTCTGTATATGTGACAATAAGAAACCAAATTACAAATTAACTACTTATGTATAAAGTTATGCTACAAGAGTATTCAAAGCGGTGCTGAGAAATAGGGTCTTGATCCAGTCCAAGTCAAACAAATAGGAACAATGAGCAAAACCAATGTACTTTTGTTCGAACTAAATATATTCTCTGTGGCGATTTCCAATTGTTCGGTCTGTGATTTGTTTTAAATATACTGTAACAACAATTTTCCAAGACTAGTTCAGGAATGTGCAGTTGCTGATATTTCGTCACTTTTAGAACTAGCTTAAAGAACCTGGTGGCTGTAAAGTTGCTGTCCCCATTTCTCCACTGCAGATGAATTAGTGAGTGAGAATGTGAATGTACCTCCAGACAGCAAATCAAGTGAAGGTAGTGCCACCTCATCTTCAAGACAGCATTATCCAGTGCGGAGCAACGCGCGCAACTTTCAGGAAGAGCTCAGCAGATCAGGCAACAGCTATGGAGGGAAATAAGCAGTTGATGATTATTTCCCTCCATACCCTTCGGCAGGAATGGAAAGAAGGGGGCAGAGGCCAGAATAAGAAAGCAGGGAGAGGAAGAGATGTACAAAGGTGAAAGGTGAGACGGAGTGAGGGGGAAGCAGATGGGCAGGATGGGGGATAATGTGAGAAACTTGGAGGTGTCGGGTGGAAGAGGTAAAGGGCTGAAGAAGATGGAATCTGAAATGATTCCTCCGTAGGTGCTGCCTGACCTGCTGAGTTCCTCCAGCATACTGTGTGTGTGTGTGTGTGTGTGTTGCTCTAGATTTCCAGTATCTGCAGAATCTCTTGTATCACCATCTAGTGTAGATCATCTCGTGTGCAAGTTTCACCCTCTGAGCTTTAGCTGGGCAGCCAACTAAATCAATAGACTGGATTTAACTTTAGAACAACTTGGAAGTTTTTGTGAAGAAAGGACATCTCACTATGTCACTGTAGCTTCTGGAACTGAGAGGAAAGAATGAGTAAATCTGGACAAGGAACTCTTCTCCTGATTACCACCTACCATCCTCCCTCATATGGCCAATCGGTCCTCCTCAATGTTCAACAACAGTTGGGAGAGGCAGTGAAGGTAACGAGAGTACAGAACATACTCTGGATAGGGACCTTAATGGTGAATGCAATTCAGTGGTTGATGCATGACCACAGTATGAGCTGGCTGAGCCTTGAAGGGCAGAACTGTCTGACTGGGAGGCAGATGGTGATTGAGTGAGCATAAGGATAAATCTACCAGACTTTGTCTTTGCCAGTCTACCTCCGGTAGATGCAAGTCCATGAAAGCAATGGTAGAAGATGCCACTGTACATATCTTGTGGAGATAACATGCCATCTCCAAACTAAGGACATGCTAAATGAGTCAGAGTCATACAAAAGTTCTCCAGCTTAATGAGCCCATGTGAACCATCAAACCAATTTAGACTAATCCTGTATTAATATTATTTTATTAGATCTGGCAGCCTAGAACTCAGCATCCATAAGGCATTGTGGCATTGAGTCAACACTGGAAGACTACCATAATCTGTAACCTCATTGCTCAATATTCTACCTTCACCATGAAGACTAGGGATTACCTGGTTCAATGCAGTCAAGAGACAGAACCAGACATAATTGAAATGATTATCCTGGTTAGGTGAACCAGGACTATATCTGTGCCTATGAGCTGAAACAGCATCCAGTAGATAAAGCAAAGTGATCTCAAAATCAAATGGATTAGATCAGTCTTACAACATCTAGATGAGAAGAAGAAATTGTTTTCAATTGAAAAGAACAATCAGCTGATCATCGAATAAAGAACACAGAGAAGTGGTGATTATGGATTTCAAACCCATCTCTGATAGCTCGGAGGGAAGCCCATGTTGGGGTTGATATATCAGACAGCATTGCCACATTTCGGAAAATGGGAAGCAATGGGTATACAGAAAGCTTGGGAAGGTGTAATTAGAAATAAAGGAGACACATTGGGTCTGTTAGCACTGGAGATCAGTTGCTCAGATAAAACTTAAGCCCTTTTTAATCAATGGAATACATACTAATACCAGCTGAGAAGACACATTTACCCAGTACACGTTGCTGTTACGTATCCATGACAGAGTTGATGAGAGGATCTTGTGTGGTGACCACTTCTCAGGAATAAATATTATGTAAAATTACCTCTTGTTTTCAGAAGACAGCACTCTCCTGTTGTAGGAAGTCAAGCTTTGCATGTTACTCAAGTCTGGAGCCTATTCCTCCCCAAGTCACTTGAAAGCCAGTAGTGGTATAATATTCTTAAATTAATTCATTCCCTATTATTATGCTATAAAATAACCCTAGAGTTTAGGATTCTTCCTCTGTGATTCAATCATTTTACTTCATTCCCAGGGGTCTGTTTGTTCGAGTTTGAGAAAAGGGAAAGTAGGGAAAACTGCTGTCTCAGAATGTCCTAAAGCAGTTTAGAGTCAAGGAATTGTAGTTACTGTTGTAATGAAGGACAATGTGAGTTGCTTGCTTTCTGGAAATTATTATACCAAAAATGATATTAAAAAGACACTGTTAGGGCATTTTTTTTGGGTTGGGGCATAAAGAGAATATTGACTTTAGTGACCAACCTATATATTTGAATATGCATTGAAGATTAAATTTAAAGTGCAACTCTGAACAATGGGTAGACAACGCTGACTTAAATTCATTATTTGTGTGTATTTGTGTGTCTATAGTATTGGTACAAAGGGGAGAGGTGCGAAAAGAGTGGCTATTTCAAAGGAAGCATTGTAAATATGGATTTGTTTGAATTGTTCTGAAATTTCCTTTGATCCTTAGCACATAAAATAATGTGTAGGGCTGGGCCAAGCAGATCTCCACCCCCATCCCCGAAAAGGTCTCCATATGATGCCTGCTTATCTTGTTTTGTTAAGTGTAGAGGCTGCTTCATGTCTACCAGTATGTTTCTACGGTGACTTCCTTCTCCAAACAGCACCATTAGGACCAACGTTTTTACTCTTCAGGTGAGTCAGTGCCATGGGTTTTCCTGTGTTCATCACCAAAAGGGGTGTTGAATCCCAGAATTTATCTGTGACAACACCTCTAACTGTGCAGCATCCCCTCATCACAGAATCACTCAAGTCTTTGAATTAGAACCTGTAACATTCTGATATGCATCTTACCTTGAGTACTACAGAACCATAAATGAATCTAGAATCAAGTCCTATATGGGGATTCACACAATAGTCTCCAATTTTCCTATTTAATCCTTACTTCAGAAAGAATACAAAGAGCAATAAGCTATTTCACATGATTAAGTTCAAAGTATATTTATTATCAAAGTGCATATGTCACCGTGTACTACCCTCAGATTCATTTTATTGCAGGCATACACATAAAATCTAAGAAGCATAATCGAATGAATGAAAGACTGCGCCCACCAGGATGGATAAACAACCAATGTGCAAAAGACAATAAACTGTGAAAATACACAGGACAAAAAAAAACAAGAAATAAGTATTCAGAACATGAGACAGAGAGTCCTTGAAAGTGAGTTCATACATTGTGTGAATTTGAGTGAAGTTATCCTCTCTGGTTTAAGAGCCTAATGGTTGAGGGGTAAGTCAGTTTCTGAACCTACTGGTGTGTATTAATTAAAACACAGAATTAAAACAAATTTGGCATTAAAAACTTGTAATGATGAATATTAAGCTACTAAATTGTTATACGAAGGCAACTGATTCACTAGTACATTTAGAGAAAGAAACTGCTAACTTTTCCCAGTCTGGACTACATGTGTGACCGCAGATAAACAAGTATTGTTTTGGAAGTACTGACATAACCTTCAAGGACACTCATCTGGGAACGATTAGGATAGAATCTAAAAGTCACAGGGTCATACAACATGGAATTGAGCCCTTCAGCCCAGTCCAAACCAATGTCGACTGTGCTATGCTGAACGTGTTACCCAGTTTTTTCGTGCCTTCTGCCTGCGTTTACTTCTCCTATCCGTGTTTGTAGTTAGATGGCTTTTAAATGTTGCTAACGTGACTTTCTTAACCACAATTTCTGATGGCTCTTTCCAGATAGTAACCATTCCTTGCATGTTGAAGCTGCCCCTGCTGTCCCTTTTCAAGCTCTCATCTCTGATCTTAAACCTGGGCCCTCTTGTTTTCAGCAGCCCTACCTGGAGAGAAAGAAAAGCTATGTTCTCTCACCCCGTCTGTGCCCCCTCATGATCTTGTATGGCTCTATCACATTAATCCCTCAATATCCTCCATTCGAAGGAATAATGTCCTAGTCTGCTCAATCTCTCCTTGCAGATTCTCTTTTGAAGTAAGTATACACAGTCTTGCCAAATGATGAATATGTCCAATGAATGAATGAATAAATAAATAATCAAAGGTAATTTTCATTCTTTATATGATCAACATACTCAGAACAAGCTGACACCTCCAGGTGCTTTCACAATAGGAAGACTGAGTTTGTCAGTATTCCATATGGTGGTAAGAACCATTATCCCGTTTTTGTCTTTATGTTAGAGTAATCTACATGGGTTTGATTTTACTAATAAGATCAATGCTTGTTTGGGATTCTGTACCAGAAAGTCCAAACGGAACAATCTGTCCTATCTTACCCTTCCAAGCTTTCAGGATGAGTAATGATCAAAATGAAATTATTTGACAGCTGGAGTTAAAAGCATCCACCTTGAGCTGAATTGCAGATTGCTTGGGGTACAGTGGCATCATGATTACATTATAGTTCTGGAATCTCGAGAACTGGATCATTAGTGAATAAGGGTAAGTTCAAGTACACCAACGGGAGGACAATTTAAATCTGGGCTTTCTCCTCCAGCCTGCATGTCTAGGAACTGAGGATGTATCTTAAAGTAAAAATCAGAATCACAATCAGGTTTATAATCACTGACATAAGTTGTGAAATTTGTTACTTTGTGGCAGCACTATAGTGTAGACATAACAAATGATTGTAAGTTACAATCAATCAACAGACAGCTATTTCAAAAGAAGAATAGTGAGGTACTGTTCATGATGGTAGAGAGAGGATGAATCTGGTCCTAAAAATGTTGAGTGTAATACAGATAGACATACTTTATTGATCCCGAGGGAAATTGGGTTTTGTTACAGTCACACCAACCAAAAATAATGTAGAAGGATAGCAATATAAAACCATAAATAATTAAATAATAATAAGTAAATTATTCCAAGCGGAAATAAGTCCAGGACCAGCCTATTGACTCAGCGTGTCTGACACTCCGAGGGACGAGTTGTAAAGTTTGATGGCCACAGGCAAGAATGACTTCCTATGACGCTCAGTGTTGCATCTTGGTGGAATGATGGGACATTTATGACGAAGAGAAATATTTATTTTTAGTCAGTGGTTTTAAATCTTTAAAATTCCTTATATAAGGAAGATAAGAGTGTCTGGTCCTGGATGTATTCAAGACTGTGATTGATACATTTTTGGACAATCGAGAGTAAGGGTATGGGCAGGAGAATGGTCTTGCGCTATGGCATCAGTCAGGCTTGAAGGGCCGAATAGCCTACTTCTTCTATTTGTTCTTAGTGGGAAATGTGTGTTCATGGTAAGACAGACATGTTATTGCAACAGCAAGTTTATTCTGATTAATGTTGCTGATGCTTTTTTCCATGATGTAAATACCCTCTGGTTTTCACCAGTTGAGGGAAATGATACAAGTTACTGCAGCATCACAGGTTTATCTGACAACACTGTTGACCCAATATTCAGAGCATATTTTAAAGTATACTTCTCTTCTGAGGGAACACAAAGCTGTTCTGTGCCCTATGGCTGATTTCAACTTTTTCAAACTTAAATACTGATCTCTAAATCTCATTTTCTATTTACACTGTTTATACATAAATCCTCTGCAATGATCACCTTTCTTCATCTTTTCTATTCTAATTAGCATAAAAATGTATAATTTATTATTCAACATACAGATCTATATAACACTTAGTGTATTCAAATAATGCATGGACCTTTTAAATATGTACAGCATTTTATTAAAGTATATTTTTTATCCAAGTTACCCACTCCTGCTGAAGAATCTCAGCCGGAAACATCAATTCTTTATTCCTTTCCATAGCTGCTGCCTGATCTGCCAAGTTCCTCCAGCATTTTGTGTGTGTTACTCAACACTTGCAGGATCTTCAGAAATTCTTGTGTTTCTTTTCACCTTAAATTATTTTCTTTATGGTATAAAATTTGAAAACACAGGACTATGCAAATCAATTATGATAGGTCTTTTGAGATTCAATTGAAGAAATAGAAAATGCTGCCAAAATAATAGCATTCTGGCAGCTTTGCTCGATGTTACATTTTATGCTACTTTCAAAGACTTATTATGATAAATTAAAAGACTCGTCATTCTCAGTGGGGACCAATACTTAGAGAAGAAAGACTGCAGCAACAATTCTCTCATTACTGCTCCCTTCAAAATGTTCTCCCCACTGGCAACATGATATTTATGAATATAGTCCATTATTAAGTCTCTAGCTCACTTTTGCAAATGTAATATCATAGTTTAATCAGCTCAAACATTTGGTAAACGCCAAATCTGCACCAGTGTTTGATCCCACTGTTATAGTTCACATACTTTCCAATACCATTTATTTATACTTCTATGAATGTTTCCTCACAAACCTTACAAATTTTGCAGTAATATTAAAAAAGAAAGTCCTAGTGGTTTGGCCAAATACCGTGGGAACAATTGAATAGATCTGTCAAAAATTCTTTATAGCTACATGTGATATGAAATTCCAATAGAAAATTTTGGGGTAATACTACTGATAGTCCACTCAATATTTTCCCACCATCATTCTTGCTACAAGTAGGAAAGTCCACTTAACAGATCTAATCTTTTACCAACAAAATAGAAGTGGTATCCCAAAACAGAAGGAAGCTTCATGCTCGGATTGGGTGACAAATTACCATGGATTGTTTTTTAGTGCAACTGCAGCCCTTGAAGATGTGTATTGCCTGGAATGCGTCTTGGTAATATAGGTTAATTGGGAGTGATGCAATACCCTGGCTTCTAAGACAAATCAGGAGAATTTTGGAGTGCATATCCACTAGAATCCAGAATGATCCAGTCCTTTTTTCTCCAGCTGGAACACCTTTCAACCTCTTATAACAGTGAGAAAAAAAAGTGAATTATGTGTGACCAATAGAGTTACAGCTTTAAGATACCTAGATGTCACAATGACCCAGACAAGGCAGTAGAGCATGAAGAAATTATTGGCTTAATTGGCTTCGATTGAGAACAAATGCCTGTTAGGGTAAAAGACAGACTCTGAGAAATTCAGTTGTGTAATGTTTTATTCAGTGTTATGTAATTGAAAATATGTTTTCCCCAAGTACAAACAATAATAACAGCCAATTTTGCAATGGCTTTATTCCTGAGATCCACTCCTTTAACCCTAGAGTGATGTTCACAACAATCACACAAGCTGATAGAATTTGCTTTGTGCTTCACTTTGGACTTTTGAAGTGAAACCATTGTTGAGTGTTTCTGGAGCAATTGGATCTTCTCCATCTTACATTAGAACAGGAGCACCTGACTGATAAATTAAAAACCTGTCAACTTCATTTGATGGAAATAAACAGTCGATGTCTCAGGCCGAGACTCTTCATCAGGATTGGAACGGAAGCCAGATTAATAAGGTGGGGGCAGGGGAATGATGTGAAAAGCTAGGAGATGATAGGTGGAAGAGGTAAATGTCTGAAGAAGACGGAGTCTAATAGGAGAAGAAAGTGGACCATGGAATAAAAACAAGTAAGTGGGGAATCAGAAGGAGCTGGTGAGTGGGTGATGAGAGTGGGGAAGGGAAGAAAGGGGTGAAAGGGTAACCGGAATGGGGAATGGAAAAAGAGAAGGGTGTTGGAGTTGAGACAGAGAGGAGTATGGAATTTTCCACCTGTCACTTTCTCACAGATTCAGATCATCCCCCCACACCCAACCACCGATCTTCACCCTCACCTGGTCTCACCAATCACCTCCCTCCCTCCACTCACCTGACTTTCTTATTCGGGCTTCTGCTCCCTTTCTTTTCAGTCCTGATGAATAGTCTTGGCTTAAAATGTCGACTCATAATTTCCCTCCGTAGATGCTGCCGGCCTTGCTGAGTTCCTCCTGCATTTTCAGTGCGTTGCCTGCATACTTTATTTAATATTCAGTTATCCCTCAGCTATCTTAAAATCTGCTGCTGTCCTAAACTCCATCACACCTTCCTCCCACTCTTCCATCCCTCCCCCTTACCACACTCTACTCCACTATCTGATTTACTTCCTCACCAACCCTTTTGGTCCGCACCAGAGTCTGATGTCCACTGTCCTGCCCAATCACAAGATGGGGCCAACGCTGAAGATATGCAGCAGTTGCTAATGTGCCTCTGAGATCTTGGACTTCAGGTGCAAGTGAATTTCAGAGCTGGTATAAGGGGCAGGGGATGAACCAGGCACTGGAAAGGTGTACAGGGCAATACTAACAACCATAGCAGACAGTGGTACCTCAATGCTATGCCATTGGGAGACTGCATGTTGTAGGCAAGGGAAATTCTCTGTAGAATAAGAAACTGAGGGAGAAATTGAAAGATAAATGGCCTAAAATATTCTGGTAAATATCTTTTACTGTTTGGTTTATCACTGCTTGTAAAGACCTAAATGTTGTGGCTAAATAATGTGACATGCTGTATCCATGAAAGGCTTGCTCTGTGTACACTGTATAATGAACCACTGGATTCTGTGTCCATTTTAATTTGTTGTGCTCTGAAATGTTCACAGGAGGCTTGGCAAAATTCTCCTTAACACACTTTTAGGAATAATACTGATCTACAATCACAAGTCGAATGTATATTGGGTAGAATGGCAAAAGGTTAAAAAATACTTCTCAAATAGCCAAAATAAAGACTGAATCCTAATACTTAATTTTAATAAATTAGCACTTTCTACGTGTGCATCCGATTAGGGTGGGAAAAAAAAGTAGTTACAATGCTGGATAAATGTAGAAATTCCATTGTTAGCATAGAAAAAGAGGACTTGAATACTTAGGTATTTTTGTTGCCTTTGCTTAATTCCATTTTACGTGTCAATATTTCTCTCATTAGCTTTGCTGCAGGATTCTTGGAATCTTTTGCTGCAGTGGTATTGTAGTTATCTTTAAAGATTTAACAGCAGTCTGTTGAACTTGACCTCCCAAGCTTGCTATTTGAGGCATTCAGCTTGTTTCTCAGATTCTCCTTCAGCATTTCCTTTGTTGTCAAGTTCTCCTCCCCCACCCAGCCCTACAAGCCTATTCTTTCTGTAAATTTATTCAAAGACATTTCTGCAATCTCTTTAAATTGTTATTCACGATATCTTCACTGCAGCCAATCTGTGATAGGGAAGCTGCATTAGTAAAAGCAGAGAGCCATCACAGACTGAGCTGGGGTCAGGCTCTTTATGGTATCTGCTTGAAGATCATGTCATAGAAAATATAAAATAGTTTATCTTTCTTCAATTTTCTGCTCATTATGAATTCTCATTCCCACTTTGCTATCCAAAGCAGGTGTAGCATAGTTAGATGGAAACTAAATCTCTGCCTACCATGCACACAGATGGGACACCTGGATTAGTACCTGTAAGGACTTTCTGAATGAGATTGGTGATTCTTATGCAGTGGGCCCATGTTGAATGAATGAGATTATCCAAAGTTTTCTTCACTGGATGCTTCTGCCTGAGAAGTAGAATTTTTGGGGATTCTAAACACATGAGTGCTGTTTAAAGTCAGCGACCTCTGAAGATAATTGCAAGGATTGCAATGTGCTGTTAGCCATATGCTATCAATTCTGAACCAGACAGCACACCAACGTCTTGCTGCCTGCTCTCTATCACTGCACACAGCCAATCCTAACTGCATGGTCCACTGACTATTTGCTCTTCGAGTGCCCTGTGTAGCACAAGAGTGTTTCGTAAAATTTCCAGTGCTACCTGCGTGGAGTTTGAATGTTCTCCATGAGCTTTCTCCAAGTGACAAAAGTATCAATGAAGAGTTGGTGGGCATCTGAGAAGGAAGAGATTTTTTTAAATAAAATGAACTTTATTCCAATTAAAAACATTGTCTACAAGAATAAATTGTTCAATGCCTGTTTGTTCTTTACACACATGGTCAATGCTTTCCTACTGTTCTAATGCATTCATATACATTACTACCACCGTTTGTACTCAGGGCACTCTGGGGTTGGATACTAGCTATTATAATAATTGAAGGGCTTCCTTTCCCAACCCAGCCCTCTCTGTCCAATAGGAGAAGAGTTCTACACAGTGCTCCTTCCCCATCAAGCCCTTGCGGTGGCTGCACCAAGCGTCAGTGTCAGTCGGCAGCATTCTCCTGTGGACATTTCCATGTGCTGGTAGACCGACAGATTTCAGGCAAACCAACGAGCGCCTTTCACTGAGTCGATGATCTGCTGACAGCACCTGATGTTTGTGTCCGTGTGTGTCCCTGGGAACAGCCCGCAGATCAGAGAGTCCTCTATGACGCAGTTGCCCGGGATGAAGTGCAACACAGGCTCGGTCATCTTTCTCCAGACCCTCCTCACAAACCCACAGTCTGCAAAGAGGTGAGCTGCTGTGTCTTCCTCTCTACAGTCATCCTGCAGGCAGCGGGCTGTGAGAGTGATGGGCCAGGCATGCGGGAAGGACCTGACTGTAGCAGGCCACAGGATGATAAAGAGAGGGGATTGGATCCAAGGGGAATTGCTTTGATCAGATTTAGCATAGATATACACAGTCTTTAGAGATTAGGTGAATAGTAGAAAATGGGTGGAATTGTTGGAAGAATAAACTGCAAGGTTACAGAGAAATAAAGACAGGGGAATGGGACTGGTGGGATGTTCTACTCCATTGAAGGTCATAATTACAAAACTGTGTGATTTTAATACTCTTTGTCAGCAATGCTAATTGGCTAGCACCTCTTAAAGATAGCCTTTGTACTTAAAGCTATTCCGCACTTGGAAAAGAGGGCATGTATCGTGCCTTCAATAGATATCAGCAGGTATTCCATCACAGAGGATTTCTGAATTTGGCACTAGGTGTCAGATTATGTGTCTTACAAGCTTCAGATATGCATTGGAGACCTTCCAAGAGGTGGAGGAAAGGAGAGATGTGATCTACCTGCAGGGAAGCAGGGAACCCAACATAGTTTGGGATAGTAAAATATTAGGAGCATTAAGGAGATAAAATAAAACACATGGAAACTTGAGTGATTGAAACCAGTGACCGAGACAGTCATCCTCAGTCCAAATTATCTGGCCATCAAAGATGCTTCACCATCAAAGATGTTTTAGCACCGAAGTGACACCAAAGTGGTATTTCAGTTGCTTTCATCGGTGAGATTATGCAGTGGGTAGACCATCCTCATCTCTTGTAACTAAAATCATCCTCACGGAGAGATGGTGATCTCTTAAATCAAGAGTCCCATGAAGGTGGGGTTCAAGTCCTACAATTACCTTGGATGTGGGACGAAGATTGTACAATTTGGGTTGTGCTACTGACCTTTATATTATACTGCTGCCTGGAAGTCCCCATGTCTAAGCGTTCGTGACCACAGCTCCAAGTCCGCTCTTGGTATTCACTGCATTGGATAAAGCCATGGCTGAACTATTACTAAAGGTCAGTTGGGGACTGTAGGAATTGGCCATTGGGACCAACTGAATTTAAGAGCAAGAAAACTGGAAAAAAAAGAATGAGAGTGAAAGAGGGAGAAAAAGATACAATGAGAGAGGAAAAAAGAAAATATAAGCTAAATAATTTAAGAATACTGTTGGAAAAAGACAATTTTGACGTTATGACAAGGAAGATCTACTGAGATGAACAATATTTTAAAGCTGTACATGATAGTTAGAAAATGCACCAATGCACCATTTGCCTTCTTAACCACAGAGTCAATCTGTGCAGCTGCTTTGAGCGTCCTATGGATTCGGACCTCAAGATCCCTCTGATCCTCCACACTGCCAAGAGCCTTACTATTAATACTATATTCTGCCGTCATATTTGACCTACCAAAATGAACAACTTCATGCTTATCTGGGTTGAACTCTGTCTGCCACTTCTCAGCCCAGTTTTGCATCCTATCAATGTCCCACTGTAACCTCTGACAGCCCTCCACACAACACCTCCAACTTTTGTGTCATCGAAGTTCAATACTTTTAATGTACCACACTGAGAAAACTTAATTTGAAACCAGATGGTTAAACATGATTGAGTATTCCCTTTGGATATTGCAAAATTCAGCAAATTATAGTCTTGTTTTCAGTCCATAGTGTGAGCTTTTAAATAGAAGATATTGGGCACGATTAAGATTTGTCAGATTTTGTGCAGCTCACATTTAAAGAGCTGCTCACGATTATCCAATACCTGCTCACAAATATTGTGGGTCTCTCAAGTGTGTGCATTCCTAATAGGCTGAAAATTAGGTGGTGCATTGCAGAGGGGTCTGGCAGTGAAGATATCATCTCATTCCTCCAGAATAATCTCGGGATCATCCTTTTTTAAGAGAATTCATTTACATTGGCCTTTCTATTTCTGGGCAACTCTGACAATTTCCCTCCCTGCCTCATATATCCTCTCTGGATGACACAATGCATTAGTGGCTGTTAAAACCCTTGTAGCCTCTCTACGTTGTCCTTCCCACTACTCAAAGACAAACCTATTGCGGCTACTGCATGGTTTGAAGTGATACCTTGCACAAGTACTCCAACTCATGCTCTCGCCCACTGAAGAAGACCCAAGCTGAAATCACCTAGAAATTAATCATTATAGTCAGTTTAATTTGATACAGTATTCTATCTATTAATATCAATCCATTGTATTGTTCCTCTGAATTCCAGTCTACTGAAGTCCATTATTGCTACTGTGCAGCACACTTTTTGGCACTGGTTGGGAATGAATCTCCAAGTGTGCTCCATTTATGCAATTCTGCTTTATGTGAACCCATATTCACATTATGGAGACACTGAATGGAGATACAGGTGTGTTGCTGCATCCTTAATTCAGACTTCAATGTTAAAATTTCAAAGCAAATTTATTATTAATGTATATATATATTGCATATATCTCCATGTAGTGTACTATCCTGAGATTAATTTTCAGGAACAAAGAAATTCAATAGAATCAATAAAAAGCTACACAGAAAGACTAATGAACAACCAATGTGCAAAAGATGACAAGTTATGCAAATACAATAATAATAATAATAAATAAAATAAACAAATAAATAATACTGAGGACATGAGTGGAAGAGTCCTTGACAATGAGTCTGTAGGTTGTGGAATCAGTTCAGCGTTGAGGTGAGTGAAGTTATCCATGTTGGTTCAGGAGTCTGACAAGTAATAACTGTTCCTGAATCTGGTGGTGTGGGATCTAAGGCTCCCTCTGATCATAGCTTCTCTCACTGAGTTCTGACATTACTCCATCTCTTTTGACAATGTGCTGTGCTGTACTGAAGCTGTGCTGGAATATCTAGTGCTACTGACTTATGGTTTTTCCTTAAGGGTGTCATAGCCAGGTGGGTAGGGTGGGGGGTATGTATTGTGGAAATAAGTTCCAACAGCATATTAAATACTCCCAGTGATGTGCACCTCAAATAGCCTCTGGCAGCCAAGTCCAGCTCTTGGTCCTCACACGTGGGTTGGCTGCTAAGCCCGGTGTTGCCATTTCTACTGATAAGCGAGGGGCAAAGATGAGTAACTGTGCCTTAAAACCAGTTGCCATCATGATCTGCATGGAGAGGGGATCCAGCTGCATGGGCAATAGCTTGTTCTACATATCGTACCGCCCTGGCTTGCATATCGACAGAACATAGGCCTCTAGGGTGCAAGGTCCATGGTCAACCCTGATTAATGGAGGGCCTCTACTGACCAATGATAAACATCTAGATTATAATGGCCTGGAGCATCCCCAATGTGCGAAAGCGCCTGTTTCTATGGTATTCCATACCAGACTTATAAAGTGTATAACAGGGCTTGTTTGAACAAGATCTTTTTTTCTTTCATACATATCAAGAATTTCCATTGTGAAGTTCTATAAAATGATGCATGTTTATTCGTACCTGACCCTGAACAGTTATACAATGCTATTGATTTGCACTGCTTTTGTCTGGGAATAGAGGCACACCGTGATTCAATGGCAAATGTGCATCGTGAGTTTGCTTCAGATTTTTCTGCTTTCGGCTGTGTTGTTTGTCAAGTGCAATTTAAGCAAGCATTTGTCACACAATTCTGCATCATGTTTTCCGCACATAGCAAGGGAAAAAATAACAAGAGGATCAATAACTCTTTGCCCAAAATTACTCTGAAATCAAATTGTCATAAACCGAAAGGTGAGGAGGCAGAAGTGCTGCTTTCAAGATTAGCAAGTACGCTGTGCAGAATATATGTTTTACATATAACTTATCTCCATTATTGAACAGCCAGCTGCTCCCGACATTAAGATGCTATCCACTAGGCAACTTTAATAGGATGTCCTTCACCTGTTTGTGGTCCCTAAACTGGTGGATAAGAAAATAGGACTCAAGGCTACATTGTGCCATTTTAATGAGCAGCTTTGTTTTGAAGTCTGACACAGGGATTTTGAAATGCCTTTTGCTGCTCTGTTTGCGTGATTTCAAAGTCTGATGTTTGGTCATAGAAGTAAAGTGGCCAGTTAGGCCATTTATATTGTCATTCATTTGCTCTACATGGTGAAGTATTATTTCACTAAATGTGAAGACCGCAATGCTTCAAGATGTCCTTGAGGAGCGACTTTATAGAACTGAATTGACTTTATTTCTTACATCCTTCACATACATGAGGAGTAAAAATATTTATATTATGTCTCTGTCTAAATGTGCAATGTGCAATTTGTAGTAATTTATAATAAATTGTATGCACAACAGGACAGTCAATATAACATAGAAATACAATTGTATCAGTAAGAATTAATCAGTCTGATGGCCTGATGGAAGAAGCTGTCCCGGAGCCTGTTTGTCCTGGCTTTTATGCTGTGGTACATTTTCCCATATGGTAGCAGATGGAACAGTTTGTGGTGGGGTGACTTGGGTCCTCAATGATCCTTTGGGCCCGTTTTACACACCTGTTTTTGTAAATGTCCTGAATAGTGGGAAGTTCACATCTACAGATCTGCTGGGCTGTCCGCACCACTCTCTGCAGAGTCCTGTGATTGAGGGAAGTTCAGTTCCCATACTAGGCAGTGATGCAGCCAGTCAGGGTGCTCTCAAATGTTCCCCTGTAGAAATTTCTTAGGATTTGAGGGCCCATACCAAACTTCTTCATTTGTCTGAGGTGAAAGAGGCGCTGCTGTGCTTTTTTCACCACACAGCCGGAATGTACAGATCATGTGAGATCCTTGGTGATGTGTATGCTGAGGAACTTAAAGCTGTTCATCCTCTCAACCCCAGATCCATTGATGTCAATAGCTTGTCTCCATTCCTCCTGTAGTCCACAAACAGCTCCTTTGTTTTTGCGATATTGAGGGAGAGGTTGTTTTCTTGACACCATTGTGTCAGGGTACCTGAACATAATTTTCCATATGCAAAGCTGTGCTGTATTTTTCTGGCTGAAGGCTCATTTACTTAATGGGAGAAGGTAGAAGAATAGTGTTGAGAGGGATGATAAATCAGCCATGATGGAATGGCTGAGCAAACCTGATTAGCCGAATGGTCTAATTCTGCTCCGATGCTTTATGGTCTTATGGTCTTACAGTTTAAAGCCCCAGTGTTAATAGAAGAAAATCATGTAAAAGGATTTTCACACTCTGACAAGGGCAATAAATACAGATATGATTAGTTTGCTGAAATTCATTTCATGTTGTGATACAACAAGTACTCACAGACAAATCGTAAATGGTCATGCCACATGACCCGAGTCTTGATGTTTGCTTCAGTCTGTGGTGATGGCTGTCCGTCGTATCTGACAATGACAGGAAATCCCTGCAGGAAAGTTTTTGAAGTGGAAGATCTGTTGCACTGGTGCAGTTCCACTCTCTGGAAATCGGAAGTCAGGCGTCACAAACTGGGGTCTCCCTCGGTTGCAGTGGATAACCATGACGTCTCCTGTGCCCTTCGCTCTGCCCGGACCACTGCCTTCCTGGCCGTTGATTATCAATGTAGATCTCATTCCGCTGGAGCTGACTTCGCAAGCTGGAACAGGCACGTCCGATCGTACCAGAGTACCAGGCCACCAGCTACCCCCAGGTGGTATAGCCACTCTGTTGAAGCGGTGTACTGGGCTGTGGCCACTGCCGCATGCAAACAGCTACCTGGAGCCACAGGTGAGAGCTGAGTGTCCGGAGAGGACCAAAGGTGAGTGAGCTGCCCGTCATGGACACGACAAGCCCCTCCAGCAGAGGTGCTACCCCTCCCTGAACACCCCATATACCCCTCTTCTTTTATCTACTCCCCTGTTTTAGGCCACTTTTAAACAGTAGTAGGTTCAGAACAAAATGAATAAACTTTGAAAAGCTGCAGCTGCATATGTGGATGCATGAATGATTGCTTGCACTGTGATCTGCTACTGAGCAGGGAGCAATCAGTGTAGAAACATAACTCATTAGCCATAGACATAGGACTAAGTTCCAAAAATACGCTGCTAATTGGTTGCTCCAGAGGCTAAGGTTTCTACAGAAGTTAAGGCAAATTGATAAACTGTCACATGGGAACTCAGAGAATGAAGTCAAGGCAAGTTTATTGTCCTTTAAGTATATACATGTATATAACATATATAACCATATAATGCATATAGAAACAAGACAACATTTCTCCAAAACAGGTGTAAAACGCAGTAGTACACATAACACACATAACACATGATAACTTGTGAAGGGAAGGATAAAGTCTGCAGATGAATCACATAGACCCCTATGATTCTTTCAGTTGATCTCAGGACCTTTGTAGGAACTTCTGCTCCAATGCACAACTGCTTCCAAAACAAATGGAGATGCAACTTGTCAGGCATTCTCAAATGTAAAACGCAGTTAAAACGGGGTGAGAGCTTTGCTTGCTTCAACCTTCTTAGGACGTGGAGGCACTGGTATGCCTTCTTGTTCAGGGACGAGATATTAAGGGACAAGGTAAGGTCATTCATGATGTGAACTCCCAGGAACTTGGTGCATTTAACTCTCTCAAAAGAGGAGCCTTGTATTCACAGAGGGGAATGTTTTGTCTGCACCTTCCTGAAGTCCACGATGACTTCCTTTGTCTTCTCCACATCCAGGCTAAGGTTGTTCTTCTCATGCCAATTGAACAGCGGCTCCACTTCCTCTTGTCATCGTCCCTAATAAGGACAACCACTGTGGATGACCCAGTTTGAGCTAGATCCTGTGACAGAGTCATGCGTCAGCAGTGTGAACAGCAGCACACAGCGTAACGTGACTAGAGACATTGCTGCCCGCTTGGACTGACTGTGGCCTTACTGTTAGAAGTCCAATATCCAGTTGTAGCGGGAGATGTTGAGACCCGGTGGGGACAATTTCCCCAATATTTTCTGGGGTACGATGGTGCTGAATGTCAAACTGAACTCTATAAAGAGCAGTCTGGCATATGAAACCATATTTTCCAGGTGGGCCAGCACAGAGTGGAGGGCAGAGGCTATTGCATCATCAGTGACCAATTCAAGCGATAAAGCCAACAGGAAAGGGTCCAATGTATCTGGGAGAAAGGCTTTAATGTGCTCCATGCATTTCATGATGGCTGATGTTAATGCCACTGGACGATAGTCAGTTAGGCAGGTTACTGTCTCCTTCTTTGGTACTGAAAGTATGGTTGCTGCTTTGAAAACCGAGGGAGCAATGGAATGTTCCAGAGAGATATTAAATAAATCCATCAGCACCTCTGTTAGCTGGGCTGTTCGGTCTTTCAGAACCCGACCTGCTATATTATCGGGCCCACACAAGGAAATCTGCAGATGCTGGAAATTCAAGTACCACACACAAAATTCAGATTCAGATTCAGTTTATTGTCATTTAGAAACCACAAATTCAATGCAGTTAAAAAATGAGACAACGTTCCTCCAGAATGATATCACAAAAGCATATGACAAAACAGACTACACTAGAAAATCCACATAACGTTTGGCAATCCCCAATCCAGAGTCCGGAGAGGCCGTTGCATATTAATATCACGCTACAGTCTTAGCGCATTCCCGGAAAGGAGCTCCAAATCCACCAGACAAACAAAACCAAAAACTAAAGCTACAAGACCTGCACAAAACCACATAGTTACAACAGTGAAAACAATAGCATAATTGATAAAAAAAAGACTATGGGCACAGTAAAAATAGTCCAAAGATGTTAAAGGACTATAAGTTCAAAAGAAATCACCACACAGTTTCCACAAGTCCCCAGGGTTCCGATAGACTCGCCATCCCACGCTGGCAGCAGAAGGGAATACCCCCACTATGGACTTCCATGGCGCCGCCTGTCTCAGCCTCGCAGACGCAGCACACAACGAAAGCGACCTGACCGCAGCAGACTCCGAGTCCGTCGAACCTCCGAGCTGACGACCATCCCCTCCGGCACAGCTTCTCCGAGCACCATCCTCTGCCGAGCGTATTAAGATGGCCCCACCAACGCCAAATGCTGGTGGAACACAGCAGGCCAGGCAGCATTTATAGGGAGAAGCACTGTCGACGTTTCGGGCCCAGACCCTTCGTCAGGACTAACTGAAAGGAAAGATAGTAAGAGATTTGAAAGTAGGAGGAGGAGGGGAAAATGTGAAATGATAGGAGAAGACCAGAGGGGATAGGATAGGAGAAAAACGAACTTTGCGTTGGTTGACTCTGGCCAGGGTGTTCCTCACTTCAGCTTCAGCCAGACGGAGTGTCTGCTCCCCTGGGGGTATGGGTGGAGGGGTGTCTTCCTCGCCAGCACTTGGTATGTAGGGGTTTAAAGGTAACATTTGTTAGCACATTGTAAATATTTGAACTACACTCACTGCAACACTGTGTGCAATCCAATATCACAAGTATCATGAATTAGTCAAAATTGCAAGAAGATAGAATACACATTCAGTGACTACTTTATCGGGTACTGCCTCTATCTAATGAAGTGGGCAGTGAGTGTACGTTCATGGTCTACAGTTACTGTAGCCCATCCACTCCAAGGCTCAACGTGCTGTGATTTCAGAGATGCTCTTCTGCACACCACTGTTGTAACGCATGGTTATTTGAGTTACAGTTGTGTTCCTGTCAGCCTGAACCAGTCTGGCCATTCTCCTCTGACCTCATTAACCCAGGCTGCCAGTCACTCAATGTTTTTTGTTTCTCGCACCATTCTCTATAAACTCTAGAGAGTGTTGTGCATGAAAATCCCAGAGGGCCAGCAGTTTCTGAGATACTCAAACCACCCTGTCTGGCACCAACAAACATCCCACTGTCAAAATCACTTAGTTGGCATTTCTTCCCATTTCTGATGTTTAGTCTGAACAACAATTGAACTGCTCAACTGTATCTGCATGCTTTAATGCATTGAGTTGCTACTGCATGAGTGGCTGATTAAGTAGTTGGATTAATAAGTAGATGTACAGATGTACCTAATAAAGTGGCCAATGAGTATATGTTTCAACCTTTCAGCAAGTAGAAAGGAGGCTTTTTTTTAACAATCTCAAGCTGAACCCGGAAAGATAAAGTAATTCACTGATCACATCAAATGCATTGTGAATACTGCACTCCACGTAGATCCCCTGGCTACAGCAGCTCATGATTCATCAGTACTGTGTTGGTGAGGGCTCTGCTATTCTGTTCACTTCTGAAAGGCACCTTTCTTGCTCTTGTCATTACAAACTCATACGCCTGAGTGTGATGTGAGCTCAGAGTAAATTTCTGTTGCTGAATCTGAGACATCCTTTTGCAAATTTGGATATTAACTCTCCATAAATGTAGAAAGAGAATGGTTCAAGTTCACTTCATGGAACTAATTAAAGCCTCCTGCTGCTTCCTAATAATTTCACACATAGATTTATTCATATCCATTTTTATTTGTTTTATTTATTGGGAGGCAGATCTCATCAGCAAGTTGTTGCCCATCCTGACTTTTATTGAGAAGGTGATGTTGAGTTGTCTTCTTTCACTTCAGCCATGCATCTGTTGAAGGTACACCTCAGTGCTCCCTGGGAGGGAATTAACCTGCTGAAAAACAAGGATAATTACAAACTTTGAAAGCGCTCTCTCTATAAAGCTATTAGTTTTGGTTTGGCTTTAATAGTATTGTTTAAATTGTGCATCATGTACAAAATTGACTGCAAAACTCCAAATGCTTGCATCAGACATGATGTGGAACAAATTACTCTTATACTTAATGGCAAAAGTATAATAGAAAACTGCCTGCACCATGAAAGAATTCTGCAATTAGCAGCACAAGATCATGCTGCTTAACTGACTCAGCAGCAGTACCAAATAATTAGATGATGGAAGAAGTCCAGATGAGAACTGACAGCAGAGTTAATTCAAGCTATGTGATAAGCTAGGAAGACGAACGGCACAACGTGAAGGCTTCAGAAAATGCTCCATTCATCACAAATGATTTCACGGAGCTTGGTGAGGGCAAAATTTGCAAATAGTTGTCATGTCCGAGCCTGATTTACAGCATCAGGTGCTGGAAATTATGACAGTATGAGCCATGGACCTATCCACACAAATTGTTAGACCCAGGACACTGTGACTAGTTTTGTATCTATCATGTTAGATTTAGCCTTCCTGTATTATATAATAATAAATGCATTTACATAGCTCCTAGCCTATTCAGATTGTCCCTTCCCATAATAAGCTATTTTTAGAGCAAGGGTTCTCAGTAATTGAGCAAATTCAACAACTGTATTAACCTGTCAACATTCAACAAATCACAGGGAGATGGTTAATAGTTAAACACAGGATATTCCAGAACAACACAAAAATGCCAGGGGAACTCAACAGGTCAGGCAGCATCTAAGGAGAGGAATAAACAGTCAACGTGTCAGGCTGAGACCTTTCTTCGGAACTAGTTGTTGGTAGTTAATTTGTTATTAAGCCTTTCTTTGAAGATAGAATGTTAACCGAGGCTCCCTGGTGTTCAGTATTGCTCTGGGATCTTTACTATACAGAAATGGGTTTTCATTTTGGTCTTAAGTGAGTGTTATTAAATGTACCTGTCCAACTACTTATGGACTAATTTGAGGGAAAAAAGAGGATAAAAATAAGAACAAACCTGGCAACCATGCCATTTTTCCAAGGAACCAATAAGATACCTGTCCTCTACCCCACCTCGCTACTCACAAAATATCATTTTACAGCTCTAACTAGTTAAGTGTCCAACGCCTTGGCCAGCTGTATACGGTACTGTATACGGTAAACGTCTTAATAAGCTGGTAAGGAAGGCGGGCTCTGTCGTGGGCAAAGTACTGGAGAGTTTAACATTGGTAGCTGAGCGAAGGGCGCTGAGTAGGCTACGGTCAATTATGGATAACTCTGAACATCCTCTACATAGCACCATCCAGAGACAGAGAAGCAGTTTCAGCGACAGGTTACTATCGATACAATGCTCCTCAGACAGGATGAAGAGGTCAATACTCCCCAATGCCATTAGGCTTTACAATTCTACCGCCAGGACTTAAGAACTTTTTAAAAGCTATTATTAATGCTTTTTGAGATAGTGATTTAGATGCATATCATATTTTTTACTGAGTTAAGTATTGTATGTAATTAGTTTTGCTACAACAAGTGTATGGGACATTGGAAAAAAAAGTTGAATTTCCCCATGGGGATGAATAAAGTATCTATCTATCTATCTATCTATCTATCTACTGCACAAAAGTCTTAGGGACTTATACTTAGCTTGGTTGCCTAAGACTTTTACACAGTAATGTACTTGTCAACGTGGAGTGGAGAGCGAGTTTGTAAATCTGGCAGGAGCAAAGGGATTTGGGGATGGTGAGGGTGGATCGCCACGGGAAGGGTGGCAGAGAAGGAGTGCCAGGGGCAGGGGGTGGCGTGGGGGCAGACTCACTCAGCTCTGAGACACCGGGCAAGATCATTTGATTAAAAACAACTCATTGCAGAATGCCTCTCTGGTGCTTCCCGTACCCTCCCCTCTCCCTTCCCCTTTTCCTAACTATGACTCTCCTCCTGCCCCTTCCCACTCTCAGTCCACAACAGAGACCCATATCAGAATCAGGTTTATCATCACTCACATATGTCACGAAATTTGCGGCACCCTAGCTATATAAATGTGCCTAAGACTCTTGCACCATACTGTAAATTAGAGTGGATAGGTGCTCACACCACTATCATAGCAGTCAATTTCCCTAAAGGGCAATAGAAATATAAAGAACTAGATATTTTCTTGGCTGGGGTGTTAGAAGACCTTGCTATAGGTTAATCATAAATATAGCTCTCCCTAGAAGTTGTATTTTTAACGGCAGCTTTTGTGGTGAACTACATATACCTGTCTGGACTGCTCCTGTGGCTCCTCCCACAGACCCCCTGCTGACTGCTCCTGTGGCTCCTCCCACAGACCCCCCGCTGACTGCTCCTGTGGCTCCTCCCACAGACCCCTGTATAAAGGCGATTGAGGCCTGAGCCCGGCCTCATTCTCCAGGATGTAGTGTTGTTCATTCTTCCAGTCAATAAAACTTTGCAACTGGCTGTTGTAAATAAACTGGCCTTTGGCATAAGCATCCCCCACGTCTGAACTAAGTAGGCCTGTTCCTTAAAAATACAATGAGGGCAATGGAGATGGGACTGATGGGAACTGAGGGCACAGTATTATTCCACCAGGCCAGCATTAACCCTTGCTCTGGCAAAAACCCCGAAACTTCGGCAACAGGATAGAAACCTGGTGCATAAAGTTCAGAGCCAAAATCCTCTACTAAGCATCAGCTCCAACAGCTACGAACAATTTGTTTTGGAGCTATTTTGCTAATGTGTCTCTCTTCTTTACAAGCCGTACAAATGTGTCATTAGTTTAAACTTAGTATTATTCCAGGTGGTGACTGTCCTAGCAAACAAGTTTCATAACCGGCAGCTGACATTTACCATTTAGTTAATTAAACAGAGAAATAGACCATGTATAGCATTACAACATGACTAAATACATGATGAGAACTGTAATTAAAACATAATAATTAACATGCAGTCGTGTGGAAATGGGTTGTAAACAATTACACCATCACCTTCAACGTGAAAATTAAGTTACAGCTAATTATATGTTCCTAAATCCTTCTCTTAATGAAATATTTGTTTATCTTACTCTCTGTTGGTATCTTCATGGAAATCCATTAGAAATTAAATGCAATTTCAACACAAATAAAGATTATTTTTAAAAAAATTTAGTGTTAATTTAACTCCCGTGTGCTTTTATCAGGATTTGGAGGAATGTGGATTTGATTATGCATATTCCATTAAGGAGGCTTTGTAATGGTGATTTAGGCAATGGATGACTAGAATGTCAACACATCCTGCCTGCTTTTGAGTTGAAGGAATGAATTGGAAAGCACACTGGTGCCTCTAGCTCCTCACGAGGCTAACGAAAGTTGACATGTCTCTGTTAACCCTCATCAATGTCCCCAGTAACCCTCACCCTCCTCATTTTAAGGATGCACCATAGAATGTGTATTTTCTGGATGCGTCAAAGCTTGCTATGGCAACTGCTCTGCTCAACGTTGCAAGAAAATGCAGGGAGTTGTGAACGCAGCTCGGCACGACACAAGAAAACCAGTCTACCTTCTGTGGGCTCCGTCTACACTTCTTGCTACCTCGGTAAAGCAGGCAATAGAATCAGAGACTACTCATCTCACCCTGGACATTCTCTCTTCTCTCCCATCCCATTGGGCAGAAGATACAAAACTGCCATTTCAAATAATGCTTCTATCCTGCTGTTATAAGACCATTGAATGGACCTCTTGTATGATAAGATGGACTGATACTAGTTATGGCCTGCACTGCACTTTCTCTGTAACTGTAACACTGCAGTCTGTTATTGATTTTACCTTGTTCTGCCTTGATATACTGATGTGATGAAACAATGGCATGCAAAACTAAATTTTCACTGTATCTCAATATAGGAGGCATTCATAAACTAATTCACCAATTTGCCAATTTATCCTTGGCAGCTCTTATAAGTGTACCAGTGTCTCAGTTGTTACAACAGCATCGTTTGTAGAGGCTGTGGAGATGTTGTGGAGAAGCTCTTAGTAAACTCCTCTTTCCCTGAAGCGAGAGTATTGGACACAGCTATGTATATTATGGAGAAAAAGGGACAATATCAAAGCTGATGGAAACTCTCTTCAGAGAATGAATAGAACTGATGTGCAGCACGCTCTCTGTGACATTGACTTCCAAGTAGCTATCACTTCCTCTCTCCTACATGGACTTTCCAAGTGAAAACCTGACGTCCGCCAACCAGCTGAAAAGCCACATACTTGTGGTGTTCAGGATGTCTCAACACACACCAGAACTTAAAGAGACCTGTCTTAAATTGGGAGACCACTTCCTTTGCTCCATCCGTCACAAAAAGCAGGATCTCCCGGTGGCCACACATTTCAATTCTACTTCCCATTCCCATTCTGACATGTCAGTCCATGGCCTCCTCTACTGACAGAATGAGGCCACACTCGGACTGGAGGAGCAATACCTTATATTTCGCCTGGGTAGCCTCCAATCTGATGGCATGAACATTGATTTCTCAAACTTTTGGTAATTGTTTCCTCCCCTTCCTTCACTTTTCCTCATTCCCTAGTTTCCTCTCTCACCTTATCTCCTTACCTGTCTATCTTCTCCCTCGCTGCGCCTCCCCCTTTCCTTTCTTCCATGGTCTCCTCTCAGATTCCCCTTTCGTCGGTCCTTTATCTCTTTCACCAATTGACATCCCAGCTCCACTTCTCCCAATTTCACCTATCACCTACTAGCTTGTACTTCTTCCTTCTCTCCCCTCACCTTCTTACACTGACTTCTCATCTCTTATTCCGGTCCCAATGAAGGGTCTCGGCCTGAAACGTCGACTGCTAACTCTGTTCCATGGATGCTGCCTGGCCTGCTGAGTTCCTCTAGCATGTTGTGTTTGTTGCTTTGGATTTCGAGCATCTGCAGATTTTCTTGTGTTAGTGACACTGCTGATGTGCTGAATTAATTCTTCCAGGGCCAACAGTGAGTTTGTTTATCAGGAGCGCTGTCACAGGAAAGCAGCATCAAATACCCCCACCATCCACCCTGCTCTCTTCTCATTGCAGCCATCAGGAAGGAAGTACAGAAACCTCAGGAGCCACACCATCAGCTTCAGGAAAAGCTATTATTCCTCAACCATCAGGCTCTTGAGCCAGAGGGGATAATTTCACTCACTCCAACACTAAACGATTTGCACAACCCAGGGACTCACTTTCAAGGTCTCTTCATCTCATGTTTTCTATACTTATTGCTTATTTATTTATTGTTATTTCATTTAGTTTTGAAATAGCCCCATTTTTGTATTAGCACAGCTTATTGTCTTTTGCAGATAGGGTGTTCATCCACTGTAGGTAGCTTTTCATTGATTCAATTGTGTTTCCTTTATTTGCTGTGAATGTCCACAAGGAAATTAATCTCAGGGTATATATGGTGACGTATATGTACTACGATATGAATTTTAAAGATTCAGAAAGATTCAAGGTACATTTATTATCAAAGTATGTATGCAGCATCAAGCGGCTCCACAGTGGAGAGAGTGGAAAACATCAAGTTCTTTGGGGTGCAGATCTCGGACAATCTCACCTGGTCCAGGAACACCCCTGGGATTGTGAAACGAGCCCAGCAGAGATTGCACATTCTGAGGAAGCTTAAACAAGCATCACTCCCCACTAACATCTTAACTACATTCTCCAGAGGCGTGGTTGAGAGTGTGCTGACCTTTTGCATCACAACCTGGTACTCCAGCTGCAGTGCTGCCGACAAAAAAGCCTTGCAGAGGGTGGTTAGGGGAGCAGTGAAGGTTATTGGGGTTGATGCACCATCAATAACTCTCGGAGACGGGAGGCAAACGATAGGCTTTTATTAGCTGCAAAAGTGACCACAACATCTTGGAGACTGAGGGAGGAGCAGTGCCTCCAATCGCCTTTATACAGGGGTCTGTGGGAGGAGCCAAAGGAGCAGTCAGCAGAGGGGCGTGTCCAGACAGGTATACACATAGTTTACCACAGGGGTCTCCCTACCTTCTGTCCAAGACCTCTTTCAGAGTTGATGCCTCCAGAAGACACGGTACATCATTAAAGACCCCTCACACCCTCTCCATGAACTGTTTGTTCTTCTGCCATCAGGTAAACGTTTCAGGAGCATCAAAACTAAAACCACAAGGCTACTAAACAGCTTCCTCCCACAGGCAGTCAGACTGCTAAATAGCTGCTCTACCTGACTCTGCTTTGGACACTTTTAACTTGCACTGGACACTTATAACTTGTTTTTAACTGACATGTGGCTGTTGTGTTTTACTATTTATTGTTATGTTTATTATTTAGTGTTGCGTTTGTTATGTTATGGTTGCACTGCTCCTGGGAAACGCTGTCTCATTCTGCCCTGCAGAGCTGATGTACGGTTAGAATGACAATAAAGTTTTTGAATCTTGAATCTTGAATCAGTTTACAACCCTGAGATTTGTCTTCCTGCAGACAATCACAAAATAAAGAAACACCATGTTCAACCTAATAATAAACATAACAATAAATAGTAAAACACAACAGTCACATGTCAGTTAAAAACAAGTTATAAGTGTCCAGTGCAACTTAAAAGTGTTCAAAGCAGAGTCAGGTAGAGCAGCTATTTAGCAGTCTGACTGCCTGTGGGAGGAAGCTGTTCAACCTGTTCAAAGAAAACATTAAGCACTCAACTCACAAAAAAAGAACAAATTGTGCAAATGGCAAAATATGAGTGAATAACACACAGAATATTAAACATCGAACCACAGTCCTTGAAATTTACTTTGAAATTTGTCTTCTTAACCGCCACAACAACTTACTTAATTCCAAATGCATGAAAATGCCAGCAAATATCCAAAGAAATTCTGCCACGTTACCTTGGGTTTGCAGCTAAACATTTCTCCTGTTGAATGTCAAAGGGGTTGTGAACTGAAAAAAAATTGGGAAATAACTGCAGAAAATATTCCACACAAGCAACACAAAACCGGTCCACAGTTCAACTTCCGAAACACGAGGAAATCCTGTAGCCAGATGCTGGCATTTTTAAATGACCATTGGCTAAATGAGAAAATCCATTGATGAGGCTAAGCCCTTGGTGAAGAATAACGACATCCTTGCATTCTTGCAGCACAGCCTTCAAAATATGCAAATTAGTTGGGTTAGCGTCTGAGCTTTCATGGCATGAACTATTGTGTGGTACAATGTTGGCTGCATGTTATACTTCCCTTATGAAATTTAATTTGCCTTGACTTTAGATCACGGCAGCAGAATATAATGCATGCCTGCAACCAGTTTGCACATTCAGTATGTTTAACCAAGGACAAATTTTCACCCTTCTCCTGTGGGATTTGGAGAATTCCATGAGATTGTATAGTCTTATCTACCCAGTCCCTGTCTCTGAGATGTATGTGGTTATGGATACAGTGTGGTGGGGTAGTGAATACAAATTGTTTTTTGCCTTTACTACATTCAACATTTGCTTACCATATCCTTTCAACGATAGCAAACTGACCAGTCGTCCATCTCTCTCTGCCTCATGCCTGAAGGCTTAAATAAAATATTAGCCCTCTGCAAGATAGCGGCCTCAGAGATAAAAGATTCAAAGGTTCAAAGATTCATTTATTATCAAAGTATACAACTCTGAAATTCTTTTTCTCCAGGTAGTCATGAAACGAAGAAAGAAAAGAAGTTTGGTCATCAATCTACAAATCCCTCCTCTCTGTACAAAAATATGAACAAAACGGAACAGATGCATTGAACCCCAAATCCCCCTCCCCACAAAAAAAGACAGGAAAGATCAGGTGAAAAGCACGGAACATAAAAATCTATAACACAGAAAAAATTCTATAGTCCATGTCCATATCCAAAATACAGAAAACCTGGGTAACATTCTCCGGGCACAGTGGCAGACTCTCCACTCTCCGATACAGAGTGATCAAAAGGCAGGCAGCTGGTGCTCACCCTCTGCACTCACTTCGATGTTTCAATCTCCCTCATCGGCGAACAATGGAAGCTTTAATTCACAAAATGGAGTCCAACATTGGCTTGAGCCCTGTCCCGCAGCCTGCCCACCACAAGGTTTGCGCACGCTGCCTCTGTCTCCCAGAATCCTCTTGGAGAATGTAGAGTTCTGAAGCACCCAAATGACCTCCAAATTACCGCATTCCCCTCAATGTTTCAATCTTCCTCATTGCTTCAATCCATGAAATATCAGCTGCCGTCCCATCCCACAGACCGCCCTCCATGTGGTTTGCACAAGCTGCTTCTGCCTCCTGGAATCCCCTCAGAGACTGCTGAGCGTTGGAACACTCAAACCATCTCCAAACAGCAAATTGCAGGTTCCAGCAGTTCCAGAATCACACCCAAGATGAAAAACAAGTGTAAAAGACATAAAAGAAGTGAAATATGTAGTTTCATGATCTATCCAGAAGATGTGGACAAAAGGAGCATTGTACACAGGCACTATCTTGACTGGAAGATGAATAAGTAGAATTGGATGATGAACTTGATACTAAACTGAGTTACCTGGCGGTGTGGATGAAGGATATAAGGGGATAGACAGGGTAAGAGAATGGGGAAGGACATGGGAATGAAATCCAGTGTACACAAATGAGCGATCATTCACTTTAGCAGCAAAAATAGTAAGAAAATGTAGTTTTTAGATAGTGAAAGATTGAAAACTATTGGTGTTCAAAGGGATCCTGGTGTCATTGTGCATGAATCACTGAAAGGTAAGGTAGAACAAGCAATTAGGAAGGCAAATGGTATATTGGCTCATACATTCAAGGACTTTGAGCACAGGTTCTCTTCATCCAATTACAGTGTTCCACCAGCTTTTTGTGTGAGTTGACAGTATATGGAGCCCTGGTCTGACTAAAACTGGAATATTGTGTGCAGGTCTAGTCTCCATGTCTTACATTTGAAGGAGAACTTCAAAGATTCACCAGACTGATTCCTGCAACGTGGGGCTGGAGTTGATTTACAGGGAGAAATTAAACAGATTGGTTTTATATTCTCTTAAATTTAGAAAAATGAGAGAAAATCTCATTGAAATAAAGTACGTATGCAGAATTCATACGGGATTTGTCTGAATAGACAATATTTCCTCTAGCTGGGGTTCCTGGAGCCAGGAGTCTCAAAATAATGGGTCGGTCATTAGAGGCTGAGATGAGAAGATATTGCTTTGGAATTTTCTAGCCAGATGGCTGACTAAATTTCAATAGTTTGGTAGAGAGCAAGTGAATCAAAGGATACCAGGACTTATACAGGAAAGTGACAGTGAGGTAAAATATTAGCTGTGGTTATTTTCAATGGCAATGAAGACACAGGGGACCAGTTGGCCTACTCCTGCTTTTATTTCTCATGGTTCTTACAAAATGAAATATAGTATGTTGCATCAGACGTGATGTTGATGAAATGGTTCCACATATTCTGAAGTCTGATTTATGGTTACAGATCTCAGATCACCATAGTTATTACATTCTGCGCTATTTCAGAAGTGTTGGGAATATCAAGGGGGCCTTCAATCCTTCTTTTTCTCAGGTTGAATAACTCCCTCTTGGCAAACTAACACATTTTTAATACGAACACTAGAACAGGGCGAAAACAACAGAATTTGGTCTGGCAGTGGTGTTTATTTCAGTGACAGATCAGGATGCATACCTTACATTGGGCTCTAGGATTTATAATTTGGAAAGGCACGAAGCAGATTAGAAAAGTAACAGTGGGATGGTTTTATCATGCTATGGAATGCAGTGGAACTTATTTTTAAAGTGACAGTTCTCTACTCCTGGTTTCCAATGCCAGAAAAGTGATTAGTAGCAAACTGTTTGTTTTCAGTTATAATAATGGATCTGGAATGTACAAAAAGTTGTGAATATGCTGGAGCAAATGTTGAGGAGATTCACAAGGATGTTGCCTCGAGTGGAGGACTTTAAGTATGAGGAGTGATTGGTTAGGCTGGACTCACTTTCCCTGGAGTGAAAGAGGCTGAGGGATGACTTAATAACGTAGATTGTGAGAACAACGGATAGGTTACATAATATCAGAATCTTTTTTCCCCACTGTAGGGTTATCAAAAACATGGAAGCTCAGATGTAAGGAGTTTTAAGGGCGATCAGTGGGCAGATTTTCTTTACACAGTAAGTGATTTATATCTGAATGTACTGCCAGAGGAAGTGGCGGAATCAATAATGTTTCCGTGGCATTTAGGCAGGTACTTAAATTGGCAGAGCATAGAAGGATGTGATCCCAATGCAGGCAAACAGGATTAGCATATGTGGGCAAGAACACCAGCATGGATGTGTTGGCTGAAGGGCGTGTTTCCGTTCTTTACTTCTGTGACACCATGATCATCCCAGCTTCTGGGGAAACTTGAGTGGAAGGCTGCAGTTAAAAAACAGTCATCCTGTGATCCTCAATAGTATTTGGTAAACCTGGGAATATATTCTTTCATCCTGCCACTTACGAGAAGTAAGATTGGGTAGTTTTCAGCATACGGTCCAGGAACACCACTGGAAGATTGGAGTCTTCTGAATGGAGTTGAGGATTCTGCTGGCCAAGGCTTTATCTTTAGAACCACTTCTCAATAAATCAACAGTCATCCAGCAAATGGAATAATATTCAGATGGAAGAGATCACAGTTGGTGAAATCCGAATCAAGAAAAAACAAAAATCCTGGAGGAACTCTGTGGGTTGGGCACATCTATGGAGGGGAAATGGCAATGGACATTTCTGACCGAGACTTTTCATCACAACTGGTGAGAATAGAGTCACCATGCATGGCATATTGTCTTGAGATAGAGGGCTGTTTTGATTGCTCCCTCTCAGCACCAAATCGAAACTTTACTGTGCCTTAACTTACTCTGAGAGAAGAGGGAGATCTTTCACTTCCATTTTACAACCCTGACAATATCATAATTTAAGAAACAATAGCCTTTTTGTGTAAACTCAAAAAGCACAAAATATCTTACACCTTGTGCCTATAGCAACTCAGAAAGAGGCCATTCGGCCCATCAGGTTTATGCAGTTCTCAGTGGAGAAATCCCATTATTTCCCAGTGTCAGACTAAATAGTCCAATTATAAGTATTATTGATTTAGGATTCTGTAACTTAGGATTTCAGAATACTGAATAGGACACTGTAACTTAGGATCCTTTTTCTCCCATCTGAAAAAGGAAAAAGAGCCAGGATTTAAATTTTCATCTAATATTTGGCCTGGTGCAGTTAGAAGAGTTGCTGCTTTACAGCACCAGAAGCTATGTCTCAATCCTAACTTCTGCTATAGCCTATGAGGAGACTGTATGTTCTTCTCATGAGATAAGGGTTACCCTCTGGTTCTCCATGTTCCAGAGCATGTGTGGATTGGTAAAGAAGTTGGTGTAAATTGCTTCTAGTATAAAAGGGAGTGATAAAATCTGATAGTAGGGGGGAGTAAATGAGAATGTGGAGAGAATTTGTGTTAATGAAACCAGTTATCCCAAATATAAACTAGAGGACCAGCTCCACACGCTCCACCTGGGTAGTCTATAAGCCAATCGCATGAACTTTGATTTCTACAATTTCAACAGTTTAACCTGGTCCCCTTCTGTCCCCTTTCTCTTACTTTCTCGTCAATCCAGCTCTTCTGCATATACCCAAACAGTGCCCCCATCCCTATCCCAGCCACCATCGCAAAGTTCTTTCCTCCTGCAGCTACTCCATCTGCCCTTCACTCACACACCTCCTAGTGGGTTCCACCTGCCCATCCAACTTCTATTATTTGGGTCCATGCTCCACCTTCCTTTCCTATCAGGTTCTATTATCTTCAGCCCTCTGTCGCCTCTACCTATCATCTCCCAGCCTTGCTTTCCACCCTTAACTCCTCCATCTATCAATTACCTGAAACCACGTACCACTTGCCTGCTCTTGGCCAACCCCTCCTCCTCACCTCTTTACATTGGTTATCTCCCCTCCACTCTCAGTCCAGATATTGACTGTTCATTAATACAGATGACTGACCACATTAGACCATAAGACCTTAAGACATAGGAGCAGAATTTGACCATTTGATCCATCACATCTGCTCTGCCATTCCATCATGGCTGATTTATTATCACTCTAAACTGCATTTTCTTGCCTCTCTCCATAACCTTTGATGCCCTTACTAATCAAGAATCTATCAACCTTCTCTTTAAATATACCCTATGACTTGGCCTCCTCAGCCACTTGTGGCCATGAATTCCTCAGATTTCAGCCTCCAGCTGAAAAAATTCCTCCTCCTCTCTGTTTCAAAGATTTCAAAGAGATCTCCCCTCATTCTTCTAAGCTCCAGCAAATACAGGCCCAGAGCCATCAAACCCTCCGCACACATTAACCCTTTCAGTCCTGGGATAATTCTTGTGAACCTCCTCTGCATCCTCTCCAACGCCAGCACTTCCTTTCTTAGATAAGGGGTCCAAAATGGCTCCTCCAGCAGTTTAGATTGTGCTCCTATTAACATGTATCTGATGGCTGACATGGCCCTACAAAGGGCCTGTTTTCGTGCTAGTTGACCCTGTGACTCTGAGACTGGGCAGCATTCCCTTACTTTGGGGCGGGGGGGAGGTGGTGGGGTGTCAGACAACTCCTGCAGCTTCAGGCTAACATTGACAACTTATTTGGTTTTCTAACTCTCTTGACATAATGAGTTCCGTGTCTCCATCCCCACATGCTATTCAGCAGCTTCTTCCTCGGTGCTAAAAAATGATAAAAGTATTCAGTAGATTTGTCATTCTCATTAACATTTAAGAATATGGGACAACTTGTTTAAAGATAGCTGAGGTGAGCTGGAATAATGAATGTATTGGGCTGTGCTGAGAAGCAGATCTCCACTGAGTAAAATAACACCTTATGTTCTTTAGTTTAGGAGTCTTATTCAGATACTGAAGCACAACCTGACAAATTTAACTGACAGCAGCCTCTTGACATTTTTAATTGGTTTCAGAAATAAGTAACACACATCTTTTATTCAGGGATTGCTGGGGTAAAAATCAATCCATACAGCTCCAGAAACAACTACTTGTTGAAAGTACGTTTATTTTGGAGTAGAGTGATTTAGAAATTTATTTCTTCGTTTTTCAGCGAGGTTTTCATTTTCTTTGTCACCCATTGCCTGGCAAAAACCCCTTCTTCATCCGGCTCCCCATCCTCACAAGAAAATTGATTCAACATTTGTGCAAAACACAACATTCATCTGCAAGGATGTTCTCAATCTCATTAACCATTCAGTGAGCACTTACTTACTCATTGCACAATCGGTTTTTACGAAGCTTACCACCTGGTGAAAAGGTCGTACTTAAAGGGCATCCTGTGCTCGATAGGCTTGTACATCTTAGAGAAGTTTAGCCCATAGAGGTTAGGGTCAAAGTCACTCACAGCTCAGGATTAATTTCAGCTGCTACTGCTGCTCTCTGCCATATCTCACAGCCTGCTGTTCACTGCTGCACTGGGGATGTCACGAAACTCCAGAATCAAGGAGCGAAGGCCCGGCACACTACACACCCTTCCGCCCATGATGTTGTGCCAACCTATGTAAGAATACTCTATGATCAATCTAACCTTTCCTTGCTACACACCCCTGCAGTTTTCTTGCATCCATGTACCTACCTAAGAGACTTCTAAATGATCCTATTGTATCAGCCTCTACCACCAGCTCTGGAAGCACGACACAGGCACTTGCCACTCCCTGAGCAGAAAAAAGAAGTTACCTCTGACCTTTGTCATCACTCCTAAACTTTCTTCCATTTACCTTAAATGTAGCTTTCAGGGATTGACAATTACCGCTCTGAGAGAAAAGGTGCTGGCTGTCGATTCTGTCTTTGCCTCTCATAATCTTCTACAGCTCGATCAAATTATCTCTCATCCTCTGTTGCTCTAGAGAGAAATGCCTTAGTTTGCTCAACCATTCCTCAAGAGACGTGTTATCCAAACCAGGCAGCGTCCTTATAAGCCTCATCTGTGCCCTCTCTAAAGTTTCCATTCCAAGTACTTTTTCTTTTGCCCACAAATACAGTCAGAGGCAGGCGCAGAGATTTACCAGTGTTATATGCCCTTGCCCTCTAAGCACAGTGGCACAACCAGGAATTGTGCAGCTGCACACCTCCAATTGCCCAGGTTCGAACCTGGTGCTGTCTGCACTTAATTTGCATGTTCTCCCTGAGACTGTCTAGGCTTCCCCCCACATCTGTGCTGCCATGATCTACGTTTTATGTTTTTGAGTTTTTAAAATTTATATTTTAGCTGGTTCAGCACAACATTGTGGGCTGAAGGGCCTGTTCCTGTGCTGTACTCTTCTATCCCAACATCATCTGGGTTAGTAGTAACTATACACTGGCTCTTTCTGGGGTAATTAGCAATTGTATGTTGCCTCAATTGTTAGTGGGTAGTAAAATTGAGGGAACATGAGGCAAATAGGTTAGAGAGAACATTGCTGATTTGCTCTGTAAACAGGCAGTCTGATGGGGTTAAATGGCCACTTTTAATCTTATAAAGGAGAAACGGAAATAAAGAAATGCAGGCACCTGTGAACTCCAATCACATGCTTATAGAGACTTTTCTGCCAGCGATATCACTGGAGGTTTGTATGGCACCTTCAGCCTCCACCTCATCCATGCTGACCATTTCCCCATCTACATTAACCCCATTTGCCTGCGTTAGATCTATATCCTTTAAGTATTGCTGACTTAAGTGTCTATTTAAGTACCTCAAGCATTTTAATTGTATTTGACTCCATCATCTCCTCTGGCAGCACAATGCCGATGTTTTTAATACCAAGGAAAAAAGATAATTTCACTGCCTACCCTGTCTATGTTTCTCATAATCTTATATACTTCCATTAACTCACCCCTCAGTCTCCTTCACTTCAGTGAAAACAAGCCCAGGTTATCCTATCCAGGTTTTCCCCAGTCCCTTTGCTCAAAATACATGGGGGGTGGGGGGGTGGTGGGGGGTGGTAGGACCAAAAGAAGCTATAGAAAGTTGTAATCAGCTCCTTCTTGGGTACTAGCCTCTGTAGTATCCAAGATATCTTCAAGGAGTGGTGCCTCAAAAAGGTGACATCCATTATTAAGGACCCCCATCATCCAGGGCATGCCCTCTTCTCATTGTTGCCATCAGAAAGGAGATACAGAAGCCTAAAGGCACACACTCAGCGATTCAGGAACAGCTTCTTCCCCCTGTCATCCGATTCCTAAATGCACATTGAACCCATGAACACTACACCACTTTAAAAAAATATTATTTCTGTTTTGCACTATTTTTAATCTAACTATTTAATATACAAATTATGCTTACTATCATTAATTAATTAATTAATTAATTTTCTTTCTATATTATCATACATTGCATTTTACCGCTGGAGCTAAGTTAATAAATTTTGCGACATGTGCTAGTGATACTAAAACTGATTCTGATTTTGAAGGCATGCTTCTGTCCGTCAGCCTATCCAGATCTAACTGTCTCTTTAGGAATACTCTCTTACCACCTCTGCCATCAGTATCAATTTATTCAGTAGATGGAAGAAGGGATATTCTCATGTAGCTTGTACTGTGGAATATTGCAGATGATACCACTACATTATTTGTAGTGTATATCAAATAATCATGAGTCAGAGCAAAGGAAGGAGATAGCAAGCTTGGTTTCATGGTGTCCTGACAACAACCTCAATGCGAGCAAAACAAAAGAGCTGGTCATTGACTTCGGGGTGGGGGGGTGGGGCTGTGCACATGCTCCTGTCTATGTCAATGGTGTTTAGGTTGACAGGGTTGAGACCTTCAAGTTCCTGCAAGTGAATATCATCAATAGCCTGTCTTGGTCCAACCAAGTAGATGTCACAGGCAAGAAAGCTCACTTCCTCAGGGAGCTAAAGAAATTTCGTATGTCCCTGTGGATCCTTGCCCGATTTTTATTGATGCACCATAGAAAGCGTCCTATCTGGATGAATCATGGCCTGGCATGGTAACTGGTTTGCTCATGACCAACAAATCCAAAGAGTTATGGATTCTGTCTTTGCTTCTCACTGCATGAGTAAATCAGCCATCATAATCAGACCTTATCTGAACATTCTCTCTGCCCCCCTCATCCACTGGGCATAAGATACAAAGTACATACCACCCGGTTCAAGGGCTGTTTTTACTTCGCTGTTATGACTATTAAATAGTTCTACCATATGAAGTCAGTTTGTGACCCAACAATCTACATGATTATGATCGTGCACCTTGTTGTTTATATGTATTACACTCTCTGTGGCTGTTACACTTTATTCTGTATTGTTGTTGTTTTACTTTGTTCCACCTCAGTGCACTGTGTAATGATCTGATCTCTATGAGCAGAGTGCAAAACCAGCTTTTCACTGTATCACAGTACATGTGATCCAATTCCAATTTCAATATCCCTTAAGGAGATTGTACCCAGAGTACAGCACATCAAATTTTAAAGTTCAAAGTAAATTTATTATTAAAGTACATCTATGTTACCATACGCCATACAGCCCTGAGATTCATTTTCTTGTGGGTAAGTACAGTAAGCACAAAACATAATAGAATCAATGAAAGACTGCACCCAGCAGGATGGGACAACAATCAATGTGCAAAAAAAAACCGAATCAACAAACTGTGCAAGCACCGAAAGAAAGAGAGAGAAAAAAAGCAATAAGTACCGAGAACTTGAGACGAGGAGTCCTTGAAAGTGAGTCCATAGGTTGTGGGAACGTGCCTGATGCTTGAGGGGTAATTACTGCTCCTGAACCACTGTGCAGAAGGTGACACTGCCAATTCTGCAAAATTCACAACTATTGTTCTCGCTCTTCAGCACCTTGGAGAGAGAAAAAATGTTACTGGTCCAGCTTGATCAGAACTGGGAAAAAGGAATAACTCAGACTGTGTTTAAGTTGAAGAAAATGGCACGTACAGAGATAACAAAAGAAATGACCCTAATAGTGTGGAGAACAAGGGAGCTTGAATGATACAAGTGTCGTGGTGTTGGTTGAGAGAGGGTGGTAACAGTTTGACGTGTCTGGAGGAGGTGCATAGAGATGGAGATGAATGAGAACAGAGGAAAGAGAGAAAAACTCATGGGTGCTGTAAATCTGAAACATGAAATAATGTAAGTACTCATTTGGTTGAGCAGCATCAACTAGAGAGAGAAACGTTACTGATTGATGACCTTCATTGGAACTGGCCAGTTCTGACACAAAAATCAATAGCTGTCTAAGTGAAATGATTGAATTCAGTGTTGAGTCCTGACACGGTGGGGAGATGAGATACTGGAAGGAAAGTGAACGCAAGGGGTGACTGATGAAAGCATCGTGTTGAAGTTGGCAGAAATGGTACAAGTTGGTAGAGACTAAAATTGGATGGAAGTGTGACCCCCAGTTTCATCGCCTGCAGCTCAATTCTCCATCTCACTCCCATTTCAAACTCTCTGATTTTAACCTTATACTGTTGCAATGAAGCCAATTGAAACTGAAGAAGCAGTAGCTCATCGTCCAACTAATAACTTCTGAAGAAAGATGGTCAATTTATAATATTAACTCCATTTTCTTCCCTTTAACAGATAGTGTCTAACTTATCGAGTACAAGGCAGGGATGCATATCTCCTTGTATTCAGACACTACTTACATTACATGCTTTCCCCACAGACGTCTGTCTGTGTAAGAGGAATGATACTCTTTCACACACATGGTTAATTAGAAATAGCCAAATAATAGATATTTTATTCTTCGTGTCTCATATAGATTCTGGCAGCAGCTGTCACTCAAGTGTACTGGAGTTCATCCGACCAAGATACTAATTTATGGTATTAATAAAGTCATAAAATCTATTAAGACAATTGAGAAATGTCTTTTGAAATGCACTGGTCTATCTAAACGTGGGACTTATTTTGTTAGGAACAGCTGCCTGATCAGAATTGTCAATCTTCCTTCTTAAGCTGAAGGCCCCATATCTAATTAAATTTTCTTCATTGTCACTTGTCATGGTGCAGAATATGCTACATGTGGGGGTGGTGGAAGCGGATTTAGTAGCAACCTGTGACGAGAAATTGGATAAAAACTTGAAAAGGAAAGATTATCAGGGCAAGAGGGAAGAGCGGTACTAATTGGATAACTCTTCCGAGTAGCTGGCTCGGGTGCTGTGGGACATCTCTTGTATTGTAAAATTGAAGAGGCAGCCAAATTGATTCAATCTTTGTTGGAGTCTGAGTGCAAAGATCAAACTCAGGGTGGAACACCCTCACTGAGTGCTAAGTGTCAGCTCTTTATAACAATTGTAATTTCAGTGCTTTAGAATCAGAATCAGAATCAGGTTTATTATCACCAGCATGTGTCATGAAATTTGTTAACTTAGCAGCAGCAATTCAATGTAATATATAATTTAGAAGAAAAAATAAATAAGTAAATCAATGACAGGAGATGCATATTGAATAGATTTGAAATTTTGCAAAAACAGAAATAATATATATTAAAAAAAGTGAGGTTGTGTTCATGGGTTCAATGTCCATTTAGGAATCGGATGGCAGAAGGGAAGAAGCTGTTCCTGAATCACTGAGTGTGTGCCTTCAGGCTTCTGTACCTCCTACCTGATGTAACAATGAGAAAAGGGCAAGCCCTGGGTGCTGGGGGTCTTTAATAATGGCAACACCGCTCCATGAAGATGTTCTGGGTACTTTGTAGGATAGTACCCAAGATGGAGCCAACTAAATTTACAATCCTCTGCAGCTTCTTTTGGTCCGGTGCAGTAGCCCCCTCCCCCCATACCAGACAGTGATGCAGCCTGTCAGAATGCTCTCCATGATGCATTTATAGACGTTTTTGTTGACGTACCAAATCTCTTCAAATTCCTAGTGAAGTACAGTTGCTGTTTTGCCTTCTTTATAGCTGCATCGGTATGTGGGACCAAGTTAGGTTCTCAGTAATCTGGACACCCAGGAGCTGGAAACTGCTCAGTCTCTCCTTAGTAGAAATGCTTTCACATTGTCATTGTCAGATCAATGTAAAAGGGCTTCTTTACCTACCTGTTTGCACAGCCGCAAATCCACAATATAAAATCAATCCTAACCCATCTGTGAATTTCTTCCAAATATTTCCATTGAACTGAACTTCATCCCAAAAGCACAAAATGACCTGCATGATATAAGCAGGTTCTGAAAGTCAGGACATGATGGGGTACTACTATGACATCAAAACTCCTCAAAAGAAGGAATCTTTCAACTTATTTACTTGGACTATTCAACTGATTCAATGTAAAAATGAAGATGAATCTGCTTTGCGTTGGAATCTGCTACACTTGGGGTACTAACAAACCTTTACAACTGTAACTAGGAATGATGATTCCAATTGCTTTTGGCTCTGGCATTTAAGTTTGACCCCAGTTCTAAATGCAGGAATGTAAGTCCCCATTATGCTGGGTCCTGAGAAATGACAGGAAACGAAAATCAAAATAGATCAGATGCTGGGTATTAAGCTGGAGGGAGAATTGGGGGAAGTGGCCAAAAGGGACACTTCTGATGAGAGTTATTCTGGGGAGAAGTTTCAAATGAGATCATCTGGTTGAGGGGTTACCAGGGGCAACCGGGGATAGAGAACATAGTCTTTTGTTTCACTAAAGCTATATATTGAAGGTAGCCTTTGAGTGTTGCCTGACGTCAATGTTTTCTGAATTATTTTTAACTGCCCTCATTTCAAAGCCACAGTGAAATAATTTTGTGAAGTTTCTGCAGCTGCAAAACTGTGTGATATGCCATCAAGTTTCCTGAATTCAGCACCACGTTTGTAATTGTAATTCAATAGACTCAACACATTTTTCTGCTTCATTTTCTTTAATGATGCTGTGGTCTTTTTGTGATTACATTTGCTCTGTTTTTAGGGATCCTATTTTCGTGGGACTATATGGGAGTCACAGCACTGAACCAGTTTATCATGGTGTCCATGAAGAGAGTTATAATCCAGCGCTCTTTCTGTGCCTTTTAACAACCATTTCCTGCAGCATTTATCTGGCATAATTGTCTTTTTGCCAATCACTTTGTGCAGCCTACGCATACAGAGATTTCCCTCAGTTACAGACTTACGTTCACATCAAATTACTCAATAGTTGGCAACAGTTTCATACTAAGTGTCATAGTAGGAGGCAGCAGAGAAAGAAGACCTTGACCCCTGAGTGTGGGCTAAGGAGAAGAGCTTACTTTGTATCCTCGGCCCACAGGAAAAGCTGCAGCCATCCTAAGCTAACCTCCCTTCTCCACTTCAAGTGGCCAGTTCCCCACTCTCCCACAACCTATGAGCACTAATGAGCATCGATTTGACTTCCACAGTTTGCTGCTATGACCTCACCGGGTTCTGAACCAGAACATTTGTCGGAATCACTTCAGGCCCATCAATTTAAGGTAATGGGGTGGGACCAAGTCTCAGACCCTGAACTTCCTGCCGTCTGCCACCTTAATTCACCATCCCCGTCTTCCACTCTGACCTGCCTGTTACGGTGCTGGTGTTCTGGGCAGCAGTGAAGGTCCTTCAGATCTGATGGTGTTCAGGGCTTCTTTCGTCATGCCAGTAACTACTGTCAGCAACGCAAGTCCCGGTGGAGATTCATGAACACCGTCACACTCAGATATAGGAGGAGTCTTCATGGCTGTTTCTGTAACAATTTTGATTTACCAGTGAAGGTTGTTAGCCCTGAGGTGAACCCACGAACCTGGAGGACCAGTGGACCATTCTTAGTCTGCCCTCTACCCTTTGACCTGTTCGGCATGGGTGACTCTACCAAGAGCCAAAGCATAAAGCCCTGACTCCAGCCAACATAACTCTCTGGGTCACTGAGGCATGCAAGCCTCCAAAATATGATAAGGTTGTGGTCCTTTTGGAGGTGCACTATTATAATGAGCCCCAAGGTAATCATGAGGAACATCTCATCTTCTATCTGAGCATGGTGCAACCTTCCTGACCAAATATTGAAATAGCCAGTTATAGGTAACTTACTTCCTCTGTCAATATCATAACTGGCTATTTTAGCTGTGAGTTATCCATCCATGATATTGCCTCGATGTTTTTTTTCCTCTGATTTGTACAGCCTTGCTATTTTCTGTACATCATTGCTTTGTTAGTCTCTAGCTGCTCCAAGGACAACCTATCCCCATACTCACCCTGTCACAAATATTCCTTTCATGCAATTCACCACCAGACACCAACTCTCTGCAAGTTAAGCCAAGCTTTCTGTCAGGTCCTGGTGAGGGTTCTTGACCTGCAGCATTAATTCTGGTTTTCTTCCCAGCTTAACCTGCTGAGTGTTTCTGGGACTTTCTTTTATTTGCACAAGTGTCAGAGGCTACCATGACCAGTTGAAACCATGCATTAGGGACACAATCCTATTCTCTTTCTGGTGTAAATGCCATGAGTGATAAACACTGCTCTTTGACTATCCAGGGCTTGGCCAATTACACAAATTTCAAAGAAAATCACTAGATTATTTTACTGTCATTTTGAGGATCACTGGCGCACCACAGGAATATGTGCTTAGTCCACTGCTCTACTCTCTCTATATCCATGACTGTGTGGCTAGGCATAGCTAAAATCCATCTATAAATTTGCTGATGATACAGCCATTGTTGGCAGAATTTCAGATGGTGACCAAAAGGCATACAGAAGTGAGATATACCAGTTGTCGAGTGTTGTCACAGCAACAACCTTTGCACTCAGTGTCAGTAAGACTAAAGAGCTGATAGTGGACTCAGAAAGGGTAAGATGACGGGACACACACCCGTCCTGTAGATGGATCAGAAGTGGAGAGAGAGAGCAATTTCAAGTTGCTGGGTGTCAATATCTCTGAGGACCTAAACTGGACGTAATATTTTGATGCAGCTATTAAGAAGGCAAGACAGTGGCCATATTTCATTAGCAGCTTTAGGAGATTTAGTTTGTCAACTAAAACACTCAAAAAACTCTAAAAAATGTACCGTGGAGAGCATTCTGACAGGCTGCATCACCGTATGGTATGGGGAGGGGGCGCTACTGCACAAGATTGAGGTCAGTTGCAGAAAGTTGTGAAATTAGTCAGCTCGGTCTTGGGTACTAGTCTCTGTAGTATCCAAGGCTTCTTCAAGGAGCAGTGCTTTAGGAAGGTGGTACTCAACATTAAGGATCCCCAACACCCAGGGCATGCCCTCTTCTCATTGTTACCATCAGAAAGGAGGTACAGAAGTCTGAAGGCACACACTCAGCTATTCCAGTACAGCTTCTTCCCCTCTGCCGTCCGATTTCTAATGGACATTGAACCCCTGGACACTACTTTACTTTTTTTTTAACTTAACTATTTAGTAGACACACACACACACACACACACACACACACACACACACACACACACACACAAAACTACACATATATATTTAAATTAATTCACTTTTTCTATATTTTTCATGTATTTTATTATACTTTTGTCATAAAGGTAACAAATTTCACAACACAAGTGATGCAACATCAATAACTCACTCTGAGACATAAGAAGCGAGGTATCGGCTTTTATTGACTGGAAGAATGAACAACTCTACATCCTGTAGAATGAGGCCGGGCTCAGGCCTCAATCGCCTTTATACAGGGGTCTGTGGGAGGAGCCACAGAAGCAGTCAGCAGGGGGTCTGTGGGAGGAGCCACAGGAGCAGTCCAGACAGGTATATGTAGTTCACCACAACATGCTGCTGATATTAAACCTGATTCTGATTCTGACATCCCGCAATTGCGAATATTTTTTCTTGAAAAATTCAGCTATACCTTAACTATAGTGTGCCGTAACTAATCAGATTCACAGACTTTACAGCATGATATAGCACCCCTATAATGAGTGAAATGACAATATTTCCCTACATTATTTGTCAATGGCAGTTTCTTGAGGTAAAGCGCATGCTGTGGACGTGTCTGTAAATCTGTGTATATCTGCTCGAGGAAAATTACTGTGGAGAATCATTAGTTTCAAAATAACAAGAAGGCAGAGAACAACTGGTCACATCAAAACATTTATCACTGCAAAGCCATGTGTAAATTAGCTGAATCGCAAATGAACTGCAGCCATGTAACGTTATAAATCATAAAGAAAAAAAAGCCAAACTTCTTTGGTATTGTGTTTGTACACTGCAAGCAGGAACATTGTGATGTTATAGTGAACCATGCTGCTGAGCATGCAAGTGGAGCATTGTTTCAATTCACTGAGATGCGAGTGAAATACATTGAAGTGCTTTCACAACAATCACATTAAAACACCCTGGTGTCTGATACACGTGGGGCGTTGCAGACAAAATAGAATTGAATTGCAACAGGAACCTCAAAGGAGAATGAGATTCATTTGTTCAGATACCTCACTGAACAGTGCAGCTTATGAAGCACGTTTGAATGGACTCTTATATGTGTCAGAATGCTGGTGCATGACAGAGAATGACCTTGCCAAGTTGTCGTCATTCCACACCATGAGCCTCCAGAAGATCCTCCATACTTCTGGCCAAGAAAGATCTCCTTCAGTGTCACCAGGTGGACATGGCCACAAACATCGTGAGGAAACGTTGGAGATGAATTGGTTATGTGACGTCATCAAGCCAGCATTTCATTGGACCCCTGAAGGACGGAGGAAATGTGGCAGAAATGACTACCCTGAACCACACCTGGGCACAATAGAGAAGATAGCCAAGGTCAAGCAGAGTTGGAGGACCACTATTGCTGCCCTAGATGCCAGCAGCGTAACAGGCAGCAACTATCTAACTTACTACTTGAATGGATGCTTGTCTCGTCCATTTCTGTGTGTATGTTTGGATGTGTGTGTGATGATTTACACTGAGGCAAATGCACCAGATGAGACAACCTCCTTTATATATTTAGGCCAGGCAATCAATTTAACATTGGAAGGATGAATCCCACTCTACTCTTTCTGTAGTGGCACTATTAATGAATCAGCCAGGATTGAATAGCAGAGCAGATTTGATGGGCCATTTGGCTTAATTCTTCCCCTATGTAATGTAGAAAAAAGATCAAATTTAGGGTTTGTGTGGTGATGTGGTAGAACACCAGACTGTAAAATTACCTAACAAAGGCTCGGAGCCCACTGCATGAGAGAGTGGTGGAGGCAGCATCTCTTATCACAAGCACTTGAAATCTACCATCCTACAGATATAGCTCAGGAATGGGACTATGCTAAGTACTTTGCAACTTTGCTCAGTATAGAAAGGTCTGGCAGATGATGTTAGGACATCTTCTACATAGTGCCCTTTGTCAGTTTCCAGTTTTTCCAGGCTAATATCAAAACAAAGCAAATCTCTGGTAAGGATCCATGTCCTGCTCTAACAATGTGCCAAAGACTTAAGCCAGAGAGAATATTCTTAATCGATTAATCGATCAGATATAAAGCTCATCACAATTATTAAATATTCAGTCGTCAGCATTTATCCAATTAGTGTCAGTTATGCATGAATCTGCACACAACGATTTGTCAGTAAATAATTGTTTTAACATTACAAAGTGCTTCAAAGTGATGCCAAAGGTATGGTTATGAACAAAATGATACTGAATCGCATGAGGAGATATTAAGGGGGATTTCAAGCATTTCAAGTTGAAGCGTCTCTGGGTGTAGGCTGTAACGATGGGAGTAGACAGGAGTCTGCAGCTGAAGGAACGCAAAGGTATCAGATTACTGCAAAGCATTGTGAGTATGCTATGTTGGTGGCAGAATGCATGGCGACTCCTGTGGGCTGGCCCTGCACATCCTCAGCTGTGTTAGCTGTTTACGCAAACAACGTCTTTACATCCCTGTACCTAATAGAGTGGCCTCTGAGCGCATGTTCATGGTCTTCTGCCACTGTAGCCCATCCACTCCAAGGCTCTGTGGGAACCTGGAGATGCTGCAGCTTTCAGAGATGTTCTTTGGCTCACCACTGTTGTAACACATTGAGCTACTGCGTCTTTCTGTCAGCTTGAACCGGCCTGGCCATTCTCCTTTAGCCTCTCTCATTACCAAGGCATTTTTGCCCACTGAACTCCCACCCACTAGATTTTATTTTTCACACCATTCTCTGTAAACTCTAGAAACTGGCGTACATGAAAATCACAGGAGGTCAGCAGTTTCTGAGATACTGATACCAACCACCTGGCACCAGCAATCATTCCATGGTCAAAGTTACTTAGATCGCATTTCCTCCCCAGTCTGATGTTTGCTCTGAACAACAACTGAACCTCTTGACCATGTCTGCATGTTTTCATGCACTGAGTAGCTGCTACCTGATTAGATATTTGCATTAATGAGCAGGTGTACAGGTGTACCTAACAAAGTGGCCACTGAGTACAAATCTGAATCTGAATCTGAAGAATATGCATAATGTGAATGCTAAACCAATTTAGAAACATTTAATTTATTGAATTATCTGATTGAGCCATGGAATAGCTATTTTCTTGAATTATTGGAAAAATTTATAGGCTCTTAATTTGTTTTTATTTTGGCAATGGTCTTTCCACAGTGTACACCTGTTCAGAATAAGTATTGCTTGAATGCATGGCTTCGGTCCTCAATATTACCGAAAATGTGGGAAATACTCTGCAGGTCAGGAAGTATCTGTGGATGGAGGAACAGAGTTCAGGTTTCCGGCCAGTTAGCTCTCTTCTGAGGCTACTCAGCCTCCTATGTAAAGACCAGCAACACACCGGTACCCTGCAAGGCTCGACTCGAGTACAAAGAATTGCCATTTTAAACTGTGCAAAGAACTAAGCTGAGAGCACCACGACGCAACACATTGCTAATCTGCAGCAAGCAGAGGTAGCTCAATTTTATTAATGTGGAGTAAAGAATTCTGTTGAAGAATAAATGACGTGCATTATTAAATTAGTTTCCTTAATCAGTGTTAATGTGTTATGCCTCAATGCCAATTGTAGTTTGTTTGCTGTAAATACCAGTTCTCATGGTATTTCAAATCCTTTTCGATCTACTGATTTATTTGTTTTATTTCTTTTTCTTTCACTAATAATGTCTTGTCAGCTCTGTGCACCACTGATTTATTGCACAGATGTACTTCTGATGTTTATTAAAAAGGAACTTTTATTTTCACAGTCTGCAGCAGTAGATAATGAAGCAATGGTCTGAAAGGTTTGTCCAATGATGAATTTAACTAATCTTAAACCACCTGTAACCCCTATTCCCTGATGTGATTGTGTTTTTTAACTGAATCTACTTGTCACTTACCCTAAGATGGTTTTAAGAAAAAAGTCCAACTTATTGATCTTTTTCCTTGTAAAAAGAAACAGTGAGAAAATATACTTGCTTTATTCTATTTTGTTTTTATATTGAAGTATTTAGAATGAACAGAATATTGAACCAGTTCCCTATGCTGGTGTACTGAGTCTCATTTTATTTGTTTTCCACTGACTGTGAGTAATATAAGTTATTCCTAAATAAACAGCAGAAGTCAAAGGCAACACACACAAAATGCTGGAGGAGCTCAGCAGGCCGGGCAGCATCTATAGAAAGGAATAAACAGTCGATGTTTCGGGCCGTGACCCTTCACTGAGACTATATTAGAAGTTGAAGTTGAATTTATTGATGTATGCACAAGTACCCGTATGCACAGGAACAATGAAAAACTTATTTGCAACACATAGAATCAGATACACAATATTAACAAGAAAGAAAGAAATTAAACATAAATCGTATAAAATATGCACAGTTCAAAGATCAAAGTATATTTATTAACAATGTACAAATATGCCACCATATAAAACTCTGTGATTCACTTTCTTGCGGGCAATCATAGTAAACACAATGGAATTGATGAAAGACTTCAGCCAACAGGATGGACAACAGCCAATATGCAAAAAGAAACAACAAGCTGTGCACACAATGAAACGCACGATTAGAACAAAACCAGAGTTCACTGCTGTACAGAGTGATCTTAGCATTGGTATACTGAGGCAGTGAGTAATTGAAGGGATGCAGCTGTTCCTGAACCTGGTGGTGTGGGACTTCAGTTTCCTGTATCTCATGCACAATGGTAGCTTCAAGGAGACGGCTTGGCTCCGATGGTGGGGTTCTTTGATATCAGGTGTTGCCTTCTGGATACTTGCAATGAGGGGGAGGGATATACTGGTGTTATATTGGACTGAGCCAACTACTCTCTGCAGTTCTGCTAAAGCCCACTGAAGAAATAATTAAACAAGAGAAAATCTGCAGATGCTGGAAATCTGAGCAACACACACAAAATGCTGCAGGAACTCAGCAGGCCAGGCAGCATTGAGGAAAAGAGTAAAAGTAAAAAAGAAATTGTCTTCATATTTTCACACCACTTAAAGCTGCTATTGACGCTGTTCTAGAAATGTTGAATACAAAGTACTTGCCTAAAATTATAGGATCACTCCATCTTCATTGTGAAATTCCATAATGCTGCAATCCATTAATCAAATCTGGAATTTACCCAGAGAACAGCAACTAGTGAAGTTATCAAGGAGAACTTCAGGGAGAATTCTGCCCAGCAAGGGGAGCTCTCTAGAATACTTGTACTCTTGGGTATGGCTGTCAACGATACTCAGCTTAGTCAATTGTGTCCTTTCATAAGCAACACCTCTGCTAGTGAAAATCATTTTTTGCTGTTTACACTGTTGAAAACATTACATAAATTTGAACATATTGGAAGCATCACTTCCCCTTCCTGAAGGTGCACTGGGCCTCGCCACGTGCACATCTCTATCTACGGGTTCTGCTCACTATGAAATCCCTGTGATCCATGTACCGTACTTAGACTGAAAGGCCAGTGAATGTGGTCTGAATGTGCTTTTAATCTTCTGCTTAGTACTGGAGTGGAAGCCACTGAGGCTCCTGAAAGCCACGTCTTGTTGGATGCATGGAGGTGCTACCGTAGTGTCCTGGCCTTGGGCAGCTCTGAAAGCTCTGCTGTGTCCATACTCTGTTACCAGGTAGGGGTGCCTGGACCATTACAGTCCTATGCAAAAGTCTTGGGAACCGTAGATTTTTTATATGGTTTCACATGGTCTGGCCCCCACAGAGCCCTGCTCTCAACATCATCACGGCTGTCTGGGTTTACCTGGAGAACCAGAAGCAAGTGAGACAGCTGAAGTCTGCAGAAGAACTGTGGCAAGTCCTCCAAGATGCTCGGAACAAGCTACCTGCCAGTTTTCTTATAAAACTGCACAGTAGGGTATCTAAGAGAATTGATGCAGTTTTAAAGACAAAGGGTGGTTACACTAAATATTGATTTGACTTTTACTGTTTACTGTTCTTTGTAGTATTTTTTTAATATCTAGGAACTTTCCATTTCATTAATTTTGAAATCACCTTTGCTTTACAGAATTTTTCTACATGTGCCTAAGACTTTAGTGCAGTACTGTGAATATAGTTGCATCACTGGGTGTAAATAGCCTACCTCTCATGCAAACAAACTGATTATTCTCCATGCTTTCACATCAAAATATTCAGGAACCATAGCCCACAGAAAGGGTCCAACATGAGATACCATCTCCTTGGTTAGCTGTCCAACATATGTATCTTTGCCCCTGTCAAGTACAAGATCTTTTTGTCAACAGGTTTCAACAGGTACATTTAATGTCGGAGAAATGTATACGATATACATCCTGAAAGTCTTTTTCTTCACAGACATCCATGAAAACAGAGAAGCGCCCCAAAGAATGAATGACAATTAAAACATTAGAATCCCAAAGCCCCCCAACTCCCCCCTCCCACGCACAAGCAGCAGCAAGGCAACAGCCCCCCCACCAGTAAAAAAGCATCGGCACCCTCCACCGAGCACTCACGTGTGCAGCAAAGCATCAGTAAAGACACAAACTTGCAGTACCCCACAAACTACTCATTCACTCAGTAATTCGACATGCCATAGGCTCTCTCTCTCCCTAATGAGGGAAAAAGAGGTGTCCCCATTTCATAGCGAGAGCGGAGACATAACAAGCAACTCGCTGATTTACAATGTTAAAAGTCTGTTGCATTGCTTTTCTCCGGACTCTGCGCACCCCAGAGCCACAAAATCCCAGAATGCTGAAGGAGCACTTGTCTTTCAGGCTGTGCCTTTGGGATATCAAAGAGCGGCTGGTCATGAGGCCCTGTGAGTGGGTCCAATCCCCGTAAAGAATCCAAGTCAGATTGTAACTCCAGGTCTGGGTCTTCAAAAGAACTCCCCACACTCTGAAAAGGAAAATAAAAAGAGACATCAAATATAGAAATGGAGCTGTTTCTGAAGATGCAAGCAAAGGAGTCATCATTTAGTGACATCTTGACTTTGCCTCACCTCCAGATCATTCCCTGTCTATGCAGTAACACAAAAATTCATACACAGAACAATACTGTCCCATGAAAATCCAGCTTGCTCATCTTTAAAGATGTGCTTTCTAAACAGCAGTGATGGTCTACAATCTTACAAAGGTGAGTTTATCATCTGCTATTTCCCCCTGACTACCTCCTCCCACTTTGAGGATATTTTGTGTACATTTGTTGATATTTTGTGAACTCCTAGTTCCTGTTCTACAATAATGCCTGTCATTCAATTGATAGTAAAATGTCTCTTTAAAAATTATGCTTTAGAATGTGAGACCAACAATATTGGCATTACTCCACTTAAGGACCATTTATTAGGTACACCTGGATACCAGCATGGTAATGTAATTATTCATCAGCCAATCATAAAAGCAAGCAGAAATGGTCAAGAGTTTCAGTTGTTATTCAGACCAAATATCAGAATGGGGAAGAAATACGATTTACGTGACTTTGACTGTGGAATGTTTGTTGGCGCCAGATGGGGTGGTTTGCGTATCTCAGAAACTGCTGATCTCCTGGGATTTCCACTCATAACAGAGTTTTCAGAGAATGATGTGAAAAAAAACATCCAGGGAACAGCATTTCTGTGAGCATAAACTGCTTATTTCATGAGAGAGGTCAGAGGAGAATGTCCAGACTGTTTCAAGCTGACAGGAAGGCGACTGCACCTTAAGTAACCGTGCGCTAAGCAGTGGTGTGCAGAAGAGAATCTCTGAATGCACAACACGTTTCACCAAGAAGTGGATGGGTTACTGCAGCAGGAGACCATGAACACACACTTAGTGGCCACTTCATTAGGTGCAGGAGATACCTAATAAAGTGGACACTGAGTGTAATCCTTCAGTCAAAGGGAAACTTCCTGCCCTTTGTACAGAAGGAAAACACCACTGCAACATAGTTGTGTGCTGTTTGTAGAACTGCTGGGTGAGATGCTAGAAAATTAAATGTCAACTTACCCAACATGATCATAGCTTGTTTTCCAATATAGATGTATCCAGTGTGTACAATGCATAAATTGGAGGTCAAAGCCTTGAATTCACTTCACCAATTCATTTCTTTTATCTTTGCTTCCTTACCATTCTAAATCCTTTTCCTTTTGCAATAGGCACAATCGGACTTTGAGAAGATGATTCCAATTTTCCAACAATGTTAGAAAATCATGCCAAGTTTACTGAGCAGAAAATAATAAATAATAGTGACATCTCTACAAGGTCATTTCAGGTAGTCTATGAATATTGGTAACATTGGTTTATAATTGATACATGAACCCACTGAATATGCAATCAAAAACTTCTGTTTGTGTGCCATCCAGGCAGATCATGCCAGACCTAAGTACACTGAGCTTGTAAAAAGAAAATAGAATTTAGAATACAAGATACAGTATAGCAGCTACAGAGAGAGTACAGGGTAGGCAAATTAAATTCAAAGGCCACACCAGGGTAGATTGGGAGATTAAAAATCCGGCTTTAGCATGTGAGGGAGGGGTCTATTGAGCATTCTGATAACAGTGGGATAAAAGCTGTCCTTGAGCCTGATGTAAGGAGAGGGGAGAAGAGAGAATGTCCAGGGTGGGAGGGGTCATTGATATGTCAAATGCTTTCCTGACTCCATCATTTCTTCAGGCAGCTTTTCAAATGTATTAATGCTGGAAAATAATGATAACTGGGTGTCATCAAAATATTCAAAGGAAGGTATATTTTTCATTAAGATATATTTCAATATATCTTAATGAGAGTGGAGGGACAATGCTGCAAAGTCAGGAAAGCACAGTCCTCAAAGACTGCAAGCTGCAAGACACACTAAGGACTGGAAATAGTTAACTCAGTTGCATTTCTAACTGGTGCAGACCTAAAAAAATATTCATAATGGAAGATTTAGTGTTGTTATTGAATATTGTGGCAGATGGTTTAGTTAATCTCATTGGGAATGGGCATTATCAAATGCTTACAATGGCCATCTCCAATGAGAATGTTAATTAATGCTAGACGAATGTTATCTTTCATTTAACAGCCTGAGCCTGGGTCTTCTCCAAGTCGTATTGCAGAATGGAGAAGAGCACTGTAGAATTATCAGCTACCGGCCCCACTTTTGTCGGAGAAAAGGCTATTGATCAAACAGCAGAAAATCACAATGTGGTAGACATTCCCTGAAGAATGTTGTGGTCATTTTTTCTCGCTACAATTAATTTCCTCCAAAAGCTACTATTATCTTCTTTGCATCAACCAGAACTCCAATTGCGCAGTGATCTTCTCCTTGAAGCAAGTGACCTCAGTTCTGCTTGGGTTCCTTCATACCATACTTGGCTGAACAAGATATTAGCGTTGAGAGGATTCACAATTTGTTCCTCTGCCCATGTTTGTACTGAGATTATAATGAGATCTGTAATCAAATAACTTGTTGGAGCTTGAAAATTTGGCATAGGTTATTGTTAAGTAAATGTCATTTAGTAGCATGATTATTGACTATTTCCTTTACTTTTACCGATAGCTTGAAGGACATTTTCAAATACTAATTGAATAGATTGGATTCATCCTGATTTTGAGTGGACAAAATATACTTGATCAATGTTCTACATTGTAAGGTCAAATCTGCACCAGAACAGATGCTCAGGGCAATGAGGTGGCAGGAAGAGGACTGTGCTGTGATTTCTGATGGAAAGAATTTCAGTATTATAACTCCCGAAGCCTAACGTTCTAATTTCAGAACCAGAATTGGGTTGACATTTGACATTTTTCTGCAGGGGTCAATGCAAAATATTTAAAAAATACTATAATTTACAATAAGAAATGTATAGTATATGAAATAATTAAATAAGTAGAGGAAAATGAACAAAAATAGTGAGACTTTGTTCATAGGTTGGTGCATTGTTCATTCAGACATCTGATGGTGGAGGGGAAGATATTCCTTAAACATAGTGTGTGTCTTAAGACTCCTGTACCTCCTCTCTGGTGGTAGTAATGAGACAAGCACATGTCCTGGGTGATAGGGTCCTTAATAATGGATGTTGCCTTTTTGAGGAATCTTCTTTTGAAACATCCCTCAATATTGCAGAGGCTAGTACCTATGATGGAGCTGGCTGAGTTTGTAACCCTTTGCAGGAGCTTAATACTAGTTTTCTTGTGATCGCAAGATCCTGTTGGACATTGGTGGCGTGGCGTGCAGCCAGTCCAGTTCATTGGTTTATTGGCAAGTGGCAGGGGAGCTGCGTGGCCTTGGTCACAGCAAGGACTAAGCCTCAGCCTCAGAGTCGCCTGGTTGCAGTTGCCCAGGAAGAGGAGTCAGAGTCAGGCACTTCACTGAAGTGCTGGAGGCGGTGTGGTGCAGCGCCCATTTTGGAATCGGTTCTGCTCCCAGACGGCAGAAGATAAGCTACTTGTATTTGACTGCAGTCTGCTGCGATATTCATGGACTCGGACTTGGACTATATTTTTTTGTGTGACTGTATGTTTACTGCTATCTTATATGTGCCGTGTGCTGTGAATGGCTGTCGGCACTGTGTTTTGCACCTTGGCCCCAGAGTAACGGTGTTTCATTCAGCTGTATTCATGTATCGTTGAATGACAATTAAACTTGAAATTGAAATTAAATAAAGAAACAACTTGACTCTGTAGTTAACAGCCAGCTCTAATCTCCTAACTGAAATCAGCAAACAAGCTCAGTGCAAGCCAACTCCAGTGTCAGGCAGGATCCCATTCCTGAGAAATAGTCATAACAGAACTGCTTGTAAATTGGAAATGAACTAAACCATAGTAGTGCGTGGGTAATGACCACGGAAACAGCGGTGATGGGAGAGCCAGCAGACACAGGAAGAGTAGCCACCACCCGGTTCCATTCAGTGAGACTGCTCAGTCCTAGGAACTCTTCTCGACTCCGCTCAGCGCTGGATGGTTTCAGCTTACAGGGGTGAGTCTGGGGAAGAGAAGGCAAGTGGAGATGTCTAACTGGCAGAAAATGCCTGCAGTCCTGTAACAGTTGCCTAATTCATCCCCATCCATCCTGAGTGTATTCCAGATCAGACGCCAGCTGCTCCAGAATCCCAGTCTGAATCCCACTCTGCTGCTGAACACTGTGGTGAAGTCAGTAGAGAGTGCAGCCAGTCATTTTTGGTTTTCTGTGTTTGTATGTTAGTCCCAAAACCCAACCACATTTTAAATGAGAAATTTCAAATGGTCCCTGCGAAATACAGACCATTATGAAGCTGTTTCCTATAGTCAGTTCATCAGTCTTTGTAGAAAAGGATAAGTGCAACTAGCTAAAAATGGAAGCAAGTAGTCAGTAGCTATCATAAAATAAAATAAATGGAACATGGGCTCGAGAGTTTGCCTTGGATCTGCACGATAGATGATGTGACAGGCTTATTTGAAAAGGGACTGGATAGATCAGGTTGTCTGGTGACAGTTGTAGGTAAGTTCTTAGCACATGTGACAAGAGGTAAGTTAAGTGATGAATAGTCAGTGGATTCATTTGTTGATAGCTAGTTATGTTTAATGTACTTGCCCGTGATCTTTTGACTATATGTTTACATGAACCGATAAAGAGGAAATGTCATTCATGTGGCTTGGCAGAAGAATATCCAGTCATTACATGGGTAAGAGGTTGATCACATTTGGGAAACGTTTTTCCTGTTTCTCAGTCCAGAGACAGGTTGGAGAAAGTGCATTCAATTGCTGTCTGGTACGATGACAGCACACACAAATGTGGGTCCAAACAAAGGTGAAATTATTTGTCTTTTATGTCTATTTCAAGATCGCAAGACACTGCTGGGTATCGAGTGTTGTACAGCTACCCCATCAGTGAGATGCTCGATGGGGATGAAGCTGACTTATTACATACCATAGTTACGTTGTTGCTTGGATTTGTTTTGTACTGTTGTTGTGCCCAGGCAGTGTGCAGTCCAAAAAATGGTGCAAGTGATTGTCTTGGACATTTTTCTTGCGATCTCAAGACCCTGTTGGACATTGGTAATGTGGAACACTGCAAGTCTGGTTCACTGCTTTATTGGAGAGACTGAAGGCAGGGGATCTGCCTTGCCTCGGTTGTGGTGAGGACTAGGCCCTCAGACAATGAGGTCTGCTACAGCCGTTCAGGAGAAGAGATGCTGAGGCAGCGTGGAAGAGAGCAGACGGTTGGAGGCTGGGCCCCTCCCATCAGTTCTTCTCTCCAGTGTTCACTCAGTGGAAGAACAAGCTGGACCAGGACAGGATCCCATGTACCATCATTCTACAGACCATGCCTTTCAGGGACTTTGGCTATAAATATTTTGTGACTGTATGTCTACTGCTATCATAACTGTATGTGCAGTGTGCTATTGGTAATGTGTTTCACAACTTGGCCCTGGAGGAATGCTTTCTCTTTTGACTATATTCATGTGTAGGTGTAGTGTAGGCCTCTGTTAGTCTCAATAGACCATGGATTTGCACCTTGGAAAGTTTCCAGGGTGCAAGCCTGGGCAAGTTTTTTTTAATGGAAGATCTGCAGTTGCCCAAGCTGCAAGTCTCCCCTCTCCACTCCACCCATGTTGTCCAAGGGAAGGGCCTATATTCATGTATGTTTGAATGATAATTTTATTTCTGGGATGTCCGGACTGTCTTACGCAGAGAGGTTAGAGAGACTGGGCTTGTACCCACTGGAATTAAGGAGATTGAGAGGGGATCTGATTGCAACATATAAGATTATTAAGGGATTGGACAAGATAGAGGCAGGAAATATGTTCCAGATGCTGGGAGAGTCCAGTACCAGAGGGCATGGTTTGAGAATAAGGGGTAGGTCATTTAGCACAGAGTTAAGGAAAAACTTCTTCTCCCAGAGAGTTGTGGGGGTCTGGAATGCACTGCCTTGGAAGGCAGTGGAGGCCAATTCTCTGGATGCTTTCAAGAAGGAGCTAGATAGGTATCTTATGGATAGGGGAATCAAAGGATATGGGGACAAGTCAGGAACCGGGTATTGATAGTAGATGATCAGCCATGATCTCCAAATGGTGGTGCAGGCTCGAAGGGCCGAATGGTCTACTTCTGCACCTATTGTCTATTGTCTATTGTCTATTGATAATTAAACTTGAACATAGATTACAAATAGGTGATTCAGGTGAAGGAAACTGAAGTCTGAAAATCTCAATGACATTTAAAAAAAATACAAGAAAGGAGAAAGTCTGCAACTATTTTGGGACACAATAGACAGAATAGTGATAGACTGATGTGATTATTTGTGGATGTGAGAAGACATGAGGCTTTGTGAGGGAAAGAAAATGAGAAACCAAAAATACACATAGCTATGAGACAATGAACAAAGAAGCGCCTCTGCAGGAAGTCTCATCATTGAAGGGAATATGATGGAGGTGGAGGAACAGCGAGAATAAAAATGCATCCCGACCGGAAGCTGAGTGGGATAAAGAGTGTCAAAATAGATTTGGGAGTTATAAAGCATGAAATGGGTAGCTGGTCTTTCTCGTGAGATGGAGACAGACAGGACCAAAAAAAGAAGTGAAAAATCTGAGGCTGATAATGTAAGGGCAGGATGGAAATTGAATGTAATTGTCAGTTCTTTACAGGTCCAGGAATCAGCACCAACGCAGTCATTAACGTATCAGTAAAGCGAGGGGAGGAAGTGAGTCTGAGTACAAATGAAACATAGACAGGCATATCTTAAGTGAGTGCTGCACTTTATGAGTTGAAAGTGAAGTTGTTCAATGTGAGAATAGGTTCAGCCAGGTGAGTGAATGAGGTGGTGGGGGGGAACTGGTTAGGCCTCTGCACCAAGAAGACCTGTAGGGTCCTCAGTCTACCCTAATATGGGATTGAGATATAAAGGTGAGCCTGTTGAGACCTGTTGGAAATGGACAAATTGATGAAGGCATCAGAGGTATCCCAGTCTGTTTGTGGCTGGGACCCTATAGATATCAGATCTCATATTAGAGAATGAGACAGGGCAGGGGACAAAAGTTTGTGTAGGGTAATACTTCGCATCTTGTGATGATAATGCCATTAATTTCTAGATAATTATGGAAAAGATTAGACCTCATCCTTAGCTTGAGCTTCTAAACTGGAGAAAAGCCAATTTTGATGATATCAGAAAGGATCCGGCACGTATGGTTTGGGACACGTTGGCTTCTGGCAAAGGTGTGCTTGGTAAGCTGGAGGCCTTTGTTATGTTTCTGAACCTCCGAAACATAAAACAAATTGAAAGGAAACACAGAGCTGAGAATATGTGTCTTAGTTTCGTTTTTACTTTTAGTGAGACACGCCATTCACGTGCTTTTACATATAATCCATAATGAATTATTTAAATGAACAAGAACGCTTTATCAAACAATGTAATTACAACACTTACAAGATAGCGCTGCCAAAGATGTGCGACAGTTACTGGTAAATCATAAGGCATGAGGTTTGACTAAAAACATTATTTACAACAACCTTTATGAAGCAATTTGTGGTGAACTGCCACTGTAGACAGTGAGTAGGCAAGCGGAGGCAAGGCTGGTTCAGGAGATGAGCTGTGCTGGGGCATTACGAGGAGCATTGTGTTCGAGTGGCAGATGGAGATGGAGTTTATATTGCTGCCGGAGATGGAGTGAGCGATTTGGAGAGGAGTCCATGGTGAAGAGTTTCAATGCCCATCCTCCTAACCCAGGGGTGAGGTTGGATCGCTCCAAGTACCAAGCTGATCTGGTGGGCCCAGGTATATCCGGGTCCTGGAATGAGGCGCTACTTGGTGCTTGGACAGCTCAAACATTGGCCCAGATAGACTGAATGCTGGGTACGGAGGGTTGGGCTGATTACACTTACTCCCGCGAATGTTCATTCCTTTCTCTATGGTGCTGAGGCTGTGAACTGATCCAGCGCTGTGGGGTTCTGCCCCACAGGTGTGAATACTGGGGACCGAGGCTTGGCTTGAGCCTACATGGGATGTGCAGATGCTACCCCACAAATAAGCCTATTATAGTATGAAAAATCTTTGTGAGTGCTTATGGAGAGAAACGGTATGGACTCTTCTTCCATCGCCATCTGTAGGCCTCTCTTTTTCCTTCATCATGTCAGTAGATTCCATCTGTAGATAGGCCTCTGCTAAGTCCACTTTGCTGAAGTGTCTTCTTCCAAGTAAGTTTGCAAAGGTATCTTTTATCCTGGGCAGAGGGTATTGATCTACCTACAGCACTGGATGGATGGTGACCTTCAAATCACCATAGATACTGACAAACCCATCCATCTTGGCTACTGGGATCACTGGCATTGCTAATAGGCTCCACGGAACCTTGGAAAGAATTCCTTCAGCCTCTATATGATCTAGGTGATTGGCTAATTTATTATATATGCTATAAGAAACTGTGCGGGCTTTGTAAAACTTGGATGTGGCATTTTCATTAAATAAAATGTTACTCTTGATATGTTCGAGTTTTCCAATGCCATTCTTGAACACAACTATGGCATCATCTAGAACCTTCTTTGCTTTCAGTTGACACAATTGTAGGGGTTGTGGTATGCAAATTGTGGATGGATCTCCAATCAAGTTCTAGTTATCTCTGCCAATCAAGACAGAACAATGTTGGCCATCCTGTTTTTTACCACATACAAACCTAATGGGGCTAGTTGGTTATTGTATTTCACTGTAACAAATGTCATTCCCACAGGAATCACCTTTTCTCCAGTATAAGCTCTTAGTTGTATATCTGCAGGCTTCGGTTCAATATCTTTGAAATGCCGATGAAACATATTTTGTTTAATGACTGGCAAAAACAAACCATTCATTTCTGGTGTAAGCCATATTGCTTGTCAATTGTTAGTTTTCACATAATAATCTCAAGGAAACCCAGTCCTGTGTCACTCTCATCTTCATCAGATTTTTCATCAACAGCCTACAGATTAATGCTCTTTTTAAAACTACAACTTGACTTCTTATCTTTTTCTCTTCCCTGACCATTTATTTTAGTCTTCCCAACATGCTCTTTGTATGTGTCGTATTTTGTGCGCATATTCAGCAAGTTTCACCTTTAAATCTTCATTGGTCTGGTGAATGTGAGCCCCTGCCTCAATGGTAACACCGTTTGTTTGGCATACAGCAGTTTTACTCAAGCTCACCTTCATTCCAGACTGCAACTCAATCACAAACAAGACATTCTTCCAGTCCTGCCGAAGGGTTTCAGCCCAAAACATCGACTGTACTCTTTTCCATAGATGCTGCCAGACCTGCTGAGTTCCTCCAGTATTTTGTGTGTGTTGCTGTAACTCAATGTTGTCTCTGCCTGCTGTTTCCATTGATACAGCTATTTCAACTGCTCTTTAAATTGTAAGTTGTGTCAGTTAGGAGATGATTCTGAACATTTTTTTGGAAGATTCCACAATCGCTGAGTGCATCATTAAGCCCATCATTGAACTCAAAATGCTTGGACAATTTCTTCAATTTCTTCAGTTCAGCCACGTACGCTGAATTGTACTCCCCTTCCTCTTTATTCCACTTATGAAGTTTAGAGTGTTCTGCAATTAACAATGTTTTTGGTTCTAAATGTTCCTGCATTACTTTCATGATATCAGTGAAGTTAATGTTGGCTGGTTTAGTTAGAGCAGTTAAACTTCTAAGCAAATTATATGCCTTTAAACCCAATGCATGCAGCAAAAGTGGCACTTGCTTCTTATTGGTTATTTAATTTGTTTCAAAATAATGCTCAATTAGCCCAGTATTCAACATTAGATCATTGGAACGTTTTTGACAAGAACAATCTATTTGTCCCAAAAAAAGCTTGCTAAATTCCTCTACACATAGTGTGTTGAAATAACTATCGAGTTTAGACTTAAATGTCTCCAAGATACTACTCTTACCTACACAACTAGGTAGATTATTCCAAGTGTCCACAGATCACTATGTAAAGAAATGCTTCCTGATGTTAGTCTGAAATCTCCCCTTACCAGTCTCCACCTACGGCACCATGTTCCTGATCATGGATTAATTTTGAAGTCATAGCTGGCATCTACCTGACTTATATCTTTAATGATTTTGAACACTTCTATCATTCTACGTCTATTTAGGCAAAAGAGGTTTAATTCTTTCAATCTTTCTTCATACCTCAAACTGTGCAGAACTGGAATGAATTTAGTTGTCCTTTCCTGGATTCTCTCAGGTGCCTTCACATCCCTCACAAAATATGGAAACCAAAATTGTACACAGTATTCAAGCTGTGGCCTCACAAGCGCATTATACAGCTTAAGGAGAATGTCTCCAGACTTGAACTCCACTGACTGCATTATATTCTGCAAGTTTCACCTTTAAATCTTAATTGGTCTGGTGAATGTGAGCCCCTGCCTCAATGGTAACACCGTTTGTTTGGCATACAGCAGTTTTACTCAAGCTCACCTTCATTCCAGACTGCAACTCAATTTCTGCTTCTATTTCTACTTCACATTTACTTCCATTAAATTTCATCTGCCATTTATCTGCCCATATCAGGATTTTGTTTAGCTCTAACTGTATTAATTCTGCTGCCTGGATGTTATTAGCCTGTCCCCCAAATTTTGTGTCATCAGCAAACTTTACAAGTTTATTTGTTACGTGCTTGTCCAAATCCTTAATGTAAGTTAAAAACATTAGCGGCCCCAAAACTAATCCCTGCAGAACTCTATTTTTTACATCTTCTAGGTGTGAAAATTATCCTCTCACCATAACTTATCGTTTTCTAATTATCAATTCTGCATCCATTCACACACCCTACCCTGAATCCCTGCCTCCTATTTGGTTATTTACGGTACCTTTTGTGGGGTACCTTGTCAAAAGCCTTCTGAAAGTCCAAGTAAATGATATCAACTGATTTATTGTTATCATAAATTCCAGTTGCCCATTCATAGAACTCCACTCCAGCATATTAGCAAATCATGATATCCCATTTATGAATCCAAGCTGGCTTCCTGCTAACATGCCTGTTCTTATCATTATTGTTTCCATTAGCTTACCAATGATACATGTTTAGCTTACTGGTCTATAGATACCAGGTCACCCTGCTTATATACTGGGACAATGTTAGCCCATTTCCAATCTTCAATGACTTTTGAAAAATACGTGTTAAGGGTTTGTATATGTAAAATCTTCTTCTTCGGCTGTCCATCGATTTCGATGATGACTGAGGCCGGGGCAAGGTCTGTATGGAAGACTGGCAGTTGCCCATGCTGTAAGTCTCCCATCTCCACGCCACTGATGTTGTCCAAGGGAAGGGCCTAGGCCAATACAGCTTGGCACCGGTTCCATCGCAGAGCAATGTGTAGTTAAGTGCCTTGCTCAAGGAAACAACATGCTGCCTCAGCTGAGGCTCCAACTAGTGACCTTCAGATCATTAGACCGATGCCTTAGCCACTTGGCCATGTGCCAATACATATATATAATCATAGACCTCATTAAGTACCCTTCAATATACAATATGTTGTCTGTTGCTGAAGATTTATTAACTTCCAGTCTTTCCAGTTGAAGAAGGACCTCACTTTCTAAGATCTCTATCTCACTTTAAACAACCTTATTTTTCTCTACATCTACTGACATATTGCTAACATCTTTGCTATTGAATAATTTAGGAAAATATGAATTAAAAGTATCCGCTAGGTCCTTCTCTGCATAATTTAACACACTATTAATATTCCTAATACACTTAACTTCCTCCTTGATTTTTCTTTTACTACTAAAGTATTGAAAGAATCTCTTGCGATCAGTTTTAGGATTATTAGTGATGTCCTTCTTTACCTACCTTTTGACAATCCGAATTTCCCTCTTGACTATAGCTCTCATATTTTCATTTGCCTTATGGTATAAGATTAAGAAAGTGTAGAGAAAATTGACAAGAATTTTGCCAGGACTTGAGGACCTGAGTTATACAGAAAGGTTGATTAGTTTAAGACTTTACTCCCTGGAGCATAGCAGAATGAGAATAGATTTGATAGAGGTATACAAAGTTAAGAGGGATACAGATAAGGTAAATGTAAGCAGGCTTTTCTCACTGAAGTTTGGAGAGACTAGAACTAGAGGATAAGGGTGAAAGGTGAAATGTTTAAGGGGAGAATGAGGGGGAACTATCTTCACTCAGATGGTGGTGACAGTGTGGAACGAGCTGCCAGTGGAAGTGGTAGATGCAGGGCTAATTTCAAAATTTAAGAGAAATCTAGGATAGGAACATGGATGGGAGGTACATGGAGGACCATGGTCTGGGTGCAAGTTAATGGAACTAGGCAGATTAATATTTTGGTGTGGATAAGATGGGCTGAAGGGCCTGATTTTGTGCTGTAGTGTTTGCTGACTCTATGACTCAATGACTATAAGGCTGGAAGGTGTGGAGGAAATATCTCTGAGGAAGTGAGGTCCATGACTGTCAGAGTGATAGTGTGATGTTGTATTACCATCCAAAGGGAGATATGAGGAAATGTTTGCAAGTTGACGTCTAGCCTCTGTGGTATAAATGCCAGTACTTTTAGCATTTTCTGTTTTTATTTTAGATTTACTTCATTTGCAAATGTTTTTGGTTTTCACTGAAATGTGTTATACAATTAAATCACAGATTATGATATAAATGGGGAGTGAATTCAGAAATTAGAGGTTCAAACAGACTTGCGAGTCCTAGTGCAGGATTCCCTAGAGGCTGACTTGCAGGTTGTGTCAGTGGTAACAAAGATCAATACAATGTTTGCATTAATTTCAAGAAGACTGAAATATAAAGGCAAGGATACAGGCTGAGGCTTTATAAAACATTGGCTAGACTGCATTTGGAGTAGCTTTAGGCCCTATTGCTAAGAAATGTTGTGTTGACGTTGGGGAGGCCCCAGAGAAGGTTCATGAGAATGATCCTGGAAATGAAAGGGTTAATGTATGATGAGTTTTTGATTACCCTAGTCTGTGCTCAACAGAGTGTAGAAGAATAAGGTTGGGGGGTGGGGGGGGGGAAAATCTCATTGAAATCCACTAAATATTGAAAGGCCGAGATAGAGTGAAAGTGGACAGAATGCTTCTAATAGGAGAGTCTAGGACCAGAGGGCATAGCCTCAGAATAAATGGATGTCCGTTTAGAAGCAAGATGAAGTGGAATTATTTATAGTGTAGTGAATCTGGATTTATTGCCACAGACCGCTGTGAAGGCCAAGTCACTGGTTATATTTAAGGCAGTGGATAGTTTATTGATTAGTAAGGGTACCAAAGGTTATAGGGTGAAGACTGCAGAATGGGATAGAAAGGGAAAATAAATTAGCCATGATGGAATTGCAGAGCACACTCAATGGGCCAAATAGACTAATTCTGCTCCCATGTCTTATGGTGTTAATAGTGCTTCATACTTCTATCAGGAGGTTGAGGCACTGCACACATCCAGAAGGTTTCAGTCCAATAGACTCATTTGGAGTATGTTTTGGAATTGCACACAACATTATTGCCAGAAACTTTTTTTCTGAGAAATAATTGAAAAATATTTTATTTAAATAGAGGGAGTTTGCAGAACTCTGAGCTGCAGAGAGATCTGAGACCTTGTTCGTGACTTAAAAAAGACTAGGATGTCAGTCACACAAGTAATCAGTAAAACAGTAAAGCAAAGAAAACCAAAACAAATCCATGAGCGTCAATGGGGTAGCAGAATTCGTTCAACAAGTAGTCAATAAGCACAATCATTGTATGGTCTCTTCCATTCTCATAAGTGTTCATAACTCTGAAATAGATTTACTTTGTGGTTGGTTTTTTTGCCAGTGTAATTTGAAATACTCTGCACGTATCTGATCAAAATTCAAAGAAAATATTGATTGGTTGCTGCGTTATCCAGTTAAGTTGTTGGGTACCAAAATCAAGTAGACATTCTTCATTGTAAGTGTCAAAAGAGATTCTCTTTCACAATTCTGTCAGCCTGATGGGATATAAAGAATGTTCCATAGTAGTAAAGCACAATCTGCTGGAAGAACTCTAGCAGCATGGGAAAGAAATTATTGAACGGTTTGGGCCAAAACCCTGCATCAGGACTGAGAATGCAGAAGTGAGGGCTGTGCTTGATTTGTGTTGGTCGATAACGCAAAGAGTACATTTGCTCTATGTTTCGATATTCATGTGATAAACAAATGAATCTGAATCTGAGGTGAGATGGCCAGCATAGGGAAGAGCAGTGGGGCATAAGGAAGAGGAGATTGGTGGATTGGGGGAGGATGTAATGTGTCATGCAGGTAATGCCAAGTAGGGGAGTTGAGTAGGAGTGGAGTTGGAAGACAGTGGCAGGTGAATGATTGATGGAGACAGATTGTGTTTTGCTCCAGATTCTGGCACAGGCATCTCTTATGCAGCCATAGCAGTAGTTCTGTGTCTGGGTCTGAAAGTGCAGCACTAGATTCCTGCTCCATAGAGCCTGACTGAGAGAAGCCTGGAGTCCTGGCTGTGAACTGTAGATTCATCTGAAAGTAGATACTTGGTCTTGATACTGCCAACCCACCTTCTAACATACGTGCTGTGGGAGCCTGTGAACCTCATGTTGCCTAGGACTCATTACTGAGCTGGACTTTGTATAGACAGTTGAGGGAACGGAGCACAGCTGGTATCGAGATCTGTCAGACACTAATAATCCAACCAATCTGAAATGTTATTCACCAGGAGAATCACACAATGAAAAAAAAACACAGAAAACTGCTGTGCAGAAAGTTAATGGGGGCAGTTCTGAAGTGACCACTTACTGTAGTAAAAATAATGGTTCTTTGCAAACCAGAGGTATTCAATCAGCAGACACTGTATTTTACCAAAGTATACAGTCCAAAATTAACATACATCAGTAACAATTGCTGTCAGCAACGTTACTGTACAAGTGCTTAATTCACTTCACCAAATTTTATCTCTGCTATAGTAACAATGGTGCCACCTGGAGAAGGACATCAATATCTCTGTTGAAGTTAATAAGTAAGATCTCTGCCTGCCTCTCAATTACTTTACTATTCTTCATAAAACAATTTCAGTCCTTTTCCCCTATTACACTTTGCCTTTTATCATCATTGAAAGACCAAGTATATTACAAGACCTGAATTAATTCTCCACTCACATTGTCTTTCAGATCAGTAATGCCACAATTTCCAAACTCAGCTTGTTTCCGTGGTTGTTAAATTTGGACATCACAATCCAAGTTGGGTTCTGATAGGTCTGTGATAAGGGCTTCCCAATATCATTCTTCTGTAATATTGCCTTAAAGAAAGAAAGAAATAACCTGGTGGCCAAACGTGCACATTTCCTGGCATGTGAAGCTGGACTGAAGTTCAGTAAATTAAACTGGAGCCTGTCCCCCATCTGAGGACACTAAGGTCACATGCTGTGCCCCATTAAGTGCTGTGACTAAGGTTAGCTAACTTAATTGAGGACTGAAGCCAAAGCTTCCTTCCTTCCTTCCTAAAACTCAATGCCACAATCTGCAATTTCTCAGCCAATGTTATCTCTCCTAAGGTCCTAGAGTTCCATAACAATGGTTTAGACTGCCTGAGCTGGCAGTCAACCTCCAGGCTATGAACCAACCTTTCCCTACCTTTTCTACAAATATGTATGCATTTCAGAAGTACCATTGAATTTTCACAGATTACAATTCAATATGTGGAAAAATTCCTATAGTCTTCTGGTATTTTAAGAAATTTATAGCTAGAGACATATGCCTGTTTTGTAATGATGAATGCAGCACATTGTTATTGTCTTTGGATACCCAGCCACATGGAACCCAATGGAATGAACTTCAGATGCAGTTGTAGGTTTTCACAAATATAATGACACAAAGTGTATAACTCATTTATTGAACTCCAAAAATCTGAACACGAATCGTGGTAAAAGCCCTTCACCTAATTACGTTATTACATTAGGCCAGCCTCTTAAAGGGAAATCCCAGCTCAGTGTCAGTGAACGTGAATTACGTACATTTCCACCTATTACGTTACCCTACGCAGGCTCCCCCCAGGACTCACTAAAACCAGCATTGTGAGCTGTCCAGAGCTCAGATGAGCCACCCAGCTTGGGTCCTGTGTTTTATGGGTGGAGGAACAGCAGGTGCCTCTAGCTCGTCCAGAGGTGTGTTGACATGCTCGCGGTCCTGTTGTGACAACAGTGTCACGGGAGTGGCATCCTCCAAACTTTCCTGGGTCAGTTTAAGGTGATCTACTGAAATACGTTCAGGTTTATCTCTCTTATCTATGATAAGAATCTTTTCTCCCCATTCCAAAATGCGGAATGGCCCATCTTAAAGGGGGGCCTAAGCAGATGTTGGTGTGCATCATGGTGGACGAAAACAAATGAGGCGGGGTGTAGGTCAACAGCAACCCAAGAGGGCTGTACGCCATGATGGGAGGTAGGAATAGGTGAAAAGGAATTGAATTTACTGAGGAGGGTAGAATGCTGCTGAGAAGCCGATGAGGCGGTCATAGCTTCAGGAATAAAATCACCTGGCACACATAGTTGCTGCCTACAGGTGACTGCAAGTCCTCTTTTGGAACTATTCTGACCCCCATCAGAACCCATGGGAAATGATCATGCCAACACTCATCAGACAGGGAAGCCCTCAGAGCGGACTTTAAGCAGTGAAACTGCTCACAAAGATCTTAAGATACCAACGGCGCCTGATGAATAATTTTTGCCTGCTGCGCTCCACAGAGGCTGAAGTCCAATCACGGACTTCCTTCCCAAGGTCGTTCCACACAAACTTTAATCCGTTAAGTCTCTGTGAGGTCTTCCAACCGGGTGTGAGAGACACGTAAGGAGCTGAAAGCATTTCATCTCCAGTTTGCGGGAACTATGGGGCAAGGGCAACTGGTTGAGCCATCGCACAGGAGTGAAACTTCAGCTTCCCCGAACTTAATGTCAGCCAACTGCAGGCCTGTGACTGCTGGTCAGTAAGCTCGGATCTCTGGGTCAGTAGCTTGGTTGGCTGCCATGCCGGCTTAGTCAGACATTATGTGTGTGGCCTGAATGACTGGCCATTAGACACTATCAGCCACAACATTATATTTCCCCTCTATGTGTTGTATATCAGTTGTGAACTCTGATATGTAGGCAGTTGGCATTGCTGCCGTGCAGGACGAGGGTATGATATTTTGGCCATCATGTGCTCAAGGGGTTTATAGTCAAGGGATGCTGTGAAATGGTAACCCTCTAGAAGAAAACAAAAATGCAGACAGCCTGGCTGAGTGAGAAGCTCACCGTCAGGCTTCCTTTCGGGGGGGAGCTGCCAGCTGAAGAAGTCGACCGGCTGACACATGCCTCTGACCAACTGTTCATGCACAGTAGCCACAGCATAGTCTGAAGCATCAGTAGTAATGGCTGTAGGTGCATTGGGGAGTGGGTGTGCTGGTTGGGTTCATGTTGGAAAGAGCTTGTTTGGTATCATCAAATACCCTGGTCATGTCCACTAACCAGTCAAGAACTTGATTAGGGGTATTGCCTTTAAGCGCTCTAGAAAGGGGGAGCATAAGTTCAGCAGCTCGTGGAATGAAGTGGTGATAGAAAGTCACCATTCCTAAAAACTCCTCTCATTTTTTTAGCAGTACGGAGCAGTGAGAAATCCATAATAGCGGCAACGTTTGATTGGGGGGGGGGGGGGTTCGCACCTTCTGTGGAGATGCGATGGCTGAGAAAGTAACTGACAACTCAGACTGGCATTTAGCAGGGTTAATAACCAATCCATGTTGGTTTAAGTGCTCGAAAAGTGTGCAGAGATGAGATATGTGTTTAGATTTAGATGCATTGACAACAAATATGTCATCCAGGAAAATAGAAAGAAAATCTATGTCTGTTAATACCAAGTCCATCAGCTGTTGGAAAGTCTGTGTTTCATTTTTCAGCCCAAATGACATGCGTAGAAACTCAGAGGCCAAATATGGTTATCACAACTGTTTAAGGAATGTCCTCCGAACAACCAGGCACCTAATGGTAGCCCCGAACTGAATCAACATTGGAAAAAACTAACTTTCTGGCTAAACACGTTGGAAAGTCTAGGATGTGTGGGATCGAGTAACGATGGGGGTGGTGGCTTTGCTAAGGTGTCAGCAATCGCCACATGGGTGGCAAACACCATTGGACTTTGGGGCCATGTGGAGGTGTGAAGCCCAGGAGCTATTCAATCAGCCTTCACGGTTGCCAGTTTTTCTGGGTCCAGCCTACGTGTGAGAGCTTGGACTGGCGGGCTAGTAGCGGAAATGTGCTGCTCAATCCCATGTTTTGTCACTGTAGTGGAGAATGTGGGCTTGGTGAGGTTTGGGAATTCGCCTAGCCATTCAGCAAACTCACATGTGGTGGTGCATGCACCTGACTGATTTGTTGTGGGGAACTTATCGGGAGGCAGGGTGATGACCCAAAGTCCTTGAAATCGACAAGTTTTTAAGATCAACTAATAGTCCTTGGGTACCCAGAGAAAGGAGGAAGAATACTGCACTGCTGCCTGGCTGAGTGTAGACTATCAGCCATTTTAGCAAGCTCCCTATAGTCCTTCACGGGTGCATTAGCGAGAGCTGTGCAAACTTGATCAGGCACGGCTGCATTTAGAGTTCTTTAAAAATAAAACAAGGATGGTGATTTCCCCAGAGAGACAGCGTGTGGTCCATTAGCTCTGACGGCTTAGCATCGGCAAGGCCGAGCAAGGAGAGCAGCTGTTTGGCCTGGCAGACTCTGATAGTCCAGAAGTCTGTAAAAGGTGAGTTTTCAATGATCGATCTTTATTGTGTTCAAGCTGGTGTTCTAGTCGCCTCACCACTCTTGCAGCTGTGAATTTTCCGAGTAACGCTCCCACTTACGAAAATTTGGTGTGATTTCTCGCAGCATGAATTGGGTCTCGGCTTGTACAAGCCAGGTTTGGTATTTTGCTTCCAAAATTCCAACGATTCCAAAGCGATTGAGTTGGCTGACTTGTTCAATAACTCTGGAACCGTTCTAGAGCACTGGGGCCACCAGTGTAGGTTTTTGCAAATAAAGTGACATGAGACATTCCAATGTTTAAGAAAAAGTACAACTTGTTTATTGAACTCCAAAAAACTGAACATCCTTTACGTAGTTACGTCATCATGTCAGACCAGCCTTTTAAAGTGAAACCCCAACTCAATGTTGGGGATTGTGAATTATGTACATTTCAACAATTACGTTACCCTACACACTAAATAATGCATTACAACTATAGCCATCATCATCTTAGCTACTAACAAGAAGTGACCTTCTCAGAACTACATTATTGAGATTGAAAGTAACTCTCAACCATTTTCAATTCAAAACTTTTGCAAGGAATGACAAAGAAAAAGATGAAAGTAACATAGATTGCATCAGATCCATGGATAGAGTGTAATGATATATTTTTCATTTTTACTTTAGTAATAATATATCTATCCTCTGCAGTTTTCTGGCAGGTTTCAATGAATTTCCTCATTGGTACTATCAATTCTAAGAAGGATGCAGCTGATATCTCTTCAAAATTAAACACTCTGTGAAGTATGTTCCTAGAATCCAAAATGGAATGGAGTATATAATGTAAATTTTGTCTGAACTAATTATTTGAAAGAAAACCATTTAACTGCTGATTACTGACTGTTACTTAACTGATAACTTCCTAATTCACATGTGCTTCACAGATAGTGGCCATTGACAGAGATTATAGGGTTGATATTTAGCTCCTTGCCATTACACAAAAGTAGATTGCGAAGAAATGGGATTGAAAAATCAGATTCCCTAAGTTTCTTTTGACCTAAACCTTTTCTTTCCCCACCATACCCCCATGATCTCTCAGCCAGCTGAATGACTGACTCAAGAGCAATTTCACACTTTACATGAAAGATCCTTGTGAAGGAAGCTAAAGTGATTAAGAATATGCAAATTATGCCTGACATAATATCTCACATCTTCATTCACTGTTCCTCTTTCAAGCCTGTTTCGAATATGCATTAAGGAACATGCAGCAGAGAAAGCCCATTTTGCAAAGGAACCCTTTAATGCCTTGTGGCTCTTAACCTAGGGTCCATGGCCTCTTCAGTTAATAGTACAGAACCATGACATAAAAGAGGTTGGGAACACGTGCTTTAATGGATCATGAGTTACTTAAGATTTTTTTTTCTTAAAATGTTTTCAATGCGTCTCAAATAGCCTCTAAAAGCCAAGTCCAGCTCCTGGCCTTCATGTGTGGCTTAGCCACTAAGCCCAACGAACTGTTTCTACTGACAGGAGAAGGGGCAAAGGCGAGTTCTGGTGCCTTAAAACCAGTTGCTTTGGGCAGATGGGGCTCGTCGGCCATGGTTGTCAGCTCATCTAGGAGAAGGAAACCTCCGCTGACTTGTGGCTATATCCACTCATAGGGAAGTCTTCAGGAGCAAACCATGAGGAAAAATCCCGAGCTGGAGTCCGTAAGGAAGTATTACATATAGCTCAATGTCAAGTGGTAACTACTGTGACACCACTGGTGCCAGATTGTATCAGTCTCTGCCATTCCTTTGGATTCATCAGCTGCATGGAGAGGGGAGCCTGCTGTATGGACAACAGCTTGCTCTCCATGTTCTACTCTCCTGGCTTACGTATCACATAGACAGCATAGGACGCAATATTCATTGTCAACCCTGACCAACGTAGGGACTGATCGAGAGCATAAGGTGAAGACTAACTGTTCAAGAGCTCTACGTGGAGGATCTCCTGCAGTGAGGAATTCCTGGGGCTGTGATGATTGAACTCAGCTATCTTCCTATGACTTAAACCCACCAACTACTGGAGTGCTTGCCCCTCTGATGCTCACAGCGAACTATCTCCATCTTTTAAAAAGTACCATTGATACCGATCAAAGATAAATAAACCCATGTTAGTATTTCCTTTTTGAACTATATATTTGCATAATGTATATCTGTATTTGGTGCTCCCAGTGTGGCTTCTTCTACGTCGGTGAGACCCGATGTAGATTGGCGATCTCTTCTTCATGCACCTTCACTCCATCTGCCACAAAAGATGGATTTTCCCATTGGCCAACCATTTTAATTTTCCATTTCCATTCTGACATGTCAATCCATGACCTTCTCTACTGCCATGACGAGGTCATTCTCAGTTTGGAGGAGCAATACAACATATTCCACCTGGGTAGCCTCCAATCTGATGGTACACACATTGATTTCTCTGACTTCTGGCAATTTCTCCCCCTCCCCTTCTCTTTTGTAGTATTCCCCAATCTGGCTCTTCTCTTACCCCCTTCCCCTGACCTGTCCACCAGCTCCCTCTGGTGCCCATCCTCCTTCCCTTACTCCTATAGTTCAATGGGTTAATGGTTCAATAGTTTGATTTACTATCAGAGAATGTATACAACATACAACCTGAAATTCCTACTCTCCACAATTATCCTTGGAACAGAAGAAAACTCCAAAAGAATGAATGACAGAAATACATAATAACCCCAAAGCCCCCTGCCCCCATCACACGCACAAGCAACAGCAAGCAGCATCAACTCTCCCCCAACTTACTGAAGAATAAAGCATCAGTATTCCCACCAGCCAACATGCCAGCAACAGTAAAGCCCCCAAAGGGAGACCATGGTCTACAGTACCTCAAAATCTGACTGTTTACACCAACATTTTCGACATCTCACAGGCTCTCTCTCTCACTAACAATGCAGGGACAGATTTCGCTCCTTCCACAGCGTGAGGGGAGACAAGCAGTCACTGGTTTGATTTTACATTCCACTCTTCTCTGCTATTTGATTCTTCCTCTATCAACTCCCAGCTTCTCACTTCACCCGTCACCCCATCCACTTACCTTCCCTCTCACCTGGTTTCACCTATCACTTGCCAGCTTGTACTCCTTCTCCTCCTCTGCCTTCCGATTCTGGCTTCTTCCCCCATCCTTTCCAGTCCTGGTGAATAGTCTCGGCTCAAAACTTTGACTAGTTATTCCTCTCCACAGGTGATGCTGATCAGTTTCTCCAGCATTTTGTGTTTGCTACTCTCTGGATTATTTCACATGACCAAATTGGGGGAAATTTCTCAGGAAATATTTTCTGTGCCCAGTGTCCAACCATTAGAAGCAATTCTCCAATTTCAAGCTTGCTATAACACTGCTCTGAACTGTTGGCTTTCATACAGAGTGACTAGGTCAATGTTGTGAAGCATCAATCACTCACATTTTCTAACAAAATCACTGTATGTACACACACATCTACACACCATTTTCTAAATGGGTTTTAATATTCAATTATAGTATTAGTGCCCAAGGTCGAATGATTTATTACTGCATTGAAGACAGCCCAGAGGCTTGGTTGTGTTAATTGATATTTAATAAGGCATGCATTCCATTTAGCTGTAAAATTCACCCGATCCTTTTAATGTTAATAGTCTGCACATTCTACTGTCAAATATTTTGATTGAAATTCTTGGCTAAGATTTGCCTCAATAAGTACAAGAAAAGGCCTGTTCTCATTGCCTATAGACTCCTGACTTTAGGAGGTTAGGAGAGCTGAATCTTAATTGGGAATTTAGACTGGCTTTGATTATTATCTTGATTTGCCAGTACCATAAAATAAAGCACATAAACTTGGTAAATCCCCAAAACAGCAGTATGGTGGTTATGGTGTACCTATATAAAATAACAGTAAGACCCCAGCTTATTGCTTATTTGCCAACAAAGGTGTGATTGCTCTTGGAGGGCACAGCGGAGTGTTATCGGATGTGGAGGCTTTCGGTTATGAAGAGAGCACGGGTAGGCTGGGTTTGGAGTTAAAAGATACAGGATTCTCACAATAACTTCCACTTTTCTCACTCTAGGGGGCGTGCAAGAAATTAAAGTTAGTCAGGATATCAGGATCAGCAGTCCCTTTGGTTTCACATGAAGCAGCCTGAACAGATCATCAGAGTTGGCAACTGTTTGAAGAATGTTGGACTAAGCAAGATGCACTCAAGCCAAACTTGAGCAAATTAACTTCTGTTTTCTCTATACAATACTCATAACAGTGTGTTCTTGAGTGATCATACTTGCCAAATAAAGTATCATGACCACTATCCCAACTTGATATCTAGCCCTTGAATGTCACTTCTGTTTAAACCCAAATCAAGAGATAGACTAAACATTTTTAACAATTATGATTTGTGTTGGAAGATTCTAGGCTTTTCATTGTAGACTTTAATATTCTAGTTGTAAGGCAACAAGTGGACATATTCAAAGCATTTCATTGCTCAGAGCAGAAATGTATCATGTTTCTGAAGCCCCTGAACAATCAGTGCTGTACTTGCAAAGGACAAGTACAAGATTATTACTTAAAGTAAAAAATCATGGGATTGGGGATAATATTCTGGCATGGGTGGAGGACTGGCTTTCTAACAGAAAACAGAGAGTTGGGATAAATGGTTTATTCTCAGACTGGCAGTTGGTGACTAGTGGTGTTCCGCAGGGGTCGGTGTTGGGACCCCAACTCTTTACAATCTATATTAATGATTTGGAGAAAGGGACTAAGTGCAACGTATCGAAGTTTGCTGATGACACAAAGATGGGAGGGAGTGTAATAAGTGCGGAGGACATTGAAACCCTGCAGGGGGACATAGATAGGCTGAGTGATTGGGCAGACATTTGGCAGATGAAATATAATACTGACAAGTGTGAGGTCTTGCACTTTGGCAGGAAAAATAATAGAGCAAGTTATTATCTAAATGGAGAGAAACTGGAAAGTGCTTCTGTGCAAAGGGATCTGGGGGTCCTGGTGCAGGAAACACAAAAAGTTAGTATGCAAGTGCAGCAGGTGGTCAAGAAGGCCAATGGAATGCTGGCTTTTATTGCTAGGGGGATGGAGTATAAGAACAGGGAGGTCTTACTGCAGTTGTACCAGGTATTGGTGAGACCACACCTGGAGTACTGCGTGCAGTTCTGGTGTCCATATTTAAGAAAGGACATACTGGCTCTCGAGGCAGTGCAGAGAAGGTTCACTAGGTTAATTCCGGGGATGGGTGGGTTAATGTATGATGAGAGGTTGAGTAGATTGGGACTCTACTCATTGGAGTTCTGAAGAATGAGAGGCGATCTTATTGAAACATATAAGATTGTGAAGGGGCTTGATCGGGTGGATGTGGGGAGAATGTTCCCAATGATGGGTGAAACTAGGACTAGGGGGCATAATCTTAAAATAAGGGGATACCGTTCCAGGACTGAAATGCGGAGAAATTTCTTCACTCAGAGGGTAGTGGGGCTTGGAATTTACTGCCCCAGAGAGCTGTGTAAGCTACTACACTCAATAAATTCAAAACGGAGATAGACATTTTCCTGGATAAAAATGGCATTAGGGGATACGGTGAGCGAGCAGGTAAGTGGACATGAGGCTAGGTTTAGATCAGCCATGTGATCTCCTGGACCAGTTTTCGATAGCCTGGATGGGTCGGAGAGGAATTTTCCAGATTTTTTCTCCTCAATTGGCAACTCGTTTTTTTTTCCCCGGGTGATCACATGGGTTTGGGCGGGATGAATAATAAAATAAAATGGGTGGCATGGTGCCCTGTTGGTTGGCACTGTTGCCTTGTGGGATTCGGTGAAAACTAGAGTTAAGATTGGATCAGCCATGATCTTGTTGAATGGCGGAGCAGGCTTGAGGGGCCAATTGGCCTACTCCTGCTCCTATCTCTTATGTTCTTATGTTCTTATGACAAGAGGAAATGAGGGAAATCTGAGGAACACGGCTGCCTGCCTGTGACCCGTGAGACTGCAGGAAGCCATCATCAAGCATTTGCACCTGAGGCACAAAGAGAATTCCTGGAAGTTGTTTTTGGAACTGCAGGAAAGATACAGAGCCTGCCATCTAAAATAAGTGTGAGGAAACTGTTGACTAGTCCAGAGTTTAGAACAGTAAGATGTCAATAGAAGATATTTGCTTAGGGGTGGAAAACTTCAACTATCCAATTTTCATGTTCTAATTAATAGGAGGCGGGGTTGAGATACATCTTGACCAAAGGAGGTGTAAGGAGCTCCTTCCTTCCACTAGCCTACAGGTCACCCTTGGGCAAGGTGTAGAACCTGCTTAGCTCCTGATCAGGGTCACGTGAAGCCATGGGAGCAGGTGGCCGTTGGTCCTATTAACAGCTGATGCGTATCACAATTCATATCACAGACAATCTCTGAAGAGTACTGGTAATGGATGGGGCCACCTGTCTTGTGAGGACACTGCCCGGATGAAGGCAATGGCAAGCCACTTCTGGAGAAAGTTTGCCAAGAACAGTTGTGATCATGGAAAGACCCTGACTGCCCATGTTGTACAACAGGGTACATAATGAATGAACTTCTAACTAAAGTTGGAACAGGCATAACAGTAAAGGAGATGCTTTTATACCAGTAAAACTAGTAATCAAAAAGAATATTTTTATTATTACATGTCTCAGCCTGAAACATCAACTGTTTATTTCTTTTCTTATATACTGCCTGACCTGGTGAGTTCCTTCAGCATGTGTTACTACTAATCATATTTTCCCCTGGTTTCCTAATAAAGTTGTATGAGATGTAATATGGCCAGTAATGGTGAAATTTAATAGCTCTTTCACCTGTTTTAGTGAAATGTATTTTACGCTTTTTTAATATATTTGCTGAGGGAAGATGAGTATTGCCGTCAAGGCCAGCATTTGTTGTCCTTTTGTAATTGCCTGAGACTGTGATGGTGAGCTACCTTCTTGAACTGTTGCAGTTTCTGTGAAGAAATAAAAAAGTTTCAGTCCTATCCCTACAAAAGCCTTTGAACCTGTGAATGGAAAGGGACTGTGGAGAACTTTTCTTTAATTTGCCCCACCTCAGAAAAACACCTCCGCTTTGTGTTAGTGTTAAGGTGCCATGCAAGCCTTGATTCTAGCCAACAGAGGTACCATATATTAAATGGACACAAGTAAGGCTACATTTTACTCAACACCCTTCTTTATTTTTGATATCACTATGTTGCACTTTACCTTCCAAATGTCCTAGTGATTGGGGCTAGTCTACAGGATGAATGAGAAAATCATCAATGTCTGTCACATCAGTCACTGAGCAGTCATGTCTAGATGTTCGCGTTCGCACACATTTGCACACATATCCAGATGTTCACGCATGCACACACTTGGAGGGTCAGCTTCAAGTTATTGATGACTTTCTGAAGCATTCCAGAATTGGGCTTTTTCCTAAACTCCAAGTTCCTCTAACTCACTCACCCATGCTGCATAACATCATACATTGTTGTCCTTCACTATACAGATTTGGGCATGAAGGTGTTAATTTGTTGAGATATTTATTACAATTGGAGTTGAATTGAGAATATTTACTTTCCTCTTGTTGAACAGTCCAAAGAAGGGCCCATAACCTAACTCCAGCTCTAACTTTAAGCTTATGGCCCCTTGTTTGTTTGCTCTTCTTACCAGGCAATTGGAAGCATGAAGTTTTGATATTGGATCTCCCAGAAATGTCCACACAGAAGCATAAACAAAAATACTGGAAGACCTGAACCAATCAAAGAGCATCTGTGAGATGAGAAACCAGTTAATGTTTTGGGTCAGGGGACCTTCCTCAGCCCAGGCAACTTCCTCCTCTTGCTTTTCAACCCCAAATCTATACTGAAAGAGAAAGAAGAGTTTATACAGGGGTTTCCCATAACTTAGTGCTCCAAGCACAGGTATCATTATGATGAATGTTGACTGCTGGTATGTCCAACCTGTGATGTGGTGTTACAACACAAAAAATAGAGGACTTTCAGTCTGTCGTGTCATTCAATATAAAAGCCAATCCTTCTTTAAAGTCCATTTCCCTGTCACATTGAACACAGTATAGATCTTCCCCAGGTTACACCAGGGATCCATTCCAGAGAGCAGTTTGCAATCTGATCAGTTCGTAAGTCGGAAATGAATGGACTCAAACATATTCTTGCCAAGATATTGCTGTATTCTCACACAGCAGAAGATGCTTGCTGCCCTTTAGCAATCGGCAAATCCAGCTCACTAGTCTCCCAAGCACTCATTTGTATGCATGTATCCATAGGTGGTGTGTTCATAACCTCAGAAGAACCTGTATCCTCAATGCTACATTGAACAATACAACCAGTCTCTGGGTTCCGATCCTGAGAACTGTCTGAAAGCGAAATACACCATAATTCAGAAACATCTGTTTTCTGCAGTTATCCACACTGTATTTCCCTGTATACACTTGCTATAATTCTGTCATTTCATTGAACAATCACCCTAATGCTTAATTATCACCCATAATTAAGCTAACGGAATGTGTACTGCATATCACGAATACCATGAAACATTATTATTATTATTATTGCTATTATGATCTTGAAAATGTCTTTTAAGTTTTCTAGGAGAATTTCATTAATGATGGATTTCCATAAAACAAGTCTTCCTTAACTCAGAGAGCCACTACACACAACAAGTTCTCTCCTTTGCATTTTATTGCTCTTGCTGTGAACGCCACCATTCCAATAACCATTTAATTATAGCAGTGAATGTTCTGCAACTTTCCGAGACTTCCATGGACAGAGCACAAGAAAATAGGAACAGGAGTAGGCCATCAGGTCCCTTGTCTGCCCCATACTCAATATGACCATGGCTTACCTATGATGCCCTCTATTCCTCTTCTATGCCAGTCCCCCTTAATCCTCAATTCCTCATTCTTTCAACTATTTGTCCATATCCAATAAATGCAGTGATCAGTATCCATCACCCTTGGAAGCGGAGAATTCCAGACATTCACTGCCAACAGAGAGAAGAAATTTCCCTTGCACCTTATTGGGTGGCTACATCACCATGCTCGTGACTGGATAGGTTCCCCAGCCTCGCTGATTCACCTCAGTTTCCAGTTTTTCACTACTTAGAAAATACCCTGGTCAATCGATCTCAGGTTCTAGGTGGATGATCCCAAGAAGGGTTCCACTGACCACTGGTAGACCGAGTTTCTAAATTGATCACGGCCTTTTATCAGCTTTCTGCTTCCATCCACTCTACCAAATATGCCACCTAAATTGGTGTACTCAAAGTTCTTTGCTAAAAGGAATTTATTCCTTTTATCCAGGCTATTGATAACTATGATGAAAAGATCAGGTCTCATTACAGATCATTAAGGGTCGGGTGAGGTGGGGGACAGAGGCAAAAGCACAGGTCACATTCTTTCAAATTATATTATTTTAAATATTATTCCTGTTCTCTGTCTTTTACATCCCAACCAGTTCCCTGCCCCATTCATCTAGTTGCCTCTTATTTAATGCGCTTCTATATTTGTTTATGATTAATTCTGTGCAATATTTTAAAAAGTCTACATAAATCACTTTATTAGTTGCCCCGCACTTTTAAGTTAATGAGGTGCTCACTGCTTCATTTTGGCTTTATAGGAATGACTCCAGTTCACACGTGTCTGTGCTTGTCAGATTCCAGCAACCTCCGCACAATAGGCATTATATCAAACAATGAAATGACATTGCCTCTGATGCTTACAGCAAGAGATTCTTTATAGCTCTAGTGTGCTAAAGAGAATCTAGAATAATAGTGGTGAATCCTTGCAGACATTTTGTTAACAGATGGCAATATGGATAAATACACAGATGGCATGAAGTGTCAGTCACGATGTTTGATAATGCTCTCCTCATTGTCACACATCTGCTGTGGTTGATAACAGGAGATTTATTTCTTTATCATGTGGTTCCGGGAAGTTTCAAGGTTAGACTCAACTTCAGTTCTTATTGCCAACTTTTCCCTTAGCATTCAGATGCCACAAAATTCAACTAGCTAACATTAGGTTTCAAGTGTTAAGCTACTATTTTTTTCTTTCCAGAACGATAGCCGTTATTTCTAGACCATATTGCATCACCAGTAAAATTCAACTGCATATATTTTTCCTGTGAACTCCCTCGTGATCCCTAAGTTTCCCACCACTGTCTGTAAGGCACTTGTATGTATTCCCCATGACTGCATGAGTTCCCTCCAACATCCATGGGTTAGTAGGTTAATCGGTCACACGGGTGGAATTGAGTGGCACAGGATCATTGGCCAGAAGCCTTTAATTTTGCTTGCATCTCTGAATAAATAAAATAAATAATTTCAATATCCAGAATATTAGGGATGATGTCATTCCCTATGGACCACACTGCTGGGAAACATATCCTGGTGACACAAGTCAGTGAAAGTCCCACAACAATATAGGAATGTCATAATAGGTGGTCAACAGGGCATGCAGAGTACTTATCTATATCTTGGCCATCCAACAGTCCCTCTACCTCTGACCTCTGCCACACCCTTCAACTATGTCATGTGCCTCAGTTCTGTGGTTCCCTGCTTTCCACGGGCCTTTTCATTTCCTGCACAATCTCCTGATGACCTCAAGTTCTCGAGCCCCATTCTGTGTCCACAGATGCTGGGCACTTATGCCCCCTACTCTCACTGACCACAGGCCTCACTGACAAACTAATAAATGTATTTGAATTTCTTGGTAATGACTGTTTTCAAACAAGATGAAAGGAATGACTGTATACCACTAAGACTAAGGCTAATTCCAATACAATAAATTCATACATTTTCCTCCTAATGGCATTGATTTTGCTGCAATGTTGGTAATTGAGCTTCCAGACTTTGTAGCAGGAATTGTTTCCACAACGATTATGAAGTAAAGTCATAAATGGTAGTCCCAGAGTTTGAAATATGCTTAAAGGACTTCATAATAGGATTATTTGAGAACTTTGAGTAAACACAGAAATAAACTCAGATCTTCAACAAAATCTAATAGCTGAAGACATGAAAAATGTTACAGAAGCTTTATCAATTATGTTTTTCTATTCCACCAGGGGCCCCTATGAATTACTTTTATAGCAAAACACATACCACTACAAACCAATCAATACATGCTTCCTCCTATCCATTCTACTTAGGATTTCATTTTGTCTGTTGCAATCTGAAGGAATTTCAAACCAGGATTTATCTATCTATATATCTGGAAGAAATTTGGCAAGAAGAGTAAACGAGAATAAAAATCGAATTATCTAATCTGGTTATCGCGAAAATAGTTACTGTACATCCATATTGTGAAAATGAGGAGTGAAAAACAGAGTTGGACTTTGGATACAGACACAATTAACAGATATATAAAAGATTGAGGCTGAGCAACATTTTTCATGCTATCTTTCCATCACCTTATTTCAATCTCTTTCTTGTGCTAAAATCGATATGTTGACCATTAGAAATGAAGATGGGACAATTTTTTTCTGTTTCTATTTATGTATTTTTATTGTATTCAATGATTCATGGGATTTAGGTCTTGACAACTTCTATTGTACATCTATCATTGCTCTGATGCAAATGAGGAAAGGTTCAGGAACAGTTATTACCTTTCACCATCAGTCTCCGGAACCTGCATGGATAACTTCACTCACCTCGACTTAGAACTCTACAAACTCTGGTCCCACTTTCAAGAACTCTACAACTCATCTTCTCGGTTTGTTTGTTTGTTTGTACAGTTTTTCTTCTTTTGCACATTGATTGACTGGCAGTCGTTATGTGTAATATTTTTTTCATTGATTCTATTGTAATTCTTTGTTCTACTGTGAATGCCTGCAAGAAAATTAAACTTAGAGTAATTTTTGGCGACGTATACATACTTTGATAATAAATTTATTTTGCACTTTGAACTTTGAAATACCTTGCAAGATATTTCAGAGAATGGTTGAGAGTCAATCGAATTCTTAGATCACATGTAGGCCAGATGAAGTAAAAAATGTTTTCCCCCACTGAACCAGATAGGTATTTACAAAAATTTGATAGCTTTATTGCAGCCAGTAATATTACTTTCTGCAGAATTTCTATGGTAATTTGAATTTCTGCTCAACATCTGTAGAAGTGGAATTATAGCTCACAGAATTGCAGCTTTGGTCCTTTTTCAACTCTGCACAAATTTTGTCCAGTTTACTCTGCAATGCAGGAAAACTTTCATATTTCTGAGCTAAGTAGATGTTGGTATCTTCCAAGGGAGTGGGCCGTCCATCCACTCTCCTTTTCATGCCATTCTCGACAGAGTGTCTGGAGTTGTGAAAGATTTACCATAACAATATTGCACAAGCCTCATTCTGAATCTTTGCAAAGATGTGGAGGTAAGTTGTCCAAATGTTTTCAGCTGATGAGTCTGACAAGCGTTTTGTAGTCTGTTTCAAGTAGTAGCTTAATCTTTTACAAGCCCCCACCAGAGCTCACATCTCAGTTTTGATTTTGGTGTAACACTCTTCAGTAGGAGCCAATGCTCTTGATGCATATGCCACTGGTTTCCATCCATCACTGCAGTTTTGTTTGAACACTCCCTTAAGCCAAAGGAAGAGGTATCTGCTGAGACCTTGGTCACTTTGTCTGAATCAGAGAACGCCATTGTCGATGGAGAGATCAGCTCTGCTTTAAGTGATGAAAATGACTTCTCCTAGTGCGTCCCAGGTCCAACATTTTTCTGAGAGAGAAGTGGCTTTGTTTTCTCTACCAAAGCTGAAATGAACTTTCCTAGCTGGTTTACCACACCAAGGAAACTGTGGATCTCTGATACATTTGTAGATTGTTCTATGTTCTGAAATCCTGCAAGTTTTTCTGAATATGGTTGCACTCCCTCTGAGGACAGTTGGTAGCCTAAGAACTTCACCTCCAACTTTGCAAATTCGCATTGCTTTTTGTTCAGGGTGATTCCAGCCTGTTTCAGTTTCTCCGAGGCAGCTTCCACTCTTTTCTCATGTTCCTCACTTGATCCTCTGAAGTTGAGCATATCGTTCATGTGGCAGACTACTCCCTTCACTCCCTCCAAAATTTGGTTCTTCCTCTTCTGAAAGAGTTCAGGGGCTCATGAGATTCTAAAAGGGAGACTCTTTAAGACGTAGTATCCATAAGGTATGATAAAGGTTGTGAACTTCTGTGACTTAGGAGCTTAATGGATTTGCCAGAATCTTGAGTTTGCATCTAGTTTGGTGAAGAACTTTGGTCCACCCAGCATACCCAATGTGTGTTCAACAGAGGGCAGAATAAACTTCTCACTGCATTATTAAGTTTTGTTAGATCAGCACAGATCCTTACTGTGCCATCTAGCTTGAGAACAGGAACAATGCCTGCATACCAGACAGTTGGTCCATTCACTCTAGTTATGACATCAAGCGCCTCCATTCTCTCAAGTTCAGCTTTAATTCTGTCCATCAGTGGGACTGGTATATATCTCGCTGTGATCAGAGAGCAGGGCATCACTCATGGCCTTGGCTGGATAAGGTACTCTACTTTCAGTACTCCCAGTCCTGTGAACAGCCCCAGGTATTTCTCTTGCCACTGAACATTGTTTAGCATATCTGACCTTGCAACGTGGTTTAGCTTCTCAATGGCATGTCATCACAGTAGTGGTGAGAAGAGATTCTGAACAAACATAGGTATCCTCTTTTAGCTGTTACTCATCTTTACGGATGGAAGTAGTAAAAATCTCTTTCACACTGAGCTTACACTTTCCTGGCCCCATGAGCACTTTCTTTGTTGGGTTTAGCGTAATGCCTGTTTTCTTTGCCAGTTTTGTGAATGTACACTTGGGTTTGGCTGTGGTATCTGCCCCGGTGTCCTTTTTGAATGTCACTGCCTTATTTTGCAACTGAACCGTAGTACACCAGCCTTGTTTATTTGAATCTAAAGACCCGAAGAAAACTCTCTCTTCATCTGAATTAAGGTCTTCTTTGAACACTCCTGAAGAGCTGTTATTGAGTGATACTGGCTTTTGCAATGGCCAACTTTATTGCACTGGTGGCATTTCACTTCTTTTGCTGGACAATGCTCTTCGACATGGAATAGAAACTTACTGCATCTCCTGCAACTGGTTATTTTACCTGTGCTTTGTTCCACTTGTCTGTTTTGATTGAGTTGAGCTCGACTGTTTGCTCTTTCCCTAATCTTTCTACCTGTGCCCTGCTTCCTCTCATATATTACATTTTGTTCTTCAGTGAAATATTTTTGAATTTGTCCTGCACTGTTTTGTACTCCTTTTTCTGAGCATCTGTCAGTCCTAATCCATCCATGATGTTATCTGTTTTGTCCCCCAGGCAGTATATCAGTGTACTTACTTGATGCTCTTCTGAAGCCTGAGTGAGATTGCTTGTAACCCAAAATATCTCACAGCATCTGAGTCATCTCTCAATATCCCTTGGTTTAGAGAAATCAAATATCATGGGTGGGTGGGGGGGGGGCCTTTATTAGGTAAGCAGATATAGGTACTGTAAGTATTTGCTCTATTTTCCTGTTTGTTTATTATTTGTTGTTTTATTTATTTGGACTACACAAGTCTTTTGTTCTCTCCCTGAGAATGTGACCGACTTCTCTGGCTTCTCTGCGGTGTCTGTGTCTCTTTGCACTTCCCCAGGCTAGTGGCCCACAGATTATTGAAATGTATCCACATTTGGGTGCAGCCTGAAGGCGTTGCCTAGCAAACCTGTCCAGTTCTAAGCTCAGCTCGCAAACCAGCAAAGGCAGCTTTGGTTGATAGGTTCCTGGGTATTTTTCATAAATATCAAAGGTTTCAAAGATTTCAAAGGTACATTTAATGTCAGAGAAATGTACGCAATATATGTTTCTTCGCAACCATCCACAAACCCAGAGGAGTGCCCCAGAATGACAGTTAAACAGTTAAGCAAATATATGCAGATTAAAACAGTCTTACTGTAAGTTCTTGTTGCAGATCTCCTCTGGGTTGTAGCCTGACTTCATCAGTAATCTACCACTTCTGACACCATTTTGTGTTTGATATTAAGGAGAGTGTAGAGCACACCAGGAGGCCAGTATGCAGCATATTTAACTGAACTTTTTTGATAACACTTCTTGTACAGCATGTGAACTCCTCCCATTCGAGAGTGGCTAACTGGGTTGTATAGGAATATCACTATTAACTACCACTACAACCTTCAGAGATGTTAACACCCAGGAACTTGAAATTGTTCACCTTTTCTACTGCTGATCCTTCGATGAGGGTTCCCTTGACTTCTGCTTCCTGAAGTTTGCAACGGTTCTTTGGTATTACGAATGTTGAGTATAAGGTCGTTGCTTCGACACCACTCAACCAGCTGATCTATCTCACTCCTGTACGCCTCCTTGTGACCTTCTGAAGTGCTGCCAATAATAATTGTGTCATTGGCAAATTTAAAGATGGTTTTTGAGCTGTGCCTAGCCACTCCATTGTGGGTATAGAAAAGGTAGTGCAGTGGGCTAAGCACACATCCTTGAGTCCTTGAGGTATGTCAGTGTTGATTGTTATTTCTCATCTGCACTGACTGTGGTCTTTCAATGCCATGGATCCAGTTGCAGAGGGAGGAGCAGAGGCCCAGGTTTTGGAGCTTGTGGATTCGTATTGAGGGTATGATGGTGTTGATCGCTGAGCTGTAATCAATAAATAGCAGCCTGATCCAAGGTCGAGTGGTGAACCAATGAGTCTGCATCCACTGTATATCTATTGTGGCATTAGGCAAATTACAGCAGGTCCAAGCCCTTTGTTGGCAGGAGCTGATTCTGGCCATGACCAATCTCTCAGGCACTTTGTTGTGTATTCGATATTTCAATAATATTTGAGTAATCTCGTATATATTGTTCGATAAAGCATTCTTGCTCATTTAAATAATTAATTATGCATTATATGTTAAAGTATGTTAATTGCGTATGTCATCATGCTACCACACGATATATGCACACCTCATTTAAAGTAAAGTCAAAGTTCCACCTGCGTTCCTTGAGCTCCTGTGTTTCTTTAGTTAATTTAATGCTTTGAAATTACAAAACATTACACACTTCATCATAGTAGATGAAATATGCTCGTCACCTAATCAAACATATTGGTCATTGTAAAATTGGTTCATTTTATCACATGCACCAAAGTATATTTGAGTTAGATAATGAAGAAAAACTGATCTTAGAAGTTTAAGGTTTGTCAATTCAATGCCTCAAGATTAAAAAATGGCATTTTCAGCAGAATGACATTGTTTATTACTAATTAAATTTTAAAGAGGCACACATGAACATAGAGCTTTATTTCATTTAAAAGCAGTAACAATTGAATTAGGCAGTTAATTCTAGAAAAAGTTTATGCTTAAATATTTAACTGGATTACTCACTCCAGGGCATGAAAAGCGAAAACTGTAAGGTGTCTCAGCTTTCAGAAAAATGCAATACAAGTGTATTTAATTGAAAACATAGTAACATGTTGAGAATGAACAGTAGACTGGATAATTTACAGGGCACAAGTTGCTAATAAATGCAGGACAGAACAGACAGAAATTGATCCATGCGGTGTTGAAATGGCTAAGAGATCTACATGCACAAAGTGAACTCAGGGCTCTAGCTGAATCCCAACCTTGCAAGAACCTTGGCGCACAGAATTGTTAACAGAAAATGTGAAGGTACCGTTCTTGGGGAAAGGACAATGATTTCAGTTCCATCTGCAGCTCCCACTTGATATTTGTGATCCAGGGTTTATACTACATCATGAATAAATTCACATGAACGATGTCAAGAGAGATGTTGGCATTTTTCAGCATGAGTCCAACCACAGCTGTGATTTGTTAAGAATTTCAAAGTTTAGCCATAGGCTGGTCCTGTGGACCTGACAGTCAAGCAGTTGAAGTGACTGAACATTAGCTTTTGAGACTTAATTGAGTAATGATAGCAGGGTCTAACATACACGGCCTAGAATGTACACCCTTTTCTTCATAAATTCACCAGAACATACTTTAAGCATGATATGGCTATCGATTTTATACTTGTAATATTTTCAACTGTCTGGAAATGTAAATGAATATTTGCCACCTCCATAATCTCTCTTTATATATCTTTATTAATTCACCTCCCACATCACTGAATATTCAAAATACTCTTGTTATGTTGTATTATTTTAAGGGACCTTCTTCGAGGGAAGATTGAAATAGAGGCTAACTGTTCCATGCCAGTTAGTCACATCTTTTTGGAAGTCTAGGACTGGAGGAGAAGAACTACAGAATTTAACATTCTGAAATGGTTCCAATATTCAATGCATTAATGGTCTATCTAGAAACAAATTCCATGCAATGGATTATTTTCCTTATCAAAAAATTATCAGTCTAAAAGTGACGGATGATTTTGATCCATTGACCAGTGCAAGTGGTAAATGCAAACTTAATTTCAACGTTTATGACCAAGTCTGGATAGATACATGAATGGTAGGGGTACAGAGGACTATGGTCGACGGGAATAGGCAGTTTTAATAGTTCAGCATGGACTAGGTGGGCCATTAGGCCTGTTTCTGTTCTCTATTTTTCTATGACAGAGACCGTTCCAGATTTCTTCTATCTCTGCATATAGAAGTGAAATCTTACTTCATCCTTTCATTCCTTGGCCTATTGGACCAAATTGTACTGACAGCCATTGGATCAGGATGAAGTAGGTGCCTATCAGCTGCTCACTCCTCAAGAAATCACATAAGAAATCATTTCACATAAGCTTGGCTCAGGAGTGGAGAACTAAGTAATTCCAAAAGTCAGGTGCATCTGACCTCCCGCTTGGTTGCTAAAATCACCGTAAAGACGATTGGTAGCGCATCGGCTCACTGGAAACACAATGTGGATGTACTTTGTATCAAATTTCATACCCTGGAGAATTGGTGCTTTGATGTGGCTCCATTCATCTGAATGGATCTTGAACCATGTAATAAAAGATAAGTGCAGGCCAGTGCTTCAGTTAACTTAGTTTGATATTTTTAATTATTTGTGCATGTTTTAATGTGAGCTTAATTGAATTAATTATTTTCATAACTTTTTAATCTGTGTTAATTGTTTCTAACTCTGATAATCAGAATCGTTTAGCAAGCTATTAAAAGAGTTTGCCCACTTTGCCAATGATCATCAGGGCATTCTGAAGCTGTGTTGGGAGAAAAAGCCTGTGCCTCGCTGAGAATCTGTTGAATGTGGAAGTGAGAAAGGGAATCAACTTGTTCAGCTGCTTTTAAAGTAGGTGTAATTAGACATGAGCTGTGAGAAACGTACAGGCAGTTGGCTAGTACTGTGATTCTGTTCATTGTTTAGATCATGCCATCTTGTCTTTGACTTCACAGATAGAAAAAGTAATTTTTCAATCAATTGCCCTTAACAACTTCAATCAAATCAGTGCTTAGCATTTTTATTCAAGAGGAATACAGTCCTACTTCATATAATTCCTCCTTGTAATTTAATCCAAACATGAGACATCGCTCTGATAAATCTATGCTATTCTCTCCACAGTCAGTAGGTCTTAATATGTGTTCCCCTGGAATATTCACAAGAGATTAGTATCTAATCCTTTTTTTTCCATCTGATATGCTCCTTTGTCATTTTGTGCTGCTGTGTATTTCGTATCAAGTGTGTGTGTATGTGGACCCTAAGCCACTTTAGACATCCAATATATCTAGCTTTCCACCTATTAGAGCATTTTCTAAGTCATCCTTTTAAGGTCTGCTATATCTCATTGCAGAAATAGAGTGAATACCTGCAGCTCTAACACTCTTGTGGAATCTGATGAATCACCTCTTGTCACTTTGGGTACCTGCCTTTTGTCCCTACTCTCAGATACCTTCTACATTTCTAATTTTCTATCTAGATCAACCACTTATCTTCCGTTCAGTTTTAGCTGGCAGATTCTTATAAGAGGCTTTCTTAAGTAGCTTGTGGAAGTCTGCAAATAATATCCTTAAGCACACCACTGCTTTGGTCACATCCTTGATAAAACAGAATCTCATTTCTATGCCTTCAGCCCTTGTAATCTGTTACCTATTTGCAAATATACATTTAAAAGAAGTATAAATTTCCAAGAGAGCACATTTACTGCATTTGGTTCATATTGAGAATTTTATTGGGTTTTTAGAGATCCAGCACAGTAATAGGCCCTTCAGCCCAACGGGGTCCGTGCTGCCTGGTACACCCATGTGACCAGTTAACCTGCTAAGCCAGATGTTTTCGGAACACGAGAGGAAACCCATGTGGTCACAAGAAGAATGTGCAAACACTTTACAGTCAGCAGTGGAAATCGAACCTAGATTGCTGTAATTCTGTTATGCTAAACTATGCTACCCCGCCATCTCAAGTTTAACTAAGATATTGAATATCAGTGAAACTACTGCGTTGCTTGTGATGCAGCTATAGTACATGACTCTTTTTCAAATAGAGACAACACACACACACACACACACACACACACACACACAATGAAAATAGCATGTTTCATGCTTAAAGATACACTAAGTTCATTCGTACATTTTTAAGGCGCATTTGATGACTTCTTAATTCTTGACCAGTAACTACCCAATAACAGGTCTATAATTCTGCCTCCACAGTACCATTGCTCATGAAGGGGGAAAGAGTTAGATTGATAACTACCTGACCATCCGCCTAACATCAGTGGTTGGCCAGATTGCTCAAGAATATTCCAATAGAAAATAGAAATTGGTTTATAAAAGTATGGGTTAGTTGAAAACTGACAGCATTTATTAAAAAAAGGGTCATCATGACTGATTAGATCAATTGTCAAGAAATTCAAGGAAGGTGATGCAGGTAGTGTGTTTAGTATCTAGTATAACCTAAAGCAGATATTTGACAAGGTTCATTAATAGCGTAGCATTAGAATAGTGAAAGCTCACAGCATCCAAAAGGAAGGATAGGTTGTGTTCAAATTTAGCTCAGTGGTGGGAAACAAATGCTTATGATGAAACAGGAGTGTTTGTGACTGATGGCATCCTTGTGATGCATATCATCAGGGCTTTTCGCTTTTTGGGTTGTGCAGGAATAATTCACATTAAAATGTAAGAACCTTGACTAAAAAGTTTCCAGTGATCAAAACTTATCTTTTGTCATGTGCGGAAAAATTTGCAGGCTGCAGAAGAATAAGGATGAGCTATTGCTGGGTGAAAAAAATAGCATCTTCCTGCTCCTAGACACATCTGACAACCCAATTAAGATTCAGAGCCTTTAACAGGCCAAAGTAGAGCTCGAACCTCCAGATGATACTTACTTCAGCATTGATGTCAGCGCCATTCGCATTGCACGTGACACCAATTAGGCATCAGATGCTGACGACGTCAAGCAATTTTGCTCTCATACACACCACATGCCCACAGGATCAATAATAAACAAATGGGAGAGGCGATACATGTGCAAAGTTCTCAAATGCAATTATCAGATATGTTTTTGATAACATTTTTCCATAATACATCAAGCATTGTGTCACAACACAGAAATGAAATAAACTATGGTATTAAATGTATAATCAAGGATCAAAGATCAATGTCATTGAATGCTGAAAAGCCTTAACAGAGTAGATGTCGAGAGGATGTTTCCTATGGTGAGAGAGTCTAAGGCAGGGGTTCCCAACCTGGGGTGCGAGATGGAATTTCAAGGGGTGCGACAAAGAGTGGCTTGTGTGCTTGAGTGACAAGTCGTGAGTCATCACTCAGCCAGCTGCCAGTGTGCCTTGAGAAGTGGTAGTAACATTTGTCCCAAGCACACTCCGGTCTCCCGCTGCCCGAGTCGAGAGAGACGTAAACTCACTCCAGTCTCCCGCTGCCCGAGTCAGCATTGAGGATTCTCATCAGTGTTACCTGGGAAGTTACACCTCAGAGTTGACGAGTCTCATCAATTTACTGTTTACAATTTTTTTCTGAATAAATTAGAATCTAATTGCTCAATTTATATTTGCATTTTATGCACTGAGTTAAAAGCTTATTTTTTAAGTTCAATTTGTTCACCCGCAGTATTGTATGTGGTTCAACTTGTGGTTCAAAAATTAGAAATTAGACTTCTTCATCTTCAAATGTGATATTACTTTTGTAGGGGGTGCGAACATTAATCAAACATTTCCTAGGGGTGTGGGGCATAGAAAAAGGTTGGGAACCACTGGTCTAAGGCAAGAGGACGAGAGTCTAAGAAAGAGGGGCATCCTTTTAGAATGGGGATGAGTAGAAATTTCTTTAGCCAGAGAGTGGAATCTGTGGAATTCTTTGTCACTGGCAGATGTGGAGGCCAAGTCTTTATGTATATTTAAGGCAGAAGTTGATGGATTCTTGCTTGGTCAGGGCATGCAGGGATACAGGAAGAAGGCAGGAGATTGGAGCTGAGAGGAAAATTGGATCATCCATGATGAAATGGCGGAGCAGACTCGATGGGCCAAATGGCCTAATTCTGTCCTAGATCTGATTGTCTTATGGTTAGTTGCCATGTACTTTTACACATATTAGGAATTTGCCTTGATGTGTTGGTGCAGCATACAACTAAAAACAATATTCAGGATGATAAATAATAAAGAATTACAGAAAAATAAAGTTATAAGCATTTACATGGAATAAAAAATGAATAAATACATAAATGCCAGGATGTATTTAAAAGGTACACAGCTTTATAAAAAGAGATAGTATGGCATATATTAACTCAAATGTATATTTCACTTCTACATGGAAAATGTGACACTGCCCTACCATCCCCATGACATACTCTCCCATCTGCAGCAGAACTCCCTCAAGACTCCATTATGTAAAATTTTAACTCATTTTCTGGAGATGTTGTTACCCTTTTGTGGAAGCTCAGACACACGTTATCGCAAGGATATTACTGCTCCCTCATGACTTCTTAATGTGAAAACTGGAACTTAAAATACAACTGAGAACTTGATGATCTGTGAGACACAACACATTCAAACGGAACTACAAGAGAGTATTGAGGGTGTGATAGAGTAGAATGAAGCAAAACTGATGCACTTCACAAAAACTTCCACACAAAAGTTCAGTAGCTTTTTTTTGCCAGTAAAGAGATGCAAGTAAAGAGATATTACTTTACATTAAGATCTACTTTTTCCTCAGGGGGAGGGAGTCCAGAAACAAGAAATCCTTTGTCTTAAAGTTAAGCTGAGGCTTTTAGTGGAGGTATCTGATATGTTTTGTAACTCCAAAACTAATCGAACAAAAATCACGGAGACAGGAATAATGGCTAAACTTTGCTTTTACTTTCCTTTTCTTTAGGAAGGCGCACACTTATGATGTATGGTGACATATGCCATTCACGCACTTTTACTATAGCCCATAATGAATTATATAAACAATAATGAAAGCTTAATCAAACAATATATTTACAATATTACTCTAATGTTATTGAAATATTAAATGCATAACACTCCTCCCTGATTAACTATAAACTGCAAATCAATATAAAGTGCATCTCAGCTTATATACTAATTTACTGTATATACAGTATATTGTATAATATAACTACTATACAGCATAGACATTCACAGCATAGTAAATTTTAAATAGACCCATTGAGGCCTAAAGATTTAATCTCTGTGGAGGATTTCTTGCTTTTGTGAGATAATGTCTTTCCTGACAAGGGGGATCACTCTGCTTGACAGAAGAGACTTGTGGCTGTGAAACGATCTCAGGTTCTGGAGGCTCCTCCGTGGTGGCTGTAGGCGTTGACCCTGGGACTTCAAGAGGTGGTTCTGATAGCTCTGGCCACCTTTTTTCATGAGCAATTGACTCTGCTCCCCTCAATTGACCAATGTATCATTTCCAAATGGCATCAGGCATAATCTCCACTGTGTAGAGGAGTGGTCCAGTCCTATCCTTGATCGTTCCAAGGACATATTTCTGATCACTTCTATAGGTCCTCACCAGGACTGCTTACCCAGGAGATGAACATCAAGCCTCCTTGTTTGAAGAACCCTCAATTTTTCTCAGCTGTGTGCTCTGCATACTCCTTCTCAGATGGAGTTTGAGGAGAGCCAAGCGTGAGTGCAAGGGACAACCCAGGAGTGGCATAGCTGGTGAGTTGCTGCTTGTGGAGTGTGCTGCATTGCGATATGCCAGGGGGAGTTAGGGGAGCTTCTGACTCGGTGTTAGTGTAGTGTGTTCTGTTTGCATGGTTCTCAGTGTGTTCTTTAGACTCTGGACTCTGCCAAGCCTCCTTTGTAGCTGGGTGGCACAGTGCTGATGTAATATATGTTATTACATTCATTTTCAGGAATAACTGAAACTATTCGACTGCAGGCTATTGTCCATTGTCATTGACCAGTGTTCTGGAATACCAGTCCTTGAGAAGTAGCTTTTCAACACATCAGCAATGTGTGAGGCTGTAGTGGAGGCAATTGGAAACACTTCTGGCCACTTTTAGCTGCATCTATGACTACCAAGAAATATGTGCCTATGAATGGCCCATACTTGAATTCTTTGCCCGCACAATGCAGGCCATTCCCCAGATAGTGTGACACTACTCTTAGCATCTTCTGGACATGTTGCATTCCAAACAGTGCATGGCAAGCTGCTCGATCTACTGATCTATCCCACTTCTGGTTGTAATCTGATCGAATGCAGGCAGCACTTGGCATGGAACCTGCCTAATGTTTTATCTCATTGAGTGATAATTTGTTATTAGTTCCTAGCAAACAGCAGAATCAAAATATATAACTACACTAAGGCAGGATATACTGGAAATTTGCACTAGATCATGTTATTCTTTAACTATTCAGTTTGGCAGTCTGATGTACCCACCTGCTTCAAACAGGCTTCACTTATACTGGTGCCTAAGAAGAACTTGCCTCATTGGCTATCATCCAGTAACACTTACATTCTTGTGTGACCCCCGTCGGTTGTGGTTGACCATGGGTACAGCGCCTCTGGTAGTCACTGGGAGTGGCCTCTCCAGGGTGCAAGCCAGGGCAGAGTTGATATGGAGATCCATCTGTTGCCCATGCAGTGGGACCCCCCCCCCCCCCATGCTGATGACAGGTCCAAAGGAACGACGAAAGTCGATACAGTTTGGTGCCAGCAACATCGCAGGAGTTGCCGTGCCGATGCTGGGTACAGCAGTCAGCCGCCTTCGGGACTCCGACTCCGGATTTTTCCGCAGGGTTTACTCCCGAAGCCTTTCCCATGAGTGGGTATAGCCGCAAGGCAGCAGAGGTTTGAAATCGGAGATTTCCCTCTCCTAGATGAGCTACCATCCGTGGTTAACGAGCCCAATCTGCCCAGAGCAACTGGTTTTAAGGCGCCAGTGGCCCGCCTTTGCCCCTTTTCCTGTCAGTGAGAACAGCTCCGCCAGGCATAAGAACTATGCCACACGGAAAGGCCAGGAGTTAGACTTGGTTGTCAGAGGTCGTTTGAGTCACACACCATGAAGAGCATTTGTTTAGTAGTGGGAGCTCGTCCCCACTACCACCCCTCGGCTATGACTACCCTTGGAGCCATCCACAGAGATCAATTCCTGCCTGAGAAGCGACTTGGATCCACTTCAATTTGCCTACCGGAGCAAAAGGTCGACATTAGATGCTATCTCATTGGCTCCTACTCAACCCTGGAACATCTGGACAGCAAAATGCATATATCAGGATGCTCTTTATCAACTACAGGTCGGCATTCAATGCTGTCATCCTCTCAAAACTAATCAATAAGCTTCAAGACCTAGGCCTCAACACCTCCTTGTGTATTTGGATCCTTGATTTCTTCACTTGCAGACACTAGTCTGTTTGGAATGGCAACAACCTCTTTCATAATCGCCAACAGCACAGGTGAACCACAAGGCTGTGTGCTTAGCCCCTCGCTCTACTTGACCTACACTTAGACTGTGCGATGAAGCACAGCTCTAATACCATATACAAGGTTGATGACGTCACCACTGTTGTGGGCCGAATCAAGGGTGGTGACGAATCAACATGTAGGAGGGAGATTGAAAATCTGGCTGAATGGTTCCACAGTCACAACCCCTTACTCGAAGTCAGCAAGACTAAGGAGTTGATTATTGACTTCAGGAGGAGGAAACCAGAGATCCAGGAGCCAGCTCTCATCAGAGGATCAGAGGTGGAGAGGGTCAGAAACTTTAAATTCCTCTGTGTTATCTTTTCAAAGGACCTGTCCTGAGCCCAGCACATAAGTGTAATTACAAAGAAAGTATGGCAGTGCCTCTACTTCATTATATATGTGGTGGAGAGTATATTGACTGGTCACATCTCTGCCTTGTATGAAAACACCAATGCCCCTGAACAGAAAAGCCTACAAAAAGTAGTGGATACAGTCCAGTCCATCACGGATAAAGCTCTCCCCCATCAGTGAGCACATCTACATGAAGCGATGTGGCAGGAAAGCAGCATTCATCATCAAGGACTCCCGCCACCCAGGTCATGCTTTCTTCCTGCTGCTGCCAACAGGAGGTAGATACATGAGCCTCAGGACCCACACCACCATGTTCGGCAAGTTATTTCTCCTCAACCATCAGGCTCTTGAACCAGAGGAGTTAATTTCACTCAACTTCACTCGCCCCATCACTGAACTGTTCTCACATGGACTCACTTTCAAGGACTCTTCATCTCATGTTCTTATTATTCATTGCTTATTATTACTATTTCTTTCTTTCTGTATTTGCACAGTTTGTTGTCTTTTGCACACTGGTTGAATGCCCAAGTTGGTGCTGTCTTGCAATGATTCTACACCTACAAGAAAATGAATCTCAGGGTTGTATGTTGTAACATCTATTGCACTTTGATAATAAATTAAATTTGAACTTTGAACTATTGAAACTCACTAGGCAACATAAACCTTCCATTATTCCATCTTCTTTCACTTTTTTAGTTATGTCATTGGCAGGATGCAGTTGAGCTTCGTAAAATCTATTTTTATGGATGATATGAATAAATTTGATGGGTTACTCATTGTGGATCATTTGGGTATGTCTATTGAAATAGGGTCTAAATAGGGTCCAATAGGGTCAATATGCATATTATAATGGATCAATACATGTGCATGATCCCAATATGTACAAAAGATATCAATACTCAGAATATTCTACATTTTCCCCCTTATATACAGAGACTGACTTTCTATGTCTTTCCAGTAATTACAGTTTCATTACAAATGTTCAACATTTGTATTATTTTACTTCTCATCATCAGAACCCATGCTCCTACATTTAACTAGCACCAGGGCTGTCCTCACACTTCCAGCTAAAATCGTGTACAAACAATATGCAATGGATTCTCTTCAAATTGCATACACCCATTCCAATTTTCTGGCCATTTTTAGCTGTTAGGAGAATTCAGTGATGTAGTACTAGAAAATAGAACATAGAACATTACAGCACAATACAAGACCTTTGACCCCTGAAGTACTGACCTTTAACCTAGTCTAAGATCAACCTAACCCTTCCAACCTACATAGTTATCTATTTTTCTATCCACTATGTACAATCTAAGAGTTTCTTAAACATCTCTAATGTATCTGCCTCCATTACCACCAATAGAGGGCATTCCATGCACCCACTACACTCCATGCAAAATATTTACCTCTGCCAACTCCTCTATACTTTCCTCCAACCAGCTTAAAAGTATGCCTCTTGTATTAACCATTTGTGCCCTGGGAGAAGTCCACTTGATCTGTTTCTCTTATCATCTCGTAGACCTCTATCAAGTCACCTCTCATCCTCCTTTGCTCCAAAGCAGAAAACCCTAGTTCGATCAATGTATCCTTATAAGGCATGCTCTCTAATCCAGGCAGAATCCTGGTAAGTCTCCTCTGCACCTTTTCTAAAGATTCCACATCCCCTGCACCCTCTCTAAAGCTTACTGCTTAGAGATTAGTGCAATAAAGTGACACTGAAATAAAGATCAGTTATGAAATTGCTGAACAGTGGAGCACACATAATGGAACAGATAGCAAATTCCTCTTCTATTTCCTATGTTCTTACTTTTAACAACACAGAAGGATTGCCTTTGCTTACAGGTCCATGCTGGTTCCCTGCAGAGCAATCCTTTCTACCCTCTTCTATTTCCCTTGTTCCCTCCCTAATTTCTATCAGCTCCACTTTTATTTTGATCCCATCTACTTACATCAGGGAATGAGATATTGGAAGAAGCCATAGCACCCAATGGAAGCCCATGCAGTCCTGGGAAACTGTGTAAACCACATACTGAGAGTGAGAGTGAACCTAGCTCCTTGGAGCTATGAGATAGGAGTTTGATTATCACTTCCAGTATGGTTTCTGCCACTTCACACCTGTACCACTCCATACCACTACATCTGGTATTACAGACACATAACTAATGGGGACTCCAAGAAACATAAAATCTTGTCATGGTCACAACACAACGATCCTTCAGCTGATCAAGTCCATCTGAGTTTCATGAGAACGTTTCAGCTCTGTAAGTTATTTTGCCTCTAATGCCCATCTAATTTTCTTTTGCAATCCTTATTTTCCATCACCCTTGCAGGCAGAAATTTCCAGATCATCATCACTCTTGGCATACAAAAGGTTCCTCTTCCCAATGCATTATCTCTTTTGCCATTCATTTTAAATCTGTGGCCCCGATGACAGCGGCTTCTTCCTGGTTACCTTTCCAAATGTTTGACTCTTTCCCCCTATATATCCAGCTGCTTAGATGTATCTCACATCCCTGAGGAACAACACTGTCAGTCTACTTTGCAAACTAATCAGCAGCCATGCTTTCTGTCTTTGAGTCTTTGTTTGAATTCATGCAGCTATTGACCTCATTGCATGACCTCAACTTTGTTTAGGATAAAGGACCATAGAATATGGAACCCTCTTCAACACAAGAAATAATGGTTACTTTACGACTATTAGCAAATGCATCTTAGTACCAATTTACTCATTAAAAAGGTCATTAATTGCTACTGAGCTATGAATTCCACTACAATACAGAGTTGTTTATTATTTAGGGTCCATTGCACATCAAATCTCATAGCATCAATAAAACCGGCTTACTAATACAAAGCTATCAGTACAATATTTTCACTTGGTGTTATTTGCCACTTAAAACACAGTGCAGTTTATCTCAAATCTCCAGCAATTTTCAGGTTGTTGGACCAATCCTTGATGAATAGTTGTCACAGTTTTTTTTTTGAATAATTGCTTAAAGATGAATACACTCAGTGACCATTTTATTGTTCTTAGCAAAATGGCCACTGAGTGTATATTCATGGTATTCTGCTGCTGTAGTCTATTCACTTCAAGCTTCCATAAGACCATAGACATAGGAGCAGAATTAGACCATTCAGTCCATCGAGTCTGCTCCACCATGGTTGATCCCAGATCCTACTCAACCCCATCCACCTGCCTTCTTGCCACATCCTTTGATGCCCTGATCGATCAGGAAACGATCAACTTCCACCTTAAGTATACCCATGGACTTGGCCTCCACCGCAGTCTGTGGCAGAGCATTCCGCGACTTCGACATGTTGTGTGTTGAAGCGCTCTTCTGCACAGCCCTGTTGTAATTTGTGGTTATTTGAGTTACTGTTGCCTTCCTGTCAGCTTGAACCAGTCTGGCCATTCTCCTCTGACCTCGTTCATTAGCAAGGCGTTTTTGCTCACAGAACTGCCACTCAGTGGATGCCTTTTTTTGTTTTTCACACAATTCTCTGCAAGCTCTAGAGACTGTTGTGTGTGAAAATACCAGGAAATCATCAGTTTTTAAGATACTCAAACCATTCTGTCTCACACTGACAATCATTCCACAGTCAAAATCACTTAGATCCTATTCTGATGTTTGGTCTGAACAGCAATTGATCCCCTTGACCATGTCTGCATGCTTTTATGCATCGAGTTGCTGCCACATGATTGACTGTTCAGATATTTGCCATAGTGAGTAGGTGTACAGGTGTATCTAATAAAATAGTGTCGTTGAGCATTATTTCACAAAGTAAGTAATATACTTTCCCGCTACTTGCCATGTCATAAATATATGAAGTAGGAAATTGAAAACAAAAGCTGAATGTCAGATGGAAGGATTAACCCTAAAACATTGCTTTTGTTTTATCTTTATTGATGCTGACTGCCTTTCTGAGTATTTCTGGAATGACAGGATTCGGCTTCATTGTATAGTCATGCCTCCAACTGCACAACAGATTCAAGAGCGTGATGCTCTAATTTAATGACAATATTCTTCCCACATCACAGACTGCAAAGCCCTGTTATGTAGCTCTCCATGAAATTGATCCAAGCTATCTTTTGCTTTCCAATTTGCTAAGTACAGAAGACTGAGCTCCCCTCTAACCTCGTGAGGGCCCTTGGGTGTTGATGTGAGAGATAGTGATTCATTCTATGAAATGGTGTGGAGGAGTTGGAAATATTTGAGATTACAGGTGTGAACTCCCTCAGGAAATCATTGCAAACAGTCACACATTGCTTTTCACTGGGTTTCCAGGAGCAGATTATTGGCACAAATAACTCACATCAACCACAGTTTAATTAAATTGGTATACACCTTGATAAGAAACTAGCTTGGATATAGCCTAAACAATTCTCTCTATGTGGTCATGTAAATTATTTTCTTTCTCTTTTTGCTGAATTAACTCATAAGTGTTTGGATAAGGTAAACATTTGACAACTGATCTGCTACCTCTTACATAAAGGAGAACCGTAGACACAATTTGAAGAAAATGTTCAGCTTACTTTTAGTAAGTTATCTGATTACATCATGTAAAACAGACTAAACAGATAACACTCCCCTGTATACGTACATCTACTGATGCCTCTGGACACAACTTCAGTGTTGTTCCTGGAATCATTGGATGTTTCGGGTCTTTCAACATCATACACCCTCCTCCAGGTGACCCAGCCGGGGCTGATCAGACCCCAGCTTGTGGCCAGATGGCCAGCTACACATGACTCTATGGCTCCCCTCTCTTGAGCCACAGCCACCTTGAGGCCCTCTCTGCCGCATCGGTGGTACTGCGGATGGCACTCCTCTTCCTCTCTCCCTCGATGCCCAAATTGCTGAAGGCTCTGGCTAAGGAACGGGCTGCGAATCCCCTACAACCAACTTCCACTGGGAGACACCTCACTCTCCATCCAGTCTGCTGGCAGTTGCTGACCAGTCCTGCGTACATACAGAGCTTCCTTTCAAAGGCCTCTTCCAAGCGATCTTCCCATGGGACTGTCAGCTCCAGCATCACCACCTGCTTCGTAGACTCAGACACAAGGACAATGTCTGGTCACAGGCTGGTGGCTGCGATATGGTTGGGGAACTTCAGCTGCCATTCGAGGTCCACCAACAGCTGCCAGTCCCTTGCAGAGGCCAGGATACCTGCAAATGTTCTTTTGGCAGGTAATGGCAGCTCCCCAGCTCTGACAAAGACAATGGCCTGCTTAGAGGGTCAGGACTGCTTCGCCCACTCAACTCCTGCACTGATAGCTTCAGCGATGGTCTTCAGGATCTGATCATGCCTCTGTTGGTACCGTTCCTCACCAAGTGCCTTTGCGTAGCCGCTGAGGATGTGCTCCAAGGTTCCTCGCTTGGAGCACAGTGGGCACGCAGGTGACTCTGCTTTGCCTCATGTGTGCAGGTTTGATGGGCTTGGAAGCACACCATACACTGCCTGATGAGAAATTGGATGCGGTGTGGTTCGGCTTTCTAAAGCTCAGCCCGATCCCTTTCCTCTCAACCGCATTCTTCCATCTTGTCCAAGCTCCCTGTTGCTTTATTCCCACCACCTTGCAGGTTCTCCTCTCCTCCACTGCTGCTCTCATCTGCTCCTGATCTAGGCAGTGCCTTTCCTTCCCTCTGATGGAATCCATTTGGGGAGTTGGAAAGGATCCTAGCTCAGCTTGGCTTTGTGTGACCACGCCCACCAGCCTCCTGTGACGCAGCCTTTCCTCTGCTTCCTGAACGGCTTCCTCTGCCCTCCACTTCCTGCCAGTCCTCACTTGAATCCCTGCTTGAGCCATCTTCGGATCACTCGAGTCCCTGTACTGTACCGGTTCTCTGGCTCTTGTTACCTTGAACTCCTCCTCCAAGGATTTGAAGGGCAGTTGCAGTTTGTTGTGGTGTCCATAGAGTGAGATGTTGCTCAGACTCTTTGGCAGCCCCAGCCATCTCCTGAGATGGTTGCTGACCCTCCTCTCTAAGGTACTAAATTGTTAATTCAATGATGAAGCAACCCTTACCATTCAGCTTCTAATTTAATAATTGTAGCCATGAACAGTATGGTACTTCTAGAATTGCAGGTGAAAACTATATTCCAGAATTTTGAGAAACTGGTGTAAGCTACCCATAAAATATAATTGAGAAGGTTGTGAGCATATTCAAAAAAATTCTTTGATTTTAAATTGGAGGGTAATCTGGTGATTTTAGTAGAAGGACACATTTATATGGACATTCCTTTATCTGCTACAGTGTGTAATGATTCTCACGCTGTATGATGCCTTGAAGACTGTTACCATCTATCATGACTCCCTGATCACCTTTTGCTTCATATAGCAGTTTAATTCTAAATCAGTCCTTCTAAACAAAAGGTGAATTTTCACACTGATTATCCTCACAATTACTGATGAAGTTCATGGGTACAATATGCCAATAAGTTAGATATCCACACTCTGAAATACAAAGTAGAATCTTTGTTGTTTCTGTTCCATTTCCATTTTAAATACTGCTGGATAGGTTCCCACTATAAACTAATCCTTCAAATTTAAAATTAAACCACTATTAACCATAATTATAAAACAAGAGACACTGATAGACACTAAAACAGTTCTAACAAGAACTGTGTGTGCCTACCAAAATATCGAATAAAGCATATTCGAAGCTATGTGAATGCAGAATAATAATGCCATTTCTCTGAAAAATGTGAAACATGTTGTCTCCACATCAATATTTTATCTGAACAATTCACTTAAGCATCTCTATTTTTCTTGCAATTTTTCAGACACAGTGTTTTTCTGTAAGGAGTCCCAACATACGGTATTATATCACTTGAAGCAGGCAGCCATCCAGATATTCCCACTGCTAAAACCTTCATTGAATTAGTAAGAGGAAGCATAGGGTGAGTCACTTCTCATGAGGCAGAAGCTGAAGGAAGATTTGGTTCCAGATTGGCATCGTGACCTTTCTTATACAACTGCATGATACAGATTGGCTGAGTGTTCTTGAATTGTCAACTACAGCCCAGAAAGTCCATTTAGCAGTCAAGACTAAATGGGATCACTTTTTCTCTGTAGTAATGATGTTCCCAGAGTGTGTTCCAAAAAAAAAGACAGAGTATGAGTACAGTTTTTCACTGAGGTAAGCTTCCTCAAACAATACTACTCAAGGAAGTGAGATGGCACTATTGGCTGTTGCAGATGAAATGGTTCTTTGCCAATTCTGAGCCAATACTTTGACAACCTGCCAGCTTGCCCAATTTTGTGCAATTCACCATGCACAAAAGAAACATTAAGCCCTGAATTTGAGAGCGAGAAAGACCAATGAGTCAAATGTCTATTATTGGAGGATTGCATTATGAAGAAGTACTCATTAAGAAAGGATACATAAATAAGGGAACCCACTTACCTTTCATGTGTCTTGATGAAAGTTGTTTGGTTATTGAAAATTAGCATAACTTTAGCAAAGCAAACAGGCCGATGAAGCCTTGAAATACTGGAAACAAACAACAGGACAAATTAATCTGGAGAAAGGGAAAGAATTATCGATAATAGAGCATCATGTGAAACAGTGTAAACACTTACAAATGGGCTGTGTGGTTCTCAGTACGCATACAGGATTGACCCTCCATCCATTTCCCCCAGAGAAATGCATAACTTAGTTTATAGTTATGACTTGCATTTGTTCAATCTGGAACTTTTAATTTCCAATTTTAGTGGCAAACTTGGTTGGGAATCAGCCCTGCAACATCTAAAATGCAACTCTCTATCAAGTTCAGGGCTTAACGCTTCTTCTGTGCATGGTGTATTGGACAAATTCGGGCAAACTGGCAAGTTGTAAAACTATTGGCTGAGAATGCCAATATCTCAAAACTATGATTTTGCAAGTTTCATCATTAGGTCTAGCATCTCCCTTTTGGTGCACCTGAAGCAGCAGCAGTTTCTCCAATAATTGTGAAGACAATCCATATTAAAATGCTCTCTGTGGTTGGAAAAGGACATTCAGAAATCTGGGAAGCTGAGCTTGAATCAGAATCAGGATCAGCTATATTATCTCTGATATATGTTGTGATACATGTCCTGATGAAGGGGTTTGGCCCAAAACATGGACTGTTTATTCATTTCCATAGATGCTTCCTGACCTGCTGAGTTCCTCCAGCATTTTGTGCATATTGCTCTGGGTTTTCAGCATCTGCAGAATCTCTTGTGTCATGAAATTTGTTGTTCCATGGCACCAATACAGCGTAATACATTTTAAGATCTGTAAGTGGCAATAAGAAAGACAAAAAATGAATTGTGATGATGGCTGGCTCTTGGCTTGCAAAGATCAGGAGGGAAGAAGAGTCCTCAGGATCACTGATGAATGTAGAAGCCGATTCTGGATCTGCAGTAGGGACACGGGAACAGCCGGGATGCGGGTGCTTGGGTAGTAGGATCCTTTCTGCATCTCCTATTCTCTTCAGCAGTCGCCTCTGTGTTCCTTAAAATTCTTGGCTGCTCCGTGGATCAGCGTTCTCCAGCGACCTCTGTCACATTTAGGCTGCTGCCACTCATTGACCTCAATATTTGCCTGAAAGAGCTGAGGCTTAAGTTGGACTGTGTATCTCTTGCACTGGGCACCGTGATCTCCCTTGCCCTGAGAGAGTTCTCCGTAGAGTATTGCTTTCACTAACCTGGAGCCGACTATGCGAGACATGTGGCCTGACTAGGTTAGCTGTTTGAGCAGCAGAGTGGTTTCAATGCTTGGAAGTTGAATCTTCTCCAGAGCCTCATTGTTAGAGTCACGATCCTACCAGCTGATACCCATGATGGAATGGAGGCAGCGCTGATGGAAACACTCCAGCAACCAGATTAGTTTCTGGTACAAGCCCCAGGCTTCAGAGCCATATAGCAGGGCTGTAATGGCAGCAGCCCTGTACACCTGGACTTTTGTGGATAGACGCAGCGGGTGGTTCTTCCAGTCGCGTTTCTGGAGGTGCCCAAAGGCAGTGCTGGCTCTGGCTAGTTGATCATCACAAAAATTTAAATAAACAGTGCAAAAAGAGAGAGCAAAATAGTGAGGGTGTGTTCATGGATTTATGGGCTGTTCAAAAATCTGATGGCGGATGGGGAACTGTTCCTCAAATGCTGAGTTATTTTTGTCTTCAGGGTCCTGATGGCAATGGAAATAGGACTTGTCCTGGGTGATGGGGGTCCTCAACGATGGATGCCACATTCTTGAGGCATCACCTTTTGAAAATGTCCTCAATAGAGAGGAATCTAGTGCTCATGAAGGAGTGGGCTGAGAATACAACCCTCTGCCATTTTTTCTGATCCTATGCAATGGCCTCTCCCAAACAGACAGTGACACAATTAATCAGAATATCCACAGTACATCTGTAGATATTTGCTAGAGTTGTTGGTGACACACCACATCTCCTCAAACTCCAAATGAATCGCAATGCTCAAAAGGAACCTGTAAGGCCTAAACTTGATAAATAGAAGATTGATGAGCCTTATGTCTATCATTGGAGAATTGTGTTATAAAGAAAGATTCAATAAACACAGGTAGTTGAGAAAACAGAAATTTATTTACCTTTCACGTGTCATGGTTTAGTTGTTAAAATTTGCGTAATCATCAAAGCAAACAGGCAGTCCTGAATATACTGAAACAAATGGCAGGTCAGGTAACATCTGGAGAAAGAGAAAGGCTGTTAACATTTCAGGTCAAAGTAACATTCTGTCTCCACAGATGCTGCTTGAAATACTGAGTATTTGCATTATATTCCGATTTCATTTCAGATTTCCAGAGGTTTTGAATTACACACTGTTCTTGAAATTCACTGGGGACGCTGCCATCAGCGTTCCTGAATTACATAACCTATGCAATAGAAACAGCTCCTTTAGATACATTAAAAACAATAATGAAAACATTAAAGTAAAGATGATTGGAGAGTCCTAATCTGAAACTCTGCTGCCCAGTGCTTAACTCTCCAGGCAGATGAAGTGGAACAAGTGGGAGAACATCTCACTTACAGCCCTAAGGTTTGATCTGTGATGGTACTGAGTTTGCTGACTGTGAAGATTCTAAACTCAAACAAAGCCCTTAAGCCCTCTCAGATATTAATAGCCATGAATCCTCTCACTAAAGGGAGATTATACTGTAACTACCCAATCATCAAAGGCTAGTTTACTTCCCTGTTTATTCTCCATGGCAAGTTTAGCTGCCAATATTCACTCTTTAAGGGGTGGGCCCCACCTCCCTACCAAGGAGAAGATACTTCCAGCAAACAAAGTGGTTTGACATATACAGGTAATTCAGTTATTTACAGTGATATGTATTTGAATCCACACATTTAAAACTCACAGAGGATTTCTATCTTAAACATGTATTTCCTAATTACAAACTGTTTCTAAAACATAAAGCATTTCTTAAAATCAAAGGACTTCCAAAACACAGGTATAATTCTACAAACTAAAAGGATATACCATAATGTAGATGAGCAAGTTGTCCATCGCAGAAACCAAAGCTACAAGAATTGATTTTATTTATCCCATCTTCCTATCATTCTTCTTAATATTCTTCAACTACTCCTAATAAGCCTGAACTGCTCTTCACACTTATACCCTTTTTCTACCACTTGTGTGACTTCACACACATATGATATTTCCTTAGATGTTGTTTAACACAATGGTCCAAAAGCATTTTGGAGATACAGTACTTTAGCTATCTACCAATAATACTGTATAGCTGTGAAGCTAACTTCCATGAGCACATAAAACCTTCCAACATTAAACACATCATAGTTGTTGACACTCTAAGTAATATTATCCAGCTGTCTGCAAGCTTCCTTGAACCAAGCAAATTAAGATTCAGCTTGTCTGTTTGAAACAATCCATTTTCTTATACTGCATCTTGAGCAGTAATAAAACAGATGTAGTGAGCTAAACCTGACTTCTCCTGGACAGAACATTGACTATCCACAAAGCTTGTCTGCAAAGATAGTCTTTAGGCAATACTTGTTTTACCCTCGAGGTGATTAGTGCTTGCCATTAACATTTCAAGAACTGAAGACTGACTTCCCTTTATGATCAGAAGTCAAACAACTGTTAGTTGGAAGTTTACTTACAGTACAGCTGTTACAAGTGGCAGATGTTGTGTTTTGAATGCAAGATTAGCAAACAACCAAGAAAAAGAAAGAGAAGTGAATATCTATCACAGATCCTCATCACTGGAGCTCTCTATGTGGAATCTGTATATTCTCCTTGTAAAAGCCTGGGCATTCTTCAAGTGATGTGTGGGAAGGTAGGCTGCTGTAGAATAACCCAGTGCACAGGTGAGGGGTAGAAATTCAGAAGATTTGATGGAAAGATGAAGAGAATATAATAGTTAGAGTAGGATTAGTCTGCTCAAACTCAGTGGGATGAATGGCCTGTTTCTATGTTGCATCTCCCTAGGATTCTATATGCTGCACACGATTTACCGCATTTAAAAATTGCCGAAGAACTCAGTCAAATATGAGTTTGATGCTGGCTTGTCCTTTTAGTTAGTTGATTAACTTTGAAGGGAAGATGAATATCTATCTTCTAGCTCCAATGTGTGTGTGAGTGTTAGTTATGCATTGTATTCACTTTAGCACATTAAATTGCATACAAAACTAATTCTACAACTTCTGCAAAAACACTTCCTGCTCAGAATGCTTTATCAATGCTACCCTGCTCTTCTGCTGCTTTCGGAACTGTATCAGACCAGCTCAAGTGTGGTTTTGTTTGATTTCCCCTGGGGATGGAGAACGAGGAAGAGCAGTAGGGGCAGCAAAGTAAAGAGAGAAGAAGACGGTGCTGCAGTGGGGTAACCGTGATATGGCATCTTTAGGAAGCATCATTCTTGTTCAGCCCCTTGTTTGGGTTTGGCAAAATGTGGAAACACAGGTTATGCTGGGCTTCAATGATTATGACCCTTGGTGTGCATCAGTTAGTACTGCAGAAGCATGGATTTGATTTGAAAGAACAGTATATTACTATTTTGCTAACGACTCCTGGATCTAATGTTTGTTTTGTAGGCTGCAAATTAAAAATTGATAAGCATAGGAGCAATTATTTTTGCTTTTGTCGGTCCCTTCAAGATTCATATTGATCTGTTCTTAAGTTCACTAAAGAAGAGAAGCATATTTCATTGTAGTTCATGTTATTTGTTAATTATTTCATATTAAAAATAATTTTTCAGGTCATGCATATTCACAATTCACAGTACTTTGGTTTAATTCAACGGATTGAGGATATTTTTGACTATAATTTTATTCTTGTAATTGGATATAGTAATGAAACTAGCTTAATTGCTGTAATGGCATGTAGAAGTTAATCAATAACAGCAGGTCTTTAATCAATTGCATATTTGTATTCTTTCACTGGGCAAAATAACCTCGTACAGCACTATTCAGGAGCTATGTAGTGACTAATAAATAATATTCAAGTAAGCATGGTTAAAGGGCTCCCAGGGCATTCCTCACAGAAAGTCAGACATTTTACAACAGTGGAGGCAGTACACCTGGGAAATAACTTGTCAACGACAACAGCTCACTTTCATATAATTCCCTTCGAGAAGTGAAAGGTCTCAAAACACTTTAAAATGGCATAATGAAAACAAAAGTGCACGCTGAGACAGAGAAGGAGATATCAGAGAGATGAAAAAGATGGATTTAAAGGTCAACTTTACAACAGGAAATAGAGATGGAGAAGCAGAAGGATTTAGGGAGAGAACAGGGAACTAGCTAGTTGAATATAGTTGAAAATGTCTTTTTCTCTCTGCTGCATGTGAATCTCCAAGAACAAAGGGATACTGTAAGTTTGGATCCAGTGCAAACTGGACAGAGTGCTAGAGGTTTTCTAATCAATATTAATTTCCCTGCTACATGTAAGAATGGAAAGATAAAAATTAACAAGATTGGTGAAACAAAATGTCACAAAGATGCTAATAAATTTTGTTGAGTGATAATCTTGTTAAACTAAACAGACTGAGCTAAGAAATGGCATCAATATATATCAGAATCAGAATCAGAACAGGTTTATTATCATTGACGTATATCATGAAATTTGTTGTTTTGCAGCAGCAGTACAGTGCCATACATTAAAATATACTATAAGTTACAATAAGAAGTAAAAGAAATAAATAAATAGAGCAGAAAATAGTGAGGTAGTGTTCATGTATTCATGGACCATTCAGAAATCTGATGTGGAGAAAAAGTAACTGTTCCCAGCATGTTGAGTGTGCATCTTCAAGCTCCTGTGCCCCTCCCTGATAGTCCTAAAGAGGAAGGGCCTATCCTGGATGCGAGGGTGCTTTGTGACAGATGCTGTCATCTATGAGGAATCGCCTTTTGAAGATATCCTTCATGGTGGGGACACTAGTGCCCATGATGGAGCTGTCGGAGTCTATGAGCTTTTCTCAATCCTGTGCATTGGTGCCTCCATACCAAACAGTGAAGCAACCATTGTAAATGCTCTCCATCTGCAGAAATTTGGTGACCTGCCAAATCTCCACAACTCCTAGTAAAATAGAGATGCTGGTGTGCCTTCTTCATAATTGTAGCAATATATTGAGGCCAGGATAGATCTTCAGAGATGTTGTATACCTAGGAACCACTGATCCTTTGATAAGGACTGGTGTTCTCCTGACATCTCCTTTTAGAAGTCCACCATAAATTTCTTGGTGTTACTGATGTTGAGTGCAAGATTGTTGTTGGGATACTGATGCACCATCAATAACTCACGCTGAGACTTAGGAAGCGAGATATCGGCTTTTATTGACTGGAAGAATAAACAACACTACATCCTGGGGAAAATGAGGGAGAACAGCAGCCCACAGTCGCCTTTATACAGGGGTCTGTGGGAGGAGCCACAGAAGCAGTCAGCAGGGTCTGTGGGAGGAGCCACAGGAGCAGTCAGACAGGTATATCTAGTTCACCACAGATACCACTCAATTAGCCAATCTATTTCACTTCCTATATGTCTCCTCTTCACCATCTGTAGACCTATTGTGGATGTAGGCAAATTGCAGCAGGTCCAGATCCTTGCTTGTTTTTCCTCCCTGTGTCTTATGGTGCACCAGACGGCAACTTTGCCATCTCTTTAGCATCTCTGTTTTTTACAAGGCGAGTTGCTAGCTCAATGCTCAACCTAGCACGGATGGAAGGTGTGCAAGGAGCCAGCCAGATTTGAAACTGGGACCACTCGCCTTGAAGCTTAGTGCAGATGCCACTACCCCCAGCCAAGGTCCTTGCTTAGGTAGGAGTTAATTCTGGCCATGACCAACCTTTCAAAGCACTTCATCACAGTAGCTATGAGTGCTACTGGGTGACAGTGACTGAGGCAGCTCGTTCTGCTCTTCTGGGACACCAGCATGAGAGATGCCCTTTTGAAGCAAGCAGGAATCATTAACAGCAGTAGTGTGAGATTTATCTGCAACAGTGAGAGATTGAAGATTCTTTGGATTTCATTGGAACTGAAATGGATGGGATTTTTAGGACGTAAAGACATCCAGAGTTAAAGAGCGCCAATGATGTGAAAGCTTGTAAAATTGAAGTGTACATTCTCCTAGATCATTTTAAAGATTAAAGTTTTGTCACATTTACATCAAAGCATACAGTAAAATACATTGTTTGCATCAAAGCAAATCAAATCAGTGAGGATTACACTGGGCAGCCCACAAGTGTCACCAACATAGCATGCCTACAACGAACTAACCCTAACCGCTCTGATTTGCTCCCACATTTGGAATGTGGAAAGAAACCAAAGCATCTGGGTAGACCCTCCTGATCATTTCTGACATCAGCAAAATCAGTAAAAAGCTGCAAGTGCTGGAATTGTAGAATTAAAAACAGGTCAAGCTGTACCTGTGGAAAGAGAAACATTAATCGGATCTGAGAAAAGGAGAAAGCAAGTTAATGTAAGTAGCAGAGAAAGTGGGACAAAGGAATACATGGAATAAAGTGAATGTGATTAAGAGGATGATATGATTTAGCTGCTGAATAGTGTTAAGCTTCTTTACCATCCCCACATTATGACACTTCCCCATGCAATGGCAGGAGGTGGAACACCTCTCTTTTCCCTCTTTCCTACCCATCATCCAGGGGCATAACTTATATTAAATATCCTCAAGGAAGAGCATAAAGCTGAAGCTGTTTCAGCAGAGGCAAAGATGTATGAATCTGCAGCTGATTTAGACAGTGGTCACAATATACAACCAGAATCAGTCGTGCTTTGCTGTCACAACAGCCAATGCTGCTTACTAAAGTATATGTCCAAACACAGTTTGGCTATAAAAAAAAGAAAGTGTTCCAGCTCTACAAAGAGAAGCTGTCCACACCACACAGCTAACTTGCCTTTCCCATAGGCCAGGTATTGACAGTCAAGGTCTACAGCAGCAAAGACCCACAAACCCTCCTCCTGCAGCATAATCTCAGCAAAACCTCAGTCAAGAGTTGCTACCGGACAGATTGAGTTTCCATCTAATCCAAGACACTCATTTGACAAGCGAGTCTCCATTGTTACGACTGTGCCCCAACTCTGAGGGGCCGAAGGGTACAAAGTAGCCCCCTCCTTTTTGAGAATCGTAACATCACTATTAATGCGGGTCTGGGACCCAGGAAATGAGAGAGAGACACGCAGAATCCACGAGGGGTTTGGAATGTCCTGGACCCTCAGCAATACAAAGCCACGGGAAACGGCCATTGTCTCTTGGAGACGGAATTGTGTATTGAGTACTGTACTATTTATTTGAAGCCCTCAGGGAATGACCAAAGTGGGCTGGTTGAGGGATGGCATCATTCCAACCTGATTGACATCTGAGACCCCGTGAGTAAGGATAAAAGAAGGTCTGGGGAACAACCCCTTTAGACGCACCAGGAGAAATGCTAGAAATCCCGTGACAGCGTTTAATAGCAACAGCCGGTGGAGGGCCCACGTGTGTCCTTTACCGTTGCCTGGGATTGGGGCCTTACCACGGAAGACGGCTTAGCTAAAGAAGAGATCACCACCGATGATATTTCGAAGGATCGACATCATAAAAAGGAAAAACGGGCAAGTTCTAAAAATCCATCTCTCTCTCCAACCAAAAGCTGCAGCCTGAATGAACTGAAGTGACTTTTATATTTCCATCGGACAATACATTATCCCCTAGACAACGATAGAGCTATTTCTTATTGATTATTATTATACCCGCGCTTTTAGATTTAGTATTGACGACGTATATTATCTGTATGTTTGCATTGATATTATTTTTGTGTATTTTTATCAATAAATACTGTTAAAAATACTACCATCAGACTTCAACGGACCTCTCTATCTTTGCTGGTAAGTGACCCAGTTACGGGGTACGTAACACCATGATGCCCTCGTTCAGAAGCTGCAAGTGCAGTGGATTTGACTTGGAATCTGGCTTATCGAGTCCTTGTCACAGCAGGACTAAAAGTGTTCAAAAGCCAGTCTGCCAGTTATCTGTCCTGAAAGTCAAGCCTTTGCAATGGAATGGAAAGAGTTAGTCTCAAAACCAGTAAAGAGCTAGACCTTCTCTGTAAGTTGCTTGATGAAGACTCACCTACAACATGAAACAAAAGTTATGGCAGTGTGCATTAATAATCCAGCTGTGGAGATACAAGGACTGTGATAGAGGTTGGATAAATGCTATGGCTCTCCAGAGGTAATTGAAGAATTTCTCTTTGGCGGACTCGATAACTTTCCAAAGTTCCCACTCAAAGAACCATGGAAGCTATTGGAGTTTGCAGATCAGTTGTCAGAACTACATGCTGCAAAAAATGAGGCTTACCTACTAGGGCTGTGTTTCTTGGGTGTTGCAAGAGGAATGACCCCAATAGTGGAGAAACCACCAAATGACATGCAAGAACAGTGGATAACAGTGGAAAACCAGCTCAGAAATTGTGGATCATTCTCTTCACATGGCACTCCATGTCTTACAAACACAGTTTTAAGGAAGGCAATGATTGCCTTACTGGACATTGATTGCATTGTTGCAACCTTTGGGTAACTGGAAAAGTAGTCTCTTACAACAATATGACACTTACCATTACAATCAAACAAATCCACTCCAACTTTGAAGTATGGCCTGTCTGGTACAGAGGGTGGTGTCAGCAATTCTACTTGTTGTTTTTGTCTGTGGATAAGGCATACTTCACATGGAGCAGTGATTTGGCTGATGTCTTGGTTCATTCTTGGCCAGTACATCACTTCTCAAGCTCTACATTTACATGTTTCCTTGTATCTTCTGGAGCATTTCCTTGTATAGCAACACTGGAATCACAAACTCGTTCCCTTTGAAGACCATATCTTTCACTACTGACAGTTCAGTTCTGCATGTTCAATAATCCCAAATACGCATTGGACAGTCATTCTTAGCTGTTGGTATCCTTTCCGTATTGCATCTTTGAGTTCTTTCATTGTTTCATCTGACGGTGCTAATTTCTTAATTTGGTCTGTTCTATCAGGAGATACTGAAAGTCAGGTGATAATCATATCAAAACAGGGAAAATGGCAGCTTGTTCGGTTGCAGCGGCTTCTATGTAGTCAACATTAAGTGCGACTGTCCTATTAAAACTTGTTTTTAATGATCGCAAGATCCTGCTTTATATTAAGAACTTAAAGTACTGCAGGTTTATCCCATCAGCAAGTTGCTCACTGGTGGAGAAAATGAAGGTGCTGTTGGCTGAGATGAAGGAGGCTCACGACCTAATACCAAGTATCGGTCGCTTTCCTTGTGCTCGCAAGACCCGTTTGGACTTTGTTAATGTAGACTACTGCAAGTTCGATTCACTGATTTATTGGTGGTGTGCCAGGGCGGTAGCTGCGTCGCCTTGGTCACAGCGAGGAGCAGGCCTCAAGCCATGGTGTCACATGTTTACAGCCGACGGGAGAGAGGCCTTGGAGCTGGTGTGTTCCACTGCGGGCAGTGTGCTGCAGCGCCTAGGCTGGAGCTGTGCTACCCCCACCCACCCAGTGTTTGCTGGGCAGAAAACAAGCTCTGTTGTGGTCGTCTGCAGATTTTTGCAGCGTTGGATGGCTTGAGTCTGTATCTTTCCATTTTACACATGCTATGTGCTTTGACGTGCGTGTGTGACTGTTGGTAACAGTGTTTTGCACCTTAGCCCCAGAGTAACACTGCCGTGTTTAGCTGTATTCATGAGTATTCATGTACGGTTGAATGACAATTAAACTTGAATTGAGTTGAATAGGCCTCTATATCTGCATTAACCTCTTGGTCACTCTTTTCTTTCTTGTCAGCTTATCGAGACAGCGCATGAGCAGCAAACATATATTTTCCTGGTGTGCAGATCGTCTTCACATCATATTACTCCTGCCTTATCAATATGCACTGCATTCTTCAGTCATTCAGTGGTTTGGGCCAGTAGTTTATGGTCTGTCTCCACTTCAAAAGCTTGTCCATAGATGTTTACTGATGCACTATCAATAACTCCAAAAGACTGGAAGTAGAGTAAATACTGAAAATAGCAGTAAAACGGAGCACGTCCATGCTGGATGACTGAGGGAGGAGCAGAGACACAATCACCTTTATACAGGGGTCTGTGGGAGGAGCCACAGGAGCAGTCAGCGGGGGGGGGCCTGTCCAGACAGATATACATGGTTTATCACATGTACTGATGGAACATTTTGCATGCATATGTGTTGGCGAGAAGCTCTTTCTCTATCAGTGCATAGTTGGCTTCCACACTTGTTAAAGCCCTTGATGTACAGGCCAGAGGTTGCCATGTGTCATCATGCTGCTGCAGTAGCACTGCTCCAAGGCCATGACAGGATGCATCAGCCGAGATCCTAGTACACCTTTCCAGATCATAAAAATTCAACACAGCCTCTACAGTTATGACTCTTTTCAATGTATGAAAACACTCTCCTTGCTTGTGAGACCACATCCACTCATTTTGCTGCTCAAGGAGTGACCTTGAGTGGTGTTGACACGGAAGACAGTCAAGGGATGAACCTAGACAGGTAAGTCACCATCCTCAAGAAATTTCTCACCTCCTCTTTGTTTTGGGGCCCCTCTACATTTTCAATGGCTGATGTCTTTCTTGGATCAGGCTTCACTCCTTCTTTAGATATGAAGATCTGTGTCCTAGCATTTCTCTTTATTTAATTTCAAATTGACATTCTGTGTCACATCAGGCATTTGTCACTATTAAGTATCATGTACATCCTTGGTGGACCCCCAGATGATGATAGTATCCGTCATGATTTCAACTCCAGGAATGACGTCAAAGATCATGTAGGTTGTTTTATGGAGATTTCTGGTGCAGACAGAATCCCATATGGTAGCCGAAGAAAGTGATACCTTCCCTGTAGTGTGTTAAAAATACACAGTCTTGAACTTGCCTCATCAAGCTTCATATGCCAAAACCCAAATGACACGTCGAACTTGCTAAACCAATTTGCCACCTGCAAACCGGGACATGATCTCCTCCTGTGTTGACAATTTAAAATGTTCTTTCATGACGGCTTTATTGAGATCTCTTGGGTCTACATATTATTGCAACACTCCATTTTTCTTTTGCGCAATGACCAGTGAGTGCAACCAATCTGTTGGTTCTTCAATTTTCTGTATGACATTCATTTAAATTTGTCAAAGTAGAAACAGAACTTTCCTGCATGCATGGACGACAGGAGTCACTCTCTCATCTATATGAACTCTGCATCCAAGTCCTTTAAAGACATCTGTGTACTCTTCCATGAGTGTTGTGTGGTCATCTTTGGTCTGTGAGGCCACTATGAAAACTCTCTTCACCAGGCTGAGTTTTCACATGTACTCAGAACTAATATTGGCTGTATTCTCCTTTCTACAACCTGTAGCTGTGACTTTAGGTGCTGCCCATTTGTGCCTGGAAGTTACTATACAGCTACCTACCTTTTACTGGTATGCTCTCTCCACTGTAGCCTATCACATAAATCTTCTTCTTTACTGTGAGAGTCTTATAATCATCCATGGATAACAGATTGACCTGGGCTCTGGTGTCAAGCTTGAATGGAATTACTGTCTCATTCACAGTCATTGCAACAATGCATTATGTTCTACCAGCACCAGCAGTCAGTAGAGAATCCACAAAGACTTCCTTAATTTCCTCATCAGCCATGTGCACCTTTCTCTTGGTAGCTCCAGTTTTTCAGCACTTTGAAAAATGATTCTTCTTCCCACAACTATTGTAGGATTTTCCGTAAGCGGGGCTCACCTTTGGAATGTGACAACCTCCACATTTGCTGCATTTGCTGTTTCAGCCTTCTTCTTTGCTTTGTTGTTGCTTTGGGAAATGCCTTGTGCACAGCTCCTCTCTTTTCACAGCATGCACTGTTGTGTCTGCCCTCTGCAGCTCCCTAGCTCTGCGGTCCTGCACATATTCAGCCTTTTCCAGCGTCAAATCTTTTTCACGTACCAGTCTTTCTCTGAGACCATGATTTGGAATCTCCAAGTTCACAGGAGTTACTCAGTGTGTGAAGTCAGCTAAGTATGAGTCGAAGCTAACACCTTGTTTCTGATCACAGGGGAAAAAAAATTATGTCTCTCAAACGTGTTGCTTTTACTTGGGACAAAATACTTCTCAAATTTTGTCATCAGAATTCAATATAATAGTTGTCTCATCAATTTGAAAGCCATTGTAGATGTCCAAAGCACCTTCGCCAATTGCATGCTGAACAACAGATGCTTTCAATTTTTCATTGGTCCCTTGGGCTCTGCTAGCAGCTAAATATATATTGAATTGCTGGTTGAAGCATTTCCAGATATCAGTTAGATTGCCGTTGACTGCATACATGCAGGAGGACTTAGCTTATTCATGATGGAAACTCTCGGCCTCTCACCACAATCTCTTTTTGTGAGTCCAGTGCCTACTGAACTTTGGGATCAATGTGCTCTTTCACCTTGTTGGCCAGCTTCTCTCTGTCTGACCTCACTTGCTGCTAGCACCTTTCATATTCATGCAGTCTCTTTCTCAATCAAACACTGTATTCATTTACTCTCCGTGTTTAGACCTCATGCCATTTTCTATCACCACGTTATGCTTACTCTTGTAACCATATAACAATTACAGCACAGAAACAGGCCATCTTGGCCCTTCTAATCCGTGCCAAACGCTTACTCTCACCTAATCCCACTGACCCACACTCAGTCCATAACCCTCCATTCCTTTCCTGTCCATATACCTATCCAATTTTGCTTTAAATGACAATACTAAACCTGCCTCTACCACTTCTACTGGAAGCTCATTCCACACATCTACCACTCTCTGAGTAAAGAAATTCCCCCTCATGTTACCCTTAAACTTTTGCCCCCTAAGTCTCAACTCATGTCCTCTTGTTTGAATCTCCCCTACTCTCAATGGAAAAGGTTTATCCACATCAACTCTATCTATCCCCCTCATAATTTTAAATACCTCTATCAAGTCCCCCCTCAATCTTCTACGCTCCAAAGAATAAAGACCTAACTTGTTCAACCTTTCCCTGTAACTTAGGTGCTCTTAATAAAGTCAAGCTTGGCGTGGGATTATGCTAGAACATTTATTACTAAACTCCACTCAACCTTGTGTGCACACAACCAGGTTGCCATCATAGCTTCCATTTCTGGGTGAACCCCTTGCATTGCCCACTGGGAACTGAAGTTCTTTTATATGCACACATAATAACACAGACTGCATCTTCTGCGGTGTCTGCTAAAGCTGTTGCTGCTGGATATAGTGAAGTTGGATTCGTCTTGGGTAAGTCAAAACTAATTTCAGAGTTAGTTCACCCAATCATCATTCCAGAAAAGCACCATGTCACCTCTCTGCTCATTAGGCATTACCACCAGCAAGTTTGTCATCAAGGACAATATTTTCAAACTGAACATGGTTAATGATTGTGCAATAAATCTGTTTCAAGGCCAGTCTCTGAGACTATCCTTTTTTTGCTAAAGACTTAACAAAATGATTATTAAATGATCACAAATAATCTTTTAGTTTCAGTAGCTAGGTCTGACATCTTATGGATGTCAGACAGGAGGTGTTCTGGCCTAAAGAGGAGCTGTTCATTTTGTATGAACATCATTTCCTGTACATAGACTGATTTTTATATAATTTCCTGTGTGGGTTATTTCGGATTTCAACTTGAAGCACATAGTGGAAAGACATCCATCCCCATCTTTAGTTGCCCTTGAAGCAGCAATATCTTTGAGTCTGAAGCTTTGTTAATATCGGCAAGCATTTATTTATTGAGATACAGTGTAGAGTAGGGCTGTCTGGCCCTTCAAGCTTGTCACCCAGCAACCTCCGATTTAACCCTAGACAATTTACAATGACCAATTAACCTCCCAATCAGTACGTCTTTGGACTGTGGGAGAAAACCGCAGCATCCAGAGGAAACCCAGGCACTCACGGACAGAACATACAAATTTCTGACATACAGTGGCGGGATACTGTATATTACTTAGATATATTTCAATGTAAGTTTTTTTTATCACTTGTGTTATTAAGATATGTAAATAACCTTGGTTAACACTGACGGTGAGACTAATCTACAGTATATTCAGCTATGCAGTGATTCTGCTTTGAATTTAATATGTATTTTACTTAACTTTTTGCAGTTTCACAGGTAAATATCATTAAAAACCTTGACGAGAGCTTCTGTCTTGGGTGATTCTTGTGTATTTAACTCACAGCATTGCTTTTGTATATCTGCTCTGCAAGGGCAGTAGATTTTGCATTCAGAAATCTGATGGCGTAGGGGAAGAAGCTGTTCCTGAAACATTGAGTGCATGCCTTCAGGCTCCTGTTACTTCCTCCTTGATGGTAGCAATGAAAAAGCAGAAATGTACTTGGGGGGTCCTTAAAGATAGATGCTGCTTTTTAGAGGCATCACCTTTTGAAGATGTCCCCAATGGTTGAGAGACAAGTTCCCATGCTGAGTTTACAACTTACTGCAGCTTTTTCCAGTCCTGTGTGATGGCCCCTCCATACCAAATGGTGATGCAGCCAATTATGATGTTCTCCATTGGTCATCTATAGAAATTTGTGGGTCTTTGGTGACATATTAAATCTCCTCAAAATCCTAATGAAACATAGCTGTTGTCATGCCTCTTTGCAATTGCATCAATATGTTGAGCCCAATATACACCTTCAGAGGTGCTAACACCCAGGAATTTGAATCTGTTCACCCTTTCCACTGCTAATCACTCAATGAGGATTGATGCGTGTTCCCTTGACTTCCCCTTTCTGAAGTCTACAATCAATTGCTTGGCTTACTGACATTGAGTGTAAGTTGTTGTTGTGACACCACTCAGCCAGCAGATCTACCTCACTCATGTACACTTCCTTGTAACCATCTGAAATTCTGGCAACAATAGTTGCATCATCAGCAAATTTATAGCTGGCCCTTGAGCTGTGCCTAGCCACACAGTTGTGCGTGTAGAGAGTAGAGCAGTAGGCTAAGCACGCCTCCTTGATTTGCACCAGGGTTGATTGTCAGCAAGGAGGAGATGTTATCTCTGATCCATACTGACTGTGGTCTCCCAATGAGGAAGTCAAGAATCCTGTTGCTGAGGGAGGTATAGATGCCTGGGTTTTGGAGTTCGTTGATTAGAACTGAGGGTATGATTGTGTTGAACACAGACCTATAAATAGCAGCTTGCTATTATCCAGGCCAAGTGGAGAGCCAGTGAGATTGCATCCGCTGTAGACCCATTGTAGTGTTAGATCTTTGCTTAGGTAGGTGTTGACTCTAACCACAACTGTCCTCTCAGAGCACTTCATTACAGTAGATATGAGTGCAATTGGGTGATAGCCATTGAAGCAGCTCATTGTTGCCTTTATGAAGTAGTTAGGAGCCTCTGACTGCTGTGTGAGAATTTGAAAATGTCCTTGAACACTCCAGCCAGTTGGTTGGCACAGATTTTCAATGCCTACCAGGTACACCTTTAGGGCCTGACACCTTGCAAGGGTTCACATTTTTGAAATATGTTCTGATGTTGGCCTCTGAGACGCAGATCTCTGGGTCACGAGATACTGCAGGGTTTTCTCACAAGTGTAGTTTTGTCTCTTTTTCAAAGTGTATATAAAAGGCGTTGAGCTTATCTGGGAGTGAAGCATCACAGCCATTCACAATGTTGGAAGTAATGGCCTGCAAACCCTGCCAGAACAGACATGCACCCAATTTCAACTTCAATCAAAAGTATTTTTCTGCACTTAAACTAGCCTTCTGTACATTGTACCTGAACTTCTTGTACTGTGCCTGATCACCAGTCTTGAATGCCACAGACCTAGCCTGTCCTACAGTTCAATGCCACTCTGACAGAAGTTCTCTTTGTTTCACCCACAATTCCCTCACCCTCTCTACCACTTACACTAACTTGTTTTCTCATTTCTGTCGAGAGGCTTCGACCTGAAACACTGTCTGTCTCTCATCCCATAACTGCTACCTTGACTCCTGAGGTTTTCCAGCATATTATTTGTTTCATCTCAGTTGTAACATATCGATCTAGTATACAGAACATGGCAGTTCTGCATCTGACAAATGCACCATCTGTGAAAGGCAAGACATGAGAAACTCTCTAAGTAGCAGGATTTCAGAGTAAGTAATTTGTATTGGATTAGAAAAATTCACCAGTCTGACAAGAATGTGTAAAATCAATCAATATGCCTTTTTCTCTGTAACTTCTGCCATCTCCAATGAGATCCCACCAAGCACATCATTCCCTTCCCCCCCCCACTTTCTGCTTTCTATAGGGTTCACTCCCTACACAATTCTCTTGTCCCTTCATCCCTCCCCACCAATCTCCCTCCTGGCACTTATCCTTGCAAGCACAACAAATGGTACCCTTGCCCCTACATCATCTCCCCCACTACCATTCAGGGCCACAAATAGTCCTTCCAGGTGAGGCAGCATTTCACCTGTGAGTCTGCTGGGGGTCATCTACTGTATCTGGTGCTCCCAGTGTGGTCACCTGTATATTGTTGAGACATGACATAGTTTGGGAGGTCGCTTCACTGAGCACCTACACCCCATCCGCTAGAAAAAGCAGGATCTCCCGGTGGCCACCCATTTAAATCCCACTCCCATTTTCCATTCCGACATGTCAGTCCATGGCCTCCTCTACTGTCACAGTGAGGCCACACTCAGATTGGAGGAACAACACCTTACATTCTGTCTGGGTAGCCTCCAACCCGATGGCATGAACATCGATTTCTCAAACGTCCAGTAATGCCCTCCCATTCTCCTATACCATCCCCTTTCCCCATTTTCCTCTCTCACCTTATCTCCTTGCCTGCCCATCACCTCCCTCTGGTCCTCCTCTGCCTTCCCTTTCATCCATGGTCTTCTGTCTTCTCCTATCAGATTCCATCTTCTCCAACCCTTTATCCCTTTCACCAATTGACTTCCCAGCTCTTTACTTCAACGCTCCCCCTCTCCTGGTTTCACCTATCACCTACAACCTTGTACTTCATCCTACCCTCCCCCCACCTTCTCATCTTTTCTCTCCAGTTCTGATGTAGGGTCTTGGCTCAAAACATTGACTGATTACTCTTCTCCATTGATGCTGCCTGGCCTGCTGCGTTCCTCCAGCACTTTGTGTGTGTTGCATTTTATTGACTGTTTTCATACTGGCTGAAAGAATGTAAGTGCCTGGAGTGAAATTCACAGGTGTGCAACTGAAAACTCTAAAATGCACAAAAATTCAGCCACATCCATGCAATAATAAACCCCTTATATTTACCCGATCACCTATATTGCATGGGTTCTTCGCCATCTGGTGTGCGATCCTCAGTCAAAGCATTATAAAAGATGTAGCAAAAGATTTAGATAAGTACCTGGATAGGAAGGGTTTTTAAAATATAGAGGTCATGAATCTATGCCTTTGTAAGATCTTTGTTAAATCTTACAGTACTGTGCAAAAGTCTCAGGCACATTTAAGTCTCAGACTTGTGCACAGTACTGTAGCAATTTTATGTATTGCACTGTACTGCTACTGCTGCAGCAAAAAAAAAACAAATTTCATGAGATATGTGAGTGATGATAAACCTGCTTCTGATATTGGTCTCTATTGTGGATTGAGAGTGGGAAGAGGACAGGGAGAGGGGAATCATGGTTGGGAAACAGCGAAAGAGAGGGGAGGGGCAGGAAGCACCAGAGAGATATTCTGTAATGATCAATAAACCACTTGTTTGGAATCAAATGACCTTGCCTGGTGTCTCATGGTTGGGTGTGCCTCCACCTGTGCCATCCCTGCCCCTGGCACTCCTTTACTGCCACCTGTCCAACACCCCTCCCACAGCGCACCACCCAGTATCCTTTGTTCCCACCAGATTTACAAACTCACTCTGCTCCCCGTTGACAAATACAGAACTTGCAAAAGTCCTAGGCATTCTAGCTATTTAAATGTGCCTAAGACTTTTGCACAGTACTGTATAACATATTGAATCAAAATCACAGAAGGCTCATATTGGAAAGCCTTGTAAAGCTGGCCCTCAAGATATCCAGTACTAGAAGGTTTTTGAGGATTTCAGGCATTGAATTAGTCCTTATGTGCATTCACCTATATTATCAATACATAAACTGACCAGTAACTTCTGGAAACCATAGGTGCATGATAAAATGGCAAAAGAAGGAAGAAAGAATATACGGAATCATTAACATAGAAATTCTAGCTGGAAGAGGCCATAGAGATCCTTAAGCCTGCAGTCATTCAGTAAGATCACGATTGATCTGATCTTTGGCTACTACACTTTCACAGTTTTGTTTGCAGTTTAGTCCAAATATCTATCTGTTTCAGATCTAAATTTATACCCCTCTCCTCTCTTATCAGATTCCTTCCTCTCAACCCTATTTCTTCAAGCTATCATCTCCCAGCTTCTCACTTCACCCCCTCTCCCCTCCCCTGCCAACCTTCCACCTCACCTGGTTTCACATATCGCTTGCTGGCTGATACTCCTTTTTCTGGTTTCCTCCCCCTATCTCTCCAGTGCTGAGTGTTTTGTGTACCGGCCCAAAACATTGACTGTTTATTCCTCTCCATAGATGCTGCCTCATCTGCTGAGTTCCTCCATTGTTTTGTATGTATTGTTCTGGACTTCCAGGGTCTGCACAATCCCTTGTGTTAGATCTTGGTCTGACTCGCCATTCTAGAGTCACAGTCTGTGATCTTTCCTTGTCCATAATTATCCAGTCTGGATGTGAAGGACTTATTTGGCTGGTGTTAAGCAGCCCAGGATCCACTAGCATTGACTGAAATGCCATAGGCATCTTCACTGGCACACCAAGGAATCCCACCCCTGAGACTGTCCTCAGCTTTGATAGCCAGCAAGCCAAAGGCAGACTCATAAAATTATAAAATTGTAGGAAATTGTCATGAACTCTTCGGAACAGCGCAGGGCGCTGGAGATCTCCAGCGCACCAAAACATCATTGATTTTTTTTAAACTATAAACTGTTAAGTGACTGTCATAGTCATTAAGTTTTCCTTTTGTTTCTCGTGCCATTTGTTTTTAGAATGCGGGTCCTTCGTGCATCCTGTTTTTAGTTCATTGAGTTTTGATCTTGATCTGCATGGTGTTTGTGGTGAACTAGATATACCTGTCTGACCGCTCCTGTGGCTCCTCCCACAGACCCTGCTGACTGCTCCTGTGGCTCCTCCCACAGACCCCTGTATAAAGGCGACTGTGGGCTGCTGCTCTCCCTCATTTTCCCCAGGATGTAGTGTTGTTTATTCTTCCAGTCAATAAAAGCCGATATCTCGCTTCCTAAGTCTTAGCGTGAGTTATTGATGGTGCATCAGTGTTCCCGTGTGATATGCAATATTTAAGTTTGTCACAACTAGCGTTCATTGCTGAGTCCTGAATTTGGGTAAGTACATTCTGAGTCATTTATTATTCTCTGAATAAATCCTCATCGTGACTTCCTACCTTCAAGTCTCTAGTTTACTGTGTAACTAAGTTCACTTGCCTGGAGATCTCATTACAGTAAAAGTTTTTTTAATAATATAAAACAATTAATTGAAAACTATAAAATGATTATTTATCTCTTTAAGTTGTCTACTCCATCCTAAAACTTGACTACCCTTGTACCTCCTAAACACTAGCTGTTGAATTCGAGTAGAAATCCTTGTAGTTGTAAGCAAACCAAGCAGGAAAAATCTAGTGCAACAATTGGCTGGAGGAACTCTGCAGGCAGAGTAGCATCCGTGGGGGGAGAGGGAATGTTAACCTTTTGTGTCGAAATCCTGCAGTAAACCAGCAAAAATTAAAATGAGCAAAAACTAGTGACTCATTCATGAAGCTGCCCTTTAAAACAATAATGATATGTCAAGGTACATTTTTAGATATGGAAAACTTTCAAACATCCAGAGTTTCTGTGATGCATTATACATGTGCAAGTCTTCCTTTTTTAAACCACTATCTGCCTTCATGTGTGTTTTCCCTAGTGTTCATTCATAATTTACTTGATTTATTATAATTAAAATCATTGCTGAATGGACCCTGCGCCATAGCCCTTATCAGTGATGGCATAAAATTAAAAGAGAAATGAAAACATTGTTATTTAATACACTTGATACTTTCTATGGTCAGTAATTAACCCTCTCACTTCTGTGATCACAGAGACTGAAGAGTGATAGCAGGTGAGTCCAGGGGGCAGGGCATCACCAGCTGTCTGGGCCATTCAGGGACAAGCCCAGCAGCTTAGAGTTGGAAACACTCCATTTGTGTGGAGCCTCACCTAGCAGCCTTCCCACTAGATCAGACTGAATCTGCCCAAATTGCACGCAAACACTGTATCTCGGCACACATGACAATAATAAAGCCAATACTACTGGGGTCACCCAGACGAGTCGTTGAGGCAAGCGGACAGATTATCTGAGCCTTGATATTTGAGCTCCAGAATGCAGATGATATTTGCATTTGTGGATGATTGGAGGTCAAGTTCCAAGTCATTTGTTGATGTTTTCACTGAAACATAGAGGAGTTGGGACTTTACACTCAATATTCATGACCAACAAGTGCCTGCTACGCCACGAAGTCTTAAAGAACATGGTGGAGAACTGAAATGGCAAACCAAGAGATCAAATCCACCCTTAGCAATGCCGGGACAGAGAATTTAAGTAATAAACTCCAGCCTACTGTTTCATAAGTCCATAAGACATAGGAACAGAATTAGGCCACTCAGGCCATCAGGTCTGCTCCACTATCCCATTATGACTAACTTATTATCTCTTTCACCCCATTCTCCTGCCTTCTCCCTGTAACCTTTGACATCCTTACTAATCAAAAAACTATCAACCTCTGCCTTAAATTTATCCAATGATGTGGCCTCCACAGCCATCTGTGGCGCAGGGTTGCAGCTGTCCAGTTATAAAAAACAAATCCTTTTCATTTCTCTTTTAAAGGAACAGCTTTGTGTGCTGAAGTTGTGCTGTCTGGTGCTAGACTCTCGATTATAGGAAACATGCTCCCCACATCCACTATATCCAGGCCTTTCAACATTTGATACATTTCACTGAAATCTCCCCCTTACTTTTCTGAACTCCAGCAATTACAGGCCCAGAGCCATGCGTTAACCCGTTCATTTCCAGATCATTCACATCTGACACTCACAAGAGAATCAGACCTATGAGTGAAAGGGAACAGGAACAGGAATGCACAGAGAGTACATGTTGGCAAACTGTGATTAAAGTATTAAAGTACAAGAGATGATCTGGCTGCAAGAATTAGAAGGAATAATGCTAGATGCTACAGTTAATGGACAGTTTGTGTTGATAGCTTGTGGTGGTGTTTTGAGTCAGGAGGCCTACCATAATGATCTGAGTTGTGTGGTGAACTACATATACCTGTCTGGATACGCCCCCTGCTGACTGCTCCTGTGGCCCCTCCCACTGACCGTGGCTCCTCCCACCGACCCCGGTATAAAGGCGATTGAGGCCTGAGCCTGGCCCTCAGTCTCCAGGATGTAGTATGGTGGTCAACTTCTGCTTGTTCTTTCTTCCAGTCAATAAAAGCCAATATCTTGCCTTCATGTCTCAGAGAGAGTTATTGATGGTGCATCAAGTTGGATACCTTCTCATCCGACAACTCAGCTTTATGTCAACCACGGCTTCTTTATCCAAAGCAAAAACCCTCATTGAAAATGGTGGTACGTGTTGTGAATTTAATATTTCAATAATATTTGTGTAATTTTATTTATATTGTTTGATTAAGCAGTCTCCTTCATTTAAATAGTTAATTACGGGTTATATGTAAAAATATGATAATTGCAGCCATCATCACACTACCACGTGATATGTGCATGCTGTGCTTAAAGTAAACTTGAACTAGACCCTATTTCTCAGACTCCAGTCTTCATTTGAGTTTGTCTGATGTTTTGAAGTTACAAAACATAACATTGATGACGAGGTACTTTTAAAACAAACCCGAGATGGCTACCGACTTGTTAAAATGGCAGTGAGATGTTTAAAATAAAATAAAACACAGCAGGAGCAAAGTTGAAATAGAGCAGCACGTGTTCTTCAGAAGGGAGGACATGATCGAGTTTAAAAGAGAAGGCCATAAGTGGAAGAATTCAGGGTTCGTAAAGAGTGAGTACTGGGTGATAATGATGATTTAAAAAAAATCAGAAATGGCTGGCTACAGCAGAAAGATTCACGAGTTTTATTACACAATGGATAATTGGCTCATGCATACTTAACTATAGGAACGGTACTTTGAAGCAAAGGAAAGAGCCAATGAGAAGCAAGTGCCAATTTTTCTGAGTTCATTGGGTTTAAAGGCATACAATTGCCTTCAAAGTTTGACTGCTCCAACCTAACCATTAGAAATGAGCTTTGCTGCTATTGTAAAAGTGATGCAGGAACAGTTAGAACCAAAACCATTGTTGATGCAGAACCAGAACACTTTAGGTTTCATAAGTGGAATCAAAAAGAAGGGGAGTCCATTTCAGTGTATGAGGCTGAATTGAGGAGACTGAACTTTGTCAGTTCAGTAATAACCTTTATGATGCACTGAGAGATCAACTGGTCTGTGGAATCTTAACAGAAAGCATTTAAAAATGGCTCCTAATAGAGCAGTGAAAATCTATGTTTCAATGGAAACCACAGAGATGCAATTGAGTTGCAGTCAGGAATGAAGGCGAGTGTGATTAAAGTTGCAGCATCTGAACAGAAATCAGCCTGGCTAAAAAAATTGTTACAGATGTGACAGGACCTCACATATTGTACATCAAGCAGATGCAGATTTAAAGGCGAAGCTTGCAGAAAATGCAACAAAGTAGGACAAATACAAAGAGCATGTCAGGCAGACAAAACAAATCAACTGCAAGAGAAAAAGCTAAAATGTCAAGTTAAAGTTTCAAAAATAGCACTAATATGCATGCTATTGATGAAAAATCTAATAATGATGAGAATGACTCCAGACAGTGTAGCCTTGAGATTAACAGTGTGAAAATTAACAAGCAATATGATTTATGCCAGAAATGAGCAGCAAATTAGGTTAAATGGAATTAGACACTGGTTCATCTGTTTCAGTCATTCCACAAAATGAGTTTGGGTGGCATTTCAAAACTGAAAGCCTGCAGGTACAGGAGAACTAAGAACTTGTACTGGAGAAAAGATAACTTCTGTGGGAGTGACATTTGTCACAGTGAAAGACAATGACCAAGCCAAATTGAGCTTGTATTTGGTAAAAAAATAAAAGGACCAGCATTGTCGGGGTGTGATTAGTTAAACCAACTACAACTTGATGGGAGGGAGATCCATCCACTACGTGCATGCCACATGCTCTGCTATGAAGCCACCATGCTGAACACCATGAACCATTGCCCAACAGAGGACAAACAGGTGTTCATGCCGACCTCTGTGCCTCTGGTTGGAAAGCATATTGGACCAAGGGAGGAACATGCTGCTCAGAGGAATCGTGAAAGTGATGAAAACAGTGGCCTGACTACAACAGTTTCATAGGCAACATGTCTGAGAAAGCTTCTAATAGATTAATCAGGCAGATACTTGGGAAATGTGGCTTGGTTTTAAGAGAGTTCACTGAGCTTCAGGAAAGTTGCAAGCATTTGGCTTTTGTGAGCATAAAGAACCAGAAATTACTCTGTGTGAATTAAGGTTATCACAGGAGCTTCAAATGGGAGACAAAAGCTACTTGCAAAATAGATGCCAAGACCAAAGCCCAGCTGGCCATAAAGAAAGGAGTCATTGGAGATACGGAAACATAGGAATCGTCTGATGATGTGAAGGAGAAAGAGAATGGTGTGAAAGAGCGAATGAGTTTGAGAAAGCAAAAGAAAGGCATTGAAGTAGATCCAGAGAGAGAAAAGGAGAAGAAAGGTGTCCAGAGCTGTCAGAACCCTTCCCTGCAGTCTCAGAGCCAACTTCTACAATTGAAGTTGTTTTCACAGCTGCAAATCTTACCTGCCAAGGAGAGGGATCCTCCCCTTGTCAGAAAAGGCAGTATCCCTCAAGAGTAAGAAAGCTTCCTCAGCGATTAAATCTTTAGGCCTTAATAGGACAATTTACAGTATAAGCTTACAATACTGTGGATTTTGGTATTATATAATATATGATGTATATAGCTGAAATGCATTCTTTATAGAGTTGGAGTTTATAGCTAAACAGGGATGTATCCGTATTTAATATTTCAATAATATTTGAGTAATTTTATATATTTTGTTTGATTAAGTTTTCTGATTCATTTAAGTAATTAATTATGGGTTATATGTAAAAAAAGTTGTAAACAAGTTGTAAATAAGTTGTAAAGTATGCAGTTTTTTCTGCAACTTTAATTAATATTAGTACAATATCAATGTAACCAGAGGATGGCGACTCTCTGGAAGCTGCTCTTGCAGATCAGTTCATTATTTCTATAATTGTTCTACTGTTTTAAACCTAAATTCTATGACTCTAAGATGACCTTTCATCCTAATATCTTCTTCATTGTTTGTAACTTTATCCTGCATTCTGTTATTTCTTTCCCTTCAAAGCACTATGTAATGAAATGATCTATACGGATGGCGATGAGTTTTCACTGCACCTCCAATACATGTGACAATAATAAAAGATTTTACCAATTTTCCACACTGCGCTCTGACAATAAAGTTTCATAGTGAGCCTTTCGAAAGCGTAGTTAATTTCCCATATCTTGAGAGGCACCTCTCAACAAAGGCAGACATTGATGTCAAAAGTCATCTTGGCTGCAAAGCAACATAAAGCTCTTTGGTCCATTGGGCAAAGGAATATTCAAAGATTAAGACCTCAGACCTGGCACAAAACTCACAGTCCATTGGACGGGCATGATCCTTAACTTCCTATACCAGAACTGGCTACAGTTGTCATCTCAAGGCACTGGAAAACATCACTGATGGTATCGTGAAAAACTTACCAAATTCCATACAAGGACAAGTGAACAGACATCAGGCTAAATTGATCTAGGAAAACGTACACATCACTTCTACAAGCTTTCACGTTGTAGGTGCTCTTTATTTCTGGATGACTTTTTGTCTTAAAAATCCAATTCATTTCCGTTCCAATGAATTTACATATGGAATTCCCAAACATAGCTAACATCAAACCAACATCACTGAGGTCCCAGATATACTAAATAAGCTGTGTAGGTCACCCACAATGTGTAGCAGAAAGACAACCAACATCCAAAGTTGAGAAAATCAAGTCTATGTATCAGGACCCAGAGACTCTTTGTAAGTGTTAACTCACCTTGCAAACTTTCCACCTATGTAATCCATCGGTCAACAGCAACCCCACTGTACCCTATCTATGGAAGAATTCCCATACTGGCTCTATTAGCTACCTCAGAACACACAAAACTGAAATAGAAGATCATACATGGTCCTGAGGGACTGTCTCTGAAGGGGATGATGTGGCAAGTTAGGCAAATTCTCCTGGAAAGGCGCCATCCTCGTGCTGTTTTCAGTGGAATGGGATATCCAAGCAGCAAAATATGGTGGTCTCATTTCATGACACTGGTCCCAGTATCTGTGGTGGAACCTAGATATCCTTCACGAACTTGCTGGCTGTGGTTCTGGTGTTCAAGAAACTTGACTTAATTAAACTTGGCCAATCGAACACTGCTGACCACATATCCTGAAAGAAAGCAGGAAACTATTGTGTAAGGGGAACAACAATAGCAACAAATTTGAACTTCCTTTAAATTTCTAATACTTATGTAATTATCCAATATCACATAAACTTCGAGAGTAATATTAAACAAATTCTTCTTATATAAATCTCACCTACATTATTAATTAAATCCAAATTTAGGTTGGTAAATATGGAATCAGCTACTAAATGCTCCAAATCTATTTCATAATGTACTGAATCATGTTTCTTCATGCAAGTGATTTAGCAAAAATGTCACTGGTTTCCCTGCGCAATTCCTGTCAGTGTACAAAACTTGAGGGTGTTGACACCTAGAAAGTGTCTGTAGTGATTGGTCAGATTTCTCTGACCAGTCAGAATAGCAGGCAAAGAAACACCATATGCATTCATCTGCTATTATCATAACTGCATTATCTTTAGATTCATACACTATGTCATAATTACAAGTATATATTTTCAAATTGGCAAGTACCAAAAACTCTTGTTCTCTTCAAATCATTATATGCTGTTATCAACTTTGGCTCGATGGGTCAGGATTAAAGCTCTTGGCCTGAAACATTGAATGTTTATTTCCCTCCATAGATGCTGCCTTACCTGCCGAGTTTCTTCAGCAGTTAAGTATCTCCATAGATGCTGCCTTTCCTGCTCTGTGTGCTGGTCAGATTTACCTCTAAGGCAGAAGTAGGCTGTGGGTAAGTGTCACACATAAGACAAGAGTCTACACTCCTGCCTCAGTAGAGCACTGAGCAAAAAACTCACCGGAATGAATGATTAAGTGCCGGATGTCCTACAATACAGCAGTGATTATATACTTTATTGGTTGTAAAAGATTATGAGGTTGGCAAAGGCAAATTATATTAGGATAGTTCATTCTCTCCTTGGATGTGAATCAGACGGTCTTGTATAGCAATACGATATTGAAAAATGAGGTCTGCCTCCCTCTAAATGGCTGTACGTATTTCAATGTGTGAACAAGTGACACAACCTGGTGATAGGAACCAGGAATATTCAGAATTTTTTGTGTGCTATAATGAGTTAATCTTTCTTGTATTTATGTTAAAATGTGACTCCCTCATGACTTTCAATATTTGCATTAATACCAGTGAGATCAATTGGACTGTAATATCATTCAGTTTTCCATTCTCCTTATTTAGGATATGCTCTTCTTTTTCACTTGCATGAATGCAGTATAGACTATCCAATCAAGTCACTATTTTAATATATTGGAAGCCAATTCAGATTTAATATATTTGCCACTTGCAAGAAGTTATGAACTGGGCAGCTTTATTATGCTGTCACCAAGTCGGAGTGAGGAAAGCATGTTTTTCATTTTTATTTTGACCCCAAGTAGAATTTCCTTCATTGCATGGTTGTATAATCGGTGCACCTCAAAAGCTGAACAGAGAATAGAAAAGGGAATTATAGGCATGCAACTGTTCCCTGGCGATAGTGCTTTTCCGTGAACTGAGACTGTGACAAATGTCAGAGAAGTTTGAATCCCATTGCAGGGGATGTTAACGTTGAAAAGAATAAGCAATAATATGAACTAAAAGTCCTTATGAGATAGCAGCCTTGGGTTCATAAAAAATCTAGTCTGCATCCGCCAAGTTTTTCCCAGGGGACTTTTGAAATTCAGTCTCTTGTCCTCAAGGCTGATTTTCAGTCTCACAAAATTCATGGAATGCCCATAATCTTTCACTGATGCACTCTGTTCCTCAACACTGCTTATTATTCAGTCTGGGTTAATCTGTCTTCTCTGGCTAGTTAACCACTATACGGTCTCCTGATTCCTGAGGGGAATAATAAGGGGATGACTAACCAACTGACTACCAACCAATATCTTTATTTAAGATGGTTAAAACCTAACCAACAGCAGGGACTGATGTATCAAAGATTATACTGCATGGTGGCCTCTGTTCTTAAAGAAACCACCAGCCTTAAAACAATGAAATAAACACATACAAGGATCAACTACCGTATTTACATGCATATCATCAATTAAATATCTACAGAAATAAAATCAAATTACTAATTTTTCTCTGATTATATATACAGATTTATGAACTGAGACATAAATTCAATGTTCAAAGCTCAAAGTCAATTTATTATCAAAATACTTATATGTCACCATGTACTATCTTGAGATTGATTTTCTTGCGGGCACTCACTGGAAAACAAAGAAATGCAATGAATGAAAGAGACTACACATGAAAACTGACAACCAACCAATGAGCGATGGCAAACTGTGCAAAAATAAATAATAAATAATACTAAGAACATGAGTTGTAGAGTCCTTGTGGAATCAGTTCAGGGCTAAGGTAAGTGAAGTTATCCATAGTTCAGGAGCCGGATAGTTGTTGAGTAATAACTGCTTCTGAACCTGTTCCTGTGGGACCTAAGGCTCCTCTACTCTCTTCCCAGTGGCAGCAGTGGGAAGAGAGCATGTCCTGGATAAGTTCTTCATCCTCTTGAGTATAAAACACTTAAAACTACTGGCATTAGTAAATCCAGTGGATCATTTTTCCAGACAAGTTTCATCACATCCTGCATTATACATCCTCCACATAGCACCATCCAGAGACAGAGAAGCAGTTTCAGCGACAGGTTACTATCGATGCAATGCTCCTCAGACAGGATGAAGAGGTCAATACTCCCCAATGCCATTAGGCTTTACAATTCTACCGCCAGGACTTAAGAACTTTTTAAAAGCTATTATTAATGCTTTTTGAGATAGTGATTTAGATGCATATCATATTTTTTACTGAGTTAAGTATTGTATGTAATTAGTTTTGCTACAACAAGTGTATGGGACATTGGAAAAAAAAGTTGAATTTCCCCATGGGGATGAATAAAGTATCTATCTATCTATCTATCTATCTATCTGCTACCTTAAAATCATTGTCACTGTAACTCTGAATAAGTGTATGTGTACTAACTAGATATTTTACAAACATCGATTATTAGCATTAAACTTTCTAAAGAAAAAGATTAACTTTATTTGTCACTGCACACCGAAACATACAGTGAAATGTCAAGTCAGTGAATATTGTGCTGGACATCCTGCAAGTATCGCCACTCGTCTGGCAGCAACATAGCATGCCTAAAACCCAATAGCTCTCACCGTGCATCTTTGGAATGTGGGAGGAAATTGGAGCTCCCAGAGAAAACCCATGCCTTACAGAGAATGATGGGAATCAAACCCTGATCTTACAAGCATCTGTAAAGTATTGTGCTAACCATGCAATTGAAATGACATCACCACAGCACCCAGTGTATACTATTGTTATGTCCGTGGCCCCCTCCTTTTTGAGAATCGCAAGATCACTATTAAGTCAGTTCAGGAGACCCAGGAAATGAGAGAAAGACATGCAGAATCCACAAAGAGTTTGGAATGTGTCCTGGCCTCCGAAAGGCAGAACCATTGATAACGGCTACTGTCTCTTGGAGACGGGATTGTGTATTGAATACTGTACGATGCATCGAAGCCCCCAGGCAATGAACCGAGGGGGGGGGGGGTTGGTGGAGGGATTGCATCATCCCAACCTGATTGACATCTGAGACCCTGTGAGTCAGGATAAAAGAGGGTCTAGGGAATAGCCCCTTGAGACGCACCAGAAGAAATGCTAGAACTCCTGTAACAGTGTAATAGCGAAAGCCGGTGGAACAGCCCACGTGCGTCCTTTTCCATTTGCCTCGGAATCAGTGGGCCTTTACCACGGAAGCACGGCTTTAGCTAACAACAAAGGGGAAATCAGCCCCCAATGACTCTCGAAGGATTGACATCATAAAAGGAATGGGCAAGTTAAACCTCCGTCTTTCTCTCCAACCAAAAAAGCTGCAGCTTGAATGAACTTGAGTGACTTTTATATTTCCATCGGACAATACATTATCCCCTAGACAACGATAGAGCTATTTCTTATTGATTATTATTATACCCGCGTTTTTAGATTTAGTATTGACGACGTATATTATCTGTATGTTTGCATTGATATTATTTTTGTGTATTTTTATCAATAAATACTGTTAAAAATAGTACCATCAGACTTCAACGGACCTCTCTATCTTTGCTGGTAAGTGACCCAGTTGCGGGGTACGTAACACTATCCTTTCAGTAGATTCTTCTCATGTCTAAGCCATTATTTGGAAACTCCAGTAAAGTGGGTCTTTCAAGTTGTCCAAACAATTTATGGATTTCTCCTCTGAACTGCATTTTTTCACATATTATGAATGTTTCCTTTGTTCTGGGATTGATGGATCACCATCTGTATGATAATCTGGGCTTGGTTTGTTTAAGGTGTACTGTCCTTCAGTCTGGGACATCTTACTCTGGTCTAATTCTTTAGCACCTTGTAAAATTTTCTGTAGATTTCTTACCCAGCCTTAAGGCAGCTTATGATGGTGCTTTGTTAATGGGCATCTCCTACCCTAATACCTTGCTGCCTTGATAATCCACATCCCGCTCACTTGCTAACCAGGATAATCATTACTGAATGTTCACAATATTGTTTTGTGTCATGGAAGGTATCCTTTATTGATGTTACCAACTCATTTCTGGGGATATCATATTCCTTTTCATTGCCTTTTGGCATCATGTCGCTTAATCTTTTCTCAGTCTCTCCCCAGCATGTGACCATTTCACACTTTGATTCAATTCCCAGCTTGCCTTCTTTGAGGAAAGACTCATGTTTGAATGTTGGGCTGCCTCCTTAGACCAGGCTTCAGATTCCTCTTCAGGTGGATTGTTATCATGTTCCACCTGGAATGGTAGTTATGCAACGCTACCAGTAACCAATACCTTGATCATCACACCTTCTCTCGTGGCCTGAGACGTCTATCTTTGCAGCAGTCACATCTCAGGTTACACTTTTCCACATCGTCTCCGTCGTGCAGTACTGTGCAAAAGTCTTAAGCACGTATATAAAGCTGGGGTGCCTTAGACTTTTGCACAGTAGCGTATTTGTCAATGTTATGTGGAAATCGGGCAGGATCAAAGGATGTTGGGAATGGTGAGGATGGAAGGGGAGGGGTGTGGGACAGGTGGCAGATGAGAGCCAGGGGTGGGGGGGGGGTTGGTGGCATGGGTGCACACACACCCAGCCCTGAGACACCAGGCAAGGTGATTTGATGCCAAACAATTGGTTTATTGATCAGTACAGAATATCTGTCTGGTACTTCACACTGCCTTCCTTCTCCCTTTCCCTTTTCTCTAGCAGGATTCCCCTCTCCCTGTCCCCTTCCTACTTCCAGTCCACTATAGAGCCCCATTTCAGAATTAGTTTTATCATCACTCACATGTTAATAATTTTTTTTGTGGTAGCAGTACAGTATAATACATAAAATTATGACAGTACTGTGCAAAAGTCTTAGATACCCTAGCTATATTAACATTTGCATAGTACTGAAGGTGAGATGATCTTGTACCCTCTTTTCCCAACTCTACATCACTGGATTTTAGAACTCTGGTTTGAGAGTGCCTCAGGACTTCCTGATGCACCTCATTTCCATCTCTCCAGTGAACAGTGAAGTGACCAGAAACAAATGTGTTTCCTGGATCTCTTCACCACCCTGTGCTGAGATCTCCTGTGAGTGACTCCTAGTACCTGGTACACCTTCCTGACAGATGACTATAACACACAAAAGCAGTCAAGTTCTCCACTGCAAACCAATGGTTCATATCCAACCCTGCCCCCACACATGACTTAGAGGACCCATCCTGAATGTATCTTTAATACCATTTTGCCCTAGCTCAGTAGAAGGTATTTAAAATAATTCCAATCCTTGTCCTGGCATACAGTAGACAGATCTGTTGACTAATCGATCAATTACTTAACCAATAAGATAAACCCAATTTTGCTGACTTCAGTTCTGAAATGGACATCACTCAGAGTTCCATATCTTTGCTACCTGATTCTAGCATGTGAATGATCTCCCAGCAGGACTATCCACACTCTTACCACTTACAGCTGGGGCAAAAAGTTGTATTACATTTATTGTCAATTATTTTCTTCAGGGACCTTCACTTCCAGACAATCTGTCCAACTGCGATACTTATAGAACTGGGCAATCTGGAATGGCAATTCTGAGACCTCCAAGAAGATCCATCCCATAGCCAGCTGCCTCCTTTACCCAATCAATTTGCAACTTCTTTTGTCATTTGCATTCATGTTACCTATTAATTTCTCACAAACCACTCTTGAAATATTCATGTGCACTAATGGCATGGTAGTACAGCGTAATCTCTTCACAATGCCACCGATTAGCTACTGGGGTTCAATTTCCACCACTGTCTGTAAGGAGTATGCATGTTTACCCTCTGACTGCATGGGTTTCCTCAGAGTGCTCCAGTTTCCTCTCACATTCCGTAGATACACGGTTAGGGTTAGTCAGTTGTGGCCATACTATGTTGACGCCAGGCTGTTCAGCACAATCCTTGGACTGTGTTGGTTGTTGACGCAAAATGTGGCAAATTAAGCTATAATCTTCAGATCTTTCATGTGACCTGGCTACAGAGGACCACATCACCACTGCCATATGTGGGCTTGTTCCCTACCTGCACCGTGGAATCTGTATCCAAAGCAAAGCTGCTTCACATGTTAAACCCCATCTACAACTGATGGTTATTCTGTTCAGCTCCTCAGGCATAAAATCTTCCATGTCAAATCGGTTTTCAGAATGTGATAATCCGACAATCTTCTTTGTAAGATGTTTTAGAAATGTCGCCTTCTTTATCAGAGTCTTCAGCTTGTCCACAAAAACTGTTTGCTCTTGTCCCTGGTTCCATGTGTCAAACTTGCAGCACTCTGAAGTTATAATTTTCAAGCATCCCCTCAAGATTTCTATGTCTGCAGAGAAGACTTTGTAGATTTATGATGATCATATAACTCATGATTATATGTTTCTAGCACTACCATCAGCAAAATATTAACTTCTTTGTGTTTATGATTGTGTTGTCTGTTCTGCGCTAACCCCAAGATTTTGACAATGTCGTTAAGTCTTGGGAACATTTCCACTTGCTTCATATATAAGACAAGTGCTGGGACTGATGGAACTCATCACTTTAACTAAAACGTTCACTCACTGATCTGCCCAGTGACCCCCATTCACAGTTAGTAGCTCCCATGCTGCCTCGGTAAACAGTAACGTTCATTCATTGCCTGTGTAGACTCCGGAGGTTCATTTGCACTGCCACTTGCTAAGTACCAGATGATTGGAGGGTAGCAAATGGTATTCTTTTGTTCAAGAAAGGTAATAGGGATAAACCTGGGAGTTAGACTTACTTCAATGGTGGGCAAATTATTGTCGAAGACTTACAAGTATTTGGAGAGGCATAGTCTGATTCAGGAGATCCAGTAGAGCTTTGTTAGGGGCAGGGCATGCCTCACGAGCCTGATTAAATTATTTGAGGATGTGACAATACACATTGATGAAGGTAGAGCAGTGGATGTGGTGTATATGGATTTTAGTAAGGTATTGATAAGGTTCCCCATGGTAGGCTCATTTAGAAAATTGGAAGGCATGGAGTCCAGGGACACTTAGCTGTGTGGATACAGAATTGGCTTGCCTATAGAGTGCAGAGGGTGGTGGTACAACTATTTTCTATAGTGAGATGTTTTCTCAATGTGTTGCAGTCATGAGATGTAGTTTTTCATTCTGCATCTGATTCTGTTGTTTCCTACTCTGTTTATGGATGTTGCTAAGTGTTTTTCTTCTCTGAAGAACATTTCTTCCATCAGAAGTGCATTACTTTTAAAATATATTTTCCTTTCTTTTATTAGTTCAGATTTAGACTGTGCTGCTCTTCATATAGTTTGCTTGGCACCGTTCTCCATTCTCAAACCCGTGATGACTGAAGCATCTTAACCTTGACTTGGATTAGCTTTAAATCATGGATGAAACAGGTGGCGCCTGGTGGCAAGTTCTCATTATTATACAAGAAAGGAAAGGATAGAATAGATGAAGCTTGAAGGAAACTCTGCACACACAGGATAGGAAAATGGGAATACATTTACTCAATGAGCTGTGCAGAATTAACTAACAATGAAGAAAATAAAAGGTTTAGGATTATTGGCAGACAGAGCCAATCCTACAAATGTGCAGGAGAATGCACCAAGGACACCAGAATGTTGATTTCCATAACTAAACCAGGATGATGTTAAAATGAAAAGGTCCAGTCCAGCATTCTGGCCAGGTGAAATTTTGACTTCTGTGTCCAGTTCTGATCATCTCTAAACAAGGCAGACAGCCAAATGCCTGAAGGTACTGGTGGAAAGTGTTGGGAGGTTCCAAGCGTGAGATAAAAGGAAAGTCGAATACAAAACAAAAATGTTTGGCTTGAAAAGAAGAAGAATGATCTGAAATGTAACCGTATAAGGACAAGTAAGGGAAAAGGGTCTGTTCCTTTAAAATAAGTTGAAAATTTGGGGCATAAGTAGAATCAAAAGTGACATTTAAGACTAATATCATAATGAGTAATTAATTAAGTGGATTTCCAGATAAAAGAGGGGAAAAAAGAATATTTGAATTGTTACGTACCCCGTAACTGGGTCACTTACCAGCAAAGATAGAGAGGTCCGTTGAAGTCTGATGGTACTATTTTTTTTACAGTATTTATTGATAAAAAGACACAAAATAATATTAATGCAAACATACAGATAATATACTTCGTCACTACTAACTCTAAAAGCGCGGGTATAATAATAATCAATAAGAAATAGCTCTATCGTTGTCTAGGGGATAATGTATTGTCAGATGGAAATATATATGTCACTGTCGTTTAAGCTGCAGCTCTTTGGGTTTAAGAGAGATGGTTTTAAACTTGCCCAGGTCTTTTATGATGCCAGTCCTTTGAGTCGGGGGAGTTGATTTCCCCGTTGCTAGCTAAAAGCCGTTCTCCGTGGTTCCAGCCACCAGTCCCAAGCAACGGAACTGAACGCACGTGGCCTCCTTCAAATGGCTTCCTGCTATTACGGGATCGCTAGCGTTTCTTCTGGTGCATCTGAGGGGCTGTTCCTACAGACCCTCTTTTATCCTGATTTGCAGGGTTGTAGATGTCAATCAGGTTGGGGTGATGCAATCTCTTTCTCACCCAGCCCACTTTTGCCTGAGGGTGTTCACGTAGCATAGCATCTCAATCCACAAATATGTCTCCAAGGGACAATGGCCATGTCTCGTGACTTTACATCGCCGGGGAACGAGGCATTCTGCACATCTCTCTCTCATTTCCTGGGTCCCCTGACCCAACCCAATAGTGATCTTGCGATTCTCACAAAGGAGGGGGCTGCAGGCATAACAGAATAAGTAAATGCTGAACTGGAATCAGTATGCAATTCTGATGCAATTCTGATGCAATTCTCAAACCTGGGGTCCACTGACCGCTTGCTTAATGGGATTGGTCCCTGGCATAAAAAAAGTTGGGAAGCCCTCTAGATGAATTATGATTTGTGGTACCTTGTGAAGTCAAGAGTTGGTTGGCAAATGAAAAATTAAACAGATGCCACAATGGTCAGTACTGAAGCCGAGAAGAGTTAAGCCCAAAATCTAACACCACGTCAGTCCTTGCACAGAGTATTGCTGTTCTTTACCTTGGTTTAATGGATTGGAAGGAGAACTTGCAATTGCTTAAAACTGCAGTACACACTTTCAGTTGACTGGATATAAAAGGCATTTATAATCTCAACCCTCCATCTAATTCAGTTTTTCTTTAAAAACTGCCCAATGTGTGACAATCTTAATGCATTTTGTAATAAATCTGATAGCTTTAATCAAGTGAAAGGGAGAGATTCTAGAAAATAAATAGCAGAGCTGAGTGATTTGGTTACTGCAATAAGAAAATTCATTTGAATAAACTGTTCATGTGTACATTGGATGATACTCAAACTTCAGTCTCAACAATTACTAGTTCATCATTAAAATCTATTAAAGGAACATCAGTTTTAACTTCTCACTATTTTGAGACAGAGGAAAGAAGATGTGAGCTGATAGAATATTAATATACGTGGAATAATGTTACATGATGGATGAGTGTAATAAATTGATTTGGGTCCTGATATTACTCCCCAGCATCTAACATTTTAAATAAATATTTGCATATCAAGTGTTCATTTGTGTTGTTTTGTTACAGCAGGGATATTAACTGTCTGTCATACAGTACATCTACCATATGGGAAGATGGAAGTGTGTATAATTGTCCCTGAACATTTAAGGTTGAAAGTTAAATGCTCTCTCTAGGCACAACAGCTCAGAAAGAAACCAACTGCTTCCCTGTGAGCTGACAGTGAGCAGTTCTGCTTATAAAAAAAAGTAACAGGAAAAAATTGATTCCTTTATTAATTTCTACAATATTTTAGCATTATAATGTGATGTCAATCTGGGATGAAGCCATTTAATTTTCATATATTTATACATTTTTGCACATTTCTCCTAGCATGTTTATAGGAAATTGCATGATATGCTCAAAGTTCAAAGTAAATTTATTATCAAAGTATGTACTGTATATGATGTCACCTTATACTTTTCTTGCAGGCATTTAAAGGAAGATAAAGAAATAAAGTAGAATTTACAAAATTATAAATAACAAATTCTGACAAATACCCAAAGTGCAAAAGAAGTCAAATCATGCAAATTATTTTTAAAAAGTAAATAAATAATACTAGGTTGTGGAGTCCTTGAAAGTGAGTCAGCAGTTTGCGGAGTCAGTCCAGCATTGAGGCGAGTGAAGTTATTCTTGCTGGTTAGGAGCCTGATGGTTGATGATATGGGATTCAATTTCTTTTCAGCAATAATTTTTCATTGTTGGTTTGCTCATAACATCAACAAAGGAAACTGAACTGTTTCTATTACAGGCAGATCACCCATATAGCAGCCAGGTGACAGTAAAAATTAGCACCAGCACATTAAGGTTGACAATGCAGTTAAGAAGGTGTATGGTGTGTTGGCCTTCATCAACTGTGGGATTGAGTTCAAGAGCCATAAGGTAATGTTACAGCTATGTAAGACCTTTGTTAGACTACACCTGGAGTACCATCTTCAGTTCTGGTCACCTCACTACAGGAAGGATGTGAAAACTATAGCGGGAGTGCAGAGGAGATTTACAGGCATGTTGCCTGGATTGGAGAACATGCTTTATGAGAATAGGTTGAGTGAACTCGGCCTTTTCTCCTTGGAGCGATGGAGGATGAGAGGTGACCTGACAGAGGTGTACAAGATGATGAGGGGCATTGATTGTGTGGATAGTCAGAGGCTTTTTCCCAGGGCTGAAATAGCTAACACGAGGCGGCATAGTTTTAAGGTGCTTGGAAGTAGGTACGTGGGGGGGGGGGGGGGGGGGTGGCGGAGGTGGTCAGAGGTAAGTTTTTCACACAGAGAGTGGTGGGTGATTGGAATGCATGTCAGTAAAGGTGGTACTGACTGATACAATTAGGTCTTTTAAGACACCCTTGGATAGGTACATGGAGCTTAGAAAAATAGAGGGCTATGCAGTAGGAAAATTCTAGGCAGTTTCTAGATTAGGTTACATGGCCAGCACAACATTGTGGGCCAAAGAGCCCGGAACATGCTGTAGATTTCTATGGTCTATGTTCTAATTAATATAAATTTGAGGACAAGAGATAATTGCTTGAAAAAAAGAGAAAAAGGCATTTGAAATCGAGGAAGGTGGATGGGATGAAAATCCCACCGAACGGTAGAGCAGCACACAAGACACTGGAAGAACTCAGACAGCTCAGGCAACATCTATGGAGGGATACGGACAGTCAACATTCCTCATTGAGATCCTTCATCTGGACTATAAAATAGTGTAAAAAGCTCTACTTCTTCCCTGCATTGTTTTTATACTGGCTACCTCCCCTCTATCTTTCCGTCCAGATGGAGGGTCTGGAACACCGCACAGATACTGAATGACTAGCTGAATTCCTCCAACACCCTGTTTGTTGCTCCATATTCCAGCATCTGCAATCTTTTGTGTCTCTGGGACCAAAAGCCTGAATAGACTCTTCTTATTAAACAGAATGCCATCTATTGTTACTTTTGCACAGATCCTTGAGATTTTTCATTCTTAAAGTACATTATTTAAATTTATTGTACTGTGAGAAAAGCAATTATTTACTTACAGAATGGCAGAACTCCCATGGCATTGTGCATGTGGAATTAACGCATATAACTGTAGTGACAGCTATTGTATATGTTGTCCAAAAACGAGAAAATCTGCAGATGCTGGAAATCCAAATAACACACACAGAATGCTGGAGGAAATCAGCAGGCCAGACAGCATCTATGGAAAAGAGTAAACAGTCAGTGTTACAGCCCAAGATCTCAGTGGTGGAGATGATGACATGGCAGTGACTGTGAAGGGTCCCCAGTCATCTTGCATTCCATGCCACTGGACCCTGACGCCTATATACCAAGGGCTGTGTGGTGGCTGCCTGTGCGTCAGCCTCCCCACATTAAATAAAGCCACGCACAAGTATTCTTCATTACCAATGTCAGAGCATTCGGATATGGCCCAAGTGCAGAGAGACAGAGAGACAGTGAAGCAGGTCGACAGTACACCGACTTTAATAGGAACTGTTGCAGAAGTTAAAGGAAGAAGGAAAATAGTAAACGCTGAGCCAACAGGGCCATTAACTAAAATTCTCAAATTGGAAATTAAATGCCAATACAGTGGCTGAAAGCAATATCCAAATACTAAATGAATAGTGCTTCTATCCAGCGTCAGTCGAAATGGTCGTCCTGTTTCCCAGACAAGGATAGGCATGGAGAGTATCATTGCTGTGCTTTGGGTTGTCTCGACAAGTCTACAATGAAAAGAAGGGAGTTAAGTACCACCATAACGAAGCAGTAATTAGCTGGAATGTGCATACTCACAAGCACAATTGGCAAACCTGTTGCACAGCCCGCCAGGGTGGGGGACAAGTTGACGCCACAGCAGAGTCCATGGTTGTGACGAATAGAATCCACCCTGACATCCCAAATTGTGTGGAGCCTGGATCGACATCTACAGCCCCTTGAGGATCCATGAAGAGATTACCCCTCAGGAGATCATCATTTTCAGTACTTGTGATAATATGACTAGTATTAACTTCTCCTTTACTGACTGTATAGATTTATTCCCATTTTTGTTACATGTTTTCTGCTTTTGCAGAGATTAATATTTTTGTGATTCAGCAAAATATTCATAGCTCAGCCTATTTTCAGTGAAAAGGCAAAAGAATGCTCTTTATTTTACTTTTGTCCACCCATGCTAATTTTCAATATTGTGGCTGTAGGCCTCAGGTGTGGCCACTGAGAGACAGACCTGGGCAAGGCAGAACTTCCACTCGTTCAAAGCTACACTTCCAGCTGCCTAACTAAGTTATTGAAATTATAAATGCCTCAGAAAACTTGGACCCCTCACATCAGCCAACACCCAGCCTCTCCTGTTCACTGAGAATCCATTCCTAAACTTCCACAGTTTAATTCTGAGGAGCATAAAACACCATTTGGCTGGACTCTGGCACCTTTTGTAAAGTTCCCTTCACTATGTTTTCAGTCTGAATGGGTACCATCCACCCAAGGTGGTAAAAGCCCAACGTACAACTAGAAATAAGTCCAACATTCCTTATTATTGCATTTTCTGTGGCCATTTCCCTCACTCTCCATTTGCTATCTTTTTAATGCATCTCTACCCTTAAACCAAAAATGTTGGGAATACTCAGCAAATCAGGCTGTTAAGATAAAGACGCAACTGAAGTTTCAGCTCAATGACTATTCTTGAGAACGCTTGTTTCTAGTTTTCAATATCTATAGATTTTTAAACTTTCCCTATCAATTATATTGCCTAAACATAAACCACAGGCACAACTCATTGATAATAAATTGGAGACCAGGATTGACTGGGATTTGGAGTTCTTTTGGTCAGGAAACATCAGTAGATAATGTTCTGGAGTTTAGAAGTTTGGGGAGTGATCTCATTGTGATGTACTAAATTTAGAGTGGACACAAGAGACAGTAGATGGTGGAATCTGGAAAAGCAAGCAAACTCCAGGAGGAATGGATGGGTCAGGTAGCATTGTGGAGAGAAATTGACATTTGATGTTTTTGGTGGAGACCTAGATACAGATGAAGAGACTTGACCCAAAAATCTCAATGTCCATTTTCCACTGCAAATGCTGCCTGACCTGCTGTGTTCTTCTAGTATATTTCTTGTAGAGGGCTTGATTAACTGCAGATTAAGGATGTACATAGAATGGACTATTCAGGATTCAGGTGAACAATAATAATTTCATAATCCCCAAAGATACTTGTATATTCAGGGCAAAAATAAATACATTTTTGGAACTTGGAAGATCACTTTACAAATACATAGAGTGAACAAGTAGTATATTTCAGCCATAATGCTATTGGATGTCATTTTTAATGGGCTTTATAGTCTACTCTCCTTGCTATATTTTTGATTTTGCCTGAATTTAAACGTAGGACCTTATTAATGTCTTTGGACTGCAGCCACAACCAACTAGGGGTTAGACTGATTAAAATTAAAAAGAAATGATTGCCTTAAATGTATCATTTAGGATTTTGGAACTATTAAGTAGTTTGGTGGTCACTGTTTCTGAGGCATATAGACAACACGTGATAAGAAAGCCATAAATCACAGCGAGACATCATGGCGCCATCTTGGCAGCATTTCTGTAGCAGGCTTTCTTGTTTTCATGAGGCCGACCTCAACCCAGCACGGATGGAAAGCGTGCCAGGGGAGCCGGCTGGATTCGAACTCGGGAGCCTTCGCTTCGAAGTCCGGTGCTGATGCCACTACGCCACCAGCTGGCCACACAACACATGAACAGGTAGGTAATTAAGAGATTTAGATCATGTTCAAGCAGATGTGGTTTAAATTAGAATCATATTTGGCTTTGACATCATGGGCCGGAGGGGTTGTTCCTGTGCTGTGTTAGTTCTATGCATTATTTATCTTTCTCAGACACAGTGCAGACAGGACTATGAACATTCCTTTTGCGTGGTGCTCTTGGACCATCTGACTGCCTTTAAAACATTAAATGCTTCAGGCTGATGTGCAGAGATTGAGGGCAGTGTCATTGTATGGAGGAGAAATTGAGCCAACTGGACATGTGGGGAGCTTAAAAAATGGGGATCACAAAGCAATCTTGTTAAATGAACTATCCTCTGCTAACCCACTTCTGGGAAAGTAATCTTGTTAACTGAACTGAACTGGAAGAGGATGGTCTCAACGAACAATGCGATCAAGGCTGACATCCTCCAGATGGTTAATGCAACTACTTCTTTTATGTCTTTTTCTTTCAAATGTGGTTCTGCTACTGTTGGAGCCTGTGATCTACATTTTGGTGGTGAGTTTTCAGGTTGATGGAGTGGTCTGTCACTTTGCTGTCTCCAAGGTGTTCAGCAAGGTTTCGAGCAAAGCACACGGCCTCAAGGCCAAGAACCCTGAAGATGGGGTGTGAGCCCATGATCAACTCCATTTCTGGCTGATTAAAGGGCCGAGGAAGATTGAAACCACTGAGATGAGCACAGAGGGCGAGAGGGTGTTCAGTGCCTTCTACCAGCTGGCTCACTGCTGCCAGAGAAAGGTGTCTGCATGTTACGGTCTCGCACCCCTGCTAGCTCGCTGCTTCTGAAGGAAGGCCCTTGCATTTGAATGGTCTCTCTCTCCCTCGAGGCTCTTGGAGGATGGTGCTAGAATTCTTGGGAAGGTTTTATCAACACGGATTGTTGGACTGGACTCTAGTTCACGCTATGATGTGTTTCGGGCTTCTGGTCACTCCTTTTTTTGATGCTTTTTTTGGGCAACTTTGAATTGGGGTGGCCTGCAGATAACAAGCACTGAGCTAAGCTGAATATGCATGGACTCTTTCTGATGTTGTGGTTTAATTCTGCGTTTTTTCATTCTTGATTTTGTTGCTGGTTGTGTGACTTGTTTTTATTTTGTGCATAGGGGGAGGGGGGATTGCTGCTTCTCTTTGAATAGGCTCCATGGTTTTCTTTTTCTCATGGGTGTCTGTGGCGAAGACGAATCTCAGGGTTGTATACTGATCACATACTTCGATGGTAAAATAATCTTTGAGTCCTTGCTAACCCACTTTTCGAAAGTAAAGAAATAAACTTGTTACCCTTAAATTATAACTAAATAAATCAGGCTTGAATGCAACTGTATGCTGGCAGGCTGTGAGATCTTTACTTAAGACCACAGAGAGGACAGTCTCGTCCTTCTTTACTAAATAACAATTGCCAAGAATTCTCATAATGAAATTTCCTACAAGCTTCAATATTCGTACTTCCTTTGCTTGGCATCTGTATTAATAATACCTTTATTGCTTTCTGTTCTATCACTTGAACAGTAAATAAATTAAATAAAGATGCGGAACCATGCAGAATACATTAGAACTCTCCACTAAAACAAAACTATTACAAATTTCAAGGCATTTTTTACCTGTCACAATGGAAGTGCAACATGAAAATAAATAAACAGAATACATTCTATTAATTTTAAGTAAGGTGAAACGAAACAATACAAAAAGTAACTTGTTTATCTTTTCTCAGCATTGATTGAAACACAAGACAAATATTGATTGCTTCCTTAAGTGTGTTTTCCTACATAGTCTCCTTTTCAGTATTTGTAATAGACCAGAGAGTGAGATTTTTAGTAAGCAGATTCTGGCATTCCCTGTGTCCGGTCAGTCAGGATGTCAATTAGAAATCACCTCAGGAAATATGAGCACGGGCTGGGAAATTCCAGTCGGTCAGTTCCTGAGTCTTGTAAGCTGACAAGGGAGATTTTGCCTCAGGTAGCCCTAAGCCTCGGATCCCCAGTGAAGTCAAGTTCTCTAACCGACAACATTGCTGCAAGCACTTTAAGATTGAAATGATTCATTGCATGAAATTATGCAAATATCCTTTGTCAGATTCTTTTTGCTTTCATTAAGTTTGGCTCCTTTTTTCTAACATCAATAAAAGTGCAAGTGAGTGGGCAAAAAGACTATCAAAAGGGGATTCGTTTTAATTGGCATGGTTACATTTGATAACTGCTCATTGTTGATTATTTTGTTCCTATATCCCAGTGAGTGTTTCATTCTTAGACTGTATGCTCATTTTCTCTGCGTATGACCTTTACAGTCTTTCCCATTCAATCTGTATCACTGTGCCTTTGTATCTATAGTACTTGAGTCAGTCACACACCACAATAAATAAAATACAGTATATATTTGAAAGCACAACATACAGATAACATCAGAAAAAATGCAAACTTGGTAGAGGACTTGACACAAATGTTTTAGGAGTGGACACATACTGGCAAAATTAAGTACAGTGGATTCTGATTAATTGGTTCGTTGGTTAATCAGAGCAGCCGCTTATTTAGGACAACTCTTAAAGAGCAAGAACCAATCGAGGAAATAACCGGGCATCACACACAAAATGAATACTGAGAACATGATTGTGGAGTCCTTGCAAGTGAGTTTGCATCTTGTGAAACCAGTTATGAGTTGAGGGGAGAGAAGTTATTTATGCCAGTTCAGGAGCCTGATGGTAGGAGGGTAATAACTGCTCCTGAACCTGGTGATGAGGGACCTGAGGTTCCTGTACCTCCTGGTAGTAGCAAGAAGAGAGCATGGCTTGGATGGTGGAGGTCCTTGATGATCGATGCTCTTTTCTTGTGGCAGTGTTCCTTGTAAATGTGCTCAATTGTGATGCGGGCTTTGGCTGTAGTGGACTGGGCTGTATCCACTACCATCTGAAAACTTCTTCATTCTTGGGCATTAGTGTTTCGAGACCAGGCTGTGAAGCAACCAGTCAGGGTACCCTCCGCTCTACATCTATAGACATTTATCCAAGTTTTAGATGAGATACCAAATCCACTCAATCTTCAAAGAAAATACAGGTGTTGTCTTGCCTTCTTTGTGACGGTACTTATGTAGTAGTTCCAGGAGAGCTCCTCTGATGACACTAAGGGATTTAAGGTTACTAATCCTCTGCCTCTGCTTCCCTCCTGAGGGCTGGCTTCTTTATCCTGTAGTCGATAATCAACACTTTGGTTTTGCTGACATTGAGCGAGAAGTTGTTGTGGCACCATTCAACCAGATTTTCAACCTCCATTTTACATGCCGACTCATCGCCACCTTTGACTTCAGCGACAGTGGCCCTTGTATGATGAGATGGACTTTTGACCTCGAAAAAGAGAAAATCTGCAGATGCTGGAAATCCAAGCAATACAGACAAAACGCTGGAAGAACTCAGCCGTTTTGGGTGGAGAACCTTCAGCAGGACTGGAGAAATAAAATAAGGAGTAAATTTAAAAGGTTGTGGGAGGGGTAACCAAGAGAAGGAGGGGTGAAGTAAAGAGCTGGGAGGTTGATTGGTGGAAGAGATACAGGGCTAGAGAAGGGGGGACCTACTAGGAGAAGACAGAAGGTCATTGAAGAAAGAAAAGCAGGAGGAGGAACACCAAAGGGCAGGCAAAGAGATAAGATGAGAGAGGGAAAAGGGGATTGGGAATGATTGGGGATTGGCTATTCTGTCTGAGTAGCCTCCAACTTGATGGGATGAACATCGAATTCTCAAACTTCAGGTAATGCCCCCCCTTCACCATTACCCATCCCCTTTTCCCTCTCTCATCTTATCTCCATGCTCACCCATCGCCTCCCTCTTGTGCTCCTCCTCCTTCCCTTTCTTCCATGGCCTTCGGTCCTGTCCTATCAGACTCACCCTTCTCCAGCCCTGTATCTCTTTCACCAATCAACTTCCCAGCTGTTTACTTCATCCCTCCCACTCCCAGTTTCACCTCTCACCTTGTGTTTCTCCCTCCCCTCCCCCCACCTTTTAACTCTACTCCTCAGCTTTTTTTCCTCCAGTCCTGCTGAAGGGTCTCGGCCCAAAATGTCAACTGTACTATTTTCCATGGACGCTGCCTGGCCTGTTGAGTTCCTCCAGCATTTTGTGTGTGTTGCTTGATCTCTTGACCTCATCATTGCACTTTATTGTCTGCCGTACCTCTGTACTTGTTTCTCTATATTCTGCATTCTCTTATTGCTTTTCCCTTACACTAACCTGATGTATTGAAGTGGTGAAATGATCTGCATGGTTGACATGCAAAATGAAGCTATTAACAATAATAAGCCAATTGACAATGACGGAGATGTTTATCCATTTTCCTACATGGCTCTCCCCTCGATTCTCCTTTCAGTTTCCACATCGCAAAAGCATCCTGGTAGGTTAGATACCATAAATTAATCAGCTCTAGGGGTGACAGAAAGGTCAAAGGGGAGTGAATGGACATGTATGGGAGAAGAGAAGTTGCTAAGTATGAGGAAATAAGGAGAGGTTAGCAGAACCAAGTAATTGCTGTATGGGTGCTGACATGGACCCGATGGATCAAATGGTCTCTTTCTATATCAAACAGATAAAAAATAAAGATAGTAGTGACATTTCAGGTCAAACCAATATGTGATTTAAAGCTGCTGGTGGTCTTGCCATGCGCCCATTCACTGCCATTATGATGATGAAAGTTTTGATTTGAGTAAAACTGTCAAAGCCCTGGTGAGATAATGCTGTGAGCTTTGTTGTAGATAAGAGGGGGAAAAAAAATCAATTTTTAAACATCTTTCATGGCCTTAGGTTATTGCACAACATTTTAAAGCCAATTGATTAATCATGAAGTGCAATTTGCCGAGGAAATACAGCAGCCGATTTATGTAAGTAAGCTCCCTACAACAACAATATGGTAATAGATGAAAATTTTGTTTTCCTGATGCTGAGCAAAGAATTAATATTGGGAAAACACTATGAAAATTTTCTTCAATATTATCTGATAGGATTGTTACATCCACCTGACAGACAAATTACCTCTTGCATTAATATCTCATCTGAAAGCCTGGACCTCAAAAATTCAGCAGATTCTGATGCCTGCATTGAAGAACGAGCGAAGAATGTTGCATGGTCTCTGAAGAGGACGTTGAACCCAGACCTAGTACGGATTTAAATTCAGATTCATTTATTTACCGCGTGAACATTGAAACGAACAATGAAACATACCACCTTTTGTGTTAACAAACAGCACAGCCTAAGAGCGTGCTATCCCACATTTAGGTGTTAACACCCACAATGTTCAGCAGAGCAGCACAACATCAACAAAACAGGACAACAACAGCAACACAAGCCACTTTCTTCCCTCCCACACACACACTTAATCACATTCACAGACAAGCTTCCAACCCCAGGACAGGCTGCCTCCAAAGTCCTTGATCCTGGATTCACTGACTCATAGATATTTGGCCCAGACTTGCAGTAGCCGTCAATGACTTCAGTCCTCAACCTTTGGACCTTAGGTTCTGGGCTCGCTGTCTACAGTCTTTGACCTCTAGTATCAAACGTAGGGTTCACCAGTCATTGTCTTTGAACTTTGGACCTCATACTTCAGACTTGCTCGGGACTCTGAGCCAGGGACTCTCCTCTGCCATGGGGCCCACTAATCCAGCATCCACCTATGAAGATTATTGGCCTTCTACTTCAGAGTGCTCTAACCTGGACTCAGGCTTCTGCCCTGAATCTTCATTTTACTGCCTTCTGATTTTTAACTCCCCTCATCACTGTCGCTAAACCCTAACCTGTCCTATAACTCCCCACGCCACCCCCATAACCATGCCCACAAGCCTAAAAAGATTGAGAACACAAGATATTCTGCAGATGCTGGAAATGCAAAGCAATACACACAATATTCTGGAGGAACTTAGCAGGTCAGGCAGCATCTAAGGAAATGAATAAATGGTCAATGCTTTGGGCCGAGAACCTTCTTCAGGACTGGAAAGGAAGGGGGAAGATGCCAGAATAAACTGGTGTGGGGAGGAGAAGGATGATAGCCGGAAGGTAATAGGTAAACCCAGGTGGGAAGGTAAAAGACAGGAGAGGAAGGAATCTGAAAGGAGAGTGGACCACAGGAAAAAGGGAAGGAGGGGGCATCATCGGGAGTTGACAGACAGGTGAGAAGAGGTAAGAGGCCAGAATGGGGAATAGAAGAAATGACACGAGAAGACCATGGACTGAGCTGTCAGAATGGGAATCAGAACTAAAATGTTTGGCCACAGAAGTTCTGCTTTTTTGCAGATGGAACAAAGATGCTTAATGAAGTGGTCCCCCAATTTATGATGAGTCTCACCATTGTAGTGGAGGATGCATCAGGAGCACTGGGTACAATGGACAATACTAGCAGAGTCAAAGGTGAAGTGTTGCCTCCCCCGGAAGGACTGCTTGGGGTCTTAATGGAGGTGAGGAAGGAGGTGGCTGGGCAGGTGTAACACTTTGGCCACTTGCAGTGATAAGTGCCTGGAAGGAGATCAGTAGGGAGGGATGAATGGACAAGGGACTGATCTCTGGAGAAAGCAGAGAGATGGGGGAGGTAAAGATGTGCTTGGTTGCAGCATCTCTTTTGAGATGGTGGAAGATATGGAGGAGGTTGTGTTGGATACAGAAGCTCAAAAGCTGTTGGTAAAGACAAGAGGCACTCTATCACTGTTAAGGTGGCAGGGAGTTGGGATGAGCATGGATGTCTGGGTAATGGTGGAGATGCGCGTGAGGGCAGGATCAATGGTGGAGGAAAGGAAACCCCACTCTTTGAAGGAAAGCCTTATCCTGAGGACAGATGTGGAAAGGAAGGAACTGAGAAAAGTGAATAGCATTTTTACAGCAGGCAGGATGGGAAGAGGTGTCGTCAAAATAGCTGTGGGGTTCAGTAGGCTTACAAAAGATGTCTGTAGATAGTTTATCTCCAGAAAGAGAGATTGAGAAAGTGCTGGGAGGTGTCAGAAATGGACCAAGTGAACTTAAGGGCAGGGTGGAAGTTGGAGGCAAAGTTGATGAAATTGACGAGCTCAGTATGGTTGCATGAAACGGTACCGATACTGTTATCAATGTAGTGGAGGAAGAGTTGGGGAGCATTACCAGGGAAGGGTTGGATCATGGACTGTTGTAAGTAACCAAAGAAAAGGTAGGCATTCAGTAGTTGGGGCTCATGCAGGTGCCCATGGCTACTCCTTGAGTCAGCAGAAAGTGAGAAGAGCCGAATGAGAAATTGTTAAGGGTGAGGACCAGTTCTGCAAGATGGAGGAGGGGAGTTGCTTAGTTCTTTTATTGAGAAAGAAATGAAAAGCTTTAAAGCCTTCTTGTTGGGGAGATAGAAGTGATTAAGGATGGGTTATCCATGGTGAAAATGAGGTGGTCAGGGGCAGAGAATAGAAAGTTAGTGAGGAGATTGAGAACATGAGTAGTGTCTTGGACACTTCCCAAGTGTTTTGGGATGGGACTGATCCATAGGGGATAGAATGGGGTCGAGGTATGAAGACACAAGTTCAGTGGGGCAAAAGCAGGCAGAGGCAATGGGCCCAACCAGACTGTCAGATTTGTGGATCTTGGTAGGAGGTTCAAGCAAGTAGTGTGAGGTAAGGGATCTATGGGTTTGGTGGCAGTGGATGGGAGTACTGCAGAGCTGATAAGGTCTGCAGTGCTGTCAGAGACAGTTTTATGATAGTCTACAATAGATTAAAAAGAGGAGTTTGAGAGTTGCTGCTTGGTAGAGGAAGGTAGAGGTCAGTCTGCCACACAACAACAGCACAAACTTTGTCTGCGGGTTTAATAGTAAGAATGTGATTGGTGCATAGAGAGTAGAGGACAGTGCATTCAGAGGGATTAAGGTTCAAGGAGGTGTGAGGAGAGCTGAAGTTGAGCTGGTTGGTGTCTTGAGTCTGAGTCATGTACTCAACAAGAGGACCTCATCAGTTTTGATCTACAGTGTAGCAATGGTGAAGGAAAGAACTTTGCTTCTCTTTTATGATAAGGTCCAGTCAAGAGTTGACACTACAGTACAAGGTGCCACTGGGGAATAAAAGACTAGCAAAAGAGTGGGTGAGAGTGGAAAAAATGGCAACACACATATAGCATGTGTTCTACCTCAGCCATGCGTTCCATAAGATCTATAGATCTTATAGATCTTATCTTGCATGTATGATATCTACCAGAGCCTGACCTCAGTCCAAACATGGATAAAAGAACTGAACTCCAGAAGTGAAGTGAGTTTAAGTACCCTTGACACTAAGGAAGCATTTGATGGAATAATGCCCTGGTTAATCTGGATTTGGTGGGAATCAGGGACAGCACTCTGCCGGGTAGAATTGAACCTTGCACAGTAGAAGGTGGTTGTAGTAGTTAGAGGTCAATCATCTCAGCCACAGGGCAGCTCTGCAAGAGTTCCTTTAGGTTGTGTCCTTGGCCTATTTTCAGCTCTTTGTCAACAATTTTCCTCCGATGGTAAGGTCAGAGATAGTGCTGAATATTGTACAATTGCAAGTAGCATTCACAATTCAAGAGTCCACAACCAAATGCACTGAGACTTGGACAATATCCAGGTCTAGGTTGATGGGTGGAAAGTAACACAAGTACCAGGCAGCAAAGATGATATCCAACAGGATAAAATCCATTTATCAACCTCTGACATTCAATGGCATTGCTACCATTGAATCCTGACTGTCATATTCCTGAGGGGTTCCCCTGAGCAAAAACTGAACTGGAGAAGACAATACACAATGCAGCTAAAAAAGCAGGTCAGAATCCTGGAGCAAGAACCTCACCTCTCATGTCCTCAAATCTTGTCCACTATCTACAAGGTTGAAGTCAAGAGAGTGATGGAGAGCTCTCTATTTGCCTTGATGAGTGCAACTTCAGCAATACTCAGGAATTTCAAAGCACACAAGGCACTGCAGTCAGTTTGACAGGCACCCCAGCCGTAATTATCCACTGACTCCACTATCAATGCACAGCAGCAACAGTTTGTGGCATCTACTGTTGCATGGAGGTGACATGGTAGTGCCAGATTATAAGATTGGGGTTCAATTCCCACCACTGTCTGCAAGGAATGTGTATGTTCTCCCCATGACCGCGTGGGTTTCTTCCGGGTGTTCCGGTTTCCTGCCACATTCCAAAGGTATACAGTTAGAGTTCACGTGCTGTGGACATGCTATGTTGGTGCCAGCAAATGTGGTGACACTGGCAGCTGCCCAGCAAAATCCTTGCTGATTTTGATGTACGTGTGACACATCAAGCTAATCTTTAAGACACACACAAAATGCTGGAAGAACTCAGCAGGTCAGTTAGCATCTATAGAAATGAATAAATAGTTGACATTTCAGGCCAAGACCTTACATCAGGACTTGTTTCAGCCTGAAATGTCCATAGATGTTGCCCGACCTGTTGAATTTCTCTGGTATTTTGTGGGTGTTGCTCAGGATTTCCAACATCTGCAGACTCTCTTTTGTTTATAATCTTTCATATCTCCCAGCTTCTAGGGAAACACTTGAAGTACGAGGAAAGGGAATATTCAATGCATTAATTGACTATACCCTTTTTAAACATTACACAATGGCTCAGTCAGTCCACATCAACCATACTAACACTGAGTAATTGTTATAAAATAAACACAGGGTGTTTATTATGGTTGGGGTGCCCTGCCACCCTCCTGACCAAGACCTTTCCTCGGAAATCGAAAATAAATCAGTGCAAGAACTCATTCAAACTAGGAAATGCAGTCAATCTGGTGAGAAGCAGCAACACATCTGACAGGATAAAAATAAGATAAGAGGATCTCTGTTGACTGAAATGCCTTAGACTTGCAGTAAATCTCAGTCCCTCTATGGCACATTTCATTCCATCTCTCCCTGCAGCACTAAACCTTTCTTGCCGAAAAATCTATTCAGCTCAGCGATTTCTGTCTGCTGTTTGGAGACTGCGAGCTCATTGAGTTGCTGACTGATTTCTCTGACAGTAACGCCCAGTACTGCCCAATGTGTTATCCAAAGCACACGTTTTAACGTGCTCATGCAGAACAGGCGAGTAATCTGAGCGGTCATTAAAATGAGACTAAATAGTCCCTTCTCAGCACTCAAATCTACCTGCTGTTGCAAGATTATGTTCAGGTTATGCTTCTGTGGCAACTGTGGCACGAGCAGCAGAGAAAGCGCATATATATAGATGTAAATAAATGTTAAAAAGTTTTGTATATATACTGCATCCCTCAGACACGCCCAAAGTGCTTCACATGAGGTGGGATTCTTTAGGACCATGCTCAGCCTTCTTTGCACCAATAATAGTCACCGATACGCTGCAGGTCCCATAGATGGTAATTTGCTCAGAAGTCTGTTTCAGTGATAACTGAGGGAACCATGATGGCCAGCAATTTCAGAAAAAAAAATCTCCTTCCCTTGAACCGTCCTCAACCCCATGTTGTGACTGTTGCTAGGATACAAGTTTATATTTAACATTAGCTTGTAAGAATTTGCTTCTTTCACAAACTATTCCAGACAGTGAAGGCCTTCAATCTATTTGGTTGTTGGGGGCATTACTTGTGCCCCATGCCCAAACATTCATGTTCTCAGTAGCAGCCAGTGTTACTTTTAAGGAGTAGAAATCCTTTGTTATCCCTCCACAATTCATAGATCCCGAGGCCAGTTGTAATGCTCTGACTGCTGCCCAAACGTAGACAGCTAATATCATTAGACAGGCACTGCATAGTAAGAGATTTATACAAAGTCATCGAGGACACTGTCAAAAGGCGATTCCTCAAATAGCTGGCATCTATCATTAAGGACCCCAATCTCCTAGAATATGCCCTCTTCTCATTAGTACCATCAAGGAGGAGGTACAGGAGCCTGAAGACACACGCTCAACGTTTCAGGAACAGCTTCTTCCTCTCTACATCAGATTTCTGAATGGACGATGAATCCATGAACAATACCTCACAATTTTTTCCTCTGTTTTTGTACTACTTACTTAATTTAATTGATTATACATTGTATATCCTTCTCATTGTAATCTACAGAACCATAGAAGATTACAGCACAGAAACAGGCCTTTTGGCCCTTCTTAGCTGTGCTGAACCATTTCTCTGCCTAGTCCCGCTGACCTGAACCTGGACCATATCCCTCCATACACCTCTCATCCACGTACCTGTCCAAGTTCTTCTTAAATGTTAAAAGTGAGCCAGCATTTACCACTTCATCTGGCAGCTCATTCCACACTCCTACCACTCTCCGTGTGAAGAAGCCCCCCCCTAATGTTCCCTTTAAACTTTTCCCCCTTCACCCTTAACTCATGTCCTCTGGTTTTTTTCTCCCCTAGCCTCAGTGGAAAAAGCCTGCTTGCATTCACTCTATCTATACCCATCATAATTTTATATACCTCTATCAAATCTCCCCTCATTCTTCTACACTCCAGGGAATAAAGTCTTAACCTATTCAACCTTTCTCTGTAACTCAGTTTCTCAAGTCCCGGCAACATCCTTGTAAACCTTCTCTGCACTCTTTCAACCTTATTAATATCCTTACTGTAATTCGGTGACCAAAACTGCACACAATATAGTTTTTTTTAAAATTGCGTGTTGCAATGTATTGCTGCCTCAAAACAACAAATTTCATGACATCAGTCAATGACATTAAACTTGATTCTTTTCTGAACCTACATTTACACACCACCATTCATGTCCTCAGATTGTTTCAGAAAGCTTTATAACCTAATAACTATATTGGAATTTAATTGCTTCATACCGAAGAAACATAGCAGACAGTTTATGCAAACAAGTGGCCAATAGTCATGCACTGTTTGTGTTATGATAATTGAAGAATAAGCATTGCCCTGAGCACTGGCACAATGTATCATCTGAATAGCTTTCTGGGAAAGTTTACATCCATCCAAGAGGACAAACAAGGTCTCATTTCAATACATCATCCAGAGATGCCACCAACAGAAGTACGGCATGTCCCAAGGACTGCACAAAGGCATTAGATTTGAATTCTGCCAATTATCTATAAACGAAACTCAAATGGATATGGCCAGGAGGCATGAGTTCAGCTGTACTGGAAAAAATAAATAGTTAAATTGGTGGGTTTCTGCATGCAGAGAGAAAGAAAATACCTTTAACATGCCAAAGCTATAATGCTGGATTAGTGTAAACTGAAATAGCAGAGACTGCAACCTATTTCAAAGATGCATGTCTTTAGATATAAGATGGAGATTTAAAGCTTTCTAATTGAACTGTTACAACCTATAATCTGGCAATAACAACACAATTTATAGGTTCTGTTGGAAGGAGACCCATGAAAGGCCCAATCCAAACTTTGCTTTTAAAGACAACTTGTTGGCATAATACATTGCAGACCTACCTTCCAAGAATTGCCAAGGTCATGTGAATCAACTGTACCTGCACAAAATGATAATGCTTATGGATAGAGAGATGATCTTAAATCATCCATATCCTATGTCTTCCCATTGTAATATTTCTTCAAGGTATCAAAGATTTTTGTCTTCTTTGTTTTATCTGGAAGTTTATTCCCTAAGAATGGTGTGAAGAGGAATTTCATAATATCTGCCACAATGGTATAGAAACATAGAAAACCTACAGCACAATACAGGCCCTTTGGCCCACAGGGTTGTGCCAAACATATCTTTCTTCAGTTTGAACCCCACTCTATAATCGTACACATAACAATACTTCTAAGCAGCGTCCTAACAAACTCATCACCTTAAATACAACGATAATGCCAACACAGTCACTCTTTCGTAATCAGATGCCGATAAATGAGTATGTAGCTAAGAAGCTAATCTGTGCAATGCCAGAAAACATTGACTTACGCAGATGAAAATTATGTTTATGCTGGTATTAACCAACTTTTGAGTTCATATAGAGTTAGTACCAGTCAGAAAGAGCATAAGGCATTTTTGATGTGAGATTTTTGTGCAGACGTGCTGTTTCTCTGCCATCCATCTTGCCTATATAACACTGAATGTAGTGCAATACCTACAATCTATTCCTAACAAAAATTTAGCCCACATTAACCTTAATAGCAACTAGAGCTGTTCACTTGCAGAAGAACCAGTTTCTAATATCGTTGAAGGTTCAGACTTAATATTGGAGCAAGAGACGGAGAGGGAAGAGGTAAAAGAAGCTCAGAGAGAAGCTTTTTTTTAACTGATCGGGGCAAAGAGGCTAGACTGCGCAGGCGCGTAATGTAGCGCACCAAAGGTTTTAAAGAAAGACTGCCATATACAGCGGCCACCATCGTCGGAGTGGACTGAGGCAGAGTTGGACAACTTTGGTGAGAACAGGCAGAGACGAGGTTGAATGGGGCACGACTGCGGAAGCATGTGAAAGTCGGCCTCTGAGATCAGTGGGGGAATTTAAAAAGCGAGCAGAGGCTGAGTACGAGCTTCACTCCAGGTGAGGTAAGGCCGGGTAAGCTCATTTAATTAATCTAATTAGCTTAGGAGTAGGTAATGGAGGCAGCAGTTAGGGCAGTCAGGTGCTCCGTTTGCAGTATGTGGGAAGTCAGGGCGAGCACAGCTGTCCCTGATGACTACACCTGCAAAAGGTGCATCCAGCTGCAGCTCCTGACAAACCATGTTAGGGAACTGGAGCTGGAGCTGGATGAACTTCGGATCATTCGGGAGGCAGAGGCAGAAATAGACAGGAGTTTCTGGGAGATAGTCACCCCTAAGGTTCAGGAGACAGGTAGCTGGGTGACTGTCAGGAAAGGGAAGGGGAGTAGACAGGAAGAGCAGAGCACCCCTGTGACCGTTCCCATCAACAATAAGTATACCGTTTTGGATACTGTTGATGGGGATGACCTACCAGGGACAAGTTGCAGTGGTTGCGTCTCTGGCACTGAGACTGGACCCTCAGCTCAGAAGGGAAGGAGGGAAAAGAGGAGAGTAGTAGTGATAGGGGATTTGATAGTTAGGGGGACAGATAGGAGGTTCTGTGGAAGAGATTGAGAATCCTGGGTGGTCTGTTGCCTCCCTGGTGCCAGGGTCCACGATATCTCAGATCGAGTTCTCAGTATTCTCAAGAGGGAGGGTGAGCAGCCGGATGTCGTGGTCCATGTAGGGACCAATGACGTGGGTAGGAAGAGTGAGGAGGTCCTGAAAGGTGAGTTTAAGGAGCTAGGTGCCAAGTTAAATGACAGGACTTCTAGGATAGCAATCTCAGGATTGCTACCAGTGTCACGTGCAGGTGGGTTTAGAAATAGTAAGATAGTGCAGATCAACATGTGGCTGAAGACATGGTGCAGGAGGGAGGGCTTCAGATTTATAGATAATTGGGCAGTTTTCCAGGGAAGGTGGGACCTGTTCCAGCAGGATGGTTTACATCTGAACTGGAGGGGGACAAATATTCTTGCAGGTAGGTTTGCTAGAGAGGCTCCAGTGGATTTAAACTAGTTACGAGGGGGGAGGGGAACCAGAGTGTAGGAACGGATGTATGGGAGAAGGAAGAAAAAGAAGACAGTAAAGTTCTTTGTAATGTTAGAGATAAACAGAGAGGAAGAGGTGGAGAATTTCTTAAATGCATTTATTTTAATGCTAGGAGCATTGTAAGAGAGGTGAATGAGCCTAGAGCATGGATTGATACCTGGAAATATGATGTTGTAGCTATTAGTGAAACATGGTTGCAGAAGGGGTGTGATTGGCAACTAAATATTGCTGGAATTCGTTGCTTCAGGTGTGATAGAATCGGAGGGACAAGAGGGGGAGGTGTTGCGTTGTTTGTCAGAGAAAATATTACAGCGGTGTTCTGGCAGGATAGATTAGAGGGGTCGTCTAGGGAGGCTATTTGGATGGAATTGAGGAATGGGAAAGGTGTAGTAACACTTATAGGGGTGTATTATATACCACCTAATGGGGATCGAGAATTGGAGGAGCAAATTTGCAAGGAAGTAGCAGATATTTGTAGTAAGCACAGGGTTGTGATTGTGGGAGATTTTAATTTTTCACACATAGACTGGGAAGCCCATACTGTAAAAGGGATGGATGGTTTGGAGTTTGTAAAATGTGTGCAGGATAGTTTTTTGCAGCAATACATAGAGGTACCGACTAGAAAAGGGGCAGTTTTGAATCTCCTGTTAGGAAATGAAATAGGTCAGGTGACATAGGTATGTGTTGGGGAGCACTCCGGGTCCAGTGATCACAATGCCATTAGTTTCAATATAATTATGGAGAAGGATAGGACTGGACCCAGGGTTGAGATTTTTGATTGGAGAAAGGCTAACTTTGAGGAGATGCGAAAGGATTTGGAAGGAGTGGATTGGGACAATTTATTTAATGGGAAGGATGTAATAGAGAATTGGAGGTCATTTAAAGGTGAAATTTTGAGGGTACAGAATCTTTATGATCCTGTTAGGTTGAAAGGAAAGGTTAAAAGTTTGAGAGAGCCATGGTTTTCAAGGGATATTGGAAACTTGGTTAGGAAAAAGAGAGATATCTACAATAAATATAGGCAGCATGGAGTAAATGAGGTGCTCGAGGAATATAAAGAATGTAAGAAGAATCTTAAGAAAGAAATTAGAAAAGATAAAAGAAGGTACGAGGTTGCTTTGGCAAGTAAGGTGAAAATAAATCCAAAGGGTTTCTACAGTTGTATTAATAGCAAAAGGATAGTGAGGGATAAAATTTGTCCCTTAGAGAATCAGAGTGGACAGCTATGTGTGGAGCCAAAAGAGATGGGGGAGATTTTGAACAATTTCTTTTCTTCGGTATTCACTAAGGAGAAAGATATTGAATTGTGTAAGGTAAGGGAAACAAGTAGGGAAGTTATGGAAACTATGACAGTTAAAGAGGAAGAAGTACTGGCGCTTTTAAGGAATATAAAAGTGGATAAATCTCTGGATCCTGACAGGATATTCCCTAGGACCTTGAGGGAAGTTAGTGTGGAAATAGCAGAGGCTCTGACAGAAATATTTCAAATGTCATTAGAAACGGGGATGGTGCCAGAGGATTGGCGTATTGCTCATGTGGTTCCATTGTCCAAAAAGGGTTCTAAGAGTAAATCTAGCATTTATAGGCCTGTCAGTTTGACGTCAGTGGTGGGTAAACTAATGGAAAGTATTCTTAGAGATGGTATATATAATTATCTCGACAGACAGGGTCTGATTAGGAACAATCAACATGGATTTGTGTATGGAAGGTCATGTTTGACAAATCTTATTGAATTTTTTAAAGAGGTTACTAGGAAAGTTGATGAGGGTAAAGCAATGGATGTTGTTAATATGGACTTCAGTAAGGCCTTTGACAAGGTTCCGCACGGAAGGTTAGTTAGGAAGGTTCAATCGTTAGGTATTAATATTGAAGTAGTAAAATGGATTCAACAGTAGCTGGATGGGAGATACCAGAGAGTAGTGGTGGATAACTGTTTGTCAGGTTGGAGACCATTGACTAGTGGTGTGCCTCAGGGATCTGTTCTGGGTCCAATGTTGTTTGTCATATACATTAATGATCTGGATGATGGGGTGGTAAACTAGATTAGTAAGTATGCAGATGATACTAAGGTAGGTGGCGTTGTGGATAATGAAGTAGGTTTTCAAAGCCTGCAGAGAGATTTAGGCCAGTTAGAAGAGTGGGCTGAACAATGGCAGATGGAGTTTAATGCTGTTAAGTGTGAAGTGCTACATTTTTGTAGGAATAATCCAAATAGGACATAAATGGTAAATGGTAGGGCATCAAAGAATGCAGTAGAACACAGTGATCTAGGAATAATGGTGCATAGTTCCCTGAAGGTGGAATCTCATGTGGATAGGGTGGTGAAGAAAGCTTTTGGTATGTTGGCCTTTATAAATCAGAGCATTGAGTATAGGAGTTTGGATATACTGTTAAAATTGTACAAGGCATTGGTAAGGCCGAATTTGGAGTATTGTGTACAGTTATGGTCACCAAATTATAGAAAAGATGTCAACAGAGAGAGTACAGAGAAGATTTACTAGAATGTTACCCGGGTTTCAGCACCTAAGTTACAGGGAAAGGTTGAACAAGTTAGGTCTTTATTCTTTGGAGCGTAGAAGGTTGAGGGGGGACTTAATAGAGGTATTTAAAATTATGAGGGGGATAGATAGAGTTGACGTGGGTAGGCTTTTTCCATTGAGAGTAGGGGAGATTCAAACAAGAGGACATGAGTTGAGAGTTAGGGGGCAAAAGTTTAAGGGTAACACGAGGAGGAATTTCTTTACTCAGAGAGTGGTAGCTGTGTGAAACGAGCTTCCAGTAGAAGTGGTAGAGGCAGGTTCGGTATTGTCATTTAAAGTAAAATTGGATAGGTATATGGACAGGAAAGGAATGGAGGGTTATGGGCTGAGTGCGATTCAGTAGGACCAGGTGAGTGTAAGCGTTCAGCATGGACTAGAAGGGCCGAGATGGCCTGTTTCCGTGCTGTAATTGTTATATGGTTATATTGTTAAAAGCGCAGTTATAGTCATGGTGGATCAGACCACTCTGCACAACTCATGAAGTAGACTGACTGAGCTGAGATCTAAGCCTTTGGTGATGTTCTTTAGCTGTGAGAGACTTTTGACCAAACAGGTGGCATGGAAACCTTTCTTGTCAGAACTTCCCACTGGAGTAATGATTGTGTAGCCTACCCTTCCATGTGGCTATCCTCATTCATATCCACAATCAACATACAACATACCACCGATACACGTGGGCCCCTATCAAATTGCTCTCACAGTTAAATTCAGGGTCATTTTCACTTTCAGAGATATTGCCTCAGGATCTCTTTTGACTGTCTCTGTTGAATAATGTCACATGTGATACTCTGTTCTGCATTGCAGAGGTCAAAGATCTCAACCACCAAAGTGAGGAACTGAAGCAACCTTCATACCTCTATGACTGCAGCACCCCAGAAAATACAAACCTTCAGAGAAGGCACTCAGGTACTTATAGACTTCTCCCTGCCCATGTTTTCCAGGACCCTGTGTACTCTGTTTGACTGATTCCTCTCCCTCCCTCTCACTAACGTACGACTTGCTCATTCCTTCTCCACGCACCCATTGGTTGAAGGAGTACTGACCATATTGTGGTGTTACCTTTCAAAGACTCATTCCTGAGTTCAGAACAATGAGAAATAATGATGCTAAAATGAGAAATACAACTCCTTACCTCCTCTTTTCCTGAGACAGAGATGAGTTTCATGGGAGACACATTATTTTTTGAACTGGCAGCAAAAACGCTAGAGACAGTTTTGATAGCTCTTAATCACAACTAAGACTTCAACACTGAAAATATATTGTAACAAATCCTTTGGCCAGGATCTTTTTTCCCAATCTACAATTGCCAGTGATCAATGATTCATTTCCAGCATTAGCAAGTTTCATTGCTCTTTGTTGACAAGAACCAGGCATATTATTCAATGTAGAGTCTAGCTAGAGTTTTGCAATGTTTGATCATTACCTCCTCTGACTCCGACTCTTCCAGTGTGCTTTTACATCAGCAACCTATTACTAGTTCTTGCCATTTCTTTGGTGGCACAAGATGAACCTCAGAATCTCTTGTTCATTCACTTTGATCTTCTCCCTTTCCTGTTTCAACACCATTCAAAGACTATGTGCATTGACATATTTTTCCATTTCTAGACGCAGTCATATGAATATCTACTATTTTTCATTATTTTTAGTTTAAGTTCAATCATACAAAATGTAACTTTTTTCAGTGCAATGCAAATTATTTGCACCTAAACAAGAATCACTCTAACTGATTTTAATAAGGAAACTCAAAAGTTTTCCAGGTCCAATTACAATACAGAAACTGCATCAAACTTTCTATTACTATTGCTTTTTGATTTTCTGTCACCTAACCTACGCTAACAGATCAAATTGAGTAGAACCATGATAATGCATTAGCTTAACAAGAAACAAAGAATTTACTCTTTAAAGGGTTAGATTTTAAGTGCACTGCATTACATTCTTAAGACACTGCAGCTGCCCCAATATGAGTGAATCATTTCAACAATTAATTTCTATAGCTCTATAAAACACATTTGTGAATGTGCATCAGAAGTGCTATGGATCTGCGACTGAGCATTGCCGTTTCTGTAGGGAACTATTAACCATGAATTCAAATACCCTTAATATTTCATATTTTTACTGTTATACTGTATGAATTCAAATACCCCTAATGATGCATATTTCATATTTTTACTGTTATACTGTATGAATTTCATTTAGGCAGTTCTGTAAGAGCAGTCAGTTCTGTTTTCAGCTTGTTTGGGTTGTTGCTGAAGGTAAGAGATGAGGAGAATTATGTGCCATCTAATTAGGATGGTCAAATTAAGGGGAAGTTTCCCTGGTGAGGGACACTAAGGTTGGGCGTGAGGATTTTGTTCGAGAGGAGATGAAGAGGGAAGAGGTTGTAGGATTTGACCCAGAGCAGGACCGTGATTCGACGAAGCCAGGGGTGAGATTGATTGAGGATCAGCGACTATGGAGAAACTGTGAACTCCAACCTGTGCACATCAGACTGCTTCATTAAAATAGGCCCTTTTCTTTTTACTGTTCTTTTCTTTTACTAACCCTTCAGTCAAATTAAGAAACATAAAGGTAATCTTTTAATTGTATGTGGTGTGCTCTCTGCTATTTCGTGGCACTAATTTGTAACAAGGTAGCAAATTACACAGCATCCACACAAACAGGGGTTTGGGGTGGGAGAGCGTCTCAGTCTCACGAGTTTGTCAGAGCTGGGCGTTGTCTTCCCTAGACACGCAGCCAAGGAAACCGGGCGTTTCAAATATTTCCCAATGTAGGTGCAGAATTATAATAACATCGTCAAGGCGTCAATATTCAATACACTGGTTGTTTGAATCTCCTTTTGAGGTTTCAATTTTATATTGACTCTAATGTCTTCAACATACTTTGGTTCAGAATCAGAATCAGTTTTATTATCACTGGCACACTGTATATCAAGGAATTTGTTTACTCGGCTCTGCGTTGAACTGAGGCCGAGTCTGTGGCCTGCTCCGGCTGCTCCGGGCTTCATGCCTGTGGACTCACTTTCGTTCTGAATGCTATTTGCTGACTTTTATTGTTTGCACCATTTGTTTCTCTCTCTCTCTCTCTCTCTTTCTGCACCTTGGGTGTTTGATGGCCTTCCTTTTTCTAATGTTAGAAACACAGAACCATAAAAACATTGAAAGCCTACAGCACAATACAGGCCCTTCGGCCCACAATGCTACCTAGGGTTACCTAGGTAGAAGTTACCTAGGGTTACCCATAGCCCTCTATTTTTCTAAGCTCCATGTACCTGTCCAGGAGTCTCTTAAAAGACCTTATTGTATCCACCTCCACCATCGCCGCTGGCAGCCCATTCTACACACTCACCACTCTCTGCGGTAAAAAAACTTACCCTGACATCTCCTCTGTATCTACTTCCAAACACCTTAAAACTGCGCCCTCTCATGCTAGCCATTTCAGCCCGGGAAAAAAGCCTCTGACTATCCACACGATCAATGCCTCTCATCATCTTATACAACTCTATCGGGTCACCTCTCATCCTCCATTGGTTGTCAGTGACTAGTAATGTTCCGCAGGAGTTGGAACCACTTCTTTTTATGCTGTATATCAATGATTTAGGTAATGGAATAGATGGCTTTGTTCTCAAATTTGCAGATGATATGAAGATTGGTTGAGGTGCAGCTCGGAAGGCAACATGTAGGCTGCAGAAGGACTTGGACAGGTTAGGAAAATGGACAAGAAAGTGACAACTAAAATACAATATTGGAAAATGCATTGTCATATACTTTGGAAGTAGAAATAAATGTGCAGGCTATTTTCTAAATGGGGAGAAAATCTAAATATCTGAGATGCAAAGGGACTTGAGAGTCCTTGTGTAGAACAGTTAACTTGCAAATAAAGTCGGTGGTGAGGAAGGTAAATGCAATGTTAGCATTCATTCCAAGAGGTCTGGAAGACAAAAACAAGGATGTGATGATGAGGCTTCATAAGGCACTGGTGAGGCCTCACCATGAGTTTGTAAACAGTTTTGGGCTCTTTATCTTAGAAAAATTGCGCTGGCATTGAACAGGGTTCAGAGGCGATTCACAATGATGATTCTGGGAATGAAAGGGTTATCATACGAGGAAGATTTGATAGCTCTGGGTCTGTACTCACTGAAATTTCGAAGGATGAGGAGGGGATCTGATTGAACCCTTTTGAACGTTGGAAGGCCTAGACATGATAGATGTGGAGGAGTCTAGCACAGGAGGGCACAGACTCATGCTAGAGGGGCACCCATTTAAAACAGAGATGCAAAGAAAATTCTTTAGCCAGAGGGTGGTGAACTTGTGGAATTTATTCCCACAGGCACCTGTGGGGGTCAGATTGTTGGGTGCATTTAAGGCCGAGATTGATAGGTTGTTGATTGGACACAACATCAAAGGTTGTGGGGAGAAGGTGGAGGAACGGGGCTGGAGCACAGGAAAAATCAGCCACTGCGTTCACAATGGCCATGGGATTGACTTCAATGGCCTAAAACTACTGTGCAACGCCAATGGCCTTTGGGACCACCTGCTAACGGAACCCATTGCAATAAAATTAGAGGAAAATAATTTTAACAAAGATAGAGGTTGCACTGGAATTCGATTGTAAACAAGGTGGGGGAGCAGAAACCTGATTGGATGAGAACTAACCAATCAGGAGGGATGGATTACTGGGGTATAAATACCACCAGACTAAACATTGCCAGGCATCATCCCTGATGAAGATGGCAGAGTTTGTCATTGAAATGTTGGTTATAATAGATACCTATACCCAGCTGGAAGTCTGAGAAGAGTTTATTCCTCTCTTTTAATGTTCCTCATGACAGATTAGCCTGTCAAAACTGATAATCGGGGCTGGTGTGCAGTCTCTCTCAAAGCACTGCTAAATGAGTGGCATAGATGGAATTGTATCCTTGCAGGGTGTGAATGTGTCAGAAAGGAGTTAGCGTGAATCCGATACTGTGGCTGCCATGGTAGTGTAACAGTTTGCACGATGCTATAGCAGAGGGGTGTTCTGGAGTTTGCAGTTCAATTCTGGCGCCATCTGTAAGGAGTTTGAACATCTTCCCTGTGAAATGCGCTTGGATTTTCCCCTGGTGCTTCAGTTTCCTCCAACAGTCCAAAGACATTCGGGGAGGTTAATAGGTCAGGGTAAATTCTCCCGTGATTAGATTGTCATGTATTGCGGTGTGGCTCAAAGGGTCGGGAGGTCGTACTCTGAACTGTATCGCTAAATAAATAAATGATGGGGGAAATCCTAGCCACAATACGTGCTAATGAAGATATTCCATGGCTCTCTTCAAATGGTTAACTACTTTGCCCTGCTTACCACGTGTTCTCATATTGTGTATACAGGTCAGATGAAACAAATAAGCTCAAATGCTTCAGTGTGACCCAGCTTGCATCCAAAGACTCTACCAAATGATTCATTCCTTTGGTTGCTTTTGGAGCCTGTTGACAAGTGAGTTAACTTATCAGCTCTGGGTTCTTATTATGAGCTGCAACTGCATAGTCTCTGCTCACCCAATGATCCTGCAATGCCTACATGGCCATATACCTCCTGCTCATAATTACAGGACTGCCCAAAGGTTTACGGTATCACTCCAGAAAGGAAAGAGAAAGCAAAGATGTGGAAATACATGTTCACTTCAACACACACATAGAAATGAAAGTGCATGAATGACGTGTGCTGAAATTCACAAGACATTGCATCGCAGTGCATGGTAACCATTTGTAGTTAATGCACCATCCAAGCCAGCTCTCCTAAAGTGATAACACACTACTGTTGGAAGTTATGAATGGGCTTGGCACAAGCTGGCTGACAGAATGGTGAGATGAGTTCAGACAACAATCAGGAGAGGAACACTGTGAGACAGAATCAGAGTAGAGACCCTCTCCCACCCCTCCCAGCCATGCCATTCTGTCCTGGAGCACAAAAGCCACTAATGAATGAAAAGCAGAAATCTGACTTTCAGTTGCAGCTGACCAGATGTCATTGGCATCTGCTGCTTTGAGGTCCCAGAGAAGATGTCTCTCTCTTTCATATGATGCCCACGCAGATGCCTCTTCAGTTAGTCTTTCCCACGTATGATCCTATGAGTCTCCTTGCAGTTTTTTCCCCAGTGTATGCACGGTTCACTGTTGCATCATCATGACAGTAGATGCATCTGCTGCACGCCCAGCATCTACCATGCAAAGGTATGTTATTGCGATCTTCCATCATCCCACAACGTGGTTTGGATTGCATTTTGCAGCTGACTGAATGCTACAACTTAGACATGAAGCACATAGAGCCATGTGGTATGTAAATGACTGTCTATGTCTCAGGAAACATTAGGGATTGTTCTGAGGTTATGGATAGCATAATTATGGATGAGCTAAAATGAGAACCAGTCTTCAAGACATAAAACATGAACACAATTTAACTTTCAACTGATACTTTGTGCCTAGTGAAACTAATCACGTAGGTGTGAGATATTATGTGTCCCATTGAAACTGCATAGGGAAGGACGATGTAGATGAACGTTCCTGTTATTAGCACATTATTAAAGGAGTCTACCTGCCATTTAATTCACAGTGCTGGACAGGTCTTTATTTTGTCTCATAACTCCGGTTGTTGCATGTTCATGCAGCTATCCCTCAACACTGTAACAAAAGGGGTATATTTTGGGTGTTTGGCTTTTGGGACAGATGCCAGTATTAAATATTCAAATAAGTTCTGTCAGTTGGGATGTGATGCCATTGTAAATATGTAATTCTGTTAATGTACCTGACTCTATTCCAAATACTAAAGTTAAGTAGGTGATTATAGCAACTGAATCTGTAGTCAATCGTTATTGTTATCTTTGTGTTGATGAAGTACAAAACATTGTATTAGGAGAATGAGAGTCTCCTGGATTCCCCTGGGTTCTCTCTCCTGGAGGATTACTGTGTAAATAAAGACAACTATACTTATTTATTTTGATTTAGGGATACAGCATGGAACTGGCCCTTCCGGCCTAATGAGTCACACTGCCTAGCAACCCACTTATTTAACCCTAGCCTAGTCACAGATACTGTACAATGACCAATTGATCTACTAACCAGTACGTCTGGACTGAGGGAGGAAACTGGATCTTGTAGAAGAAGCCCACGTGGTCACGGGGAGAACGTGCAAACTCCTTACAAACAGTGACAGAATTGAACTCTGATCTCCTGTAGTAGCGTAGACACACTGTATCTCTAGAAAATGTTCGATCATGGGTAGCATTACAAAAAAAGAGCAAAGTTTACTAAAAAAGCTGGACATTTAGCTAGGCTTAATGTTCCTATCATTATACATGTTTACAAATCAGGGAAGCCACATGATTCTCTTATATATCAGAATCGCAGCAGATATATACAGAATATTGTCTCCTAGCATATAGATATCCAATGCCATTCAACATCAAAACTTGTATCTCTGGGAGGTCCGTGTGCTCCCACACTACAGATGGCAACGCTTATTCCGAAATATGTTTTGCTGCATGAAATATTTACATTAAAGAGGCTCTATTTTCTTGCCAATTTACACTTTACACTCATTAGAGGAACGATTAATAGTAGTGTCAAACTCTGAATATGATCATAAAAGAACAATTTGACTATTGTTTTAACATACGTAAAGTAGGAAAGAAACAAACTTTATACAAGTTTCTGTAAAATTACTGTTAGTTTTGGATAACATATTGGATCATTGAAAACTTATAAAATAAAATCTATAGCTCACACCTGGACATTTGTCTTTGCTACATCAATTTCAGGAAGTCACCTTTCTTCAGTCAAAAGCACAGTTAGCTTCTCCTTACTCACTTTACCTCAAAAGAAAAAGTAATCAATTTTTGAAAAGTTACTTAGTTAATTGCAGTAATGTAATATGTTGTATTTTACAATGTAATTAAAATGAGCAAAATAGAAATACAGACATAACTGATAGATTTATCATATCTATTTTTTTGAAGAAACACTGCTGTACCAAACGCAACAGTGTATAAATTGCCTCCAATCTAGTTGACTCTTTCCAAAAATACCCAGAGTTGAATGCTATAGTCACAAGCACATGAAAATCTGCAGATGCTAGAAATCAAAAGCAACATATACAAAATCCTGGAGGAACTCAGCAGGCGAGGCAGCATCTATGGAAAAGAGTAAACAGATGACATTTTGGACCAGGACCATTCCTCAGGACTGAGAAGGAAGGGGAGAAGTCAGAGTAAGAAGTGGGGAGAGGAGGACGAAGTTCAAGGTGGTAGGTGACAGGTGAAACAGGGAGACAGAAAGGGAGTTGGGAAGTTGATTCATGAAAGGGATAAAGGGCTGGAGGAAGGGGAATCTGATAGGAGAAGACAGAAGTCCATAGAAGAAAGGGTGAAGGGAGGTGATGAGCAGGTAAGGAGATACAGTGAGAGACGGAAACAGGAATGGGTAGGGTGAAGGAGAGGAGTGGGTGAGCAATTACCTGAAGTTAGAGAAATCCATGTTCATGCCATTAGTTTAGAGGCTACCCAGATGGAATATAAGGTGTTGCTCCTACAGCCTGAATGTGGCCTCAATGTGGTAGTTGAAGAAGCTTTGGACTAACATGGCAAAATGGGAAGTAGAATTGCAATGGGTGGCCACCGGGAGATCCTGCTTTTGTGGCGGACGGAGCAAAGAAGCTCATCAAAGCAGTGTCCAAATTTACATTGAGTCTCACCAATATACAGGAGGTCAATATGCAGGGCCCCAAACAGTCCTTCCAGGTGAGGCAACACTTCACCTGCGAGTCTGTTGGGCGTCATCTACTGTATTCGTTACTCTCAGTGTGGTCTCCTGTGTATCGGTGATTAAGGGTCTCGGCCCAAAACGTCAGCTGTTTACTCTTCCCTATAGATTCTGTCTGGCCTGCTGAGTTCCTCCAGCATTTTGTGTGTTACTATAGAATGTTTTATTGTTCTTGTGCTTTCTTCCAAATGAACACCTGTAACCATGGAAATCATTTAGACAGTATACAACTACAGAGATTTCTGTTCACAATTCAAAGTAATATAAAATGAAGGATCTTATTCGGATCATAGTCTGATGTTAAGAAGATCTTTGTAATCGTACTCTGTTGCTACGATAATTCAGCTGTTTTTCCCCCCAACTTTTGGACTGTACAAATGATAAAAGAGGTGAAATAATTGTTTCGCATGTAAGTATTTTAGAGATGTAACAGAGATCTTGAAAGGTGATTACTTTGCATAGTGAAGTGCGTAGTTGCCTCTTGAATAAATGCTGGCATCATTACATGAAAAAGTAAAACATGTAGGACTGCATACAAACAAGCAATTCAGTGGCTCCAGTGATGTTCTGAAAGCATTAGTTCAAATCTTACTAACACAGCTGGCAAAATTCAAATATTAATTGAGTAAAATAAATTTGCAAGAAAAAATGTATCAGTAATCTTTATCACGAAAATAATGGATTGTTGCGAAAAAGCAGCAAAGTGATTCCTAATGCTCCTCAGGGAAAGAGATCTAATATCTATATCCATCTGGATCAGAGTGTGACTGCATACCCACAACAGTACAGCTGAGTTTTAGCTGTTTCCGCATTAGCTACATATCCTCACCATCTGGGCAATTACCGGGCAGTGGTCTGCACGAAATGACATGAGAGCTGTACAGGGAAAGGAGGCACTGCAGTGAATCGATGAGCAATTGTCAAAGCCAATTGGCTGAATGCCTCCTCACCAAAGCAACAAGCTCCTGCCGAGGTGATAGGGAGAAAGGCCTTCACTGTCAGAAAGAGTCACAGACAGACACATACATGAAAGTCCTCCTTTGGACTACCGAGCCCATACTGAACGTCAGTCGCCCATTTCTGCACTACCCTACCTACGTTCCCAAACTTCACTGAAATTGGGTCACAAGTGCTGTGAGGCAGCCGCTCTAGATTGATGGGATTGGAGACTTATAGAGTGAAGCATGGAAGTAGTCCCATATCACACCGGAAAGATGCCTTCCTGAGCCAGTCCCATATGCCTTTGCACTAAACCTGCTATCCACGTACCTGTCTAAAATTTGTTTGAGTGTTGTTGCTTCCCACCTCCCCCAACCACCACCACTTCCACTGGCAGCTCACCACTCTCTGAGAGAAACATTAGCCCCTCAGATTCCTCTTAAGTCTTTCCCCACTCGTATGAAAAATATGCTTTCTAATTTTGGATTCTCCTAACCTGGGAAAAAGACTGTGACCTGCACTTTATCTATGCACCGCATGACCTCTATAAAATCACCCTACTATGCTCCAGTGAACAGCTTGAACCTATCCACTGTCTCCTTGTAACTGAAATACCCCATTTCTGGCACCATCGTTTCTGTACCCTTTCCAGCTTAACAAAACCCTTCCTAAATCCAGGTGACCAGAACTGCACACAGTACTCCAGAGTTGTCTCGTCAGCATCTTGTACAGCCGTAATATGATATCCCAGCTCCTGTACTCAATGCCCTGACTGATGAAGGACCTGTTACTGCCTTGTATCTCTAAATGAAGTAAAAATAAGATGCAGAGAGTGATGGAATGGGTGGATACTTGGCAGATAAATTTCAATTCATAAAATTCTGTTGTAATGGATCTGGAGGAGAGGAGGAAGGAGAGATCAATGGCTTTATGGTTGACTCTTAACGAAGATGATCTGGCGAGGACTTTCACTTGTACAGATCCTTGCAGTAAGGTGATTACAAAGGGTTTACCTTATTAGCTGAGGCAAAGAAAATAAGAGCAGAAGAGCTATTCTAGAACTATATTCAATGCCAGTTTAACCACAACTTGAGGATGATCTGGAGATCTGTCCATGTTCCAGGAAACGTGCCTTCACAGTGGAGTGGGTGCCGAGGAGATTTACCTGGATGTTGTCAAGACTGTAAAACCGGGGAATTGTTGGTAAATTGGGTTTGTTTCCCTTCATACAGTGCAAGCTGTGGGAAAGCTGAACTGAAATAGATCAAATCCTGAGAAGATTTAGATGCAGTAAATAGGAAGATCTATTTCCTTTAACAGAAGAACAATAAAAGAGTTGACACAAGTTTAAATTCATTGGAAGAAGGATTAGAAAAGAGATGAGGGAAAAAAGCTTTTTTGTCCAGAGGCAGGTAGGAAACTGGAGCTCACTACCTGAAGGGGCAGTCTATATAGAAACCCTCATCATATTTGAATGGTATTTGAAGGGTTATGGTTCTAGTGTCAAAAATTGGGACTAGTCCTCACGAAGCACAGACATGACAAGTTGAATGGCTTCTTGGGCAGTAAATCTTCATCTGAAATATTTATAATAGACTATAGTAGGAATAAAGCAGAATGATGGACCCACCATTGACCTATGTGGTGGATTTGTCCCTGATATAAGTATACATCCCAGGGAAACATGTAGACTCCTGCTTTCTGACATCCAGACTCTTGTCCCAAATTTGGGAGGGTTCCCTCAGAGGGTGGTCAAGTTATACTTTGGCATGGTCATACACAATGAAACAAAATGGCAGACATTTTACACCATGATATGACCAATGCTGGTCCACAGTTAGGCAGAGTGAAATTAGGAGTCCATCGCATTGACTGGATTCATGGATACTTGATAAAAAATGCAAAGAAAGCATGTTGGTTGACACTTTTTGCACTCTCTTGACTGATGCATCAGTACTCCCTCATGTTAAAGCACCACTTGAGGAAGTCCTGAAGAGTAAGCAGAATATATTCCTAGTCATAGGGTTGAAAAGTCCTTTGACAAAAGTGACTCAGTAACACCAATGATTAATCTGGTCAATTGATATAGCACGCAGAAAAGCCTGCAGAGAACTGACAAAAGAAAAGACCTTCTACTCACTAATCAACCTGCTGCATCACCAACTGTCCAGTATAATATTGGTAGGAATAATCACCGCATAATATGTGTGGTGACTGATCCAGTTACACACTTAGGGTACTCTCCATCAAGCTATGTAGCACTATCACCATGCAGTGTGGTGTGGATCCAGAGCAGTAACCTAAAAGTTACAGGTATGAAGCTAAGAAAAAGATTCACAACACATCGACCAGCTCATATCTAGGTATCCTTAATGGAATGTGGACCAACTGGGACAGAGTTGTATTTCATCACAGCCTTTAAATTCAAGTGCTGGCTTATCCCCTATTCATCATCAGCATCACCTGGAAGACAAGGCCAGAAGAGGCATCAGACAGCCATGAGAAGGAAGTGTCAGGCTGGTAAGCTGACATCACAAGACAGCGTACAGCACGAGCCCTGTGCTACACACAGAACTGACCAAGCCAACAACCGATGGATTAAGATCAATGGTGGTGAACATGTAAACTGGCAAAGGGCGGATGAGTCTGCATAAACATCACCATCCTCAGAAGGCATGGATTAAGTGTTCAGAATGACCTTCAGCGGGAAGAATTGATAGAAGAATTTATCTCAGTCCATGTCGAGGTCTCCACCAGTACTGAAGGCAATTTTCGACCAATTGGTTTTACTCTACCTAATACCAAGAAATGGTTACTTGATTCAGCAAAGGTCATGGAAATTATCCACATCTCCAGTTAAGTAGAAGAAACAGGATTTGCTTGCCTGGGCTACTAACAGCAGGACTGATGAAATCTAGTCGAATCAGATACTAACCCTCCTCCATGACATACCCTCATTTCTGAGTCAGAATGACACGTGCTCAAGTATCACAGCTGCCTAAAATCTTCCTTTTCACAGCTTTTCCTCCATGGGAGAATGGAGGGATGCTACATTTGCCAGAAGTATTGTTCTGCCTGCTCTCCCAAACAGACTAAAGATCTGGGATGTTATCATTTACCTCTTGATCAAACTCATTAAATCAGATTGCCTAGTTATCACCAAATTACAATTTGTTGGAGCTACCTATGCCCAGATTGGCAGCCATATTTCCTCCAATACCATCCTAGATAACATTCCTACACACGAAAATTTCCCCATTCCTTTCAAACGCTTTGAGACCTCCTGAGGTGGTAAGGAGTGTTATTTTAATGCAAAGCAACACACACAAAATACTTTACCTTTTTCCCTTCCTGTTCCAGGCCTGAAGAAGACTCTGGGCCTGAAATGTTGCATATTTCCTTGGATGCTGCCTGACCTGCTGAGTTCCTCCGGCATTTTGTAAATGTTGCTTTGGATTTCCAGCATCTTCAGAATCTCTCATGTTTATATTTTAAGGGATTTTTTTTTTTCTTTTATCAATTAGCTGTCATTCAGCAAGGTGCAGGAAGGAGTGCGCTACCAACGGATAAGCACTTGGAAACTTGATTACCAATTTTCAGTTTGGATTCTTTCAGGGCTGTTTCCTTCTAGACTACATTACGGGTTTCAGGCATGATCTAATAAGATCTGGGGCAACACAAGATTGGGTGGAAATATCCAACTAAGTGTGGGTCAGTGACTATCTGCCAACAAGAGAATGTCTGACTATTTGCCCTTCATGTTCATCTGCATCAGCATTGCCACATAACTCTGACAAGGTCCTTCATGGCAGGCTGTTTGGAAAGGTTAGATGACATGGGATCCAGGGGAAGATGGTGGACTGGATTCATAAATGGCTAAGTGGTAGACTGCGCTGAACACACACATGCCTTCCGCTCTCTTCCTTTCTGATTTCAACCTTGCTCACCTCTTTGATCGGTGAGAAGTGGAGTCAATCAAGGCTCGTGCCCCATCTCCAGGCTTCCTGGCCTCCAGGACGCACACTCTACTCCTAACCTCACTGAACTTTGGAGGTCTTTATTCTTTGGAGTGTAGAAGGTTGAGGGGGGACTTGATAGAGTATTTAAAATTATGAGGGGGATAGATAGAGTTGACGTGGATAGGCTTTTTCCATTGAGAGTAGGGGAGATTCAAACAAGAGGACATGAGTTGAGAGTCAGGGGGCAGAAGTTTAAGGGTAACACGAAGGGGAATTTCTTTGCTCAGAGAGTGATAGCTGTGTGGAATGAGCTTCCAGTAGAAGTGGTAGAGGCAGGTTCGATATTGTCATTTAAAGTAAAATTGGATAGGTATATGGACAGGAAAGGAATGGAGGGTTATGGGCTGAGTGCGGGCCAGTGGGACTAGGTGAGTGTAAGCATCAGCACAGACTAGAAGGGCCGAGATGACCTGTTTCTGTGTTGTAATTGTTATATGGTTATATGGTTAACTCCTTTGGAGACAGCAAAGCACCAGAACGCTCAATTGACTCAAAACCATACCATCAAAATGTAAATCACAGGTTCCAATTATAACAGAATCAGATATGAACGAAGAAGAAGAAGAAGTGAAAGAAGTAGTTTTGTGAACTGTCTGAAGAATGTCACTATTGGTCACATTGCTTACTAACTCCATCTTCTTCTGGCCAACTTGCTAGAGTTGAGCCAAAAAGCTTGCTTCCATGCTGTATCATCTAGGCACTACCATTGAGCTGATTTTTAGCAGCAGAAGCAGGTGTGTTGGTACGTGCCCATCATCTAATCACATCGCTTTTCGTTCCCTATGCGCTCTCTTCCTTCTGCAAGTAGGTGGAACATGGTTCACTTGCTTGGTGCAAATGCAGCGGTCCTCACATAACTTGATACAATCCTGGTCCAAACGCCCCACTGATTGGCTCCTCTCCCACATCCCTACAAATTGCTCTTACATCACCACTGCACTTGCAGTTTGTAATGCAGAAGATGTACATCAGCACTCCCACAAATATTCTTGTACTGCATCCTAAACCTGTGATTTTTACTGGCTCATTTAACAAGGGCAGCAGCTACAAAGAAACACCATCATCTGCAAACTTTCGACCTTGACCTTGCCTAGAAATGGAATTTCTGTGAGTCTGGAGGAAGAATAAGTATGAAGGAAAGATAAATATATGGAGAACGACAGCTTTGGAGCTCAAGAGCCCATGAAGGACAAAGGTCCAGTCAAGCAATGGTATATTAGCGAGGGAGAAATTATTAAAGCACTGTGCACTGCTATAAAAGAAAGGCACATAGTGCTTTAACCACAGATCCCTCAGTGTGCAATATTGCTTGACTGGGACTTGTCACTCACTGTCTCCTGAGTTTGTAAGCTGTCTTTTACAAAGCAGTCAGAGATACAGAAGGGAGTACCATCATTTAGCCAAAATACTGAACAAAGAGGCTGAAAGATCGGATGTGGTGTAGATGCCTCATCTATCATAAGCTGATACATTAGGGCAACCCAAGCTAACTGTCTTCTAAAAGAACTCTAATGTTCCTTTTTTTTTCCTCAGAGTGCTCTCAGGATAATCAGAGCACAAAGATTTACAATTCTGATCAGCTTGAATGAGACTTTGCAAAGGAATCACATTATATAATTCACGAACACGAGGAACTCAGCAGATGCTGGAAATCCAAAGCAGCACACACAAAATACTGGAGGAACTCTGCGGGTCAGGCAGTAGCGATGGAAAAAATAAACAAATGACATTTCAGGCTGGCACCCTTTATCATTTTTTAACGTAATTATATTGGGAAAATACACTGATACTGCTATTACTTAATGCTTATTCCATTGTCTCTTGTGCAAAATGGAAGAATATCGATGAGGTTGATGCAAAATGTTATCATGATAGAGCAAATAAGACTGTAGTTGCCATGTGTGCAAACCACACGTTGTGGAGCCTGAGCTGTATCTGCACTAATTGAAAGATGGTCCAGACAGTCAATATTACAGCTTCCATCGGCACTAAAAGGCTGAGTGCTGATTGACAGAGAGCATGGTAAGTAGATGGGAGGATAGGAAATCACTGCTGAGGTGTTAGAGCTAGTATGATTTAGTAATCAGAGTTAAACACAGTCACCGTGCTAATCTTCTCCATCCAATTCATCCTTCTCCTTGGAGCAATGCAGGTGACTCCCATGTTACAAGGAGGGCTTGCATTTTCATAAAAATAGCTTGTATCATATTTTGAAGCACACACTTCAAAACTTGTGATCTGAACAAGAATTGCTCTTATTTATTTACCTCTTTCACATTATTTATTCACTATCCCAGATTTTAGGGCTTGAGAATTCCCTGAGGGTGAATTTCTGTTACTGAACAGTCTGTATGTTGGGGTTGCTTGTACTCCTGACATTGAACTGCATTGTTACTTCCCATTACCTTCTGTGCATCCCTCTTCAGGGTCTCTTGTCTGTGGATACCAGAGGTTTCTTCTTCTCCCTTCACCACACACTCAGATCTCTACTGTATTCCCAAAAAAGTTCAATATTCTTTCCCTTGTGGCATAGATTCAATTTTCAGAAAAATAACCCCGTGTCCGATACTTATCTCCTCATTAGGTGGTGTAGGTGGACTTTAAGTAGCATTAGTGTCACACCATATTGCCCAGGTAGTGTGTGCAACCAAAGAAGAACTTGGGCAAATTGGCATTGTGCGGCAATCACTTAAAGCAACTCTCTTTAATGTCCTCCGTGCAGCAGAATGAGCAGACCTGACTTAATCATGCTGATAGTCTTACTGCATTGAGTTATCAGTCAAGTTGTATGATCAAGTGCAGATTTTGAACTTACTGCCAGTGTGTATAACTACTGTATGCACTGGTCATCACTAATGGACAACCAGCCTGCTATTTTTTAAAATTTGAGTTAACTTAATGCAACAATCTGCTGAAGGAAAATTGCGGGTCAAGGGGCATCTGTGGGAGGAAGGAAATAGTCAATGTTTTGGGTCAACATTCTGCATCAGGGTTTAACTTAATATTTAGCTGGCAAGCTGAAAACACAGCTATAATTGCCAGTGATGTTAGCAAGTTCACAGGAGAAAGGAAACAAATAATCTCTTTACTTTAACCTCTTCTATTGATATAGTGGAGGGAGCAGCTTAATATGTGTTAGCATCACTGAAACAAATTGCAACCTAAAGCTAATCACTGATTTCTAATCCAGTATAAGTCAAAGTCGAAGTTATTGTCACATGTGCAAGAACATAATGAAAAGATGCAACAAAAAACCTTGCTGCAGCATCACAGCATGTGGCATCACATAAGTAGCATTCGCAGGGAAACATAAATGATACACAATTTCTACAGGGAGGAACACAATTAAAAAAGAAGTGGCGCTCATTTTAGTGCAATGCGATCAAGGTGATTAAGTAATATCTGCATTTTGTTTTTCAAAATCTAAAATACGTAATGGGAAGAACATTCTGGAGCAGCAGCTGGAAATTTGTAGTTGTAATGACTGTGATATTATTAGTGCTTGTTGTCATTACACTATGAAACTGGCAGTTTTCTACACATGCAGAGCAGAAATCCCAAAGATGCTGTCAGCTGCTCGGAGCCCCTACTCCCTCTAGTATGCTGCACAGTTTAATGCCCTTTTCCAATCGAATCAAGAGAAGTGTTTGAATTGATGAGAACTTAAAAGGATTTACAAACAAATCTCATTGTAAAATATTCTGAAGATGTTACACTGTGTTGCAGAAGGTGCAAGTGAAAATTGAAGTTTTAATGATGTTCCAAATCAATAACTGCTTAACACATTGGCTGGCTTGAAAAAAGTATGTAGACACTAATACCCTCAGAGAAATAAATCAAAATAAAATGGGGTTTAATATTTAAATAAATTAGTATGCTTATACATACTTTTCTATATTAATCATATATGTATGTTAAAAACTTTACAATGCTTAATAAAATGTTTAAACAGTAATTTCAATTCCACTTTTTTGTGCATGATTTGCCATTTGTGAGAATCTTTAATATGATTGGTTTCTTGGTCTGTTTAGTAACATTATAATGGTCGGATACTGGAGATAAATCTGAACTAATAGTTATCAGGGAAAAACAATCTTAGACAGGAAGTTCCTAGGAGCTTACTGGTGAGTGGCTTCCTTTGCGGCCAGTAAAGAGTTCCATCACCGCATTCTGCGCCCTCCGCTGGTCAGCCTTGATCATGGACACTGTGTTCCAGCTGTCTAGATACACAAGCCTGAGCAGTATGATATGGAGAGCAAGCTGTTCCCATATAGCAAGCTCCCCCTCTCCTCGCATCTGATGAGCCCAAAGGAACGGCAGAGATCGATACAGTTTGGTACCCTCAACATCGCAGGAGTTGCCAGTCAGCATTGGACTCTACATAGGACTGTCTTAGGAACTCCAGCTCTGGATTTTTCCCTCTGGGTTTACTCCGGAAGCCTTCCCCATGAATAGGTACAGTCGCAAAGCAGCGGAGATTTGAGATCAGAGTTTCCTTCTCCTAGATGAACTGCCAACCATGACTGATGAGCCCCTTCTGCCCAAAGTGCTGGTTTTAAGGCATCAGTAACCTGCCTTTGCCCCACCTCCTGACAGTAGAAACGGTTCTGCCAGACTTAGTAGCTAAGCTACATGTGAAGACCAGGAGCTGGACTTGGTTGTCAGAGGCTATTTGAGGCTCACGCCATTGGGAGCATTTAATAGGTAGTGGGAGGTTGTCCCCATTGCCACCCCTGGCTACAACAACCTTAAGGAACCCTGCATTACTGGTTTCAAACCCAACCCATTACCTCTGTGACCTGGGTTATTTATTCATGATGGTAAGAAGTGACACTGTGATAAAGTGGAATGACTGTAACAGCAAAAAGAGGAGGAATGTACAATAGTGGGTGGGTGATTGGCAGTGTAATCCCAGTTATACGAGCTGAGTGGAAATGGGTACATGTCTGTGGGAGAAGTGAATGTGTGCAATTACCGTGGCATGTGAAAAGAGTGTCGGTGATTTTGCTAACTGCAGAATTAACCGGGGAAATAGCATCCAGACACTCACAGTAGTAAAGTAGGAAATCGATTGTGTTAATACCTGATGAGCAAAAGATGGCTGAAGTTGTCATTGTTTACATGCATAAAGCATTATTAAATAGAGGGGATGAAACAAGAATATTGGTCAAACTATTCAGCTTGGCGCACAATGGAAAGACATGGCGAAATGGGAATTTGAGGAGAGAAGAGGATTCTTCACCTTCATTGGAAAAACTATCATTATTACTCTCGTATCTTAATAGTGCCAGCACAATAATAGAAATCCAGAAAATGGGCTCTAAAGATGTCATGGCTTCAACTAGTAGACTCAGGGTTATATCAGGTGCTATTAATCTGAAGGAATCTATATAATGTTTGTTGTTGCTTGCCTCGCTGTCTAGCCATAATTAAGACGATGGATCTACTGTCTCAGCTGAGTATCACACCGGCTTCATCTATTAACCCTTGGAGGATATGTTATAAATAGACTTAATCTTCGCTGTTCTCCTCATTTTCGTCAGAAGCTTAGCTCAATACTGAGTATGAAACCCCTGAGGTTGAGTCAAAATCACTACAGTAAACTCATAGTAGTGAGTGAGAGTATGCACCTTACTGTTGATGTTTCATTTCCTGAGATCTTTCAGGCTCAAAGCTTTGGAAACTGATAGAAACAGCTAAATTACTATCTTATCTGGTTTCCTGCAAGCTTTGAGCTGTAAGTCCTCAAACATATTTTTATTTAGTTGTGATATAAGAAATCCAAAAAATATGTACCACCAAATCTGAGACGACTCCACACTCTTCTGAAAGTTTGTGAATGGGAGGGTTAAGATTTGGGTATGATCCTCTATGACAGTGATTCCCAACCTGGAGGCCATGGACTCCTTGTTTCATGGTATTGGTCCATGGCATAAAAAAGGTTGGGAAGCCCTCCTCTAGGAACATTATTGTGTTCCATCAATTAAAAGAAAGCAGAACATTGGGTATACTCAGCAGGTCAAGCAACATCTGCGGACAGAGAAAAAAGATTAACATTTCCGGTCAATGATATTTTGGTAGAGATAAAATGAGTAAAAGCAAATGATGGAGATCGGTGACAGGATGCAAGGCAGGAGAGATCACCAGCATTTTCCTTTCTTTCTCCCCCACCTGCAATATACTTCACATTTGAGTTTGTAGTCAATGGATCTTCAGCCTTCAAACATGCATGAAGAGCTACCACCAAGTGAGCCACTGTGCAGTACCTGACATCCGTGCAATTATACCCCATTACTCATGAGTGCCTTCAGGAAAAAAGACAGAATATTTGAAGGGAAAAAATAGACATCCACATGCACCTCACAGGAACATGTTTACACTGTGTACTGTTCCACATTTGTATGCTTCTTTACACAGAGGAACTGTCACATCAGTAGGTATGAAGATGATATTAATATTCAGTACTTCATGACCTACCAGCATACGCACAAATTTGTTTGAGAAGATAAGCTAGAAAAACAAATGATTTGTTAACCGCAAATGGTCAAATAATATAACAACATCTATCCACAGTTTTGAAGTGCTGATACCCAGGTACATTGTGGTGTGTGATGTAACACACACAAAATGCTGGAAGAACTCACCGGACCAGGCAGCATCTATGGAGGGGAGTAAATAGACGACGTTTTGGGCCGAGACCTTTCAGCAGGACTGGAGAAAAAAAGATGAGGATTCAGAGTTAGAAAGAGGGGAAACACAAGGTGATAGGTGAAACTGGGAGTGGGGGTGAAGTAAAGAGCTGGGAAGTTGATTGGTAAAAGAGCTACAGGGCTGGAGAAGGGGGAATCTAATAGGAGAGGACAGAAGGCCATGAGGGAGGTGATGGGCAGGCAAGGAGATAAAATGAGAGGGGGAAAAGGGGATGGGGAATGGAGAAGCGGGGAGGGGGTGGGTATTGGCCATTACTAAAAGCACAAAAAATCTATCTTCATGCCATTAGGTTGGAGGCTACCCAGATGGAATATAAGGTGTTGCTCCTCCACCCTGAGGGGGGCTTCATTGTGACAGTAGAGGAGACCATTGACTGACATGTCGGAATGGGAACGGGAAGTGGAATCAGAGGCCACTGGGAGATCCCGCTATTTCTGGTGGACGGACTGCAGGTGCTTGATGAAGCAGTCTCCCAATCTACACTGAGTCTCACTGATATACAGGAGGCCACACCGGAAGCACTGGATACAGTAGTTGACCCCAACAGACTCACAGGTGAAGTATTGCTTCACCTGGAAGGACTGTTTGAGGCCCTGAATGGTAGTGAGTGGTGTGTGATGTATTCAATTGTCCCTTTTTGAATGTGTTCTTTTGGAATCTCCAACTTAAAGACCAAAGAGCTGGCACTGGGATGTTGTTGGTGGTGAAGTGAAAGTGAGATCAAGTGGGTAGGGGAGTGGCGATGGAATTTTAAATTGTGCTCTTCTCACTGGTCATGTGTCTGTGTGCTGGATTCATGGCCCCACTTTTGTTAGGAGTTTGAACAATGAAGCAATCCCAAAGATCTGCAGCTTCATGGGTGGAGCCTCCTGAGCAGGGATGTGGAAACTGGAGTCAATGACTTTGCTCATTGGGCAATCGGCCATTGTACATTGTGACAGTTTGAATGGACCACACATAAATCACCAGGTCCACAAATTTACAACAGCCTCTTTCTGTTTCAGCAGACTCCCTGCTTCCTGGACCTGCCTTTACCCGTTATAGGTTTGCTGAACTGCCTGATGTTCTGGATTTCAAAAACTGCGTGCTCTTCCTCATTCATCATCTCCAACTCTTCCTCCACTACTCCGTACTCTACTACATCAATCAAGCCTGATATTGAAATGAGTCATTGCCCTTATTGACAGTACTGGGAAACTGAAAAGAGGCCAGGAGATCAAAGCGATAAATGATTATAATGACAGGCTAAAAGGGTGTTCAATGTATTTTCACATGCAGCAAAGAAAACCCATGCACTCTACTCTACCTGTTCCAGCTCACCATTACTTGCTGGCTAATTTCAGGTTGAGTAAAAGATAACAAGGTTTCCTAAGGAAATAACCCTGACAGCTGGATGACCTTGATAAATCCCTGATAGAATGGAGAGGAATTGGCACAGAGCTCATTGTTGGAAAGCAAGGCACTAAATTAATATTTGTTGGGCAATGAAAATGAAACGAAATGGTATTTTCCTCCACAGGCATCGTAAGTGATTATCACAAATGATTTTTTTGCATTTTCAGTGTGCTTTCCAACAGTATACAAGTGAGAACTGCACTTTATGAAATGCTAACTTTTGAAGGCACTACTCAAGAGCAACAAGCCATCGAGCATCTGCAGAGTCTTGTGTCTCCATTGTTAAACAGGGGGCTTGTTTGTTCATTCAGGAGTACCTTAGAAAATCTCAAAGTTCTATTCAACTATCCTTGGAACCTAGGGCAAAATCTGTCCTTTGGCTAAAATTACTGAAGCAAGTTATCTAGTGATTCCTTGCTGTTTGCTGGACTGCGTCTTTCAAGTCCACAACTTCCACATTTCCTATGCTACAATGCAAATGCTTGGACTCTGTTTTTATCAGGGCAGCAATGGCTTGCAGGAACTTCTGTACCAGAAAGGTAAAAGTTGATCAATACTTTGGACATGATAGTGGCTAATTAGTTATGTAACATCAGAGGTTAAAAACAATTGCATTATTGCTTGTTAATTCCACACACCACACTTCGTTTGCTTTACAATCTAGAATTTCAATCAACTCTTTCTCTGTAAATGAAGACTGCTGAATACAATGAGTTTGGTCTTTATAGTTTTTTCTAATAATGTGGAATATTCTGTTTATTTATTTAAGCTTTAGTGCACGATTAAACATCAATTTACAATTAATAACATCTTGAAAAGGGAATAGAAGAAGCAAAATCTTTCAGCGCTTTTGCTGGAGTTGTCATGGCAACTGGCCAAATGTCAGAAAGCTCTGATAAGGCAAGTTCAGAATTCAGACAATGCCAACAATATTGTCTGTACTAGTAATAAGGTGCCTCTCTACTTAGCTTTTTGTTCACAGTTGGTCGGTGGGCGGTGAGGCCTTGATAATACTCAGAACAAAGGAAAAAGAAATAAACCTATTCTTACTCAATGGAAAAAAGTACAGATATTTTATCTCTATCTGTATGTTTCTATGTGTGTGTGTGTCTATACTCGTGTGCACGAGTGCACATCTGTGTGCTTGCATGCTAGAAAGGGCTACATTGCTGCCAGAGGCTGCTCAGACTTGTGGGCTGAGGGGTGCAGGGAACTAAAGTGGAAAAAATCCAGGAAGTAACTGGAGCAGTTAATGGCTTGAGATGTGTCGCTACATGCCTTGCTTGCATATTCGCAGAAAGGTATAAAAAGCAGTGAGTTCATCATTTGAAATAGTTTTGGAACTAAACAGGTAGGGACTTGAAAATAAGCAGAAAACTTGGGTTAAAAAAAATACAAAATGCTGGCAGAACTCAGCAGGCCAGACAGCATCTATGGGAGGAGGTAGTGACGACGTTTCGGGCCGAAACCCTTCATCAGGAGTGAAGTGACATGGGATGGTCAAGGGGGGATAAGAAGTGGGGAGAGGGATAAAGTAGAGAGCTAGGAAGTGATAGGCTGGAGGGAAATGGACTAGGGGGAAGGTGGAGAATTATGGGAAATAAAAGAGAAAGAAAGGTAGGGCTGGGGGGAGATTATAGTGAGGGGGGAAAAAGAGAGAGAGGTGCCCCCCCCCACCCTCATCCCTATCTATTATTTTAGTCTGGTTCTCTTTCCCTCTCTTTTTTCCCCCTCACTATAATCTCCCCCCAGCCCTACCTTTCTTTCTCTTTTATTTCCGATAATTCTCCACCTTCCCCCAGCCCATTTCCCTCCAGCCTATCACTGCCTAGCTCTCTACTTCATTCCTCCCCCCACTTCTTATCCCCCCTCGACCATCCCATGTTACTTCACTCCTGACGAAGGGTTTCGGCCCGAAACGTCGTCACTACCTCCTCCCATAGATGCTGTCTGGCCTGCTGAGTTCTGCCAGCATTTTGTATTTTTTTAAATTTATTTCCAGCATCTGCAGATTCACTCGTGTTGCCTTAGAAAACTTGGGTTGCAAGATTAACCCAAGTTGTCAACGTATAATGTAAAACATCTTCCTTCTTCTGCTCTGTACAGCATCTGTGACTAAAAATCCGAGCTTTGCTGAATTTATGATAGCAAGTGGCCAGTGACAAAGCAGCAACATGGCATGGATCTGTAAGATACGAATTTTGATTCAATACATTTTGGCTTCTTGGTTTTGAAGGCGATTAGAAACATTGCACGTGATGCCAAGATCTCACAAGGCTTGTCATCCAGAATTATGTAGCCACCTCACAGCGTTAGCAAAGGATCTTAGAAATCAATCCAGATGAAAAATCAGCATATTCCCGTTAACCCTCACCAATTTTTATAGGTGTAACCGTGGAAAGCTTCCTATCTGGATGCATGATGGCTTGGAATGGCAACTGCAAGCATCAGTGGAAAGTTCCGGGCACAGCTCAGCTCGTCATGAAGACCAGGCACCTCTCCCGTGACTCTGACCGCACTTCACACTACCTCAGAAAGGCAGCCGGCACAAACAAAGACCCCTCCCACTCTGGACATCTTCTCTTCTCTCTCCTCCCATCGGGCAGAAGATATAATATTTAAAAGCACAATCTACCGGGCTGTTAGTACACAATCTACTAACAGACTTGGCCTCCACAGCTGCCTGTGGCAGAGAATTCCAAAGATTCACCACTCTCTGCCTAAAGAAGATCATCCTAATATCTGTTCTAAAAGATGCGCTCTATTCTGAGGCTGTGTTCTCTGGTCTTAGACTCCCCCACCATAGGAAACATCCTCTCCACGTCCACCTTATCAAGGGGTTTCACCATTCAATAGGTTTCAATAAGGTCACCGCTCGTTCTTCTGAATTCCAGTGAATTCAGGCCCAGGGCCATCAAACACTCTTCATATGACAAGCTGTTGAAACCTGGAATAATTTTCATCAAACTTCCTTTGAACCCTCTCCAGCTTCAACACATCTTTTCTGAGATAAGGGGCTCAAACCTGCTCACAATACTCCAAGTGAGGCCTCCCCAGTGCTTTATAAAGCCTCAACATTACATCCTTGCTTTTATATTCTAGTCCTCGTGAAATGAATGCCAACATCACATTTGCCTTCCTCACCACAGACTCAACCTGCAAATAAACCTTTAGCAAATCCTGCACAAACATTCCCAAGTCCCTTTGCACCTCAGCTTTCTGTATTTTCTCTCCATTTAGAAAAGAGTCAACCCTTTCATGTCTTCTACCAAAGTGCATGACCATACACTTGTTGTTGTCAGTTAACATCGGTAGCTGAGCGAAGGGCGCTGAGTAGGCTACGGTCAATTATGGAAAACCCTGAACATCCTCTACATAGCACCATCCAGAGACAGAGAAGCAGTTTCAGCGACAGGTTACTGTCGATACAATGCTCCTCAGACAGGATGAAGAGGTCAATACTCCCCAATGCCATTAGGCTTTACAATTCAACTGCCAGGACTTAAGAACTTTTTTTTAAAGCTATTATTAATGCTTTTTGAGTTAGTGATTTAGATGCATATCATATTATTACTGAGTTAAGTATTGTATGTAATGAGTTTTTGCTACAACAAGTGTATGGGACATTGGAAAAAATGTTGAATTTCCCCATGGGGATGAATAAAGTATCTATCTATCTATCTATCTATCTACTTCCCATTACTGTATTCCATCTGCCACTTCATTGCCCGTTCTCCTATCAACCAAGTGATTTATTTTGATATTATTGGTACAGGTATTAATATAGCTGGGACAACAGCACGAAACACTTTGATTGTATTTGACATCCTACAACTCAATTATATCTTATCTTCCAGTAATATGGTGCTGTGCTCAGACACAGTGACCTCTTGGGGGCCAACCAACAGTGTCTTTTTCCTTTCTTAAATGTCTTTTTTTTATGATTGCAAGACAATTCTGGACTCAAGAACTTTAGGTACTACAGGTCTATTCCATCAGCTGCTTGTTGGCGGAGGAGCTGGACCTGGTGCAGACTGCGTTTCTGCCAGCTACAGGAAGGCATCGAAGGCATCGAATTTGGTGTGCGAAGGCAGCGTGCAGTGTAATCATGGGTAATTGCCTTGGACATTTTTTTTTATGATTACAAGACCCTGTTGGACATTGATAATGTAAGATGCCTCAGGGCTGTTTCCCCTGTTTGGTGACACAACAGATGGCAGGGGAGCTGTGTGGCCTTGGTGTTAGCGAGGAATAGGCCTCAAGCCACGGGCTTAGGAAAAGAAGCGAGGAATAGGCCTCAAGCCACGGGCTTAGGAAAAGAAGCGAGGAATAGGCCTCAAGCCACAGGCTTAGGAACAGAAGCGAGGAATAGGCCTCAAGCCACGGGCTTAGGAACAGAAGTGAGGAATAGGCCTCAAGCCACGGGCTTAGGAAAAGAAGTGAGGAATAGGCCTCAAGCCACGGGCTTAGGAAAAGAAGCGAGGAATAGGCCTCAAGCCACAGGCTTAGGAACAGAAGCGAGGAATAGGCCTCAAGCCACAGGAACAGAGTCACCAGAGGCATTGTAACATGGCGTCCATGCTCGACTGGGGGCTGGCCTCTCCTGACAGTGCTGCCCTCCACTGTTCAATTATATATATATATTTCTTTTTGCATGACTGTACGTATGCTTGTTATCTTATCTCGAAGGTGCTGAGTAAATTTTGCCCCTTGTCCCCAGAGGAATGCTGTTTCATTTGGCTGTACTCACGTATGGTTGAATGATAATTAAACTTGGATTTGATTTGATTTATGCATGTCCGAGAGCATATCCCTTCAATTCTCCCCTGAAAACTGTACCTGAGACATTGTAGCACTCCTGCAGTAGCTTGTTGAACTTGGGCTAGATTTTATGCGCAAGTCACAGGTAAGGAATTTGAATCCCTGGTCTTCTGAGTTGGAGGCTGGACCAGTACACAGTCAGCAGGCACATTCCAATTGTACAAACAGACATTTAAATGCCATCTTTGAGGCAATGGACTTTGATGTTTTCTTTACCCGCAGGAAGAACACGGATTATCAAATGTAAATGATTTTGTATTTTGACAGATGCTGAGTCACCTCTCCAAACTAGATACAAAATTTCAGTTTCTCCACTTTGATTGTAAATTGAATGAAAGCTATTTACTATCTCCCTGATTCTTAAAGAAGTTCTGTAGAAATTGAATTCTGAAGAAATAGAAGTAACCAAAAATTCAATTAAAGATTAAGATAGAAAAAGATTCTAATGCCTGGAGAATTTACAAAAGAATCAAAAAGGATATACTAATGTTTAGATAGTATTGATAGGAAAGGGCTGTAGCAAGCTTTGGAAGGAATTTCTTTTTTTTACAGTACATTTAACGCTAAATATAGTAATAAAACAGAATTATTACTAGATGTTGCAAAGTGACAGGCACAGATTATAGAGTATTAACAATAATAGGCATATGAAAATTGAGATAACAGCCTTCAAGCTCTCCTGGAGAGATTCCTCATTGTAAGATAATGCCACTCTTTTCTTCATGAAATATGATAATATAATTTAACCAGGTTTTAATTAAATATTGGATCCGACACTGAACTGGACTGAAAGAATCTTTAGATCCTTAAGTAAAATATATGCGAAAGAAGGAAGAATAACAATTCATGGATTACAATTTGTACTTGTGTAACATTTTAAGGGAGGTGGATTTCAAGCTGCTTCACAGAAACAATAGTGTCTTTGCTAAAGATGGGAACTGCCCAACATCTGAAGGAAGTATTTCCTGATTATGTTCTAGGATCACTTAGTTATAACATTTAAGATATGTCCAATTACACTAGATTCCTTCACCAGAGTACAGATATTTACTCTGTATTGATTGAACTGCTTATTATCCTAAACATCTGTTTAGTTTGCCCTTCCAATACGCAAATCTGAGGCATTCCAAGTGAATATTATACATTATAACATAACATTATAATGTCCTTACATTTTATCATTTGGTGTTTTATCCACCTTTCTTTTTTGAGGTGCATGCTAGACTCTGGTTATTGCCTGATCAAACCTGTTAAGAAATCTGCAGTGTAACCTCCTCCATTTTACATTTAGTATTACAAACCACTTGGAATGAAACCCAGCTGGTTCTTCATGCCCATTTATGCCTTGCACCTAACAGTCCCCAAGATCCTACATCAATTTCTCATTGATTACGGTGACGATTCTTCAATGGTCAGTTTAGGCTAATGCTTTCATTATTTCGTAGATGCAACATAATCTCGTTAATCAGACCTGCTGTTACTTTCTTCCCTCCTCATGCATCTCTGAGCCATGGCAACGGCATTCGTTTTCCCACCCTTCCAGGTAACTGAGCTCTGCTGCTGGAGTTCAAGGTATGGATATGCCACCCTGAGATTTATTTTCTTTCAGGCTTTCACAGTAGAACAGAGAAATGCAATAGAATCATGAAGAAAAACACACACAAGCAAGGACTGACAAACAACTAATGCATAAAAGAATTGTGCATTATAATAAATAAATAAATAAATAATACGGAAGAGTCTTCGACTGTGAGTCTATTGGTTGAGGAATCAGTCCATAACTGAGGTGAGTGATGTTATCCAGGCTGGTTCAGGAGATTGATGTTTGAAGGGTACTAACTGATCCTGCACCTGGTGGTTGTGAGACCTAAGACACCTGTACCTCCTTTCTGATGGCAGCAGTGAGAAGAGAGCATGGCCTGGAGTGTGGGGGTCCCTGATGATGGATAATGGATGATGGATAATGGGGTACTACCACTGACAACAATGCAATTAGGGCAGGGAGCAGAATGATCAGCAAAGATCGATAACCGGGGATCTGTGCCAGAAACTGCAAATGCATCGCAAAAAGGATGAGATGGAGTTAAATATGGAGCTAGTTTCACAACTTTCCCTCACTCTGTAAAAAGGGCACTGGAGGAAGGTTCTGGACAGTAAAACCTAGCAAAACGTAATAGCCACAGAAAGAAACAATAATGTTTTATAATACACCTTCTGGCCATTGATGTCCTGAGATCAGATCTAGTATAAGGTGCTCAACTATATTTATTTAGGATACAAAAATGACTTCACCATCAAGAGTAAGGTCATTGTCTGTTAAGTGGCTTTGAACATCCTGGTAAGTGATTCCTTACTAGGATGCTCAAAGCCCTTACAGTGTATTCTAATAATGCATTCCTTCTATATTGACTTCAAACAGGTTGCAGATTCCCAAAGGCTCACTCTTAAACAGTTATATCTAAAATATCTGCCACGGCTGCTTTTCTGAGGTGTGCCTCTTATAATATCTTAAGCAGTCAGCGGAGATACTCACACATTTATCCACTCGGATATTGGTGCCAAATGCAATTTGACGCCCGCCTAAAGCTGTTCAAGGCTATTGGGTTTTATAACTTCAAAACATTTCACTTATTCAAACAAAGACACGGGAGCCCAAAAGGTGGGTCTAACTTCAAGTTTACCTTAAGCAAGGTGTGCACGTATCATGTGATAGCATGATAACATATGCTATTAACATAATTTTACATATAATCCATAATTACTTAAACAAACAAGAATACTTAATTAAACTCTCTCTCTCTCTCTCGCTCTCTATATACACACACACACACATATATATATATATATATATATATATATACACAAGATTATTCATATATCGTCATGGCTATCCCTTGAGGTCAAGGATGATGGTTTTCATTCCATTGATCTATTTATGGGCTCTTAAGTGGCTTATGAGCCCAAGGCCCACAGAGCAAAGACACCTGTGCGTGTATTTGTTTAATGTGCACTTGATGTTGCACTCCAAGAAGTACACAATACTTCACAAATCAACCAACTCATTCCAATGGCATGGAAACCATGATGATTGGAGCTGATGGATTTGTTGCAGCCTTCATCCGCCTTCACAGCCGTTGAGTTCGAAGTAACTTCGTCCGCCTGTTCCACCGCTGAGGTCTTGGTTGGATTGTTATTTGTCAGGGACCTCACCTTCGACCTTACCACCATGGGTGACCCTACCAGGAGCATAGCTCCGGACAACATCGCTCTCAAGTTCTCAGGACCACACAAGCTTCTCCACCGCGACAAGGTGACAATCCATGGAGAAGACGCATATATCATCACAATATTAAATACACAACTGAAGCCACTCTGAAGAAGTTCTCCTCTTTGCGGCAGGAGATCTATGAGCTCTCTCTCACTGTTCTTCCTCTGTTGCTTCTCTTGCTCTTCTTGAATTCCTGACTCACCCCTCCCTCTCACTGGATTTCTTCCCTCTACCCAGAGCTTCCTACCTTTTCTATGCCATGGACCAATACCAGTAGGCAAGGGGTCTATGGACCCCACGCTTGGAACCCATGCTCTACACTCTCAGTACTGATGTTCGGTCTCAGAATGTCAGCCATCCCTTTGCCTCCACAGATGTTGCCATAGTTCTTCCAACTATTTGTTATTTAGCTCAAAACATTCAACCCCATGCCACCTGTTTATAGCTGAGAGTTAGTACAGTAACTGAGTAACAAGCCTTATATCTTGATTTATTTTTGACTGCAAAAATCATTCCTTGGTATTTTCCTTATTTGGAATAATATCCAAGTACATATTACAGCACTTTGGGTGTTTTATTGCAGAATGCTATGGATTTTACTTTGAGAGAGATAGAAGCTCTATTTTTTTCAGGTTATATACACACAAATACTTCTTTTCTGATCAAGGATCCCTTGGCTCTCAGTAGAAAGCATATTAAACATTACAACATCAAGACATGACCAGGAGAATGGATAACATCCTACAATGCCACGGACAGTCAATGTGACAAATGAGACAATGTATTTAGTGAAAATGAAAATGGATATGCCGGAGCCATTATTAACATGAAGTCATAAAGGAAAGATGTTTAGAGTCATAGAGTGCTACAGCACAGAAATAGGCCATTTGGCCCATCTACTGCATGCCAACCTGATCTGATCCATCTGTATCCAGCCCATGGCCCTCCATCTATCCACCTTTCCAAATGTCACTTAAACTTTACAATTTAACTCATATTTGCTGGCAGCTTGTTCCACACTCACGCTTCACTCTGTGTGAAGGAGACCCCCCTCACCTTCCCCCTAAATATTTCAACCTTCACCCTAAACCTATGACCTCTAGTTTTAGTCTTATCCAGCTTGGAAGAGAAAAAAGCCCGCAGGCATTCGCCCTATATATGTAATGCCCTGGTTAAGAGTTTTACTGCTATGATGTAGGTATTTCATTTTAGCAGTTCTGTAAGAACTGCTGGTTCTGCTTTCAGCCTGTTTGGGTTTGAACTAATATAAGGGGCTTTGTTGTTCATCTTAGATGTGCTGCGTCAGGCAATCAGGATGGTGGAATTAGGAGGCTCTGGTGAACACTGGGCAAAGAGGTTTTTGTGACGGACACTGGTGTGGGTCAAGATGGTTTTGGTGGGAGGTTGGAGAAGACAGGAAAGAAGATGGCTGAGGATGACCCCTATTGCACGAGGTGCTTAGTGCAGATGAATGGCTTCAAGGAGGATGGACCAGTACTCCCGTGGGAACGCCCGCTTGTTCGAGATGGATTTCGAGTGACGTTTAGAAGGTGATGTGTGCTTTCATGCAGACCAAGGGTCTAGAACATGAGTTACAGTCAAGTTCAAGATGAGCTCCAACTTATGTGGACTGGGTTAACTGTAACGGACCCTTTATTTATTTATTTATTTTCCCTCACTAACTGTTTAATAAAGCTGACATTTGTAGGTATACTTTCTTTATAATTGCCAATGAGCTGTTATTTCTTGCCAAAGACGAAATGCACGGGGGCAGTATTTACACAGACTGGGGTTCGTGTGGGTGAGACTTCCCAACCCCCTGGTTTGGAGGGACCCCAGTCACATCTACCCTAGACGTACAGAGCCTGAGAAAGGTGGTTTACTCACTGCTGAGTTCGATGGCTGTTAGTGACGGGCTAACGAGCTGTATCTATACAGACACCCTGTAAAAGAGGGTTTCATATACTGCTGATGATTTTGATATGTTGCACTAATGTAATCGCTTGAGAAACAAGCATAACCACATGAGCACTGGACATAGTTCTACCCTCTTGAGAATGATAGTTGTGGCTTGAAGGGGCAACGATTCAGTTAACTCCGTCACAAGACTCTGCAGCTCTGGAGCAACAAACAAAACACTGGAGGAACTCGATGGGTCAAGTAGCATCAGTGGGGGCTGGGGGAGGATGCTGAAACCGTCGACTCTTCAGTTTGAAAACCTGCGTCAGGACTGAAGATGAAGAGGGTGATTGTCAGTATAAACAGGAGAGTGGGAATGGTGAGGCAGGATCCTGAGGTGAAAGGTGGACTGAGGAGAGGTAAAGGATGATGGGTAGATTGTGTCAGATAGGGGAGGGGGGTGTGGAGTTGGAGATAGTGGCTGGTAGATGGAGGCAGACAAAGAGAGAGGGAAAGAGAAATAAATGAGAGGCTGAAGGAGGGCGTGAGAAAAAGGTTGGACACTGCCACTAAAAGGTGATACACAGAGGCACAGGTAACTGCAGGAAATTGATTTTGCCTGCAGATTGATCAGCAAGCTTACTCTGACTTCAAAATTGATGAGAACTTATGGATTATTTATGAAGTGTAAAGGCATGATATGGCCCAGAACTTGCTAGTTTTAACCCGCTACCCTTACTCATTGCTCTCTTGAAGTGATTTGAATGAGCTGTTGAGAGCCTGGATTGTTTACCCTAAGTGCCCCTGGGTTCGCCTATAAGATCCTAAACAGCAGTAGGGCCTTGAATAATGAAAAGAGCTCGTTACTAAAACACACACAAAATGTATGGAGGGATTCAACAGGTCTGGCAGCATGTATGGAAAAGAGTAAATAGTCAAGGTTTTGAAGAAAGGTCTCAGCCTGAAACGTTAACTCTTTACTCTTTTCCATAGATGCTGCCTGACCTGTTGAGCTCCTCCAGTGTTTTGTGTGCGTTGCTTTGAATTTCCAGCATCTGAAGTTCTTCTAGTGTTGGTCTCACACTGAAACCTGTCTTTCACAGCAGGCAAGGGCCTGCCCATCAACAGCTTTGCCATCTGTCAAGCTGGCCAGCATTTCTAAATGACCCTGAAGATCTCAGTGTCAGAAACACCAATAAACTTGAAATGAAATCATTAAAAAATATTAAAAATCAATAAATCAAAAAAAACTTGTAGGGATAGTGTGGTAACATAGTGGTTTATATAACACTATTACAGGGCCAATGGCCCAGGGTCAATTCCACCACTGTATGAATTGCTCCCACGTTTCATAGACGTATGGGTTAGTAGGTTAATTGGCCACATGGGTGTAATTGGGTGGCGTTGGCTTTGGGCCAGAAGGACTGTTACCGTCCTGTACCTCTGAATAATAAAATAAATCAATAAATATGTAATCTGACTAAATAAAATATAGATACTTAAATAGGAACTTACGAACTTTTTCTTGCAGCTCAACATTGAGTATCATTGCTTATCTTTTGCCTGTTCTGACCTTGACGCCATCAACAGCACGTACAAGAAGGGTGTGGCAGCTCTTAGGCACTAAGCTTTGGACTCCTGCATTCAGGTGGGCGCACTGAAACCGGCTAGCACCAAAGCTGAGAAAGGCGTGTAAGCACTTCCCGGTAAAACCCCAGCCAGATTCTTCAGGCCGTACACTTGCAGACTGATACAGAAACAGCAAAAGAACTCAGTGTGCAATGTGTCAGCTCTGAATCCGACAGATTACAAGCTGCACAACTTTGTCTTAAATATTGACAGCTACCTTTATCACAGCAAGCGACATAGCAACAGTAAATCACTGTCAACAAAGGCTAGGACAAACCACCGTATAAGCATAAAAAATCATTACTGGTAGGAGCCTTTTGTTAGATTAAGGGCACTTAAAACAATAAAGACAATGATTGCCCTCAAACAAGTATTAATGAAGAATAACGGAAATATGGAATGGACTTTAGAACAATAGATCTTTTATTAATGCAGACGTTAATCCAGTGTTACATCAACAGTGGTTTGTAGCTATGATCTGAACTTCAAGCCATTTATACAATGATTTGAGATTCGTTTCATAAAAGATTGTGTAAACTAGGGGTTACCATCAATTAATGGTAGGAGTCCATGGCATTAAAAATGTTAGGGACCCCTGGTGTTTGCAATGATAATCCCAATGCCATTCTTAGTGAACTCCCGTGACGTTCTGACAAGGGCTGACTTTGTCCACATCCTTTTACAGTTCTTCCTGAAGCCATTGACTTGGCAGAACCACAGTGTCGTGGGTTAACGTAGCCATGTTCCCTCTTTTGTTCTAAGCAGTCAGAAACACAGGCAGAAGGCTCTGTTTTTATACAACCCACTTTCACAACTCAGGATGCTCCGAAGTATCTAACAGTTCATAAAAGGAATGAATTGTAGTTACTATTGAAACTAAGGCAACTTTGCAGTTAATTTAACTGTTCAAATAATAGCATTGTAAATCTGTAATTTGTCTTTAATAAAAAGTTGTCTGAAGGATGAACGTTGGCTAGAGCATGGCCTTTGCATCTATTTTGATGATTTTCCTCTATCATGTCCACATAAAAAGACAAGTGGAGCCTTAGCTTAGTCCTTCCCCTGAGAAATAGAGACTAGGAATGTACCTTCTCAGTTTATCAATGAGGAATCAACTCAGATTATGTACTGAATAATGGATTGAAGCTCTATGTCTCTAACATTGTAATTTGCCATCATTGTCCAGAGACTATAATCCACCCGATTTTCAAAAAGATATTTGTCCACCCTTAGACCCCACCCCCACCCCACCGCCCTCCAATTTATAAAACTGAGAGGGTTAGCCTCGAGCTTTGGAGGCAGTAAAACAAAAGTGACTTTCTTCCCAAGCAACTCATCATCGTTTCCAAGAAATGTGAAAAGGAGTTAAATAAATGCAAGTCTCTCCAAGTGGTAAGAGGTGGTCTGCATGCAATACCAGTGGTTCTACTGTGTGATGATCGGGGTGCATTTCAACGACCAACCTATAGCTCCTTCCTGAAGTTGCTAATAACTTAGCAAAGGTAGACATTCCAACCTGGCATCACCCTGAGCTGCATAATGGGGAAGTCATATAATAGAGAATATAGAACATTACAGCAGAGTACAGGCCCTTAGGCCCACAATATTGTGGCAGCCTTTTAACCTACTCTATGAAGAATCTAACACTTTCCTCCTACAAACAACACACACAAAGTGCCGGAGGAACTCAGCAGGCCAGGCAGCATCTATGGAAAAGGGTGCAGTCCATGTGTCAGGCTGAGACCCTTCTGCAGGAGTGGAGGGAAAAAAGACGAGTAGAGTTAAGAGTGGGGGAAGGGGAGGGAAACACAAGGTGATAGGTGAAACAGGGAGGAAGAGGGGTGAGGTACAGAGCTGGGAAGTTGTTTGGTGAAAGAGATACAGGGCAGGAGAAGGGGGAGTCTGATAGGAGAATACAGAATGCCATGGAAAAAGGAAAAGGGGGCAGAAGGTACCCCATGCAAGGCTTATTGAGAAAGTAAGGAGGCATGGGATCCAAGGGGACATTGCTTTGTGGATCCAGAACTGGCTTGCCCACAGAAGGCAAAGAGCGGGTTATATTCTGCATGGAGGTCAGTCACCAGTGGAGTGCCTCAGGGATCTGTTCTGGGACCCTTACTCTTCATGTTTTTATAAATGACCTGGATGAGGAAGTGGAGGGTTAGTAAGTTTGCTGATGACACTAAGATTGGAGGTGTTGTGGATAGTGTGGAGGGCTGTCAGAGGTTTCAGCTAGACATTGATAGGATGCAAAACTGGGCTGGGAAGTGGCAGATGGAGTTCAACCCAGATAAGTGTGAAGTGGTTCAAATATGATGGTAGAATATAGTATTAATGGTAAGACTCTTGGCAGTGTGGAAGATCAGTGGGAACTTGGGGCCCGAGTCCATAGGACGATCGAAGCAGCTGCACAGGTTGACACTGTGGTTAAGAAGGCATATGGTGTATTGGCCTTCATCAATTGTGGAATTGAATTTAGGAGCTGAGAGGTAATGTTGCAGCTGTATAGGACCCTGGACAGACCCCACTTGGAGTACTGTGCTCAGTTCTGGTCGCCTCACTACAGGAAGGATGTGGAAGCCATAGAAAGGGCACAGAGGAGATTTACAAGGATGTTGCCTGGATTGGGGAGCATGCCTTATGAGAACAGGTTGAGTGACCTCGGCCTTTTCTCCTTAGAGAGACGGAGGATGAGAAGTGAACTTATAGAGATGTATAAGTGTGGTAAACCATGTATCTAGGTTGTAACTGGGTTATCTGTCTGGACATGCCTGGACACACCCCTCTGCTGACTGCTCCTGTGGCTCCTCCCACAGACCCGATTGTGTCACTGCTCCTCCCACTGTCCAGGTCAGACATACAGCATGGACGTGGATCCATTTTACTGTTAATAAAAGCCTTTCAGTATTTACTCTACTTTCAGTCTTTTGGAGTAATTGATAGTGCATCAATTTTATCAACAGTAACTTTAAGGCATGGAACACGTCCTGGGACCCGACAAGTTAGACCTGAACCCGCAAACACCTGAGGCCGGAAACGCTTTCAAACTCTGGCTAGCCTGCTTCGAATCATACCTGGAGGAGATTGAAGTGACCGAGTCCGCCGCAAAGTGCAGAGTTCTCCTCTCCAGGGTCGGTCCACGAGTCTACTCGATGATTAGAGACAAGCCGAGCTACGACGGCGCGATGAGCGCCCTCAGAAGACAGTACCTGTGGCCGGTAAACACCGTCTATGCAAGACATTGCTTAGCAACGCGGCAGCAGCGGGCAGGAGAGTCGAGTGCTGAGTTTGTCTGGGCCCTACAGACACTCATGCGGGCCTGCGATTTCCGGGGGCTGACAGCCAAACAGCATGCGGAGCTCCAAGTAAGAGACGCCTTTGTCATGGGGACCAGGTCAGTGTGGGTGCGCCAGTGGCTGCTGGAACACGCCGATCTTACCTTACATTCGGCGATTGAGCTGGCTGACATGCTGGAGGCTGCTCTGCACAACTCTGAGGCTCTCCAGGCACGCAATCTCCCGATGGCCTCGTGGACGCCGTAGACCCCGCAACCCGTGAGTGAATCGACCATGACTGCTGCCAGTCGTGAGTCTGTGAAGCATTACTTCTGCGGACTCAAGAAGCACCCCTGGAAATGCTGACTGGCCCAAAAAGCTACCTGCTCCAGCTGTGGAAAGGAGGGCCAGTTTGCCAAGGCCTGTAAGTCCAAACCGCGAGCAGGATCGAGCAGCGCCGCGTGCGAGGCATGGGGGTCGCCATCTTGGCCGTCGCCATCTTGCCTGCAAGCTGCCACCATGTGCGAGACATGGGGCGGCCATCTTGGTCAGCATCACCTCGCACCGCCTACGACCCACGGGTGCTTACCAGGCACCCCATCGCGCCGGATCGAGACGGCGATTCAACTCTGGCCTCCATGACTCCCGACCAAAGTGCTCCACACCAGCTCGCAAGGTCAATGATGGACATCCTGGTGGAAGGGCGCAGGACAAGCTGCGTGTTAGACACAGGCAGCATGGAGAGTTTTATTCACCCAGACACGGTGCAACGCTGCGGACTCGTGTCACGGCCGGTAAGCCAGAGGGTCGCCATGGCTTCTGGGTCGCATATAACAGACATCCGGGGGGGTTGTGTAGTGATGCTAGTGGTACAGGGCAAAGAATATCGAGATTTTACATTACTGGTCATGCCTCAATTGTGTGCCCCTGAGCTATTGGGGCTTGACTTCCTGAACCACCTGAAAAGCGTGGCAATGGAGTATGACGGGCCCCTCCCACCAATCACTGTCAGAAATCCTCAGTTCTGTAGGATGTAATCACATACCCCACTACTGACCACCCCCACACACCGACCTGCACATCCCACCCAACACCACACCAGCAGCTGCACTACGGACACCACTTGCAGCCTCTCCACCCTCAAGATCCCTCCCCCACCGCTGTTCACCAACCTGACCCCGACTGTAAACCTGTGGCAACTAAAACCAGGAGGTACAGCGCGGGGGACAGGGCCTTCAGTCAGTCAGAGGTGCAGCGGCTACTCAGGGAGGGGATCATTGAGCCAAGCACAAGCCCTTGGAGGGCCCAGGTGGTCATTGTTCGGACCAGGCAGAAAAATAGGATGGTCGTGGACTATAGCCAGACCATCAATAGGTTCACGCAGCTTGACACGTACCCCCTACCCCGCATCGCGGATATGGTCAATCAGATAGCTCAGTACAAGGTGTACTCGACAATAGATCTGAAATCCGCTTACCATCAGCTCCCCATCCGCCCGGAGGACCGCCCCTACACTGCCTTCGAGGCGGGCGGCAGGCTCTATCACTTCCTGCGCATCCCCTTCGGTGTCACGAATGGTCTCTGTCTTCCAGAGGGAAATGGACCGGGTGGTGGACCAGTGCCAACTGAAGGCCACGTTCCCATATCTGAAAAAAATCACCATCTGCGGTTACGACTGACAGGATCACGACAACAACCTCCGAAAATTTTTCCAAGCAGCCAAATCTTTCAATCTTACCTATAACAAGGACAAGTGTGTTTTCGGAACCACCCGACTTGCTATCCTTGGGTATGTCATGGAGAATGGGGTCATTGGCCCTGACCCCGACCGTATGCGCCCCCTGTTGGAACTCCCTCTTCCCACCACCCTCAGAGCCCTCAAAAGCTGCGTGGGCTTCTTTTCCTATTACGCCCAATGAGTCCCTAACTATGCAGACAAGGCCCGCCCCCGGTCAAGTCCACCACATTTCCCCTCTCTGCCGAGGCCCGCGCGGCCTTCAGCTGCATTAAAGGGGACATTGCCAAAGTGATGATGCATGCGGTGGACGAGACCATTCCCTTCCAAGTAGAGAGTGACGCCTCCGACTTCGCACTGGCTGCTACCCTCAATCAGGCAGGAAGGCAGGTGGCATTCTTCTCTTGTACCCTTCAAGGCCCTGAAATTCGGCACTCCGCAGTGGAGAAAGAAGCCCAGGCCATAGTGGAAGCTATTAGGCACTGGAGGCACTATCGCTGGCAAAAAGTTCACCCTGCTGACTGACCAGCGCTCACTCACATTCATGTTTAGCAACCAACAGCGGGGCAAAATCAAAAATGATAAAATTTTGAGGAGGAGAATCGAACTCTCCACCTACAACTATGACATCCTGTACAGGCCTGGGAAGCTCAATGAGCACTCCGATGCCCTATCCTGTGGAACGTGTGCCAGCGCACAGATCGACCAGCTATATGCCCTACATGCAGATCTTTGCCACCTGGAGGTCACCCGGCTTTTCCACTTCGTGAAAGCCTGGAACCTGCCTTACTCGCTTGAGGAGATCAGGACGATGACCAGGGATTGCCAAGTCTGCGCAGAGTGCAAATCGCACTTCTATAGACCCAAAAAGGCCCAACTAATCAAGGCCACCTGCCCCTTTGAGCGACTGAGTGTCGACTTTAAGGGCCCCCTTCCCTCCACCAACCGCAATGTGTACTTTCTTAACGTGACAGGCAGATAGGCAGATTACTATCTAAATGGAGTCAAGTTAGGAAAAGGGGAAGTACAATGAGATCTAGGTGCTCTTTTACATCAGTCAATGAAAGCAAGCATGCAGGTACAGCAGGCAGTGAAGAAAGCTAATGGCATGCTGGCCTTTATAACAAGAGGAATTGAATATAGGAGTGAAGAGGTCCTTCTGCAGCTGTACAGGGCCCCGATGAGACCCCACCTGGAGTATTGTGTGCAGTTTTGGTCTCCAAATTTGAGGAAGGACATTCTTGCTATTGAGGGAGTGCAGCGTAGGTTCACAAGGTTAATTCCCGGAATGGCGGGACTGTCATATGTTGAAAGATTGGAGCGACTGGGCTTGTATACACTGGAATTTAGAAGGATGAGAGGGGATCTGATTGAAACATATAAGATTATTAAGGGATTGGACACACTGGAGGCAGGAAGCATGTTCCCACTGATGGGTGAGTCCAGAACTAAAGGCCACAGTTTAAGAATAAGGGGTAGGCCATTTAGAACAGAGGTGCGGAAAAACTTTTTCACCCAGAGAGTGGTGGATATGTGGAATGCTCTGCCCCAGAAGGCAGTGGAGGCCAAGTCTCTGGATGCTTTCAAGAGAGAGTTAGATAGAGCTCTTATAGATAGCGGGCTCAAGGGATATGGGGAGAGGGCAGGAACGGGGTACTGATTGTGTATGATCAGCCATGATCACAGTGAATGGTGGTGCTGGCTAGAAGGGCCGAGTGGCCTACTCCTGCACCTACTGTCTATTGTCTATTGTAATCGACGAGTACTTGCGGTTCCCCTTTGCCATCCCCTGCCCCGATACCACTACCACGTCAGTCATAAAAGCCCTGCACAAGCTCTTCACTCTGTTCGGATACCCATGCTATATCCACAGTGACAGAGGGTCCTCGTCTATGAGTGACGAGCTGCTCCAATACTTCCTGGCTAGGGGTATTGAAACTAGTAGGACCACGAGCTATAATCCCCAGGGGATTATGGACAGGTGGAGAAGAAGAATGCCACGGTGTGGAAGGCCACACTCTTAGCCCTTAGGTCAAAGGGATTGCCGGCCTCTCGCTGGCAGGAGGTCCTTTATCATCTTAGAGTTTCTTAACAGCCCTTAATGCATCTGTCTCTACCATTACACCTGGGAGGGTGCTCCACACACCCACCACCCTCTGTGTAAAAGAAAAGTCAGGTTTGAATGTACTTGTATGCCGAATGATAATATTGTAGCAGAACTTCTGAACGTCAGTGCTGCATTTTGAAACAATTGAAGACATTTTGTGATGGGAAAATTAGTTCATTTTGATGGACTCTCTTAATATTGTATTGCCCTCAGGAGCAGTCGTCTGCCATGTTTGGATTCAGCAGGCTTGTCACAGATAACAATAACAGCTCCATATAGCAGCTTTAACATAGGAATGATTCCCGAGGTATTTTGCAAAGGCATGGGGAAAATGAAAGCAAAAATCCTTTTAGACTGTGCAGTTTTGCAGACCATACAACAAGAATTTTATTTCTTGGCTTGTGCTGGATATTGTTGGTGAGAGCTCACCTGTCAGATATAAACATGTTGTTGTAACAATGGCAAATGCAATAGAGAAACAGCTGGATCATTTCAGGCCCCAGTGGTTACATGCCAGTGTATAGAAAACCTCTACTTAGAATCAACAATGACCTGACTATCTGGATAGGAGGGCAATTAGGACAGGAACCAAGGCAACAAGAATTGTGGTCTTACTTGCTGATGGAAGTCAGTTACAATAACATCTGAGTGAAAAATGGTGGGTTCATATCATATTCTAGATACTAGTGGATGCTCTGGGTTAATGGTCCCATGCAGTTATTGACTATCAGATGAGGCAGTAGGACAGAAGGTGTTCACTCACCAATGATGAATGGTAGTGCTATGGGGTTCTCCCAATACTGACTGCTTTGTAAGTTCCTAAAGAATGGTGTCAGTGCTTGGCTTAAGTTATTGAACTACCCAGAACTTGCCACACCTAGGAATTGGCAGAGAAGATGTTCGACAGATATTAAAGACATTGTAAAGTTAAAAAAATATTATAAATTAAATAAGAACTTTAAAATATTTTAAATCCTTTTGAGTATTGAGAATATTATTCAAATGCAAATTTCTTTATACTTACACTTCTCCCTCACTCACGATCCACTCCAGACTAACAGGACATGTTCTGGGGGCAGTTTCCCCAGTGTTGATTGCTGGGGTATTCAGCACGTCTGTGCTTCACTGTGAGAAGTCTAAGGTCAGGGCATGGCGGGAAAATTTCTGGCAAGGCTTGGCCTGCTGGCATGGGGTTTTCACCTGCATGTAGAAGTCCCAGACTTCCTGGCAATCACCAGCTTCACAGTGGGGAGAACAAGTGAATATGAACAGTGGCCATTTCTAGCTCATTCCATCCCACTGAACTGAGGCCTTGAACAGATTGTAAAGTTCCCATGACTCCATTGTGCGGAGGAACATGGTGGTTGATGCATCATCAATAACTCTCAGAGACGGGAGGCGAACGATAGGCTTTTATTAGCTTCAAGAGACCACGATTAGCAGCATGAGACTACCACACAACGTCCTGGAGACTGAGGGAGGAGCAGTGCCTCCAATCGCCTTTATACAGGGGTCTGTGGGAGGAGCCACAGGAGCAGTCAGCAGAGGGGCGTGTCCAGACAGGTATATGTAGTTCACCACAGTGGTTATCTCAACTATGATGTTTACCTTTGAGTCAACATTCTTTAAAACCGATTATGATGCTAGTATGGATTTCCAGCAGTGAGGTGTTGCTGAACACTTCCTCAGTGTGCCGTGTACACGCTTCGCAACAGAGGCTGCCTTCAGAGGATGTCAGCTGCTTTAAGATGCCTAACGTCGTGAAAGCTGCTCGGTTAATGTAAGTCTCTCTTTTGCCAGATTCACTTGATTCGCAAAGGTTTGACCCTGGATTCCACTTTATTTTTCTTTCTCTGGAACCAGTGTTGAACCCACTGACTGAGGTTCAACATGCTCCTGACGTGATTATACTGATCAGACGAAACACAAGTCTTTGTGATGTTGATACATCAGTGCTATCACTTCTCATTATGGTTTGCATCTGTCTGATATTGGTGAAAGAAAAAAAATTAGTGCATCGAAGACACTAAACCTCAGTCTATTGGAAAAGCAAGAAACAAAACGATACAGTCATTAACAAATCATAACTCACATATATCCTTGTATCACAGAGCTCCAAACAAAACAGCCAGATAACAAGTCTTCGCAGCAGTCACAAACCTGGTTAATGAGCTAAAATTTCCTACTACTGGAATTTCCTAGGACCTACTGGAAATTCTCCTCAGGTCAGGCCGCATTTGTGGGAAGCAAAACAAGCAAATGTTTTTGTTGTAATGTGAGTATTATTAAAAGTAAGTTAATACTAATCGGGAAACTGTTGGCAGCAAAAGGCGAGATCTGGGGCTGGCGGGGTCTTTACTTCTGCTCTTTTTACTCCCAGTATGCATTGTATATAGTTCCTCCACCCATGCCGCACGAGGTACCTGGAAGCCTCCGTATTGTAAATATCATTTGCCGTCCCAGATAAAGATGCTCTTGAGGTCACCAGGAGACGCTCATGGAGTGAGCACTGTTTTAGATTCGCTCCATAACCTTTACTTTTTTAACCTATGATCACCCTTATTTAACTTATTTTTACCTACACCAGAAGGTGCTTTTTTGGACTTATCTTTAAGAGGGTACTGTGAATTTTGAAGAAATGAGTACTGAAATGGCTTTAAGATCTAAAGGGCGAGACCCTGGGAAAGATTCTAACGGCATTGGGAAGAAAAAAAAGACTGATCCTAAGCATACTGAATTGATTTATGATACGATATTGGAGCACTTGAATGAAAAATTTGAAGAACAACGATAAACTTTCAAAGCAGATTTAAAGGCTTTCCAGGATTCTCTGGATAAGATTGATCATGAAGTTATACAGCATCAAACTCTAATCGCAACTCTGCAAGAGGATGCTCGGAAGCGAGACTTGAAAATCGAGAAACTGGAGCAGAAATTATCTTTGGCGATTAAACAGTTGGAAATACTTAAAGCCAAGAGTGTCAATTTTGAAAATCGGTCTAGAAGACAGAACTTACGCATACTTGGTCTCCCGGAAGGTATCGAACAAGGGGACCCCTCAAAGTATTTCACTCAACTTTTAAAGGATGCGTTCCCTTCTGTATTCCCAGATAGTCCTCCGTTACTTGATCGTGCCCATAGAATTATGTGTCGATCACCAAGTTCTTCATCTAAGCCACCTGTTGTAATTGTTCGATTTCATTATGTGCATGTTAAAGAGCACCTTATTCGTTTGGCTCGGCGTTTAGGGATGGTTAAATTGAGAGAATTCCAATTTCGCCTTGTGGAAGATTTCAGCCCAGAAATGATGAAGGCGCAGCTCGCTTTTAAACCCTTGATGTCCGAATGCTATGAGAAAAACCTAAAACCAGTGCTTTTATACCCTGCAAAACTTAGAATCTCGCCTTTGAATGCACCACGACGTGTTTTTCTCTCCGCATCTGTTGCTTGAAGCTTTCTGGATGAGAACTATCCTACTGCTTCGGATTCTCGTCTCTAATGTTTTGATTTTGATCGTTACAAGATAGTTTTTGTTTCCAAAACCAGATTTTGTTTCTGACTATTGGTGTAGGTTTATTTTACATTTTATATTCCAATTAAAGTTTTTCTTTATCGACGTACTAATCTTTTTAATTTACTTACTTTAACCATTGTATTTTATTTTTGGTCATTATTATTAATCCTTTGAAGGTGAATTTTTTAAATGTTTTGATATATATCTTTTTCATTTTTTGTGTAACTAAGATGGCGGTTTCTTTTCTAAAATATTTCTTGCTTTTTTTAAAATTTCGCCATTTTTTTTGTCGTCTTCTTCCTATAATGCCTTTCTTATCACATCCTAACTTTTATTTGTTCAGGTTTTAACCCGATTTATAAGTTACCAGTGTTTATATTCTTTTTGGTTTTTTTTACTAGCAATTATATTAAGAAGTCTGTTTTAGTACAGTGTTAATTACTTTTTAGGATTTTGGGTGGATCTTTTTTTTTCTCCTTTATATATCTGGAGTCGCCTTCTGGAGACATGGGGGTAGATTTAGTCTCACAATTTTTTTTCCGGCCTCCTTCAGGCTCAGGAGGGTCTCTTTTCCGTGGGTGGTGGGTGGTGGGGGGGGGGGGGTGTTCCTTTCTAATTCTATTGCCCTTTTTATTAGTTTTTCTAGTTTTTTCATTTGGGCTGATTTCAAACTACTAAAATGTCCGTCGTGTCGTCATTTCCGGGTCCTCCCCTTATTTTTGTTCCTCTTCCGGGTGCATGAGTTCATACTTTGGTTAACTCTTTGTATACCAAAGGGTTGATTTTAGAAATATGGCTCAGACCATTAATTTTGTCTCTTGGAATACTAATGACTTAAACCATCCGATTAAACGGAAAACAATTTTTAAAGTATTCCAAAGACTGAATGCGCATATTATTTTTGTACAAGAGACTCATGTGAGGAAAGAGAATAAACAACGATTTTTTAGGTTTTGGAGGGGTCAACAGTACCATTCGAATTCGAATGCTAAAGTAAAAGGAGTTTCAATTTTTATTGACTCCTCTATTACATTGTTCAACACGATATTATTTCAGATCCGAGTGGTAGATTTTTGTTAATTACTGGGTTACTTTTTAATAAGAAGGTTGCTATGGTTAACGTTTATGCTCCAAATGTGGATTATCCTGATTTCTTTAAGTCTTTATTTACTTCTCTACCTAATCTAAATGAATATATGTTAATAATGGATGGTGACTTCAACTGCTGTTTAAATCCTTTGCTGGATAGATCTATATCCATTCAGACTTTACCAAATAAGTCAGACACCTACATCAATTCTTTTTTGACTGATAATGGAATTTTCAATATTTGGAGATTTCTGCATCCTAAGGACAAAGAGTTTTCATTTTTCTCACATGTTTATCATTCTTACTTGAGAATTGACTATTTTTTCATTGACTCTCATTTTATTCCATCTGTAACTGGTTGTAATTATGACATTATAGCCATCTCTGATCATGCTCCAATGAAACTTTCTATTAAATTAATGGATACAGCTTCTAGTACTAAGCAATGGTGATTTGATTCTACCTTACTGCAAGATCCGGATTTCATTAAATTTATGAAGGAACAGATTGATTTCTTCTTTTCAACTAATTCCACAGATGAAATTTCCTGCGGAATACTTTGGGACACTTTTAAAGCACATATACCTGGACAGATTAGCTCCTATTCTGTTGGTTTGAGAAAACGTATTAAGAAGGAAACTCTTTTATTGGTTGATAAGATTAAAGAAATTGACAAAAAATATTCAATTGCTCCTAATAAGGAGCTTCACAAACAAAGGGTTGAGCTTCAAATGGAACACAGTTTATTACTTACATCTTCAATTGAAAATCAATTAATGAAAACCAGAACTGATTTTTAATTGGGTAAACTGTTAGCTAACCAATTGAAAAATTCTTCAGTTAAACATCAAATTATTAAGATTCATCAACAGAATGGTGAACTGACAGTTAACCACGATGAGATAAACAAATCTTTTCAAGATTTTTATACCTTCCTGTATCATTCTGAATTTCCTCATGATCATAATACCAATAATACCATGCATGATTTTCTTGGGAAATTGAATTTTCCAAAATTATCATCAGAAGAACTTTTAATATTAGAAACTCCTATTACAGATGCAGAAATTAAAGGTGTTATTTCCTCTATGAATTCTGGGAAAGCACCAGGTCCAGATGGGTATACTGTGGAATTTTTTAAGTGTTTTTCCTCTACTCTTTCTCCTTGGTTATGCAAGGTTTTTGAAGAAGCAATTAGACTAGGTAAATTGCCACAATCTTTTTATAGAGCTTCCATTTCTTTAATATTGAAAAAAGATAAAGACCCTACTGACTGTGCATCCTATAGACCAATATCCTTATTGAATGTAGATTCCAAGATCTTTTCCAAGTTACTGGCAACCAGGCTGGAGAAGGTATTACCTTAAATTATCTCGGAGGATCAAACTGGTTTTATTAAAAATCGCTATTGTTTTTTCAATATTAGGAGATTATTGAATATTGTTTATACTCCTTCACACAGCACCTCAGAATGTGTCATTTCATTAGATGCGGAGAAAGCATTTGATAGAGTTGAATGGCCATATTTATTTACTGTGCTTGAGAAGTTTAATTTTAGTCCGACATTTATATCCTGGATTAAACTGATATATCATACTCCAGTAGCCTCGGGTTTTACTAACAATCAAAGATCTCCCTTTTTTCATTTATTTCGAGGTACCAGGCAAGGCTGTCCTCTTAGTCCATTATTATTTGATATTGCTATAGAACCTTTGGCAATTGCTATTAGAGAATCACCTAACATTTTTGGCATTACTCGCGGGATGGATATACATAAGTTATCATTATACGCAGATGACTTGTTATTATATATTTCTGATCCTGAGAAATCTATTCCTGCAGTTATATAATTGTTGGCTCAGTTTAGTAATTTTTCTGTGTATAAATTGAATCTTAATAAGAGTGAATTGTTCCCCTTAAATAGACAGGTTCCAATTTATGGAAATTTACCTTTTAAATTAGTTAAATACATTTTTATATACTTAGGGATTAAAATTACAAAAAAATCATAAGGAGTTATTCAAGGTTAATTTTTTTACCCTTAATTGATCAGATTAAATGTTTGTTCACTAAATGGTCACCATTGTCTTTATCTCTGATAGGTCAGATTAATGCTATTAAGATGATTACTTTACCCAAGTTCTTATATATATTTCAAGCGGTACCAATTTTTATTCCGAAATCCTTTTTTGACAATGTTGATTCAAAAATTTCCTCATATATATGGCAGAACAAAAATCCTAGATTAGGTAAAAGATATTTACAGAATGCAAGGAGGGAAGGTGGATTGGCATTGCCTAATTTTAGATTTTATTATTGGGCAATTAATATTCGATATTTGAAATGTTGGTTAAGGGATTGGGATTTATCTCCTAGCCCTCATTGGGTAAATCTGGAAACTAAATCTGTACAAGGATTTTCATTGGGTTCTATTTTAGGGACTTCTCTTCCCTTTGCTCTTTCTAAATTGCATAAACAAGTTGACAATCCGATAGTCAAACACACTTTATGTATATAGTTTCAATTTCAGAAATTTTTTGGGTTGACTCAATTTGTTTTAACTATTCCTATTGTATCCAATTTCTTTTTTCATCCTTCTATTATGGACCAAGCTTATTCAGCTTGGAAGACTAAAGGAATACTACAATTTTCTGATCTATTTTTGGATAATTGTTTTTATGTCTTTTGAACAATTATCTAATAAATATAATTTGCCCAGATTTCATTTTTTTTAGATATTTACAGATTAGGAATTTCTTAAACACTGTACTTCCTACTTTTCCAAATCTTGATTCTTCGGGTATTTTGGAGAAATTGTTAGAATTAAATCCTTTTCAGAAAGGTGTAATATCAAATGTTTACAATATAATTATGAAAATATGTTCAGAGGCCTTTTATAAGATTAAAAATGATTGGGAAAGAGAACTTAACTTTACTATCCCTATTGAGAATTGGGATAAACTTCTTCAGTTAGTTAATTTATCCTCTATATGTGCTAAACATTCATTGATACAGTTTAAAGTTGTGCACAGGGCTCATATGTCCAAGGATAAATTGACTCGTTTTTATTCCCATATAAATCCTATATGTGACAGATTTCATTCTGAGATAGCTTCTTTAACTCATATGTTTTGGTCATGTCCACTTTTGAAAAAATATTGGAAAGACATTTTCGATATCATTTCCACGGTATTGAACATTGATTTACAACCTCATCCTATTACTGCAATCTTTGGTTTACCAATGATGGAGTCAATCCATTTATCTTCTTCTGCTTATCGGATGATTGCATTTCTTACATTAATGGCTAGAAGATCTATTTTGTTGAATTGGAAAGAAATTAATCCCTCTACTGTATTTCATTGGTTTTCTCAAACTATGTTATGTCTAAATTTGGAGAAAATTAGAAGTGTCGTAAATGACCCTTCTATTAAATTTGAAAAGATTTGGAGGACATTTATTCAATATTTTCACATGATGTAATTTGACCCTGTTCCAATCCTATTTGTTTTTCCAGTTTTGATTATATATATGTATGTTGAGAGGATCGGAGTTGGGGACACTGATGATTTTGTAATTTGTTTTATAGATACTATAAACAGCCCATTTTTTTTTCTTCTTTCCTTTTTTTTCTTAATAGTTAGTGGTTAGTTTGTTAGTTTAGTTTTTCTTATGGTATTATTTTTTTTCTTTTTCTCTTTTCTATTTTTTTTCAACATGAATTACTTAGTTTTTTTGTTTCGTTTATATGACATTTGTATCATTCATGATTTGGGAAGACTTAACTATATTGTACATATTGCTTGTGTATCCTTTTATGTTCATTTTAATTTTGTAAGTTTGTAATCCCATTATCTATGTACTAATCTTATCATGTTGATATTAATAAAAAGATTGAAAAAGATGCTCTTTTGGCCATCAAGTTGTTGAGTGGTCTTTTTGTAAAGTAGAAGTTACCACATATTTTTGGAGACGAGGTAAACCGGCTTTGTGGATGTGTTGGCCCCGTTTTCGATCAGGAGCTGTGAGCGGGCGAGGAGCCTTGTGTTCAGATGGCTATGTTCGGAACGGTCGGTGTGTTCGACGAGCAAATCGAGGAGTGGCCGGAGTAGGAGAAAAGGTTGGGCCACTTTTTCTGTGCTAATGGAATTACTGAGGAAGCTAAAAAGTGCTCTATTTTCCTGAGTGTGTGTGGGGCAAAGACATACAAGCTGATATGTAACTTAGCTACACCGCAGAAACCGGGAGAAATTCCATACGACGAACTGGTCAAGCTCGTGGGGAACCACCACAATCCAAAGCCTTCGGTTATAGTTCAACGGTTCAAGTTTCACAGTCCTGTCCGGAAGCCAGGTCAGTCTGTGGGCGATTTTGTGGCCGAGCTTCGGCAGCTGTCGGAGCATTGCGATTTCGGAGCCGTGTTGGATGACATGCTCTGTGACAGATTAGTATGCGGCATTAATAATGCCGCCGTACAATGCCGCTTGTTGGGGGAAATCCCACCGTTGACTTTCAAGAAAGCCCTAGAGATTGCTCAAGGCATGGAGTTGGCTGCTGATAATGCCAAGGATATACAGAAAGGATATGGGGGGGGGGGGCGCACTTGGTGGCTGTGCTGCAAGTCAGGAGAGAGACTGGTAGACAGGGAAAGCGGGTGGAATGTTTTCGGTGTGGAGGAACACACTATGCAAATGTTTATAAATTCAAAGATACTGTCTGCCATGCTTGTAGCAAAAAGGGATATTTAGCTAAAAAGTGCAGGAGCATAAAGGGTAAGGTTAAGCCTGGGCAGGGGAAAGCTCAACAGATTCAGGCAGCCACACACCACCTAGGGGAAGCAGACGGAGAGGCAGCATGTGCCTACAACATGTTTGGGGTGGAAACGGATGAGGGACCACCTGAACCATATTATGCCACAGTCACTGTCAGGGGAAAGGATATTAAGTTCGAGATTAAATCAGGGGCTACAGCATCGGTCATTAGTGAAGAGACCTACGGGAGGACATGGGGATCCAACCTGCCTCCCATCAGACCATCTAAGCTCCAACTCAGGACCTATACGGGGCAGCCCATACCTCATTTAGGGTGTTATATGTGGATATTTTGGCCGGGAGCCAGAAGGCTGAAGCCAGGCTGGTGATAGCTAAGGGCAGTGAGCCCAGTCTTTTGAGCCACGATTGGCTTCGCAAAATCCGGCTCAACTGGCATGAATTTAAGTATGCACACATGACGGAAGAGCATGAGGTGCAGCGTGCAGATGAAGTCGCCGATGGCAATGTGAGTGACAGACAGAGTCCGGACACATTTGAGAGTGAGCTCACAGCGCAGCTTGCGGCTCTTCAGCCTATTACAGGAGCAATTGAAGTTACCCCCTCGGCACTGAAAGCCAGCACGCCACTTCTAATACGGCGAAGCAGTGACCCAGCTCTTGTACCACCTGCCCAGTTACAGCAAGGTGCATCTCAGCCTGATGATCCCGCTAACAGGAACCTGCAGGTGAAGCCAATCGTAACAGTAGCAAACAGGGCACCCACAGACAATGTAAGAACGGAGCCTCCAGGACCACCAGACAAGCATTCAGAAAGCACTCTAAGTGATTTGACAAAGAAAGTAGAATTTTCTGGAGGCGGTGGCCCCCTGGGAATCTATGTGGTGCCTTTTAACTCTACGCTGAGTGGAAGATTCCTTGGCCTGAGTATTCGTGGTATTGAAGAGAACAGCCGTTCAAGAAAAGAGAACCTGCTCCAGGAGAATGAATGAATCATCAAAATCAATGACTGTGATTTAACAGACAAGACCTTTGTTCAAGCACAAGAGGTTTTCCGAAATGCATTGCGATTTCCTGCTGTTGAACTCCAGTTCCAAGTTATAACAAGGAACTCTATGAAAAATTTGCAATTGGGTCTGTTCTGAGCCACGGCCGTGACGATAGTCCAAAAACCAAAGTTCCTTCTTCAGTGCGTTCCAAGCTAGGTGGCAAACCTGCAGATGCCGTTTATCCCAATAATGCTGAGAATAGCTTGCCACCGATTTCAAAGAAGCTCAGTATTCCAAAACAGTTAAGGAGCAATGACCACTTAAGGAATACCAGGAAAGCATGTCCACCAGTGACTTTGCTAGAGGGAGACACACTGGCAGAGGGGGCAGAGTCCCCTGAAGAGGATGGACATTCTCATGCGGATGCACAGACCCCTCTCATGTCCCCAACACTAGATCCACCCAAAACATCCTCACCAGCGGTGCCTGCTGGGTCACCGGGGGTAGTGCGTAGATCGCAGTGCTCTTGCAAACCTCCTGACAGACTGAATCTTCGATTGGATAGTTTCTTTTGTTGTTAGATTGAATGTTGAATTTGCCATGTTTTCTTTAGGTGTTTTTGTATTTGTAACCTGTTGCTAATGATACCACTGTTTTTATTTCCCAGTTCTTCTATATTTGGAGAATGTTGGATTTTAAAGGGGGAGAAGTGTTGTAATGTGAGTATTATTAAAAGTAAGTTAATACTAATAGGGGAGTTGTTGATAGCAAGAGGCGGAATCCGGGGTTGGCGAGGTTTTTACTTCTGCTCTTTTTACTCCCAGTATGCATTGTATATAGTTCCTCCACCCATGCCACACAAGGTACCTGGAAGCCTCTGTATTGTAAATATCATTTGCCGTCCCAGATAAAGATGCTCTTTTGGCCATCAACTTGTCGAGTGGTCTTTTTGTAAAGTAGAAGTTACCACAGTTTTGGATTGAAGATTTTTCTCAAAACTCTATATGGGGTCATAGAGTTATATAGCATGGCAACAGGCTCTTTGGCCTAAACCATCCAGTTTCAATCAAGATGCCTTTCTAAGCTAACCAAGTTCTGATGAAGGGTCCCCGATTTCAACCATTAACTGTTTGTCCTCCCACAGCTGTAGACTGACCTTCTGTTTTTTCAGCATTTTCTGTTTTATTTTAGATCACCAGCATCTCTTTTGAACCCCCTCCAGTGCCAATACACTTTCTAAGATAAGGGGCCCAAAACTGCTCACAATACTCCAAGTGAGGCCTCACCACTGCTTGAGAAATGCTCAACATTACATTCTTGATTTTATATTCTGGTCCTCTTGAAATGAATACTAACATTACATTTGCCTTCCTCACCACAGACTCAACTGCAAATAATCTTTAAGGAATCCTGCACAGGGACTCCAAAGACCCTTCGCTCATCAGTTTTTTTGAAGTTTCTCTCACATTTAGAAAAACCATCTCATAGGCATTCCAGAATTCCCCCCTCTTGGAATTCAGCACCAACCTGATTTTCCCAATCTATTTGATATTGAAATCCCTATGACTATTGTAACATTTGCTTCTGACATGCATTTTCTATCTCCTGTAGACCACATCTTCACTATTGTTTAGGGATCTGTAAACAATTCCCATCAGTTTCTTTTTACCCTTCAGTTTCTTCTCTTTACCCATAATGATTCATTATCTTCTGACCCTACATCACCTCTTTCTAATGATTAGATTTAATTTTTTACCAACAGAGCCACACAACCTCCTTTGGCTACCCGCTTCTCCTTTCAATACAATGTGTATCCTTGGATGTTAATCTCCCAGCTATAATCTTCTTTCAGCCATGATTCAGTGATGTTGACAACATCATACCTGCCAATCTGTAACTGTGCTACAAATTCATCTACCTTATTCCGTATACTGCAAATATAACACCTTCAATCCAGTTTTCACCATTATTGATTTTGTCTTTTACATTGCAACTCATCCTGTTGACTGTAATTTTGCCCTATCATCAGCCTCTCCTTGCTAGCAGTCTCATTACACACTGCCTCTGTTTGTAAACCAGCTACCTCATCCTCAGCACCATCAGTCCAGTTCCCATCCCCTGGTCAAATTAGTTTAAACTCACATGAATAACTCTAGCAAACCTGCCCGCAAGCATATTGGACCCCATTGGCTTCAGGTGTAACCTGGCCCTTTTCTACAGGTTGTACCTTCCCAAGAAGAGATTCCAATGACCCCTAAACCTGAACCCCTACCCTCTGCGACAATTCCTCAGCCACACATTCACCTGGCATGTAGCACAGGCAGCAATCCAGAGATTAATACCCTGGAGGTCCTCTTTTTCAGCTTTTTACCAAGCTGCCTAAAATCTCTCTTCAGGACCTCCTCACCTTTTCTGCCTATGGCATTGGTGCCAATATTCACCAAGTCTTCCAACTTGAGAATACCATGGACCTGATCTGAGACATCACGGACCCTGGCACCAGGCAGGCAACATATCATCCAGGATTCTCTATCACACCCACAGAATCTTGTATCTGTTCCTCTGACTATTGAATCACCTATCAACACTGCAGTCCTCTTCACTTCTCTGCTCTTCCGAGCCACAGCACCAGACTCAGTCTGGTGCCCTTTCAAAGTTCAAAGTAAATTTATTATCAAAGTATGTACATGTCACCAGATACCACACTGATTTTTGTATTCATACTCAATAAATCCATAACAGAATAATAACTCTAATCGAATCAATGAGAAACTGCACTAATTTGGGCATTCAACCAGTGTGTAAAAGACACCAAACTGTGCAAATACACAAGGAAAGAAATAATAATAATAAATAAATAAACAATAGATATCAAGAACATCAGATAAAGAGTTCTTGAAAGTGAGTCCATAGGTTTTTGAAACATCTCAATAACAGGGCAACTGAAGTTGAATCAGGTTATCCCACTGGGTTCAAAGCTTAATGGTTGAGGGTTTTCTGACCTGGTGATGTGAGTCCTGAGACTCTTGCACCTTCTTCCTAATGGCAACAGCATGAAGAGAGCATGTCCTGGATAGTGGGAGTCCCTGATGGTGGATGCTGCTTTCCTGCAGCAATGTTTCATGTATGGTTGGAAGGGCTTTACATATACTACCATGAGATTCTTTTTCAGCGGGTACACTTAGCAAATCTATAGAACAGTAACTGTTAATAGGATCAATGGGCAACAAACTGTGCAAATGCAGATATGAATCAATAGCAATATATAACAAACTTGAAATAACAAGATAAAGAGCCCTTAAAGTTTGACCATCATTAGTGGGAACATCAGAAGTAGAATGAGTGTGTTATCCCCTTTTGTTCAAGAGCCCAGTGGCTGAGGGGTAGTAACTGTTCTTGAACCTAGTGGTGTGAGTTCCTTCAACCTGATGGCAGCAGTGAGAAAAGAGTGAGGATCTTTGATGGTGGATGCTTCTTTTCTATGGCAATGGTTCATATAGATGTGCTCAATGTTTGGGAGGGTTTTACCCATGATGTACTGGCCCAAATCCATTACCTTTTGTAGAATTATCCACTCAAAGGCGTTGGTGTTCCAATACCAAGTCAAAATGCAGCCCATAAGCATGCTTTCCACCACACATCTATACACGTTCACCAAGGTTTTTGATGGCATGCTGAATTTCCACAGACTCCTGAGGAAGTAGAGGCACTACCGTGCTTTCTTTGTAATTATATTTATACGATGGATCCATGACAGGTCCTCTGAGATAGTGACATCCAGAAATTTAAAGTTAATGACCCTCTCCACCTCTGATCCTCCGATAATTACTGACTCATGGACAGTAAAGCCACCCCTATAGTGAGGAGAGCAATCACAATAGGGACTTGTAAAGTCGATTCTTTAGAATTCTCCATAGATGCTGCCTGACCTGCTGAGTTACTCCAACATTTTGTGTGTGCTAATAAAGCACTTTTTTAAATGATATAAATTTTATTGAATTCTTTTATATATTTTCCCCGAACCCTCGAGTCAGTGTTGAAATTATGTAAATCACAGCTTACAAAACATAAAATTATCCTTAAAATAAAAACAAACATGGCAGAAGTAAATATCAAATGATAACCATGTGTGCCTATTTCGACCTCTAATAACATAAAAGACTGCCATTCAGCAATATGCTTCACCACTACCTTCACCACTATTTCCCCCCCCCCCCCCCCGGGAAACCCAAATATTTGCTCCAATTTTTACTTTGATCTTGCAAAAGAATTTATGAAAAATTGTAAACTTGAAAGTGACAGAATTTGAATACATTATATTTCCACTTGGTAAATAAAAGTAAAATATTCCTCCCACCATTGCTTGAATTAAATATTTATTAACGTTGCTGCTAAATGCCGATGTTATCACTGCTAATTGGTTTTAATAATACAATTCGACAGGTGTAAGAAGTACTCATGTCAGAAATGACAATAGATGCAGTGCTTTGACTATTAAAGCATCAATTAATGATAATAGACCTTTCTGTGAATAGCTTATGTCAGTTCTGGCACTCATTTTTCTCTTCCACATAGATTAAGATGTCATGGTCTCTTATTGAAAGACATTGTTTCAAGCTACAACAATTGAAATGGTTCAAAAACAAATTCAGCACTTTACAGCATCTGTGTTCTGTCAAATTTAGAACAATGACTAATCTGACAGCGGATATGTATTTTATAGCAAATTGTATGAGAATCCGAGACCAACAGGCAAAGAATGTGTAACCGGTCTATGAATCCTTTCCCTGCACCGTGACAATTCATAGCTAACCCACACTTGCTCAGCTCCACCTGAACAGGTTGAAGATAAGTGGCCAATCAGAAGTCTGGCCAGAACATGAAAAGCACCAAATAATAAATAAAAGATTAATTAGGAAGGGAAAATTAAAGAGTTAAACAAAACTAATGTAAAAACAAATCGGAGTTTCTCACAGCTTCTGCTTGACCATTTGAGCTCCTCGGGTAGACTGTTTTTTGCTCCAAATTCCAGCATTTGCAGTCTCCTGTGTTTGCAATATTTTCTCCAGATATTTTAAAAAATAATAGTTTACAGTGTGATCAATTATCTACAGAAAGTGAGATTGTGTTTTAAAGATGGAAAATAAGGTGACAGAAGAATTAAACAGGAAATTTGCATCTGGGTTTTGTTCAATCATGTTAACATGCAGAATGTCCCAAGAACGCATCCCACATAATCAGGACAGCTCACTAATGCCTCTACTTTCTGACGAGGCTGATGAGAGTTACACTCTGCACATCTGTACTCATGTCCTTCTACAGATACGCAGTAAAGAACATCCTAACATTCTGCATCACAGCATGGGACGGAAACTGCACTGTGGCGGACAGGAAGACTCTACAACAGATAGTCAAATCCGCCAGTGCACCAGCACCAGCTTATCAGCCATAGAAGACATATATAGAGAAAGGTGCCAGAAAAGGGACCATAACATCATGAAGGATCCCACCCATCCTGCTCATGGACTGTTTGCCCATTCCCATCAAGGAAGAGTCTACATAACATCCATGCAAAGACCACCAGACTCTAAAACAGTTACTTTCTCCAAACAGTGTGTCTGATCAACATTTCCACCCACTAAGCCACCTCTTCACACCCCTAACCACCTCTATTTTATTATTTTCTGCCAGAGTCATTTTATGTACAGACACTTCTGTGCCTAGTGTCACTTATGGGCATACAATCAATCTATGTATATAAGCTATCTTATGCATTTATATTTATTATGCTGTTTACATTCGCATGTTCCTTATCTTATTTTTTTTTTGTGCTGCAAAGGATCCGGAGTAACAATTATTTCATTCTCCTTTATATTTGTGTACCAGAAGTGACATTAAACAATCTTGAATCTTGAATCTTCTTACTACAGCAGATATAATATTCCAAGCATAGCTGTAGATTGGGAATTGGACATGAAGACGGGTCTCAGAAATTTACAATTGCCAAGGACGAAGTTTGGAGTAAATTGTCAGAGCTGTATGCCGAGAAGTCTCATAGCGTCTTGTAAGAATCTGTCAGTGAGATAGTTGATGTGTTAATTTTGATTTTCTAAGTTCTGTAGATTGGCAGAACTTTTCTTTCAACTTGAAAATAGCAACTCTTTCATTCAAGAAGGGACAAAAGGAGAAAGCATAAACCGTAGGGAGTTACAACTATCCAGGGAGATAGTTGATCTCTTAAGGTTTTCCTTCACCTTGTAATTTGAATCATGAAAGATTATATGCCAAAACACCCAGCCTTATTTAAGTGTATTGATGATTCAAATTCAGTATCCTCTTCTGAAAACTAGGTTAGTTTCCCAAGTCGATACCCTGCACCCCACCCCAAATACTTCCATTATTACTTCAAAAGGTGAATCTACTATTTGCATTGAGACTCAATGCTCCCATTTCTGAATTTTAATTTACACCTTGTCTCTGTTTCTCAAGGATCAGTGATGGCATAAAAAACTGCTCAGGCATTTGTTCTACTTTGATGGTATCTTACAAAGACAAACAGTAAACACAGCTATAGAATATTACAGGCTGCACAATTTTGTCATTGAAGGGTGTGTATTTTAGCTGATGGACAACTGCACTAAAGCTGTGACCAGCAAGATGAATATGAGAAACAGGAAGCATAGTAACATAGAATTTGGCATAGTGCTTTTACAGCACTGGGGACCGATGTTCAATTTTTTTGCTGCTGTCTGTGAGGAGATTGTACATTCTCCAGATGACCACATGGGTTTGCTCTGGATGTTCTGGTTTCCTCCCACACTCCAAAGCCATATGATTTAGTTAATTGGTCACATGAATGTAATTGGTTAGGATGCACTCATGGACCAGTAGGCCTGTTCCTGTGCTGTATCTCTACTGAAAAAATGAACTCCGATTCCATGCACTAACAAATGACTTCACATCCTGAGGAACAATGGCTTCTCTTCATAACTACGTAATGTTACTTCCAGAGATAACATGAAGCTGGTTATATGAATCTGTACCTGGATACTCCTTACTCATGTGCAGACTGATCCTAACATTGTGAAGGAGTCATCATTCTATTATTTACCCACTCCCTATCATTTCTTGATGTATGCGCACGGAAACAACAGGTTAAGCTAGACTACACATAATCTGCCTGCAATTCAGAAATGACAATCTCAAGTATGTACCCTGCTACCTCGCCTCCTGCAGCCCTTTGATTAGAGTTTAGAATAATTGATACGGAGAAAAGACATTTAAAGCTGATTTTTTGATTTGCTAACATGCAAATCATATTGAGAATAATCAGAACAACATTTAATTGCAAATCAAAAAGTAATCCAAAGCAAGAATGTTGGCATTTGCACTCTTCGCTAATATGAGATGGTGCAGATTAACCCTTTTGGAATGACCATCTTTGCTTACAGCTGACAGTTACAGTACATATTCGGAATTTGGTGAACAGAAATTTCTCCAGTTAAACTGAGGGAAAGTTTAAGAGGTTCTGCCATACGCCACCTCAAGATATTTGAATCAAGTAGAGAGAATGTTTTCCTATATCATGGGGAAGACTAGGACCAGAAGGCACAGCCTCAGAATAGAAGGAAGAACCTTTAGAACTGATATGAGGAGGAATTTCTCAGACTATGATGAGTCAGTGGAATTCATTGCCACAGATGCCTATGGAGGCCAACTCATTGGATGCACTTAAAGAGGAGGTTGATAGTTTCTGGATTTGTAAGGGTGTCAAAGATTATGGGGAGAAGGCAGGAGAATGGATTAAGAAGGATAATAAATCAGTCATGTTTGAATGGTGGAGTGGGTTCAATGAGCCGCATGGTTATGGTTTTATTTCATTGGGACTTAATAGCTGCCTGATTTTTTAAAAAGTTACTGAATTCCAAAGTTACTCATCACCTTTTGTGTGCTGTGAGTTGGCTGAAATTCTTTCAAAAATCCTTGTTCAAGAGATTTGTATGATGGATAAAAGGGAGCAAACATGATTACGTCTGAAGATATCCTTATTAATGTAAGGGGCTGATTCTATTGATAGTTAATGAATCTGGGAGGTAGAAGGCTGCACCAGCTGTCTATGACACCCAGTGACAAAGCTGGCTGTGCCTTGCCAATCCACCCCAGAGATGGTCAAATTGTTACTTGGGGCATACTTCCAATGGGATCAATCCCATTTAGGCTAAAATGAAATCCTGCTTTGTCTGTGTCCTGCACCTTGTGTCTTTAAGCATCCTTCTGTTACTCAAGTTTAGATTCCGAAAAGTAATAGCGGTAAATTAATTTCGTTATCTTCAGGGGTTGTCTTTCCTCATTAACCAATGCAATGTTTATCTTCTGGACGACATCCACACATTCATATGGCTGTGCTTGTTGCTGGTTATCAGGCTGCAGGTTCAACTCTTACCTTTCAGTCCTTTTGCTCTGTGATAAAGGACTTCATCTATCCATCAGTGCTGTTCAGTGACCTCCATAGCTGGACTGAACCCCTCAAAGTGGTTCAAAGTTACTTATTAGGATTTATCCGCCACATACAATGGCTAATGGTGGATTTCAGCACCATTAACAGAGGTTCTTCTTCTCAATGGTTCTAATTGGGTGAAAGATATTAAAACATCAATGGCTCAAAATGTGTACAGAATAAATGATGTGTGTTCCTGTTGGTGGGCTGAAGTATTCAGTGGAAATACAATCAATTCTCATTTTAAATATTAAAATAGTTCACAGAATGCAAACTGAACCGTCTGGTAATTTTTGAATATGTCACTATGAACTGTCTCCACGTTGAGATCATGAATTTCATTCCCAAAACAGTTTAACCTACAGGTCAGAGGAATTTATTAAAAAATTGAGACCCATCTTTCATTTTTAAACCACACCAGACGTTAGTTTAGTGGTTAGGATTTTCTCTGAGCATCACGTGTAATGAAATTATAAACATTTTATAAAGAATAGGTTTATCATTTGGTTGCATTTTACACTGGGGATATCTTCTGCCTTAATATCTTAAATAGCTTCGGACACATCTTGATCTCCTAAACTTCCTTCATCTGTGAAACACTGGCATTCATTTTTTGTCATAGCACAATACAGGGATCAGCCTTCAACTGCAAGCTACATGGAGAGAGTGTAGCTCAGGTACAGAATTCAGAACATGGAGGTCTTCAATCTCAGTCCTATTCGGATTCAGACTTCAGAAGATTTAGATCAATGTATCACATTTACATTCCTTATTTCTTCAAATTCCCACATGAAACAAGTAGCCTAAAATTATATTTGTATTCAACTACAAGTGGCCTATCATAAACAAAAAAAAAATTCTGAGGAAGCAACACTTTCGAAAAAAAATTGTCCAGCGGTACTTCTAAAAACTTGGGACATCTTCACAGGAAGAAGTAACATAAATGGTCAGACACCTGATGGGCAAGATATAATAGAACAGTTGAGGCTGCATATGGCGTGATTACAGACCCTGAAGGTATGTTGGAAGCAAATTCAGATTCCTGAAGGAGAACAGAGAAAAGTGCAAAAAGTTTTTAAAATTGAAGGGCAATGGTTAAGAGCAGTAGAGTAAAATAAATGAAGAGCTCTTTCAAAGAGCCACTAAAAATGCACCAAATAGCATTTGTTGTCTGGTTTTTAGTTATGCTAACAATTTGGAATGAAAACCTGTTTATAGTCACTGTTCCCATTTTGTTGGATTGCAGATGTGTCCTCAGTACCGAAGAAGAGGAATCCACATAGTGTCATAGAGCCAAAGAAAAGCACAGTACAGAAACAGGGTCTGCAGCCCATCCACATATTGGACAATGAAATTTATTGCTGAGCCACTTTACCCAAATCCCATGCAGAGTGCACGTGGATAACAGAACTTTCTGACATGCACAATATACCAAACGACTGGGACTCAGCTGTCTGGAAAGCATTCAAGCAGCATTATTGTGTAAGACACATGGCTGGCTTCTCTTTCTTCTTTCGAATTAATGGCAGTACCTTCTCTGTGCTTCCTTTTCATGTGTGTGCGATTCACTATTTATTTTAAAAGCCCTGGACCATCACCCACTTTTTTGACAATGGATAGAATTAAATCAAAACTAGGGAAATTTAAAACGAATCCAATTTACTTTCAAATTTTCATTCTGCCAAGTGTTATATACTATATCTTGTTGAATATAAATGGCATATTCAGAGGAGTTGTAGTACACATATTTATCAGCATGAATTCATAGTAATGTGTACAAATGGATAAGGACTCACCAAAGAGCAAGTTTAATTTGGATCAAACAATCCTCAATTAGCTCAGCCCACTTACTGTACAAACTCATTGTGAGTGCTGGGAAGTGTTGTTTTCACATACTGATAATGAGAGTGACATTTCAATTGCTGCACTTCTCATTGTGTTTGACTAACCATGTTTTAAACTAGGTATAAATTTTTAACCAAGGCATTGTTATATATGCTCAGGGTTCTTCCTTGCAAAATTCAAGTTTTTATAAGATTTAATACAGAGGCCAATGTCAATTAACAGGAGGCCACCAGTAATGAGACGTGTAAACCTTCCACTGATTGACAGCCATTTAGTTCACTCAAAATATAATAATTTTTGTGTCGGTAGATTCTTCATACCCCCAATGATAATCAACAGCTTGTCAGTGCCTCCAGTTGAATTCTGTCTTTTTGTGTGTTTCCCCACCCCCAGGTGTCAGTCTGTGGTTTTGAATTGCCACGTGCTCCTGTCCCCGCTCCTGCTCTACTCTGGCCCCTGTATTACTGAGTACTCCGTGTCTCATCTATTTCTTATTATTACCTGTATTGCTGCCACCCATGTCTCATTGTGCTCCACCTATCATCTGCCTCTCTGTTTATTGCTCAGTGTATTTCAGTCCTGTGTTTTCACCTGTTTGTTATCAGATTGTGCCGGTGGATTTTCCTGAGCCTTTCCAGCATGTGTATCTGTACTCTGTCTGAATATTGACTCTGCCTGTTTTCCTATTCTGGTTTTTGGATTTCTCTGGATGTTTTGATCTCTGCCTGAACTCTGATGCTGACTTTGTTTGCACATTGGGATTTGATACTCAATTAATATCACTGTGTGCATAGTACTGGGTCTGCGATTGGATCCCTGCACCAGCGCCCTGACACAGCTTCCATTTTCACTATGATGTCCCAAAACAACCACAAATAGCGAGTGAAACCTTTTACTAAGGTGCACGGCCCAATTGTCCTGGAAAACAAAACATGCCATTGAATAATGGCTAGGCATAGTAAGGCTCAGACAATAGAAAGCTTAAGGAACAGTTACATTGAAGGGAGCTTCTAGCTTTCACTCCATGTAGAGTCTGGCATTAATTTTCAATGGGTGCCTCCTTTGTTTGAAGTTGACCCACTAGATCATAAAACCATAAGATATAGGGGCAATCTGCTTGTCATTTGATCATATTTTTTTTAAAACACATTCTTCTCTTCCTAACCCTTAAACCCCTTATCAATCAAGGGAGAAAATTGAGAAGAGGTTCTCAATACTTACATTGTTAAACCTTTTTATCTTTTTAAGCACTCCTTTGGAGTCAGCGTTACTGTTCATTAGGTGGAGGGTGAAATAGGGGCACAATATACCAGTGACTACAACAGCAAGGACCAAAGACATATTCTGGTCATACAGCTATATGGCCCCACCCTCAGCTCTCCTCATCTCCCTGGTCATGTTTTCTTTAACACTGTCCACCTGAGCAGTAGCTGGGACAGTATTCTCAATTTTCAACAACTTCTTGGTCATCATCAAAGTGACCCCGGCCAAACACTGTGAGCCTCTGTGTTCTGGCATCAAAGTGCCAGGGTTAATGTTGGGAGGTATCACAACACAATGCTGGAGCCAGCTGGGTATTTTTCAGTAGCTGACCATTATAGACCCCATCCATCCAATTGTCATTATTGTCACTGAACATTAGGTTGGACTCACCACAAGCAACAATGGAGATGTCTATTTTCCTGCAATATTGGACTAACTATTCTGCATATCATTACCTTGGGCCTTCCCTAGCATACACAACACACACTAGCACCTTATTACCTATGAGGGATAGGGGAATGAATATCTCTCAGCAAACAAAAAAAGCCAAGTTCTACTCCTCACTCAGTCCACTTGCCAGACCCTGAATGTACATTCTGCTTTTTTGGTGTTTCTGAACAATTTTTTTTTGTAGCAATCTGGTCACCTCACTACAGGAAGGATGTGAAAACCATTGAAAGAGTGCAGAGGAGATTTACAAGGATGTTGCCTGGATTGAGGAGCATGTCTCATGAGAATAGGTTGAGTGAACTCGGCCTTTTCTCCTTGGAGCGATGGAAGATGAGAGGTGACCTGATAGAGGTGTACAAGATGATGAGAGGCATTGATCGTGTGGATAGTCAGAGGCTTTATCCCAGGGCTGAAGTGGTTGCCACAAGAGGACACAGGTTTAAGGTGCTGGGGTGTAGGTACAGAGGAGATATCAGGGGTAAGTTTTTTACTCGGAGAGTGGTGAATGCATGGAATGGGCTGCCAGCAACAGTGGTGGAGGTGGATAAGATAGGGTCTTTTAAGAGACTTCTGGATAGGTACATGGAGCTTAGTAAAATAGAGGGCTATGGGTAAGCCTAGTAATTTCTAAGGTAGGGACATGTTCGGCACAACTTTGTGGGCCGAAGATCCTGTATTGTGCTGTAGGTTTTCTATGTTTCTATGTTTCTAATCTCGTGAATACACTGATCCACCAGTCATGTTAGTGGGAAATGAGAACATAGTGTAAATTTTTGTCCATCCCTTTAAAACCTAATTGATTAGGGTAACGATTGTTCTGTTGTATCTTGATAATTATCTAATTATGATATAGGTTACTAATATCCAATATATACAGGTATATATAATTACTAATATTATGTGTGTGCACGCACACACAAATAGATATACTCAGTGGCCATTTTATTAGGTACACCTGCTCATTAATGCAAGGATGTAATCAGGGAATTGTGTGGCAGCAACTCAATGCGAACATAGTCAAGAGCTTCAAGTCTTCAGACCAAATATCAGAATGGGGATGAAAGGTTATTTAAGTGACTTTGACTGTGGAAAGTTTGTCAGTGCCAGACAGACTGGTTTGACTCAGAAACTGCTGATCTTCTGAGATTTTCACATGCAACAGATTCCAGGGTTTACAGAGAATGGTGAGTAAAACAAAAAATATCTAGTGAGTGACAGGGCTGTAGGCAGTAGACAACAACCATGTACTCAGTGGCCATATATAGTATAAATTGTTTAAAATATGGTAAAATATGGCTTTACATCTTTTATTATCAGAGATGCAAACATAAAGTTGAAAGCACTTATGTGCAAAAATGATTTGAAATATTACTACCAATTTCTTTTAAAAGATCAGTCAGTGCTATGATTGCTTCAGAAGTCTCTTTCTTTTTTTAACATTTCCTTTAATGAATGTTGGTGACAGCATTGCCATACCGATTTGAAGGTATCAGAGCTCTTGGCACCGAGAAATCTGAATTTATCAAGATGCTCAGCATTGTGAACAAATTTGCATTAATAATCTAACATAGAACAACCTAGTTTTTTTTTGCACGGCTCAGTAATCCCAAATTTAAAGGAAATGAAAATTAAAGTGGGATTAAGATTAGTTATAAAGCTAACTGACCTTCAATTATATTTAAAATAACTTGTTTTTTTAAAATTAACATCATAATTGAAGTTATTTTCATGTTATTTGCTTCACTGAAATAAAACAGCGCAGAATTTGCTCTCAAGCTCCCCCAAGTGATTGATCACAAAACTGCTTCTTCCTGTGCTAGTGGCAGGTGATTCAGCAGTGAGAAAATTATTTGATTTTTAATGGGATTTAAATAAAGAGCTTTAATATCTGTGATTGAAATGTTCAGAGCCATCTTTCCTCTTAGTAACTGAAGGCCAGTGTAATCTCCATTAAAACTTACTCTGGGAATTCGGTTGAATAATGCCTTACATGTTACCTCATGTAGGGTGAACTGATTTGCAGAAGCACTACATAGTTAGTCATTTCCCAAGTAGGAAGTTCCCATAAACAGTAATGAAATGTCTGACCAGATAATCTGCTTGAGGTGCTAAGCAGCTGCTGAAAACACACCGCCGGACATTATCTATATTCCAGTGGGCTTTTAACCTCCATCAAATATAATATTCCTTCAAACTCTTCTTTTTAGCTATCTGCATTCAAGTGTAGTTTCCAGTGATTGTATAATGGTTTCCAGAGGTAATTTCAGGTTTATCTACTGGTTCACGTTTCGGTTAGAACATGTTCAATATTTGCTCTTACAGTCTGTTGCCATTGTCTGAACCTTATCATGAAAGTACAGCTTTGAAATCATTCTCGTCTCCCAATTTATGATCGCTTAAAATATGTGCTTTGCAGGGACAATCAGCACTTTTAGTGCTTTTAATTTTATTTTAAATTGGTAACATCTATGAAGGTAAGTGATGGTGGTTAGCATGCTTTGGGCTGCTGATGCACAATGCCATTAGAACAACCCTTCAGCCAGACTTTGCTTTCAGGTGCGATATTTATGTGCAGACATGCAATCTCCTGGGAGGAGTAGAAAACAAGATAAAACCCCAGATGAGGAGGAAATCAAGTGTGTAAAATTTCTTTGACTCCTTCAAGCAATTGAAATTGGTCTCAATGATTCCCTCAGAGCCTGATTTAAGCGGTAAGGTCACCACCTCTTACATTAAGTATAAATATATATGTATATCTTCTTTGAAGTTCTTCACTGCATCGTGGTGGAGAGGCTTGTGAGTTCCTGAGATACCAGGAGCGTTGCTGTATGGAGTTCAGCCATCAGGAGCTTAGATCCTGGTAGGGTCACCCTTGGCTGTAAGGTCAAGGGGAGAGGTTCCAGGCAAAGACCGCAGTGGTGGATTTGGCAGAAGATGGTAACACATCATAACAGCAGTAAAGAGCCCCCAGTCATCTTGCATTCCATGCCATTGAACCTTGACCCTATTCTGTCAAATTCTGTGTGGTGGCTGCCCGTGAATCAGCCTCCCCTCGTTAAATATAGTCATGCATAGGCATTCTTCATTAGGGGGATCCATTCTAACATCGACGCGGATCCCAGACTGGCCTCTACAGGCATGTGGGAATCCATCATTCGGCCACCACTTAGGAGAACATCATGCTCGACTCGAGTGATCGCATGGTGTATGAAGTAATCTTAACTTCAGCCAGAAACAGGCCCGGCTCTCATTTGGAAGAGGACCAGCCAATCAGTTCTTGGTGTATTAGTTGACAGCCTTCTTTGCTGCTTCCAAAATTCCCTGGGAATGAGAGAAATTATCAAACACCCAACCTTCTTCTACTAAGAAGATATGTCCCTTGATCGTACCCCCACCAACCCCCAGAAAAAAAAGAATGGGCACCATGATGGTATAACGGTTACCATGGCACTATTACAGCTGGGGATGTCAGAGTTCAACTCCAACACCGTCTGTAAGGAGCTTGTACGTTCTCTCCATAACTGCGTGGGTTTTCTCCGGGTGCCCCTCAGACCGAAGACATACTGGCTTGTGGGTTAATCGATCATTGTAAATTGTCCTCTGACTGGGCTAGACTTAAATAGGTGGGTTACTGGGCAGTGCAACTTGTTGGGTTAGAAGGGCCTGTTCCACATTATGTCCCTAAATAAAAGTAAATAATCTGTTTTTAAAAAATCACTTGGCCCATGTGAATGTATCGATCTGATGATCACATGAAGACATTTTTCATGTGTGCTTGTGGGCAAGGAGATTAATGTGTGTCTGTCAATTGCCTGAGTGTACTCAACAGGCAAGAGAGTACAGCTTGAACAAAAATTTGTAATTCTACCTTTTGTATCGGCCATCTAATACACAAATCATCCAATTCAGTTTGCAGTTCATTCCAGCTGCATAGAAGTAAGGGTACAGACTAGGCATGGATGGGTCATCACCAGAGGAGGTAGTTTGTATGTTGTGATCCCCTCCAATTCACATGTAACTGAGAAAATAATCAGAAATATCTGTGAGCCACTGATGTTGACTATATTATTAATGGCTGCATGCCAAGATGATGGGAAAGAATTAAAAGTATATGGGCCAAACACAGGCAAATAGGACAAGCTCAATTGGGCAACTTGGTCAGCATAAATGTGTCAGGCCAAAGGGCCTGTTTTCTGTGCTGGGTGACTCTATGACAATGGCTGAGCCTGGTAGTTTTCAAGATTGTGAGGCTATCACAACTATTTTATATAACTATCATATTATCGAGTACTTCAGAAGCTCAGGGAGTATCAGAGGTCAAGCTTGAGGACAGTTCTTCAGGGAGCTCATCCGCTGAGCGAGCAGCTGTGTACCTGTTCTGTTGCTCGCACTTTGGTCCAGTATAGTCATGTTGTCAATGGTAATCCAGGCTCAGACGTGAGAGGACACTGGTGGCCAGGTTATCAGTGGAGAGTCCACTGCTCTGCTCAGCTGGGATCATGCTGAACCGTAGAGGTTATCAGTGAGGATGTTGTATGGTGAAATGGGGTGAGGAATTGGGAACTGCAGTCAAAGTAATGCTCCTCTCCCATTCTAATCTGACATAGTGCCTTGACCTTAACTCCCAAGCCTGGCTCAGTAATGTTACAAGTTGGAGTCAACTTCAGACAGTTTCTGAATCCCAAAGATTCGGCTCTGTTTGACATCGGCCCTCAGGTCAATGTCGTCTGGAAAATGTAATATGTCTATTCAAAGTTCATATTTCAAAGTAAATTTATTATCAAAGTACCCACTATATATAAAAAAACTTAAATAAATTAATAAATATTGAGAACATGAGTTGTGGAGTCCTTGAAAGTGAACCCATAGTTTGTAGAATAGTTCAGCATTGGGGCAAGTGAAGTTATCCAATCTGGTTCAGGACCCTGATAGTTGAATTTTAATCATCTCCAGGATGGTTGTGGAATCAGAATCTGTATTATGTGCATAGATGGGGAGAGATATAACTCGAACACTTGGAACATCTTAAACTGTTTAATAAGCTGCACATTATGGTAATTTCTTTCTTTATTTTATTTATTAAAAATAAACTCCAATGGCCATTAAATTTGTGCAATGTAGTGCAAATCTCCAGAATAAACCAACCCTCACATTCTGCTTTTCCCTTCCTGAAATGATTACATTAAAGATTATGAGTTTGGATGGTTCACTAGGCACATCAGCCTTAATACAATTTGACACAGTCCTTTTCTAACTGACATGTAAACATTATCTTCAGTGCTTCTTTTGCAGAATTGATGAATCGCTGGAGGTCAATGAGGACACCTGACACAATGGCATCTGCACAACATCTTTAATGTGGAAAAACATAACAAAACCGTCAGAGGAAAAATCGACACCGTGCAAAAGCATTAAATCGTGGTTGGTGAGGGTTGTAGGGCAGTGTGGCTCAAAGGGCTATATCTCTAAGTAAATAATCATTAGTAAGATCTTGGACGTGTTGCATGGCTGCATTTAGTGTATGAGGTGGACAGGATTTATTCCTGCTCTGTTACTTGAACGAAGCGTGATTCGTTTAAACAGTTACCAGATCCAAGGTAAATGGCTTATTCCCTAAAAGAATAGTTTACAAGAAAATTGGCACAGTGTCTTCACAGCATGTGAGGGAGTTATTCAAGTCCAATGGCAGAGTAATTCATAGTCCATGAAAGAGCTCACAAGGGAATAGTTCATCTTGTCCATATGGTATCAGTTTATTACTCAAAGTCCATAATGGAACAATTTAGAGTTTGTGAAGAAACAGTTCACTGGTTGTGAGTGAGCAGTTCATTGATAGTCAGGAAATAATTCAGCACTAGGATGAAGTTGTTCGCAATCTTTTAGATGATGGTTTCTGGAAACCATCCATATCCAAGAGTCTGGACCATATACCAAGAAGTGCAGGCCATAAAGCAGCAGCCTCTTAATGTTACTCAGCCTTTTCAGCTGCAGGACCCTCATCAACAATGCCCCTCCCTAACAATGCAGTTAGGGAGAACTCCTTTAATCCCCCAAGAACATGAACGTTCAATCACATACACCATCAAATGACCACTGCATCTGGGAATCTGACACCACCAGGTGAAGACAAGGGGCCTTCTATCTGGTAAGCTCCCCCTGGCCCCTTGTTCCAGCACCACAACCTGACTCATTCTCTCTGTCCTCCTCCACACCCCAACAGCTCTACACACATAGGAGGTTCTAGTGGATTCCTGTGGAACAGGCAATTTTCTAACCCAGACTCTGTGGGTGTAGTGTGGACTCTGTATCAAGCCTATCTCTCACCCCTTCTGCATCACAGCCATTGTCAGACTTCCCTTGAAGTCTGGGATTGTCAGGACACAAACACAGCCTGTGTACATGAGCATCGAAAAGCACCATGAATTCATCCAGTTCCTCCTTATCAACTCACATATTGAGTTACCCCTGGCTCTTCACACACAACCCTCACTTTTCCTGCTCATCCAGTTGCTTCAGGTATGTAGCTCAGTAATAAAATCTGGGTGAGCAGGTGGGAATAGGGAGAGTAAAATGGACTAGGATAGATGGTGTAAAAGTGCACTTGATGGTTGACAGAGTCAATGGGCTGGAGGGGCTGTTTCTGTGTTGCCCCTCTTTATGACTCTAGTATGAGTACTTGCAGAAAGCTTTCTGCTCCTTAGTAGCAGGCCGCCTTAAAATAATGTTGTTTCATTTATTGCACATCCCTAAATATCCTTGGACTTCCCATCTCCCGAGGGCAGTTTGCAAGTCCACGACATTGCCGAAGGATCTGGAAACATAAACCAAACCAAAGGAAAGGTGGTGTTTAATAAATAACTGTGAGTTGTACAGTCACCATTGTTGAAACTAACTATTAAATTCCTAATTAACTTATAGAGTTTAAACCATCAGGTACTGCAGTAGGATTTGCATTAATGAAGCTAGCTTATTGGTCTTACTTACCAGATTATGTCCCTTGAGACATAATCATGCTCTTAGTCATATCATAATAATAGAAGGCTTTACCAAAAGACAAAAGCAGATTTGCATTTTTAGTACCAAGTGAATGTGTACAGTACATGCAAATGTTATTTTTCTCGGTACTTCCTTTATTTCCTACTTGGAGGTGCTTAACTCTTACTGGGTCAGGGTGAAATGGGTGATGAGAATTTTCTAGTCACCCACAGTTGTGAAGTTTTGCCACTTTTTTCAGCAGCTCTCTGTCATGGAGGAAAGGGGCGGAGACTTTGCTTTTATGAATCAGATATTTCTGAAGGCGGAAAGTGAGTTTTTTGGGCTTGTCTGTGCAAAGTTGCTTTGGTATTGACTCCTGCTGGATGGGGTTCTCTGACCCAGCTGCATTCTCAGCATGGAACCCCTATTTTGTGAATGTTCAAGCCCCACCTGCTCCAATTTTATTGGTTTTCCAAAATTCCTGACAATATTTGAGATGCCACTCACACAGATTGAGCCATCACTGCCGATACACCAGCACGTGACTTTCATCGACAAGGGCAGCAGGCACAGGGGAACACCACCACCTGCTGATTCCCCTCCGCATTGCATACCATTCTGCTCTGGTAAAGTAACACCCATCGTTTGTCTGTGCGTCCAAGTCCTGGAATTCCCTGCTCTGTAGAATTGTGGGAGAATCTTCACCAGAAGAACTGAAGCACCTCATTGCTGCCTTCCCAATAGCAATTATTAATGAGCAATGAATGATAGTCTTGTTAGTGACAAAATGAATAAATTAATGTGGCTTTGATGTAAAGTGGAATCTGGAAGAGCGGTGGATCTGTTGATCTACATGGAGCAACATACGGAGCATGTTTAATGATGCATATTGTGGATTAATGTTGTAACCTTATGATGCTGTGTGATATCAATGGCGGGAAAGTGTGGCTCAAAGGGCTATATCTCTAAATAAATAATCATTAGTAAGATCTTGCATGGCTGCATTTAGTGTATGAGGTGGACAGGATTTATTCCTGCTCTGTTACTTGAACGAAGCGTGATTCGTTTAACCAGTTACCAGATCCAAGGTAAATGGCTTATTCCCTGAAAGAATAGTTTACAAGAAAATTGCCACAGTGTCTTCACAGCATGTGAGGGGGTTATTCAAGTCCAATGGCAGAGTAATTCATAGTCCATGAAAGAGCTTTAAATATCACCTCTTCCATTTTTCCATTTTACAGGATGCAGACTCCTTTAGGGTAGAGCATTTACAAACTCAGTCTTAAAAAGCGATTGGACAGCTGTGCTTGGGAATGGTTGGTCAGAATACACAGAAAGCCAGAAACAGCAAACAGCCAGTTTCACTCATAGGCAATGTCAACCATATGGTTTCACATAACTGAAACCACTTTCCCGAAAGGTTTAGTGACATGGACTGGCCACAACCAGAGTTCCTGATAAAATATCTGCTGGTGTTTGTGATAAATTTGCACAAGGTCTGCTGAAACCCAGAAAAGCTGAAAACAGGACTACAACATGTAATGATTGTACATCTCTGGTATTCAACATGTCACAGGCTCTCTCTCTCTCTCTCTGATAAGGGAGAAAGCGATCTCTCTGTTTCACAGCGAGAGGGGAGACAAAACAAACAACTCACTGGTTTACAATGTTAAAAGTCTGTTGTGTCGCTTTTTCCAAGCTCTGTGCCCAAAGATCTCAGGTCTCTGGGCAAAAAGCCTTTTGGATCTTCCATCTCCGATGACACACGTATTTCCTGCCTGGACACTGACCTCGAATCCCCCTGTCTTGGACCTCCAAAGGTGAGCTGAGCTCTTAGGCCGTGCCCTTGGTCATTCATGAAACCCTGAGAGCGGGTCCCATTCCCGCAAAGAACCGTAGTCAGTGTGTAACTCCAGCTCAGTATCTTCAAAAGAACGCTAAGAGGGAAAAATAGAGATATTACAGATGGAAATAGAGCTGTTTCGGAAGATGCAAGCAAAGGAGTCGCCGTTAGGTGCCATTAATGGTCCTAAGCTCCTCCTCCTTATGTTTTCAGTTTATCGATCTATCTATCTATCTATCTATTGTATTTGCACAGCTTGTCCTCTTTTCTACGTTGCTTGTTTGTCACTCCTTGCTTGTGTATATTTTTTCATTGGTTGTATTGTATTTCTTTTATTTTATTGATTTTAGTAGGTTTATTTGAATCTACTGTGAATGCCTGCAAAGCATTGAATCGGAGGGTAGTATATGGAGATATGCCAGCTGGTGGCGCAGTGACATCAGCACCGGACTCAAACAAAGGGTCCCAATTTCGAATCCAGTCAGGCCGCTCCCGGACACGCTTTCCATCCATGCCAGGTTGAGTGCCGAGCTCGCAACTCGGCCTCATTAAAAAAACACTGCACTGTGAGAAGGACGTGGGGAATCACTCACAGAATCTTTCCTCCAAGACAACCACTTTGAAAAAAGTGGTCGCTGAGGCTCTGGCAGAGTATGGCACACAAAAAAAATGGTGATATACATACATACTCTTAAACTTTCCCCGATTTCAACATAGAAAATATAACAGTACAGCACAGGCCATTCAGCCCATAATTTTGTGCTGACCCTTTAACCTACTCCAAGATCAATCTAACGCTTCTACCTAACCCATCACCCTTCATTTTCTTTATTTCATCTATTGACCCATCTAAGAGACATTTAAATGTCCTTAATTATCAACCTCTACTTCCACCCCCAGCAGTGCATTTCAGGCATTTGCCTCTCTCTGTGTAAAGAAACCTACCTCTGACATTTCCCTTAAACTTTCCTACACTCACCTCATAAGTGTCTTCTGGTAAGTTGATTGGAAAAGTAAGCTAAATGGAAGGACGGTAGAGCAGATTTGGATGAAATTCCTACAAGAAATGAGGAAAGTGCAGGAAAAATATATTCCAAGAAAAAAGAAAATCATGAATGGAAAAATGGCACAAATGTGGCTAACGAGAGAGGTTAAGGCTAAAATAAAAGCAAAAGAGATGGTGTATAAGGAAGCAAAAATTAGTGTGAAAACTGAGGACTGGACGACTTTTAAAAACTTACAGAAGGAAACTAAGAAAGTCATTAGGAAAGAAAAGATGAATTATGAAAGAAAGTTGGCAATTAACATAAAAAAGGATACGAAGAGTTTTTAAAAAATATATGAAGAGTAAAAGAGTGACATGGGTAGATATAGGACCGATTGAAAATGATGCTGGAGAAATTATTATGCGTAACAAAGAGATGGTAAAGGAACTAAATGAGTATTTTGCATCAGTCTTCACAGTGGAAGACATTAGCAACATACCCGACAGCCAGAGGTCTCAGGGAATAGAATTAGGTACAGTCAAGATTACTAGAGAGAAAGTGCGTGGGAAGCTAAATGGACTAAGGATAGACAAGTCTTCCTGACCGGATGAGGTGCGCCCACAGGTTCTGAAGGAGGTGGCTTTGGAGATTGTGGAGGCATTGGAAATGATCTTCCAGGAATCAATAGACTCTGACATGGTTCCAGAGGACTGCAAGGTCACAAATATAGTTCCACTGTTTAAAAAAGGAGGGAGGCAGCAAGAAGAAAATTACATGTACAGACCTATTAGTCTGACATCGGTAGTTGGAAAATTATTGGAGTCAATCCTCAAGGAAGAGCTTATGAAATACCTCGAGGTGCATGACAAGATAGGCCCAAGCCAGCATGGTTTCATGAAGGGAAGATCCTGCCTCACCAACCTATTGGAATTTTTTGAGGTAATCTCGAATAAGATTGACAAGGGAGAGGCTGTGGATGTTGTGTATTTGGATTTTCAAAAGGCCTTCGATAAGGTGCCGCATAAGAGGCTGCTTAATAAGATGAGGGCCCATGGAATTACAGGAAAGATATTGGAATTGGTGGAGCATTGGCTGATAGGCAGAATGCAAAGGGTGGGAATAAAGGGATCCTATTCTGGTTGGTTGCCGGTTACTAGTGGTGTTCTGCAGGGGTCGGTGTTGGGGCCGCTTCTTTTTACACTGTATATTGAAGATTTAGATTATGGATTAAATGGTTTTGTGGCTAAGTTTGTGGATGACACCAAGATAGGTGGAGGAACAGGAAGTGTTGAAGAAATGGAAAGGTTACAGAGAGACTTGGTCAGTTTAGGAGAGTGGTCAAAGAAATGGCAGATGAGATACAATGTTGAGAAATGTACATTTGTACATTTTGGAAGAAGAATTAATCAGGCAGATTATTATTTAGATGGGGAGAAAATTCAAAAATCATAAGTGCAAAGGGACTTGGGGGTCCTCGTGCAGGATACCCTAAAGGTTAACCAACAGGTTGGATCAGCAGTAAGGAAAGCGAATGCTATGTTAGCATTCATTTCAAGAGGAATAGTGTATCAGAGTAAGGAGGTGTTGATGAGGCTCTATGGGGCACTGGTGAGACCTCATTTGGAATACTGTGTGCAGTGTTGGGCCCACTATCTTAGAAGGGATGTACTGATGTTGGAGAGAGTTCAGAGAAGATTTACGAGGATGATTTCTGGAATGCAGGGGCTAACATATGAGGAATGTTTGTCAGCTCTTGGACTGTATTCATTAGAGTATAGAAGAATGAGAGGGGATTTAATAGAAACATAGGAACATTTCTAATGTTGAAAGGGTTGGACAGAGTAGATGTGGAAAGGCTGTTTCCCTTGGTGGTTGAGTCCAGGACAAGAGGCCACAGTCTTAGAATTGGAGGGTACCCATTTAAAACAGAGATGAGGAGAAATCTTTTTAGCCAAAGGGTCGTGGATTTATGGAATTTGTTGCCTCATGTGGCTGTGGAGGTCTGATCATTGAGGGTGTTTAAGGAGGAGATTGATAGGTATCTAATTAGTCAGGGTATCAAGGGATATGGGGAAAAAGCCGGAAATTGGAACTAGATGGGAGAATAGTTTAGCTTATGGTGGAGTGGCAGAGCAGACTCGATGGGCCGAATGGCCTACTTCTGCTCCTTTGTCTTGTGATATTAGCCATTGACCCCCTCTCCCCATCCCCAGGAAAAAAGCACTGGCTATCCACTCTATCTATGCCTCTCTTAACCTTATGCCCTCCAGTAAGTGACATTTCAATCCTGGAAAAATGACCATAACCATTCACCTGAGTTCTACAGAAGAGACTCATTCTTCCTGTAAAGCCATCAGAAAGATGATCACATTTAATCTCAGAAATCAAAACTTTTCTAAGAAGTGAAGAAAGGAGTCTGAAGTAGGTTTTGATATCAAGGTGGACGTAGTGTTACAGTGGTTTGTGCTGCTGATTCTGTTCCAGGAACACGGGCTCCATTGCCATCTGCAAGGTTGTGGTTTTCCAGCAGGTCTTTTAATTTCCTCCCAAATCCCAAAGGTTCGCTGGTTGGTTAATTGACTCTTGTACATTTGTGGCAAAGTTTCCAAAGGAAGGTTGCTGGGCATGTGAGAGAATGCGTTGCGTCAATGCAGAGAGATTAAGTAAAGGAGGAAAGAGTCTGATGGGATCACTATGCTGGGAGATAGCAGAGATTTGATGAGCCTCTGTTATGCCTAACATATAAGATGTTCACTGATTTTTATCAGTCTGCAACTGGTGACCATGTTGTCCAGGTCCCAAACCCTCGAAGTGCCTATCTAGACAACTCCTCTTGTCTTCTCCTTTAAAACGTCCTGAAAACCTAATCTCGTTGACTAGTCTTTTGATCATTTAAATGGCTTTGTTTCAGCTGAGCGAAGGGCGCTGAGTAGGCTACGGTCAATTATGGAAAACTCTGAACATCCTCTACATAGCACCATCCAGAGACAGAGAAGCAGTTTCAGCGACAGGTTACTATCGATGCAATGCTCCTCAGACAGGGTGAAGAGGTCAATACTCCCCAATGCCATTAGGCTTTACAATTCAACCGCCAGGACTTAAGAACTTTTTAAAAGCTATTATTAATGCTTTTTGAGATAGTGATTTAGATGCATATCATATTTTTTACTGAGTTAAGTATTGTATGTAATTAGTTTGCTACAACAAGTGTATGGGACATTGGAAAAAAAAAGTTGAATTTCCCCATGGGGATGAATAAAGTATCTATCTATCTATCTATCTATCTATCTATCTTAAGGCAAGCTCGGATAGTTTACTGCATTAAATGGAATCTGTTATTGTAAAATGTCTGATATATCTTGTCAGTTTACTGAGAAACTCTATCAGTTCCACATGATGTATATAAGGAAGTAGAATGCTAAAGATGCCCATCTTTACCTTTGAATATCCTAACCTATCTTTAGCAATAATTTGGATGAGAGTATACAAGTTTTCAGATGACACTAAATAGATGGTGTAAACAGGGAAGATGATATCAGGATTTAGAGGGGGATCTTTATCAGCCAGTTAAGTGGGCTGAGGAATGGCAAATGGAGTTCAACTCGGATAAGAGTGAGGTGTTGCATTTTGGGAAGATAAATGTGGGTAACTTTCACACTGAATGGTAGGGCTCTGGGCAGTGTTGTAGAACAGAGGGGCCTCAGAACATAAGAACACTTCACTAGAGGTGGCACCATTGACAGACAATGAGGCTGCTGGTTTTCATCAGTCAGGTTATTGAATGTAGAAGATGGGATATTATCTTACAGTTATACCAGACATTGGTGAAGCTCAATGTGTGATATTCTGTTCAGTTTTGCTAACCCTGTTATAAAAATGATACCTTGGAAGTAGAAAGAATGCAGCCAAGATTTATGAGGATGTTGCCATGACTTCAGGGGTTGAGTTATAAAAAATTCAGCAGGCTAGGACTTTGTTTATTGGACTGTAGGGGAATGAAGGACAATCTTATCAAGGTATATAAAATCATGAGGAGCTTAAAAGTAGTGATTGCACAGTCTTTTTCGCAGTGTTGTGGAATCAAACACTAGAGGATATAGATTTAAGTTGAGAAGGGAGAGTTACAACTTTTTTACTATGAGGATGATCAGATTGTGAAATGAGCTGCCAAAGGAAATGGTTGAGGCAGGTACAATACAGTAGCAACAGTTAAAAGACACTTGAACAGGTACATAAATAGGAAAGGCTTAGAGGGATATGGGCCAAAAGCAGGCAAACGGGAATAGCTTTGGAGAACATCTATTTGGTATAAACCAGTATAACTCTAACACTCTATAAGATGGCATCTAGATCCATGTAGAAATTCAAACAGGCATAGTGCTTGTCAGTCTATTGAGAAACTACATCAGTTCTGTATGATATATAATGGACCTGAATGCTTAATAAATATGTGGTCTTTGCCTCTTAATTAATCTTAGTACTATTTAACCTGATTTAATTAAAATTAACATAAGAAGATAAGAAATAGGAACAAGGATAAGTCATCTGGCCCATTGAGCCTGCTCCGCTGATCAATAAGATCATGACTCTGTTTCATCTATCTGTCTTTTCTCCATAACCTTTAATTCCCCAGCTATGAAAAAATCTATATAACAGTGTCTTAAATACACTTAATGAGGTAAGCTGTACAGCTTCCCTAGGCCGAACATTTCACAGATTCACAACTCTCCTGGAAAAGCAGATTCTCCTCATCTCTATCACAAGTCTATTCCACGAATCTTGAGGCTATGTCTGTAGTTCAAGTCTCACTTACCATTGGAAGCAACTTTCTTGCCTCTATTCTATATATCCCTTTCATAACTATATATGTTTCCGTAAGACCTCCTTTCATTTTTCTGAATTCCATTGAAAGTAGTCCCAGGAAACTCAATGTCTCCTCCCTATCTCCGGAATCAACATTGTTAAACTTCTCTGCACCATTTCCAAAGACAGTATGTCTTACCTCAAGTCAGGAGATCAAAACAGCATAGTGTACTTCAGGCACAGCTCTCACAATACCATATATAGTAGCTGCATATCCTCCCTGCTCTTAAATTCAATCCCTCTAGCAATAAAGGCCACCATTCCGTTTCCCTTCTTGATAACCTGTTGCAGCTACAAACCAAACTTTTGAGATTCATGCACAACCACCCCCAATTCCCTTTGCCCAACAGCATGCTGCAATCTTTCACTATTTAAATAACAATCTGATCTTTTATTTTTTTTCAAAAGCAAATAACCTCACATTTACCAAAGTTGTACTCCATCTGCCAGACCCTTGCCCACTCACTTAATCAATCCATATCTCTCTGAAGACTCTCCGCATCCTCTGCACAATTTGCTTTTCCACTCACTTTAATGTCATCATCAAACTTAGATACACCGCACTGCGTCCCTGCTTCCAGATCGTTAATGTATATAGTAGGCAGTTATGGGCCAGTACTGACTCCCAACCAGAGAAACACTCATTTTTCCCAACTCTCTGTCTTCTATTAGTTAATCAGTTCTCTGACCAGGCTAATACATTACTCCCAACACCATGTATCCTTATCTTATGGATAAATCTTTTATGCAGCACCTTATCAGATGCTTTCTGGAAATCCAAGTATATAACACCCACCTGTTCCCTTCTATCCACTGTGCTCATTATATCCTCAGCGAACACCAGCAAGTTTGTCAAACTTATAAATTTATGATCTGAATTACCACTTTACAGTTCTATCATTTGTCATTCGTTCCACTATCACATGGTACATTATTAGATATACACTTCGGCAGCACATATACCAAAGTAAATTGGAAAGACACTGAGAAGATGGCCTCTGTGCATGTTGATTTTGCACATGAATGCAAAAAAGGGAGTGCCATGTTGGAGGGAAGGGTCAGATTGATTTTAGAGGTGTTAAAAGGTAACATCATGTGCCGGAAGGACTCTACTGTACCATAATGTTCTATATTCTATATATGCAATCCCAGGAATGGCCATTTTCAAACACAACATGAAGCAAAATGTTTTGTGATACCAGAGATAATGATGAACTGGTGTGGCGCTCCACCCCATTCAGCTGTTCAATGCATCAAGTATAATCAGTTTGTACACACAATAAAACATTTTGAATTGAGTTAAAGGCTGTAATTTAATCAGTGGGTTCAGATGGTCACAAAAGAGCAGACTTCAGAGATGTCATTCCATCCACTGAATTGCAACTTCCAGCCATCTGTTCCTCACATAATTTCGTTCCATGTTAGCTTCATCCAGCTCTGCCCATTCTCAAACGGGCTGTTCCCAGTGATATTTGCATGATTACACGGACCATTCATGGCACAACAGGTGATTATTAGAATGCAAAATTTCATATCAAACATACTTTTGTAATATGGGGATATATATTATCGATCCTACAGAGACATATACAAAAATAAAAATAATTCAAAATTTCTTATCAGTAGAGTATTGTCATTAACATTGTCAACTTATGCCATTGTGTTGATTCCATCACATAGTTCTTTACCAAAGCGCCATAATGGTCCTTCAGCAGTTTACTTTCACCACTGAACTTATTCTTCAATGGTTGAACTGCATTATCTCTTGAGATTTTTTATGTTTTGGTGAGATCATCATTTACCACTTTAAAGAGTTTCAGCCCAGTTTCCCTAATCTTTCCACACAAGATAATCTTCCCTTTCTATGAATCAGTTGGTGATTTTTTATTGTATTCCCCTTAGCAATTTACTTTCATGACTGGAATTTTTCTACAATGGTTGAACTTAATTCTCACTTAAGAATTTTTTATGCTTCAATGAGATCATAATTTAGAACTCTAGAGAGCTTTGGCCCAGTTTCCCTGATCTCCTTCCATAAAATATTCCTCCCTTTCCAGTTTGGTGAATTCTTATTGTACTCACTCCATTGAAAGAAGATGAGTGTGTCCTCACAAAATCATTCAGTCTTCCCCAACCAGAAGCCCTGGATGAACCATGAGATTGGCAATCTGCTGGGGGCAAGCTAAGTGGCATTCAAGTTTGGCACACAAGAAAGATACAAGAGGTCTTGGTACAATTTCTGGAAAGCCATCTCCCAGGTGAAGTGGTAATTCCCACTAAACTTAAATCAATGAAGGATGCTCGACAGCTATGGCAGGACTTGAATGCTATCAACTCTTACAAAGTGATATCAAGCCACATAGGTGGCAACAGGCTTCACTTCCAGATGAGCTCAAAGCTGTCTATACTCGCGTTGACCATCAAAAGCATAGAGGAAACACCACAAACTCCCACAGCCCCCAACAACACTGGGATTTCAGTCTCTGAGGCCAACGAGAGACCATCCAATCCAGGTGGGGTACCCGGCTGTGTAATAAAGACTTGCGCTGATCAATTTCCTGGAGTGTTTATAGAGATTTTTAACCCTTCGCTTCAGCAGTCAGAGGGACCCACCTGCTTCAAGCAGGCTTCATTTACATTGGTGCCTAAGAAGAATGTAGTAATTTGCCTCAATGACTATCATCCAGTTACTCTGACATCCACAGTGATGAAGTGTTTTGAGAAGTTGATGATAAAGCATATCAAAATTTCACTGAGAAGCAACTTGGATCTGCTCCCATTTGCCTACCAGAGCAACAGGTCCACAGTGGATACCATCTCATTGGCTCTTCACTTAATCCTGGAAGACCTGGAGAGCAAAGATGCATACATTAGGATGCCCTTTATCAACCACATATCAGCATTCAACACCATCATCCCCTGAAAACTAAACAATAAGCTTCAAGACCTTGGCCTCAATATCTCCTTGTGCAATTGGATCCTCCATTTCCTCACTTGCAGATCCCTGTCAGTTCAAATTGGCAACAGCATCTCCTTCACAATCTTAATCAGCATCGGTGCACCACAAGGCTGTGTGCTTAGTCCCATGCTCTACTCACTTTACACTTACGACTTTGTGGCTAAGCACAACACCAATGATATATTTAAATTTGCTCATGACACCATTGTTACTGGCCAAATCAAACGTTATGGCGAATTAGCACATAAGAGTAAGATTGACAACCTGGCTGAGTGGTGCCACAATAACAACCTCTTACTCAAAGTCTGCAAGACCAATGACCTGATTATTAACGTTGGGAAGAGGAAGTCAAAGATTTATGAGTGAGTCTTCATCAGGGCATCAGAGGTGGAGAGGGTCAGCAACTTTAAATTTCTTGGTGTTACCATTTCAGAAGACCTGTCCTGGGTCCAACATGTAAGAAAGCACAGTATGTCTTTTCTTTCTCAGATTTGTCATGACATCTGAAACTTGGACAAACTTCTGTAATGGAAAGAATATTGATTGGCTGCATCATTGAAAATCCTACAAAATTAGTGGATATAGCCCAGTCCATCATGGATGAAGCCCTCCTCACCAATGAGCACATCTATATGGAGAGGTTTTGCAATAAAGCAGCACCCATCATCAGGTACCCCCTTTTCTTTTCTTTTTGCTGCCATTAGGAAGAAGGTACAGGAGCATCAGGACTCAAACCACTAGATTCAGGGATAGTTATTACTCCTCATGCTCTTGAACCAGAGGGAATAACTTCACTCAACTTCACTTGCCCATCGCCGAATTGTTCCGACAACCAAAGGACTCATTTTCAAGGACTCTTCATCTCATGTTCTTGACATTTATTGTTTATTTATTTATTAATTTTATTTATTTTTTCTCAGCTCAGGCTGGTAAAGCCTGAGATACAGGCATAGCCAAGCACACTTATTTCTCAATTGTTAGGAACTTATGGACTATCTAATGGTGTTTAGTATTGCTGCTTTTTGGAGATTTATATGACAATTGCTGTGTAGGCCTAATTGTTTAATGCTATTATGTACTGACTTTGCAATGATACCAGTTGTCAAAATAACTATTGGGGCAATGTATATGCTGAATGTTCATGTTCCATAGTCTTTCAATTTCCTCGTTTAGTACAGCATATTTCTGGTATTTTTCACCTATTGATTTCTATATGTTATGTGTGTTTGGAATGGTTATATCTATTAAGTAATGTGTTCTGGCTTGTTTATCATGTATTATATCTGAATGGTTACTATGGATTGTCCTCTCTTTAAAATGGACTGATCATATTATAATATGTGGGACTCTAACTCTAAAACTGGGTCAAGTTTGTGTTTATAATAAGATATGGTTTCTTTTATGAGTTTGTATTTTATAGTAAGGTTTAGGTGAATGATGTTTGCCACTTGATTGTGTCTGTGTAATCTGATTGAGCTCAACTGCCGCAGGATCTTGTAATGTGTTGGATTGTTTCTGCTTTCACTTGGTATTTTCTGTATTTATCATCTTGAATTTGATGGTCTTTTATTATGTATTGTTTTTCATTTTTTGTGTCCTGTCCACACTTGGTCCTGTATTGTCACAAGGAAGCCCTCTGTTTCTGGGAAGAAGTCTCCAACTCTGAGTCAGGCAGTCAAAGCTTCCTTGTCAACATCTTTTCTGCTCAGATCATGGGGATTTCTTCCATGGAGAGTCATGCTCTTCCATTGGTTAACTTTTTCTTCTATAGTGATAATTTCTTCATTTTTCTGGGTTGTGCTTTCATTTAAGCTTAGTGGTGTGTATTGCAATCAGAATTGCCCATGCTTGTGTGGAGTGCTGAATCCTGTTTTCATTGATGAAGATATAGCCTTTTATCTGAACATTGCATTTTTATGTCTGTTATTCCCCCTACTTCTTCTGTCCTAGGTAGTGCTAATCTAAGTGCGTTTGAGTGTACATAAAGTTTTCTAAGACTTTTCATTTCTCTTCTTATTTTTCTTTGTAAATTTTCAAGATCAGTTTGGCTGAAAGATATGTTAATATAGGTATAGTGGAAGTGTTTATTGCCTTTGCTATATTTTTACTATTGAGCTCTGTTTGGCAAATTTTTTTAAGCCATGAAGTAAGTTCAGTCAAGTTTTCCCTATATCACACTATGATCTATTTTCTTTGCTTGTTGGTATCCCAGATTTGGTGTTCCATATTCATCCACAAGTTATATTGTATCCTTCTGCTCTGTTTTGTATTCTATTAGCTCTATTGCACCTTTCTTTATGTTTAATGTTCTGTCCAAAGTTCATGTTTATATCTTTGGAAAATAGTTCTACTATTTGAATTAATTGCTTTAGCTTTACTGATGAAGGAGCATATAATTTAAAATCATCCATGCATAGAAGGTGTGTAAAGGTATAAATCATTTGGTTATTTCTGATTTGATATCCAACTTTCATCTGATTCAACAAATTAGAGAGGGGTTTAAAGCTAGATAATACTCAGCCTCAGTATTCCAGGGCTGAGAGAATTGCCCTGGAATAAGCTTCGGTTTATTCTGATATTGGTGGTGTCCTTTTTTGATTGTTAATAGATAGGGTGATTATAGTACACCAATGCTTCATCAGATATTGTTAGAATTTCACAAGTATTGGGTGCAGTTAATATACATATATTGAGAACTTTTATTAACCATGAGGGTGGGACAGGATCTTATGCTTTTTAGTAGTCAACATAACAACATGAAAGACTGCTGCTTTTCCCCTGGGCTTGATTCAACATTACAGTATCTATTATCAGTTGTTTATTACATCCTTTCCTATCCTTACGGCATCCTTTCTGCTCTTCTGTAAGTATATTGTGTTTATCTAAGTGAGTGGTGATCGGTTGCGAGGTGCATGATGTTACAATTTGAGGTAAACAAACAATAGAACAATATTTTGATGGATCATTTGTGATTCCTCCTTTAAGAGATATGTTTTACCTTATGCCGGGCACTTTTTCAGGATTTTAAAGAAAATTGTTAATATATATTAATAGGGTCGGATGAAGGCAAGGAAATTTTTATACCAATAATTATGAATATTATCACTGCCAGTATTTTTTCCTCCCTAATCCAGCTTGCTTCTTGATTGTGCATCACCCTGTTTGACTAGATATTAGACCAAAAGTTCATTATCTCCAAGTTTTTATAATTCTGTGCTATGGTTGGTGACATTTTGGCACATAAAATTTCATTTCAATGACCTGTATAAACCTTTTTCATTGTTCCTGAACTGACAATTTTGTTTCTTTCGTCTGGTGCATTTCATGTATCAATTTAATCATGTTTTGTATGCACCAAACATTTGCTTTAGTGTATCAATACATTCAACAATGCTTTTGGTAGATTGATCATATTTTTAATGGATCTCATATTTCCTTAGTATTTCTTTAGCTTTTCTCTTAATTTTTTTGCTTGGGTTATCCATTTTAGACTCCATTGGTTGGGCTATTTCTGCACTTAAGGTTTCAATTTTGTTTCTTAATCTCTTCTGCCATTTTGGTATTCTCATTTCATTAGTTTTAGATTTCTATTAATGAGTGCCTCTGTTTTGGAGCCATTGCACTGCACTGCTGTTAATACTGTAGAGTATGGTATTGTGTGTAGTTCTTCAAATGTTTCAAGTTTTCCTAAATATTGTGGAAATATAACATTGTTGAAAGTATTAAAGATTTTTAAAAAATTTTGATGATGTACTTTGGGCATGTAGGGTCTTTTTGGGGAGTTATTGCCCATCTATTCTGTTGGTGCGGTGTTAAATATTAGGATAATTTTGTCTGTAAGCTCAGCTTCATCGTCAGCATTCTGCGGAGCCTCTGCATATTTGTATAGCTATTACCATCAGGTTGTGGAGCAGTTGCAGTAATTGTATTTTCATCAGCATTTCGACGGGTTGCATCTTCATTATTTTCCAGCATAGCTTGGTTGTGGTCTTTGAGTTGTTTTCTTCCTAAGTCTGGAGCTACATCATGTTTTATTTGGTTTAACACGTCTATAGGGATTAAGTTTTTTTTTATTATCTCTTTGCATTGATCTTAGGATATCATGCAATAAACTGTTGGAGAAGTTTGTCCCTATATGCTGTCATATTAGTCTCGAGTTCCATTGCTCGATTATATATACGCATTATGAATGTGTTTGCTTCTAATGACCATTTCATGCATATCTTTCTTCTCCTGTCTGCTTGAGTGGTCTCAGTTGGAAGTGGATTACAGAAGTCACACCCTGTGGTATTGGTGGGCTACAATGAAGGCTGACTGTGTTTTTTTTCGGGCTTTCCAGTGCCTGCCTATTCAGTAGTGCATCACTAGTGGTTCGCTAACTGTCATGCCTGATGCTAGCTCCAGACTTGCCCTGGCAGCAGCGGTATCACTCTACTCCATTGACATCTCCATTTCTGAAGTGAAAGGGTGTTGCTTTTTATATCTACAGCCAGGTTTTGGTTTCAGCCACTCCTAACATGGAGACCAGAACACTGCCCAATTTTGATACAGATGTGCCTGGATTTGTTTCTGTTTTGGTCCGCAGGTGGTATTTATTTTCCACCTGCCCTACATATCTGCAGAGCCCTCCCAAGTCTGCCACCCAGGGATGCCCCGTGATGGGGACAGAAAACCACTGATGGGTTATCATTAATATTATTATTATTTGGTTATTTTTTCTCAGCTCAAGCTGGTAAAACCTGAGGTACCGGTATAATCAAGCACACTCATTTCCCAATTCTAGGAACTTTCAGACTATTCTAGTATAATATTGTAGTTTTTTGGAGATTTATGTAGATATCACTGTGGAGCCCTAATTGTTTAATGCTTTTGTGTAGTGCCTTTGGGATGACAACAGTTGTAGATATTACTATTAAGACAAGGTACTGTATACCTTGTTTATGATCCATAGTCTTTCAATTTCCTCTTTAAACTTAGCATATTTCTGGTGTTTCTCACTTACTGATTTCTGTAAGTTATGTGTTTTTGGAATGGCTATATCTATTAAATAAGCTGTCTTGCTTGTTTATCCTGTATTATTATATCCAGATGGTTATTTTGGATTGTCCTGTCTGTAATAACAGATCGGTCATAATATAATTTGTAGCATGCTGACTCGAAAACTGGACCAGGCTTGTATTTATAGTAAGGTGTACTTTCATTTACGAGTTTGTATTTCAAAGCAAGCTTTTGATGAATGATGTTTGTCACTTGATTGTGCCAGGCATTCAACGTTTCCTTGTCAATATCTAATTTGCTCAGATTGTGGAGATGTCTTCCATGGAGGGTCATGCTCTTCCATTGGTTAACTTTTTCTTAGACAGTGATAACGTCTTCATTTTTCTGGGCTATGTTGTCATTTAAGTTTAGTGGTGTGTACTTCTAATCTGAAATGCATATGCTTTCGTGGAGTGCTGATTCCTGTCTTCATTGATGAAAGCAGGAGCAGTATTTCATTGATGAAAGTAGTAGCAGTGTTTCATTAATGACGATAGTGGTAGTGTTTCATTGATGAAAGTAGTTGTAGTATTTCTTTTTGTATTTGCATAGTTTCTTGCCTTTTGCACACTGGTTGTCCGCATTTACGGTGTAATCTTTCATTGATTCTATTATGGATATTGGATTTATTGAGTATGGACACAAGAAGATGAACCTCAGGATTGCATGTGGTGCCATATTTATACTTTGATAATAAATTTACTGGGAACTTTGAAGTAGAGTGGGACTCATCAGGACCAGTACATTTTAGCCAAATTAGGTGGCTGTTCCATTTAGCCAAAGTTTTGTGGAAATAGTTAAAAAGGTATTAAAAAAAGAAACAAATTATGTATTTAAACGAAATAGAGAACAAATTAGTACACTACCAATGGTACTAGAGTACTATAAAGAACTGTGTATTAGTCCCTACTATCATCAAAGGAGGAATTTATCTAGTGTACATGATGAACACTACCTCACTTCTTTTTTATTTCTGTTTTTGCACTACCTATTTAATTTAACTATTATGTGTATGTATATATACTTACTGTAATTCAGTTTTTTTTCTATTAATATGTATTGCATTGTTCTGCTGCTGCAACGTTAACAAATTTCACAACATGTGCCGGTGATACTAAACCCAACTCTGATTAGTCTTGCACACAAGTCCTCCTACAATCAAGTGAACACACCATATCATTTGTGTACTAATTGCCTATATTATCTGTGCTTACAGCTGATCTCTGCCAGAAATGGTGTTTTACTCTGGGAACATACAAAGCCATAAGTTAGCCTGGTTCTCTAGTTAAAGAACAGCCATCCAGCAACGTATGCAAAGTGAAAATTAAATCTGAGCTCGGAGCAACACACATAATTGCTGGAGGAAGTCAGCGGGTCAGGCAGCACCTATGGGGGTAAATATGATGTTTCAGACATCAATTCAGTGTGTGTTGCTCTCATTTTCCAGCTTCTGCCGAATCTCTTTGCGTTTACGTCTGAGCCAGACTCCCATTGCTCAGTGAGCCTGCCCTCATGAAGCAGGCTCACAGCGGGAGCTGAAGTGAGTTAATGGATAAATGACAGCATCCAGGACAAGTGTCCACTGTTAGGAAAGAAGAAACAAGCAAGAAGCAAAAACAAGATACGTGGGTCACACAATATATGACCACAGATCAAAGCACTTGCTGTGAAATATTCTAGTTAATGGGTATCTGGCACAAGAGGAATCTGATTATTTGCTTTGCATTAATGGAGAAAGTGTGCACACAGTGGTAAAGTTAACTGTCGGCTAACTATTACTTGGATTGCACTACCTGTATGTATAATCTATATTTTCATTTATATTTATCATTATTATTGTTATGAGCAGAGAGACAACATCTGCCGGAAGTAAATTCCTTGTATGTGCATAGGTACTTGGCGATTAAAGTCTGATTCTGATTCTGATTCTGATATTGGTAACGTTAAATTATTAATAGTGTGTGAACTTGAGATTCTGTGTCGATGGTAATCAACATTTTGAACTTCAATATGGAGCAGTAAGAAGCCGCTGGCAATGAATCCCATCACAGAGGCTGCTGAGCAAGCCTCCAGATGGCTGTGGATCAAGAGGTATGACCTGTGGACCAATGTCTCTGGGACACAAGCCAGGGCCTGATCAGCCCTGACTGTCACCTGGCCGAGAGTGTCTGATGTTGAAAGACCTGAAACACCCAGTGACCCCAGGTTACATCACTGGTTATGTGTCCCAGCACATCCTAGGATATATCTCAGCATCAGCAGCAACGCAATACCTAGCTTGCTTGTCATTAAGACTCCGTATCACAGCTTGACAGTTTTCCTTGCATCCCTTCTCTTGATACAAGTTTAAACACGGGGAATTCTCAAATCTCCTTTCTCATTTCTTGAGCTTCCCCCAAGCTAAGAACCTTAATCCAGCCCGTTGCATTCTCCGTGTTTCTGAGGTGAGAGAGTTAATTGGGACACCTCTCTGAGGTGAACTTCATTCTCCTCAGTTTCTATGCCACCAGCTTTTACTTATTAAATACCACATTCCACCATCCTCGATGTGATTCCACTGCTCAATATCCTGAATCCTATTTGAGTCAGACCCTCATAATATTTGTGTTCATTCCTCATCAGTTCTATCTCCCTCTTGAAAGTGCAACATCTGTTGTTCATTTTCTCCCATTACGGAAACCGAGGGCCAAACATTTGCTTTCAAGAGTGCCATATATTTTTGTCTGCTCCTTCACTCCAGGTGTCCACTTTTGGTTGCTCATGGTGCAATTTCCTTTATGCTCAGGCAGAGCAGAGGTGGCCATTTTGCTGTATTCTCCACATAAGATCAAAAAAACATGAGCCATGGGAGTAGAATTAGGCCATTCAGCCAATCAAGCCTGCTTTGCCATTCTGTCTTGGCTGATTTAGTATCTCAGCAGAGAGAGGGAGAGAGAAAGAGGGAACATTAATGCACAGCAAAGTCTCACATTTATCTCTAAAGCTGAGGTAAATAGAGAAATGATCTATTTTAGTGATGACGTTTGTAGAATAATTAAAGACTTGGAATGCTGATGAGAGCCCCCGCCCCTGCTCTTTGTGCCAAATGTGCCTGGTGTGGTGCAGGAAGCCCTTTTTTAACATCACATCTCAGAGGCATTGTTTCTAACAGTGAAGCTCTCTCTCAGCACTGGAGTGGAGTGTCAGCCTGGACTCAGTTTAAGTCCAAGGACTAAGTCCAGACAGCATCCAAATCCACAACACTAAATATTCTGTTTCTCCTGAGTCCAGTGGCATAGTCTAAAAGGATTAGTTGATTGAATCCCGCTATTATAATGCTCCAAAAAATACAAAGTTCCTTTTTAATAATGAATGACGTAGGGAATGGTGTGTGGAGCTTAACTGATGGTAGAGGCCAGGCAATGGATTTCAAAGGCATCACTCCAACAATACAATGCCATATCATCCCTCTGGCCTCTGGCAAAGTTTAGCGCATCCTGCAATTGATTCTGAAAACAACAAGAAGTTCACTCCAATAGACCCCTTGTGCCTTGCTGCCTAGACTGTGGATGCACGTACTTCTAACATTGCCCAACAAATGCAGTGCAGACAGAACGAATGAATGAATGAAGTCCACCCAATGCTGCAAGTCTGTATCCAGCTGCTCCAACATTTCCCTCAGCCAGGCACCTCACTGCATATGCTGCAGGCTGAATGAACCTGAACATTTTTGTAATAGTTACAGTTCCCTTTGATTATAAAACGAAGACTTCCTTTAGGCAGCGAATGGAGAATCTGTGGACTTCATTGCCTCAGCCGGCTGTGGAGGCCAAGTCATTGGGTACATTTAATGTGGAGATTGATGGGTTCTTGATTAGCAAGGGTACAATCACAGAAAAAAGAATGTGCAAATTCCCATTATCAAGTGTCCCAAGATGTACAGCACCCAGTATCAGGTTCCTGGCAGAAGCAGTTATTATTGCACCACTCAGATCTATCATCCTCAATGTACAACTTTCTCTATGTTCTCTGTACTTGGCTTGGGTACATTCAGAGGCAGAGTACCATTGGTAACGACATCAATTCAGGAAACTTCACCTCTAGGTCTTGTCAAATTCCAAAAAAAGATCTGAAAAGAGGGTGAATCTAAAGCATAATCTTGAGGACCATTATTCCTGGACATACTTAGCAATGAAGGTGAATTTACACCAAAGACATAAAAATATCTGGAGAAAGCTCGGATGTTAACAATGCTGCTGGCTGTTATTCTGTTGTCTTTTATGCATTACACAAATTCAAGCCAGTATTTTTATGTATTGTTTTCCAGCTTATTTTGTTTGTGGGTAATGAATGTGATTCATAGTTTTTCTTTAATCTCATATATAGAAAACAGCCCAGGCAATTTTAATGATCCTTTCAAAAAACTGCACTGAATAGGGTACATACAGTCCAGCAACTAAAATTCCATTTATTACTGGTACAAGTGAGAGATTAAATAAAATTAACAGCACTTGCAGGCTATGAAGGAGCTGTAACTTAAAAATGAACCACAAAGACAAATCTTTACTCTATAATATCTTCAGGAAGGTAAATAAATACAATATGAAGATGCAACAAACCAGGATATAAAATGCTGTATATGTTATCATTTCCACACATTTGACAACTATAAATTCATTAGGGTCATAAGAAGTATCAATATCTAACACTTTGACTGAGATTTAATGACCTTTTACTGTATGCCTTTGATAAACGTTTATAATGTTTATTCATTAGCCATAAAAAAGGACTATTGCCATAGTGAAACCATATTTGGAGTATTGTGTTCAGTTCTGATTGCCCAGCTATGGGAAAGATGGCATTAAGCTGGAAAGTGTGGAAGAAAGTTTCACAAGGATGTTACAAGGTCTGGAGAATTTGAGCTATAAGAGATTAGATAGACTGGGATTTTTTTCACTACACTATGGACTGCTGACAAGTGACCTTATAGAGCTGTATAAAACCATGAGCAGCTTATATAAGGAGAACATTCCAGTCATTTTCCCTAGAGTGAAGGTGTCCAAAACCAGAGGGCAGAGGGAAAAGTTTTAAAGCGAACCTGAAAGGTAAATTTTCCACATAAAGGACAGTAGATACAAGCAACCAGAGGAAGTTGTAAAGGTGAGTACATGTTAGAATAAGTATTAGATATTTAGACAATTACACAGATGGGAAAGGTTTAGAGGGATATCACCCAAATGAAGGCAGGCAGACAAATTTGATGGCATCGATGCGATGGGCCAAAGGGCATCTGTGTTCTATATTGGTACAATTTTATCAATCAGAATGGGTCCATATATCAAAACTGCAACCTGAAATCCATTATATCTAAAGAATTTCACACCTCTGCTTGGAAAAAAATCATTTCTAGAAGCCTGTTTCACAAATCGTACAGATGAATTTTTCCTAGATCTAGGTTTGCAATGTGAAACCAAATATTCATATCATTCTGACTACCGGGCACTTAAATCTTAAATGCCCATTGTCCTTCAATTGTTCCCGTGCAAGACTGCATGGCACATTTTCAATCTGAAAGCTTCTTACAGGCATTAATTCACATTTGCAATGAATGAAGCTTTAAAGAAAAGCTCAACAGGGTTCTTTCTAAATTAATTAAAATTGGCAGCATTTCCAGTCTATTTAGGATTTTCTTTATCTATTCAATTCAGATTAATTTGGACTTCAAGAAATACCTGTGAGGACTCTGGCTGCCGATGATGCAGATAAATAATTTAAATTGTCCAGAATATTTTCTTTTACAACATCTAGATTCGAATGAGATGAACATAAAAAACACAAGAGGTAGGGACTACATCTCTTCCAGCCTCTTTCCTATTCCATCAGATCATGTCTGATCCTATGCCACACATTTACTTTGCCATCTTGTCTCCATACCTTATAATTCTCTTAATGTCCGGAAATGCACTAAGTGGACAGTTTATTAGGTACACCTGTACACCTGCTTGTTTATGCAAATATCTGATCAGCCAATCATGTGGCAGCAATTCAATACATAAAAGCATTCAGGCATGGTCAAGGGGTTCAGTTGTTGTTCAGACCAAACACCAGAGTGTGGAAGAGATGTGACCTAAGTGGCTTTGACCGTGAAATGATTATTGGTGCCAGACGGGGTGATTTGAGTATCTCAGAAACTGCTGACCTCCTAGGATTTTCACTAACAATACTCCCTAGAGTTTACAAAGAATGGTACGAGAAACAAAAAAAAAAACATCCATTGAGCCGCAGTTCTGTGGGGGAAAATGCCTTGATAACGAGAGAGGTCAGAGTAGATTGGCCAGACTGGTTCAAGCTGGCAGGAAGACCCCAGTAACTCAGATGATCATGTGTTACAATAGTGGTGCAGAAGAGCTTCTCTGAACACACAACACATTGAACCTTGAGGTGGCTGGGCTACAGCAGTAGAAGACCGCACCAGGTTCCATGGCTGTACCTAATAAAGAGCACATTGAGTATATATCAGTTTCAGCATATTAGGTACACCTGCACACCTGCTTATGAATATTCATGTATTCATTGATATGTGTAGATATGCTGTTCTTATCAATGATTGTGTCATTATCACGTGGGCTCCACTGACTTGAGTTAGCTGTTGGAAAGTAAGGTCAGACCTTTGTTAATCTCGAGACCTGTTCTTTTCTCCGGGACATTCCTTGCCATGATTTCATCCAAGTATAATGAGTCCATTGTCTTCTGAAGTAGCGAATTGCAAATCATCAATCTTTGGCTTGAAGAAATTTCTCCTCATCCCAATGATAAATGCTCAATGCTTTATGCTTAGGCCAGGCCCACAATTCTAGAGATTGCAGGGATGGCCTCCCGGAATGTATCCGGCTGTAAAAGGAGAAATCCCAACTTCCGCTGTCACACTGAGTTCAGCAGCTCTGTGTATCGTGCATTGGTGCTGCAATAAGTGTTCTCCGTAGCCAATTCGTTTTAACGCTGCATAGAGACCTTCGAGACCTGAGGTCGCGTGGAGTGGAGAGCAAGTTCGTAAATATGGTGGGAGCAAAGGATGTTGGGAACGGTGAGGGTGGAGAGCTGCAGGTGGGGTGTGGGACAGGTGGCAGAGGAGTGGGAGAGGGGTGGTGGGTGGTGTGGGTGCAGACACACCCAGCCCTGAGACACCAGGCAAGGTCATTTGATTTCAAACAATTAGTTTATTGATCATTACAGAATGTCTCTCTGGTGCTTCCCACTCTCTCTCCTCTACCTTCCCCTTTTCCCAAACATGATTCCCCTCTCCCTGCCCCCTTCCCACACTCAACCCACAATAGACACCCACATCAGAATCAGGTTTATCATCACTCACACGTCATGAAATTTGGGTTCTTTTGCAGAAGCAGCAACAGTACAGTGCAATACTTAAAATTGCTATAGGACTATGTAAAAGTATAAGACGACCCAGCTAAGACTTCTGCAGGTTGTGGGTGGGACGAATTACTGATAGACTTATGTGCACAAATTGAGCGCCTAAAGCAAAGTCATAATTGGAACTGAACTGGAATTAATTGTTTGGCAATGGAGTTTAGTTTGATTTAATGACCTCCATTAATGTGAAGTTCTACACAATCAAAGTGCTATTTTCTGTCAAAGCAAATGATTTTAAATAACAAATGTAGCAAATGGTTGCTGTCAATTGCTCTTGGTATAAAAGTAGAGGTTTTAAACATAGCATTTAGTGAAAAATAATGTAGTGAGTGTCGTCATATGCAAGAAGCCCAAGCAAAGCCAGAAGCAGATGGTGTACGTTAAAACAAAGGCCAAAATGGATGAAGTGTGGGACTTGCATAAAGGCATTGGACATTTATGAGTCATGAGCTGGGTTGCTGGCAAAGGGGAAAAATGAATTGCCAGTTTAGAAAAATATCGGTGGTAACTGGGAAAGAAAAGGCTTGAGCTGCTGAAGCAGAAAATACTGATCCCATTTCTGTTCAAAGGTTCATTTATTATCAAAGTATACGACTCTGAAATTTCTTCAATTCTCCAATGAAGCCAATTTCTTCAATTCTTCAATTTATTCAATGAAACCAAGAAAGAAAAGAAAGGCAGCACGATCACCAACCCCCCAATCCCAACCCTCCCCACACAAAAAACGAACAAAGAAACGGAACAAGCACATTGATCCCTCCCACTGCACAAAAAAAAAACGAGCGGAATGAATCAGGCACATCGACCCCCAAATCCCTCTTCACGCGCAAAGAAAAACAAAAAAATCAGATCAGGCACATCGATCCCCAAATCACACTTCCTGCACAAAAAAAAATGAACAAAACGGATCAGGCACAATGACCCTCACATCCCCTCCCCGCACTAAAAAATGAACAAAATGGATCAGGCACATTAAATACCAAATCCCCCTCCCTGCACAAAAAAAACTGAGAAGATCGGGTGAAAGTACGCAGAATATAAAAGCTGTAAGACTGAAAAAATGTGTCTATAGTCCAAAACACAGAAAAAACATGGGCAACACTCTTCGGGTGAAGCAGAAGGGTCTCCCCTCTCTGATACTGAGCAACGAATCAAAAGCTTTGATGCTTCAATCTCCCTCGTTGCTTTAATCGGCAAACAATGGAAGCTATAATTGAAGAAATGGAGCCAAAGAGTCATGCAGCCTGCCCACTACAAGGTTCACATGCTGCCTGTGCCTCCCGGAATCCTCTTGGAGCTTGCAGAACGCTGAAGGACTCAGATGATCTCCAAAGAGCAAAACACAGGCTCCAGCAGTTCCAGAATCACATTCAAGATGAGAAACAAATGTAAAAACATAAAATAGGTGAAAAAGATGATTTGTGATCCATCCAGAAGATATCGACCGATAGAGCATTGTACTCAGGCGCCATCTTGACTGGAAGTCCGTCCTTGAATACATTCTGATTTATTTATTTGTCACATGTATGTCAGAACATAGAGTGAAATGAGTTGTTTGTGTTCAGACCAAACATCGAAGCAATAGGTACCTCTTGTATCTAATAAAGTGGCCACTGATTGTAAGTTTGTGTTGTGCTGCTGTAGCTGATCCACTTCCAGGTTCAACTTGTTCCGTATTCAGAGATGCTTTTCTGAACACCACTGTTGTGACGCATGGCTATTTAGCTTAGCATCGCTTTCTTGCCAGCTTGAACCATTCTGGCCATTCTCCTCTGATCTCTCCCATTAACGAAATGGTTTCACCCACAGAACTGCCACTCATGGGATGTTATTTTTTTGTTTTTCACATCATTCTCTCTAAACTCTAGAGATGGCTGTGCATGACGATCCCAGGAGATCTGCTCTTTCTGAGATACTCAAATCACTCTGTCTGGCACCAACAATCATTCCACGCTCAAAATCACTTAGATCACATTTCCTCCCTATTCTGATGTTTGCTCTAAACAACAGCTGAACCTTTTGACCGTGTCAGCATGCTTTTATGCAACGAGTAGCTGCCACGTGACTGACTGATTAGATATTTGCATTAACGAGTAGGTGTACAGGGGTATCTAATAAAGTGGCCACTGAGTGATGCATGTCCACAGAGTGCCACAGAATAAAACAAGCAACAAAAATAACTAAACAACAACAGCAAAAACAAACCCCTTTCCCAGCCCTCCCAATCGTCCACCCACATTGGTTAATCAAGGTAAAATAAATCTTGCAGCAGAGTGGTCACTTCTGAATCAGGCTGCTTCTTGAAACCAGCCTTCTAAACCTCATGGCATATGTTAACAACCAAATGGAATTAGAGCCTAGAACATTATTAGTACGTGGAAAAATATTGAACGCATTAAGGAACTAATCGTTTCCACTTCTTTGCACACACTGACTGTGATCACTGCTCTTTGATGGTTAATATCCCTCCAAGGTCTTCCTCATTACTGAGTGCTTTGTTCTGCAAATGATCAATTAGAACAGGTGGAGAAGGGTCTGACTCCAATCAGATGGAAGCTGTTCACGATCCAGAGGATGTGTGGTTGCCATGCACAGTTTGATTTACAATTATGCATTTTTAATTTCCAAAGCTTGAAATAGATTAGGAATGTGATCCAAGTCAACTGATTTTTCAAGTTTATTGTCATAGACACGTGTACACAGGGGTATAAATGCCATGAAAGGTAGTTCTTTACAGTAGCAGTACAGGACATTACAAGTGTGACAAGCAACTTAATGTAAACTGAAATAAGCATAAATTACTTACTTGAGGAAATAAACATAACAGCATTAGTGCAATTTGAGAGGTGAAGAAATATAGTTGAGGTAGTATGAGGGTTCTTCCGGTCAGTTTAAGAACCTGATGGCAGTGAGCAAGACGCTATTTCTGAACCTTGAGGTCTTTAGACTTCTGTACTTCCTGCCTGATGACAGAATCAAAAAGAGGGCATGCCCAGATTGTGTGGGTCTCAACGATAGATGCCGCCTTCCTGAGTCATCACCTCTTCTAGATGTCCTCTATGGTATGGACAGCTGTTTCCACGATGGAACTGGCTAATCCAGTACTCTCTATAGCTTCTTACATACCTGTGTACTGGAATTTCAATATCGGTCCATGAAGCAACCTGTCAGAATGTGCTTCAGTGTACATCTGTAAAGGTTTGCCAGAGTTTTCGATGACATGTTGAATCTCCTTTAACTTCTTTGGCAGTAGAGATGCTAATGCACTTTCTTCATGGCTGCATCTAACTGCTGAGCCCAGGATGGTTCCTCCCTGAAGTTGATACTCAGGAACTTGAAGCTGCTCACCCTTTCCGCTGCGGAACTTTCAATGAATACTGATTTGTCTGCTTCTGATTTCCCCTTCCTGAAGTCCACAACTGGTTTTGCTGATGCCAAGTGCAAGATTGTTTGTATGACACTGCTCAACCAGCTGATCTATCTCACTCCTGTACATTGCATCATCAGCAAGATGCAGTCAACAGAAAGGATCCAGTTACCACACAGAATCTCTGGTATAATTATTGTTACTACCCGAAATGCTAATACATTAGCTATTCACAAAGGTTTGAGCTGGTCCATTACCTTCTGCATTCACTCACTTAAAGTGTTCAGTACTGTATTATATTCCAC